>NC_135816.1:88517594-89117594 GCF_964213995.1 Mustelus asterias | reverse complement strand
CCCAGCGCCCGAGCCTTGACAAATGCTACATTTTTATTGTTATCTATGCCCACAATATCTCTCGTTATCCAAGATTCCTGGAACTTGCCATACTTCATCTTCATTCTTACAGAACCTTGCCGGTCCTGAATTTGTATCGACATATACTTGAAAGCCTCCCACATGCCAGATGCTGATTGGCCCTCAATGGCACATTGCTGGTGATTAAAGAAAGGCTCTGAAGAAAAGGATGTGATAAAAGAGGCACAACTAGTGGGACGAGTTAATGTCGTGAAAGAAGTCTCGAAAGAAGTCAGGGAGATGAAAGAGATTGCACAGCCTCGGCACAGGTTGGATAACGAAGTAGAACCAGATCGTTTCAAAGATTTCACCTGAGTGGGTAAGGGTTACTCAGGTAGAACAGGGGAAGTAGGTAAAGAAGTGAAAATGTTGATCGATAAGGGAGCTACTTTGTCTCGAAAGGTAAGAGAAATTTGCACTCCTTCTGAGATACTGCCCGAGAGAAGGGCAATTTGTGATTAAATGTAAAGAGGAGTAGTGTTTCCTCTGTGAAATAAGTCCAATCCAGTTTGGGAAAATAAAAGAGGGAGTAATCGAAAACTACTGGCTTATGTTCGGATGAGACGTGAGCACTCGGGTAGTGCACTAGAAAGCTTTAGATTGGCTAAGAGGGAGTTGAAGAGCGAGCTTAGAAGGGCTAAAAGGGGACATGAGAAGACTTTGGCGGATAGGGTTAAAGAGAATCCTAAGGCGTTCTATAGGTATGTCAAGAACAGAAGGTTGGTTAGGGCAAGTTTAGGGCCAGTTATAGATGGCAGAGGAAAGTTATGTGTGGAACCGGAGGAGATTGGTGAAGCATTGAACCAATATTTCTCTTCGGTGTTCACGCAAGGGGACATGAATATAGCTGAGGAGGACACTGGGTTGCAGGGGAGTAGAATAGACAGTATTACAGTTGATAAGGAGGATGTGCAGGATATTCTGGAGGGTCTGAAAATAGATAAATCCCCTGGTCCGGATGGGATTTATCCAAGGATTCTCTGGGAGGCAAGAGAAGTGATTGCAGAGCCTCTGGCTCTGATCTTCAGGTCGTCGTTGGCCTCTGGTATAGTACCAGAAGATTGGAGGTTAGCGAATGTTGTCCCATTGTTTAAGAAGGGGAACAGAGACTTCCCCGGGAATTATAGACCGGTGAGTCTCACTTCTGTTGTCGGCAAGATGTTGGAAAAAATTATAAGGGATAGGATTTATAGTTATTTGGAGAGTAATGAATTGATAGGTGATAGTCAGCATGGTTTTGTGGCAGGTAGGTCGTGCCTTACTAACCTTATTGAGTTTTTTGAGAAAGTGACCAAGGAGGTGGATGGGGGCAAGGCAGTGGACGTGGTATATATGGATTTTAGTAAGGCGTTTGATAAGGTTCACCATGGTAGGCTTCTGCAGAAAATGCAGATGTATGGGATTGGGGGTGATCTAGGAAATTGGATCAGGAATTGGCTAGCGGATAGGAAACAGAGGGTGGTGGTTGATAGTAAATATTCATCATGGAGTGCGGTTACAAGTGGTGTACCTCAGGGATCTGTTTTGGGGCCACTGCTGTTTGTAATATTTATTAATGATCTGGATGAGGGTATAGTTGGGTGGATTAGCAAATTTGCTGATGACACCAAAGTCGGTGGTGTGGTAGACAGTGAGGAAGGGTGTCGTAGTTTGCAGGAAGACTTAGACAGGTTGCAAAGTTGGGCCGAGAGGTGGCGGATGGAGTTTAATGCGGAGAAGTGTGAGGTAATTCACTTTGGTAGGAATAACAGATGTGTTGAGTATAGGGCTAACGGGAGGACTTTGAATAGTGTGGAGGAGCAGAGGGATCTAGATGTATGTGTGCATAGATCCCTGAAAGTTGGGAATCAAGTAGATAAGGTTGTTAAGAAGGCATATGGTGTCTTGGCGTTTATTGGTAGGGGGATTGAATTTAGGAGTCGTAGCGTTATGTTGCAACTGTACATAACTCTGGTGCGGCCGCACTTGGAGTACTGTGTGCAGTTCTGGTCCCCACATTACAGGAAGGATGTGGAGGCTTTGGAGAGGGTGCAGAGGAGGTTTACCAGGATGTTGCCTGGTATGGAGGGGAGATCCTATGAGGAGAGGCTGAGGGATTTGGGATTGTTTTCGCTGGAAAGGCGGCGGCTAAGAGGGGATCTCATTGAAACATATAAGATGATTAGAGGTTTAGATAGGGTGGATAGTGATAGCCTTTTTCCTCTGATGGAGAAATCCAGCACGAGGGGACATGGCTTTAAATTGAGGGGGGGTAGTTATAGAACCGATGTCAGGGGTAGGTTCTTTACCCAGAGGGTGGTGAGGGATTGGAATGCCCTGCCAGCATCAGTAGTAAATGCGCCTAGTTTGGGGGCGTTTAAGAGATCCGTAGATAGGTTCATGGACGAAAAGAAATTGGTTTAGGTTGGAGGGTCACAGTTTTTTTTTCTTAACTGGTCGGTGCAACATCGTGGGCCGAAGGGCCTGTTCTGCGCTGTAATGTTCTATGTTCTATGTTTCAGGAATACAATTTATTCTGGGAAACGATGTAACTGTAACACAAATGTGAGTGATGCCCATGGACGTAGAACAGCGAAAAGGAAACCAACTTTTACAGATTCACCATAGAAAGCATTCCTTCTGCCTGTATAACAGGTAGGTATGCCTCCTGCTCTGTCCAAGAACGCAAGGAAATACAAAAGGTCGTGAATGTAGCCCAATCCATCATGCAAACCAGCCTCCCATCCATTGACACTGTCTACATTCCTGCTTCCTTGGCAAAGCAGCCAGCATAATTAAGGACCCCACGCACCCTGGACATTCTCTCTTCCATCTTCTGCCGTCGGGAAGAAGATACAAAAGTCTGAGGTCACATACCAAACGACTCAAGAACAGTTTCTTCCCTGCTGCTGTCAGACTTTTGAATGGACGTACTTTGCATTAACTTCATCTTTCTCTACACCTCGCTCTGAATGTAACACTCCATTCTGCACTCTCGCGTTTCCTTCTCAATGAATGGTATGCTTTGTCTGGGTAGCACGCAAGAAACAATACTTTACATTGTATGCTGATACATGTGACAATAATAAATCAAATCAAAATCAAATCAAACGAACTGAGGAATTAAAAGGGAAAAAAAAAATCCTGGAAATGTGTTGGACTGTGTGGTGACAAAATCCTATTTCCATGTGTTAAAACAGGAAGGGAGAGCACAAAGGGAAGATGAAGGAGGTGAGGTTTAGTTAGCTGACAGTACGTTTGATGAAATGGTAAAAGAAAAACCTGAGCAGGTAAATGATAAGCCAGAGGTGTTTAATTCTGAAAGATTAAATAGGGGAGGTGAATTAGCTAAACAGTATTTGAAGGTGGCACAGCACCTAATGAATCAAGAAGCTGATATGGAATCTACAATTCGGGAAATTTCCCCTGGGGATAATGTATTGGTGCTTTTGCCAATTGTCGGAGATGCTTTTAAAGCAAGATTCAGTTGTCTGTTCCAAATTGAAAAAAATGAGTTCAATTACCTGGTAAAAATAACAGACAGAAAAGAAAGATATATAGGGTATGTCATGTGACCATGCTCAAACAGCATTATCATGATGTGGAGATGCCGGCATTAGACTGGGGTAAACACAATAAGAGTTTTAAATACACCAGGTTAAAGTCCAACAGGTTTATTTGGTAGCAAATGCCATTAGCTTTCAGAGCGCTGCTCCTTCGTCAGATGGAGTGGAAATCTGCTCTCAAACAGGGCACAGAGACATGAAATGAAGTTACAGAATACTGATTAGAATGCGAATCTCTACAGCCAACCAGGTCGTTAAGATACAGACAATGTGAGTGGAGGGAGCATTAAGCACAGGTTAAAGAGATGTGTATTGTCTCCAGACAGGACAGGCAGCGAGGCTCTGCAAGTCCAGGAGGCAAGCTGTGGGGGTTTCTGATAATGTGACATAAAGCCAACATCCTGGTTTAGGCCTTCCTCATGTGTGCGGAACTTGGCTATCAGTTTCTGCTCAGTGGCTCTGCGCTGTCGTGTGTCGTGAAGGCAGCCTTGGAGAATGCTTACCCGAAGATCAGAGGCTGAATGTCCGTGACCGCTGAAGTGCTCCCCCACGGGAACAGAACAGTGCTTGGACTGTGTGCTGACAAGATCCCATTTCCATGTGTTAAAACAGGAAGGGAGAGCACAAAGGGAAGATGAAGGATGTGAGGTTTAGTTGGCTAACAGTACGTTTGGTGAAATGGTAAAAGAAAAACCTGAGCAGGTAAATGATAAGACAGAGTTGTTTAATTCTGAAAGATTAAATCGGGGAGGTGAGACTATCTGTTCTCTTCCTGTGGGGGAGCACTTCAGCGGTCATGGGCCTTCAGCGTCTGATCTTCGGGTAAGCGTTCTCCAAGGCCGCCTTCATGACATGCGACAGCGCAGAGTCGCTGAGCAGAAACTGATAGCCAAGTTCGGCACACATGGGGACGACCTAAACCGGGATGTTGGCTTCACGTCACACTATCAGTATCCTCCACAGCTTGCATCCCGGACTTGCAGAATCTCACCGGCTGTCCTGATTGGAGACAATACACATCTCTTTAACCTGTGTTTAATGCTCCCTCCACTCACATTATCTGTATCTTTATGACCTGGTTGGCTGTAGAGATTCGCATTCTAATCTGTATTCTGTAACTTGATTTTGTGTCTCTGTGCCCTGTTTGAGAGCAGATTTCCACTCTATCTGACGAAGGAGCAACGCTCCGAAAGGTAATGGCATTCGCTACCAAATAAACCTGTTGGACTTTAACCTGGTGTTGTTAAAACTCTTACTGTCCAAACAACATTGTGACAGGGAAAGGGAGCTGGAGAAATGGCTGTTAGTTACGGCAAGTCAGAGTGAAGAATCGAACCGTGAGGATGTGGATTTTGATGTGCCTCAAAATTAAATTGAACAATGCAGAATTCCTTGTAAATTGGAATCAGGTGGTCAGTTATTTCTTCCAAGAACAGAGAACTGACCTGTTAAAGAGATATGAAGGTCTATGTAGGAATAAAGTGGGGAGGACAGATGCCATAGTATATGAGGTTGATGTAGGGAATGCTGTTCAAATAAAACAACACCCTTATCGGCCTAATCCTCTCAAAGCAGAGCAGGTACAAAATGAAGTAGAAGCGGTTCTACAAGATGACAGAATAGAGCCGAGTCAAAGTGAATGGAGTTTGCCAGTCGTGTCAATCCATAAACCTAATGGTACTCAACGATTCTGTGCAGGTAATCAGAAAGTCAACCGAGTGACAAAATCGAATTCCTATCCAATTCCAAAGTTGGACTTATTTCATGGTACCTGGAAGGTATGTTTCCATTGAAAAGTCGCCACGAGTCGGCTCAGGCTTCAGAAGAGTTTAGTGCTGTGGTGAGAAAAAGGAATGCATGGATCCTAATGAAATGAATGAGATTACCAACGTCAATTCCCGTCAACAGATCAGGAAATTAATTAAAGATAGTCTGGTTATCCGGAAGCCTGTGACGGTACACTTGCGTGCTCGATGCAGGAAGAACACCCTTACACGCATGAAGGGCCAGCACATGAGCATCAGTAAGCGAAAGGGTAAAGTTAATGCCCACATGCAGGGGAAACTAGCCAGGATGAGGAGAATCAAAATTCTGAGGCGTCTCCTTCACAGATACAGGGTGTCTGAGAAGATCAATCATCAATCAAAGCCTGTATCTGAAGGTGAAAGATAATATCTCCAAGAATACGTGTATCTTGATGGAGCACATTCACAAACTAAAGGCTACCAAGGCTCGCAAGAAGCTTTTTGCTGACCAAGCTGAAACTCGCAGGAGCACGAAAACTCATAAACACCGTTCAGAACATTGCCATGCCAAGAAGGAAGTACCTTTGCCAAAATGTCATGCCCAAGGAGAAACGGAAATCCTGAAAAATATCCACACAGGTAAAGGGGAGACAAAAGCTTCGACGAGAATGGTCGCTAAAGCTCGCTGGATCGGGAATGGATTGACTCGGAAACCTCCTAAAAATAAAAGATTCATCAGACAAATGGGTTTACATTTTTAGAAGGTCCATATAACCCATCCAGAATAAGTACGTCTCATCACTCAAGAGCACATCTATCCGACTAATCCTCGCAAGGACGACCGTGTGACAGCACTGAAGAGAGAGTTCATTGCCCTGAAAAACCTGGTGCAAAAGGATGATGAAGATGCCAAAATGGAACAAAGTGTCATCATCTTTGATGTTGACGCACTGGCGAACCCTTGTAAAAATGTGGTTCTGTGACAGACTATAATGATATTGTTGAAGACACAAGCTGCGTTGATGCAAGGTCCAACATAAACAAACAGCTAAGCTGAACATTCAACGATGGAATGAAAAATAATGAAGTTGAACAGGGATGACATGCACAAAATATCATCAGAAATAAAAAGGAACACACTGGGAAACGAAGCAGCTCTGGAAGTTTTGAAACTTACGTTCGCGGGTTTGTCCTTTAAACCTTCTTTAGATCTGCAATGTTCATCCTCCCTTCCTCTCTCCTTTGATTTGATTTGACTTATTATTGTCACATGTATTAGCATACAGGTGAAAAGTATTGTTTCTCAAACACTATACAGACAAAGCATACCGTTCATAGAAAAGGAAACGAGAGAGTGCAGAATGTAGTTTTACAGCCATAGCTACAGTGCAGAGAAAGAACAACCTGATGCGAGGTACGTCCATTCAAAAGTCTGATGGCAGCAGGGAAGAAGCTGTTCTTGAATCGGTTGATACATGACCTTAGACTTTTGTATCTTTCTCCCGACGGAAGAAGGTGGAAGAGAGTATGTTTAGGGTGCGTAGGGTCCTTAATTATGCTGGCTCCTTTACCGAGGCAGCGGGAGGTGTCGACAGATTCAATAGATGGGAGGCTGGTTTGCTTGTTGGATTGAGCTACATTCACGACCTTCTTGCGGTCTTGGACAGAGCAGAGGCCATACCAAGCTCTGGTACAACTGGAAAGAATGTGTTCTATGATGAGTTTGTAAAAGTTGGTGGGAGTCGCAGCTGACATGCCAAATTTCCTTAGTCTTCTGAGAAAGTAGAGGTATTTTTGGGCTTTCTTAACTATAGTGTCGGCATGAGGGTCCCAGGACAGGTTGTTGGTGACCTGGATACCTAGAAACTTGAAGATTTCGACCATGAGCTGGAAGCACTCAGCAGTTTCAGAGATGCTGCCGGATTCACTGAGTGCTTCCAGCACTTGTGTTATTGTTTCAGATTCCCAGCGTGAGCAGTATCTCACTTTTTCAACAATAAAACAACCTTTGTGCTGGAATCGATTTTACATGAGACATGGGAAGGAGCAGAGGGAAAAGATTCAGGGAAACAGCCAATTTCGCTGAATCCGAGTAATTCTATCCCGGCTCCACACTGCAGTTCAGGGACACCATCATTATCAGCAATAAGGAACAGATGGTGATCACCGCGAATCAAACCAAATTCATCTGCTTAGATCGGAGCAATGCTCGCCACTATACCGCCATTATTCACGCACGGACACTCTTCAAAAATAAATCCCAATGCAGTTAACAAGAGAGTTGAGCTGACTGGTGAAAGAAAGTTGATGCTGAGCTACAGAATGAGCTATTCGTCCAGGTGACAAAAGCTTGGCGAAAGTGGTAGATTTTAAGGAGCATCTCAAAGAGGAGAGAGAGCTAGAGAAGTGGAGAGATTATCGGGGGGGTTCAGAATTTTAGACCAATTCCGCTGAAAGCAAGGCTGTCAGTGCTGCTGGTATTAAATCGAGGTGGCAAAAGATGGCAGAAAACAGAAATCTTGGAGATCTGTGGAGCTAAAGAAGGTCACAGAGAAAGGGAAGGATAAATCATGGAGGGATTAGAAAGGAAGGATGAGTATTTTAAAATGGAGACATTGTCTGGTCAGGGGCCAGTGTCGGTCAGCAAACATGGGACTGATCTGTGAACTGGACCTGGTACAGGTGAAGTTGCAGGCAGCAGAAAATGGCTGAGCACAGGTGTATGTCGGGTTGGAGATGAGAGGCCGGCAAGAGGAACACTGGAATAGTATGTCTGGAGTGGACAAAGACATGGTTGAGTGTTTCAGTCGCACATAAGCTGAGGCTGGGTCAGAGTCGAACGATGCTAAGGGTGTTGACGTACGGTGTATTCATCTGATAATATTCTTTCAGTCTGCCTAATATTTTCCAGTTTAGTGAAAGATATGGGGGGTGAAATGGGTGCAGAGTCAGTCAGTATTGTTTAACAATCTGGTTATTACTGTATCTGTATCCCTGTGCGGGATTTTTCCAATTTCACTGTGATTCATTGAAAAAAGTTCAAATAAATCACTCAATAATATCGTGATATATCAAGATGGCCATTCCTCCATCATGTCTGTGCTTGCTCTCTGAAATTATTATCCAATTAGTTCCACTCCTCCTTCCTATCTCCACAACTCTTACTCTGCAACATCACGGATTTACTTAAGTCAATTTTAAAAGTTATTATTGAATCTGATTTCTCCATTAGGCAGTGAATCAAAACAATCCGCTGCATCAAATAAAATATTCCCACTTCCTCTCTGATTATTTTGTCAATTTTCCATCCTCCGTTTATTGCTTCTTCTCGATGGAAACAGATAATTCCCATCGCCTTCAACATTTTGACATTATTCCAGCTGGGCCCTGAATCGTCCTTCAGAAAGGGTCAGCATATTTTCCCTTTAGAACAGAGAACAGTACAGCACAAAACAGGCCCTTAGGCCCACGATGTTGTGCCGAGCTTTATCTGAAACCAAGATCAAGCTATCCCACTCCCAATCATCCTGGTATGCTCCATGTTCCTATCCAATAACCGCTTAAATGTTCCAAAAGGGTCTGATTCCACTATCACTGCAGGCAGTCCATTCCACACCCCAACCACTTTCTGCGTAAAGAACCTACCTCTGATATCCTTCCTATATCGCCCACCATGAACCCTATAGCTATGCCCCCTTGGAATAGCTCCATCCACCCGAGGAATGAGTCTTCGAACGTTCACTCTGTCTATCCCCTTCATCATTTTATAAGCCTCTATTAAATCTCCCCTCAGATTCCTCCGCTCCAGAGAGAACAGCCCTAGCTCCCTCAACCTTTCCTCATAAGACCTACTCTCCAAGGTCTCACCAAGGTCCTGTACAGTTGCAGCATAACCCCACGGCTCTTAAACTCCAACCCCCTGTTAATAAAAGCTAACAAACTATATGCATTCTTCACAACTCTATCCACTTGAGTGGCAACCTTTAGAGATCTGTGGATATGGACCCCAAGATCTCTCTGTTCCTCCACAGTCTTCAGAAACCTACCTTTGACCCTGTAATCCACATTTAAATTAGTCCTACCAAATTGAATCACCTCACATTTATCAGGGTTAAACTCCATTTGCCATTTTTCAGCCCAGCTTTGCATCCTATCTATTTCTCTTTGCAGCCTACAACAGCCTTCCACCTCATCCACTACTCCACCAATCTTGGTGTCATCAGCAAATTTACTGATCCACCCTTCAGCCCCCTCCTCTAAGTCATTAATAAAAATCACAAAGATCAGAGGACCAAGCACTGATCCCTGTGGCACTCCGCTAGCAACCTGCCTCCAGTCCGAAAATTTTCCATCCACCACCACCCTCTGTCTTCGATCAGATAGCCAGTTACGTATCCAATTGGCCAACTTTCCCTCAATTCCACACTTCCTTACTTTCATCATATGCCAACCATGGGGGGCTTTATCAAACGCCTTACTAAAATCCATGTATATGACATCAACTGCCCTACCTTCATCAACACACTTATTTACCTCCTCAAAACATTCAATCAAATTTGTGAGGCACGACTTGCCCTTCACGAATCCGTGCTGACTAACTCGGATTAATCCGTTTCTAAATATTTCTGGTCTCTGAAGCAAACAGATTGAACATTTAGTGACTCAGAGGTGACCTGAATTTTACCTCCTCGCCCGCCCGATTCCATGGCGGGCGAGACTCGCAGAACGAAAATATCCATTGACCTCGGGCAGGAGTTTACGAAATGTTTACGAAAATTAAACCTCTACCTTTCGGGGAGCAGACGGGGATACCAACTATTATACTTAAGAGGTAGACTTGCCAGCGGCGTTGATCATTCAATAGTTCAACTTCTGCCAAAACAAAAGTGAAATTTAGTTAATAACCATCATAATTTCCAGCTCAGGAAGTGAATTCCAGATTACAAAACAATCCACAGCAATCGACTAGGGAGAAAGATGGAAGGCCGGCAACGCGAACGCTGAAATGGTCAAGTCCAGAGTAAACAAATACATGGATGAGGGTTTCAGCAGATGGGGAAGTGCCGGAGTTGGACACTGTTTAGGATATCGAATTACTTTGTATTCATTTGTTACATGATATATTGGGGGTCTAATGGATACAGTGCCAGTCATTTATTTTTACATTAGGATTGTTAATCTATCTATATCTGTGGGACATTATCCTCTCTGGGACTTTTCACATGTCACTGCGGCCATAAGCTTCACAAAATGTCCCAGACTGGAGCAAAGGTCTTTACAACTGAGGGTTGTTCTTTAACTAACTTCCACTGGGCTCATTCCTTCTGTATGTTACCTGCTGTTGATTAAGGTATCAACAGGTTCACAATTGTTCAGTTTCTGACTGTCCAGAACACAATCGGTTATTCAGGCCACGGCCTCCCAAGAAACGTGTTCTCCCCAATTCCGTCTATTTCCGGATTTTCACATTGGGTGAACAGCTAGTGATTCACATAACTGTAGTCCGCATCTCTGGTGCTATTCTGGTAAATCTCCCCTGCACTATCTCTAACACCTTGTCATCTTTCCTGAAGTGTGGTATCCGGAATCGGTGATAATCTCCAGCTGGGCTCTGGTCAGTTGTTCAGAAAGTTTGAGCATATTTTCCCTGCTTGCGTATTGCAATCCCATTTCTCTTTTCAAACTCAGTGTGGACACTGTAGGTTAGAAATCAATGGATTGAATATTGTTGTCCAACAAACTCTTTCTGACCTTTTGTCTGCCAATGATAGACAATGTTAATCTGCGCTCCCTATCTCCCAGATTTGACCCATTTCCAACGATTTGAACCATTCCCAGCCATTTGAACGTGCACTTTCAATTCTGTGTGTCAGAGTCAAGAGTCACAGAGTCGTACAGCGCAGAGAATGCCATTATGCCCATCGAGGCTTCACTGAGAATAACTGCCACTAAAGTCCCGCGAATCCCATTTTTTCAGCGCTTCTAGCGTACCTTGAATTTGAAGATGTTTCAAGTGCTCGTCCAACAATTTTCAAAGGTTCCAACATTTCTGGACGCCACTATCTTCCCAGACAGAACATTTCAGATTCTCACCGTCCTTTGAGGGAAAATATTGTTCTCAAATCACCTCTGAATCTGCTGTCCCTTATCCTAAAACTATGCCCCCTCCTGACTGGCCTCTAACACAAGAGGAACAACTGCTTCCAATTCACCCTGCCCATACCCCCCAAAATCGTATACATCTTAATCATGTTCCATCTCTGCTCAAAAGAAAGCAATCCAAAACTATTCAGTCTCCACCGAGCTCAAATGCTTCATCCCAGGCAACATCCTGGTGAATATCCTTTGTATCACCTCCAGTGGAATCATATCCTTCCCATAGGGAGGTGACAAGAACTTCACAAAATACTCCAACTGTGATCTAACCAACATTCTGCATTGCTCCAAAAACATCCTCCTTTTTCTTACCCTCTATGCCATGAGTGATAAAAGCAAGTGTCCATTATGCCTTTCTAATTACCCTGTTCACCTGCTCTGCCGCTTTCAGGGATCTGTGAATAAGTACCCTAAAGTCCATCTGTTCATTTGAGTTTCCTGGACATTCAACCCTGGCAAACCTGGATAAGAAGGACACTTACTTCGGACTTCTAAGCGAATTGTTGTGGATCCAGGCAATCTGGGAGACCGTAGTTTCTGCTGTGGGAGATGAGGCAGGAAATTGCAGGCGCTCTGATGCAAATGTTTAATTCCTCTCTGGCCAAGGGGGATGTCACAGTAAGAAGTCTCACAGCACCAGGTTAAAGTCCAACAGATTTATTTGGCAGCACTAGCTTTTGTTGTCTCAGGCTCCTTCATCAGGTGAGGGAGGACTTGTGTTCACAAACAGGTCATATACAGACACCAACACAAACCAAATAGATCCAATATTGGCTTTTTAAAAGGACACAAAGAGCGGTGTTTGAAGATTTTTCGAGTGACTGGGAGGACAGTGTCTACTGGCATACCATATGTTTCAGTGCTTGGTCCCTTATTGTTCGTTATGTGCATCATTTAGATTGATGATAGTGTGGGGGGAAATGATAAGCATATTTGCAGAGAACACAAAGACTGATAGGCTATTTCATAGTGAAAAGGATGGTCGGAGGTTGCAGGAAGATATGGAAAAGTTGGTCAGGTTGGCAAAGCAGTGGCAGATGGTATTTAACCCTGATGTGTGCGAGATGATGCACTTTGGAAGAAGTAACAAAACAAGGGAGTATTTAATGAATGGCTGGACATCAGGAAAGTCTAGAATTCCTAACCCACAGACCACAAACAGCAAGGATAGACAATGACACCTGCTCCAGGATTATCTTCAACACCGGTGCTGGTACTCATCACCTTACTATACTCCTTATACACTTATGACTCTGGCCAAATTCTGCTGAAATTCCATTTGCAAGTTTGCTGATGACACCACTAACTCGGGCAGGATCTCAAGAAACGATGTGATGAAGCATCGGAAATAAAGAGCGAATTTGGTGAAATTGTACGACAACAATAATGTCTCCCTCAATGTCACTGAAACGAAAGAGCTAGTCATCGATTTAAAACAAAACATAGTGGAAGATATGTTCCTGTCATCAGTAATGTTGAAGTGGAGACAGTCAAGAGCTTCAATTTTGTAGATGTTCAGATCACCAATTATCTGGCCTGGACTGTCCACACCGACGCGAAAGTTCAGAAAACTCACCAACGCCCCCTCATTCTCAGAAGGCTAAAGATTTTCAGCATTTCCACGACCACTCTTACCAAGTTTCACAGATGCACCATAGAAAGCATCCTGTCCGGATGTATCATAGCTTTGTGCGACTCCTGATCTGACCAAGGCCGCAATAAAGAACCAAGGGTGGGGAACATAACCCAATGCATCACACAAATGTGCCTCCCATCGATTGACGCTGTCTCCACTTCCCACTGCCTCAGAAAAGCAGCCAGCATAAGCAAGGACCCACGCAACGCGGACATATTCTCTTCCACATTCTTCAGTCAGGAGGAAAGATACAAAAGTCTGAAAACACGTGGAAACAGAATAAAGAACATCGCCTTCCCCACTGTCATATTTAAATAGACCGACCCTATGTTATGATGTTTTTTTCCCTTCCTCACGTCTCTCACTGCAAGATAAACCTAACCCTAACACTCGTCGTCCCTTCTCCCCTGTTTTCTTTATGAATGGGATATTTTGCATGCAGTAAACACTTCTTTGCACTCTATACCATACATGTGACAATAATAAGTCAAAAAAAGTTTTGCTCTGTTTCTGTAACACTGAAGTACACGTGATAGTAAGTCAGGAGGAGGAATACTGAAAGGATCTCTCTCCCATACGCCAGAGACTGAAGCGTCCCAAAAGCATTCCACACTCCCTTACAGAGTCAGAGATTGACAAATGTAGTTAAATCTGAATCATGTAGCACACACGAGGCAATCACCAATAAAGTTATTCAGCAATAACTGAATTCGTAATGTCTGAATAAGTTCGATTTTTTCTGAAAGAAAACCGGTCAGGCGTCATAGTGATAAATACTGTAGAGGGAATCGTATCAATTAGACTACAGCTGGTCGGTTGAACAAAATGTACCGAGAGCTCATGAACAATTATAGTGTTATTTCATTCTGTAATCTGTTAACTTCATTGTTCGGGAATGTGGGGACATCAGCTGGTCGCAAGTGAGAACGGTGACCGAGCGGCTTAAATTCACATTGACTGCCAGTATTCCAGAAACAGGACAGAGGAACAGGGATTAGACATTATTCCCTTCAATGCTTCTCCGCCATTCAATAAGATCCTAGTTGATCTGCTCCATTTACGTACCTACCGCCCATAACCCTTAATTCGCCTGCCTACTCCTGCATTCAATAAATGCAATGAAAGTTATTTGTCAAAATGTGATTTAAACCCACGCCTCCAAGGGAGACTGCGACCTTAGATTGCGCGCCCACCCTGAAACAATTTTCTGCCTCGGTTTCAGTGTCGAGGAAGCAAACAGTTTGTCACCACGGACAGTGTCCGCTTTTGGGAGCCTCCCTACAATGGATGTTGGACAAGGATCAGAGACAGATACTGGGATGTCAGTCAGTGAAGTGCCTTCTGAGACAGCAACTGCTCGGCTCCGACTCTTTGTGAATCTGAACATTGTTAGTGACCCCAAAATGAAAAGTAATCAATGAAAAATTATCTTAAAAATCTGCTCCAAACAAAGGACTGGCCAGCTGCAACCCGAACAACCCACACAAAAACCAAGCTGCTGAATATCCTGACTCCGATATTATCCCTTTGACATCAGCTTCCACACCACTGAGTTAAGTTTCTGTCTACTGATAAAAGCCCTCCCTTGAACTCGCAAGAAGTGCCGTGCAGGCACGAAACATTAAGCTGGTTCTGCCTCCACTGATGCTACCAGGCCTCGGCCTCTGCTCAAATATTTGTGGACCCTCAGGATGGTTCCAGTGTTTTTGAATATTTCAGTATCTAACACTAACTGCAGTTTCCATTTGATTTTTCTTGGTGCACTATTCCCCTGGTAATAAATAAAGAATTTGCAGAGAGGGGTAAATCGTGAATTCAATTCAAATCTGTACATTTGCCGTTGAGGAATGCCACATGTCGGAGAGTCCATAGAATACCTGATCCATACACATTCTATTGCAACATAATATTTCATAATTCAGCAAAAACCTACTTTCCCATCGCGCCTTTAACGGATCTATTGTGGAATCTCGAGTTCGGAATCCATCAAGTTCCGAATGTATGAATATTTATGATTAACACTGTGATGTTTGCCAGTGGATTTTCTGTGTGTCTGCCTGCTCTTTGTAAAAAAAAACTTCATGGCACAAATCAGAATGAGCTGAAATGGGGGGAAAATACAAATCTGTGTAACCCGCGTTGAGACTAATTATATTTATCTGCAGCACAAGAAGTCAAAATTGCATCAAGCTGAGGCCTTTTCTATTTGTATTGTTTTGAGCCGTGATCTGCGGCACCGCACCACTCAGGATAGTCGTGGCAGAGTGGTTAAGGCGATGAATTAGAAACCCATTGGGGTTTCCCCGCGCAGGTTCAAATTCTGCCGGTTACATTTTTCCTGTTTCTCTTCGTTTCATCACATTCCTTGTTTGTTAATCGTGTCCAACGGGGAATGGAATCGCAGACCTTTCGACAACAGGAATTTCTTCTCTCATTCTTATTCATAAATCTCTGCGAGCAAAAATCAAGCAAATTGTGACAGTCTTCTTTCTGACGCTCTCTCCAACTGTTTAAGACACTCGCTGTTCAGTTCTATATGCGTTTGCTTGTGTGCACGGAAGCACTTGTGCATGGTTTGTGTGAGTTCTGCTTTTTCCGGTGTGTGTTGTTTTTTGTTCATTGATTCTGCAATGTTTGTTCGTTATGCTGTGTCTGTAAGATGCTCGCCTTCAAATAGCTTTCCAATTCCCCTTTTTAAAATAATTCGTGGAATTATCTTCTTCCACATTTTTATCTGTAACTTTCCAGATCCAACCAGCTCTGAGTGAAAATGATGTCTCTGCTTCCGTCCTCTCTCTCTTTTGTCACTGAATTAATAACCACGATCCCTAGTTATTGGCCTACAAACACATGGATTATTTTCACCGTTTACTCACTCCAAACCGTGTTTCATCTCGAAGCCCACTATTAGGCCATCTCCTCATCTTCGATGTTATAATGACAACAACCTAAACTTCTCCAACAATTCCTCATCCTTGGAAGTCTCCAAGTAAGCGTCTTTGTCCCCTTTCATATATCTTTGCTTAAGAGTGGTGACCAGCATTAACCATACGACTCCTTACTGAGGTCAAACTGCAAATGTTAAAGTTCCAACATTATCCCGGTCATATTTATCGACTTCACAAAACACTAAGAAACTACTATTTCCCAAATATATTCGGAAATGTGCACAAATGAAAATCAATATTTTTCTGCCCATCTACATTTTTCAAAAATCTCGCATTTCCAACATGTTGACTTTCGATGATATTCCTCCCAAAGCTCATGCCTTCAATTCTTACTTCATCGTATTGAATTTTGTCTGTTTAAGGAGTTAATATCATATGTGTCTTTCTTCCAGAACTCCTTGCTGAGCGAATCAGTACAATCTTCGCTAACGATCGAGTTCCGTTCCATGGTGGTCGAGTTGCTGAGGATTCGGCGCTTTTACCGCCGCATATTGTCACCTATATCATTGAATCTTCCGGCCTTCCATCCCATCACCAACTTCCCGTTTTGTTCTTCCTTCTACCCTCCACTGGTAGAAAAATGCAGGCTGCTCTTTCTCGCACACAGTAGGAACAGTATTGCTCACATAGACACAGAAACACAGAGGGCAAATATGTTCCGCACACTCAGGCGGCAGAAATATTCAGTCCCATTCTGAACCCACATTTCTGGGAGATATTTTTAATCTAACATCAAAACAGAGTAGGAGAGAAAAAAAAAGTCGTTTCGTTTTCACTCCAACTGAGTCCCGCTGGCAGGTTTATAAAGAAATCCCAACCCCAAGATCACATCTCCTATCAGATTGGAAAGGACTGTGTCAACTTCATAATAAAAACTGACTCTGTCAACTTCATAATAAAACCCACGGCAATTAATTGAATAGCAAATCGACCGATACGAATTTAACCCAAATCATTTAACAACATCAGATTTAAGTTGCAACGTTACTCACAATCCTGTTTACGGTTATATGGATTTACTCATGGCCACAGAATATTGTGATGCTGGAAATCTGCAATGAAAAGAGGAAATTCAATCTGAGGGTTCAAATTTCAAGTCCCTGTTTCGGCGCTGGTTTTGGCAGAAGGTGTTTGCTGTCCAGGGAACGATGGATGCATAGAAATACAGATAATATAAGCAGGTGTAGGTCATTCGTTCATTCGAAGCTGTTCCGCCATTCATTATAATCACGGCTGATCATTGAACTCAGTAACCTGTCGCGCATTTCCCCTTTGATCCTCCTCGCCCCAAGAGCAATAACTAACTGCTTCCTAAAAGCATGCAACATCTGGCCTCAAATGTTCTCTGTAGCAGTGAATTCCACAGACTCACCACACTCTGGGTGAGGACATTTCTCTTTATCTCAGTCCTCTACGGCTTTCCCCGTTTCCTTATGCTTCAGTTAAACTGAAAACAACTTGTAAACCTTGTCTCCAAATTATGGCAACATTGAACATTCTCAAAAATTGATTTCCTATTTTCTGCGAATGCGAAAAACGTTTCCTGACTTTGTCCTTCAACTTATCCATGTGGATCAGCGGGTATATCATGTTAAGATTCATTCCCATTCTTACCCATTCTTCACAGTTTTTAACCGAACAATTTATTGAAACAGGATGGAAACCTCGAACAGATCAGCCTTCATTTTTCAACACTGAAGAAAATAAAAAGGGAGAGAACCGCTGAACAGGGGAAACTGTGCAGTGATCAGGGAGAAGGGGAGGGATTAAAACTCCGCATAAGAGAGCCACAACAGAGCAGACGGACTCAATGACCTTCATCTGTGCGGCAACGATTCTATAAAATTCTAGGATTATGGAACATACGATCTGAAAGTTTCAAAAAAAAAAGCTTCGAAGTCCCAATGGAGAAGTGCCTGTTGCGTCCTTTAACATAGAAAGAAACATAGAAAACCCACAGTGCAGAAAGAGGCCATTTGGCCCATCGAGTCTGCATCAATCACAATCCCACCCAGGCCGTACCCCTATATATTTCTCTGTTAATCCCTCTAACCTACGCATCGCAGGACACTAAGGGGCATTTTTTAGCATGGCCAATCAACCTAACCCGCACATCTTTGGACTGTGGGAGGAAACCGGAGCACCCAGAGGAAACCCACGCAGACACGAGGAGAATGTGCAAACTCCACACAGACAGTGACCCAAGCCGCGAATCGAACCCACGTCGCTGGAGCTGTGAAGCAGCACTGCTAACCACTGTGCTACCGTGCCGCCCTTTAATCAATGTCCGTAATATCACGGGAAACAGGAGCAGGTCGATAGACTTCTCGAACGTTCAAGATCTTCCTGGCTGATCATGGAACCTGAACGACACCTCGATCTGCTTCGCCACGATATGTGTTCAACATCCTGCTCCAATTTAATTATCTTGTGTGTTCGTATGTTCTCTTTATCAATTCTGATTCAAATTAATCCGCTAATCATGAGGAAAGGCGTGGTTCAATGGTGTAATCGGAGGGATTGAGCTTTGATTTAATGTGTGGAAGTGAGGAGACTTTGGAGGGAATTAAAGAATCAAAGCGATGTGCAGAGGAGAGAGAACTGAAATAGTCGTGTGGAGAAAGAGCAACAATCTGGATTCGAGTGTTTGGCCTCACCAGCGCGTTCGACCGCTCCACCATAATGTCCCCACTGAAATAGTTGTAACTGGTGCACCAGTTCTTCATAGAAAGCACAAATAAACCAAGCTGTTTCAGGAAGTGTAAACTTTTAGTCCATATGGAAACTGGTTACAATACACCATCCTTTCAGTTAGCAAAGTAACATAGTAGGGATGTTGACAATACTCAGCCGGTCATAGAATAATTGAACGTTTTCAATGCAGAAGGAGGCCATTCGGCCCATCGAATCTGCATCGAGGCTTTGACAGGAAGCTTCTGTGGAGGCAAACTGATCGAATGGTTCAGGCGGATGGTTTATCCTCAGAACTAAATAAAGACATTAATATGTTTTAAAACCAATGGATTGCGGGAGGGAGAGGGATGTACAAAAGCGAAGCTCTGTGAGGGAGAAGGGAAGGAGGGAAAATGCTTCATGATGCAAAATTCAAAGAGAATTGTCATGTTTATAGCAAAAAAAACAAATGATATTTCCGGATGAGGTTATGAATGGCTGCGGAGCAACCGTCCCAGTGTAATATGAAGGAATAAAGAAAGAAACGTGACAAAAACCAAACCAGTGAAAACCGGCGCGAAACAATATGGAGACAGATATGATGAAGTTTAAATCAAACTAACAAATTCTGAATAATAAATTTCGATATGAGTGCCAATAAAAAAAAAAGCCTGATTGGATCAATATTACCTTGAAGATTAACGCTTAAGGAAGCGCTTTGATTTTTGTCGCCGATAAACTGAGAGCATGGGAAGAGATTGGATGATTTTTGACACAGCACATTATACAGGGAAGAGTGGGGAGGGATAAATGATGGAGATTCTTACCACTGACAGATCGATTTCTCTCCCACGCTTTGTGATTTGCAAAATTTAAACTTCACTCCGAATGAGGTCTATTGCTTTCAAGAGGATAAGATCACAGTTTCCTGCGGTACGCACCAGATTCAACCAGTTCCTAATTCAGGAAACCAATCATTATCTCTCTGTCTCCTCCTATTGGAATTTCTAAAACTTATTATTTTCCAGAAATAACAGCAATCTTCAAAGCTTTGAAAACCCAATCCAGGTGAGTGTATTTAATTCACAATTTCATACACCCACCCCAGGACAGATAAACAAAACAAATATTGCAGCAAAACAGCGGGAAACAATTCAAAACTTCACATTCGGAACTTAGCTGCGAAGTTGACTCAGTTGGTGCAAGTGCCACATACTCTGGGGGTTGAAAAAGCCAGCAGGTCCCAAGCACGTTCCTCCTGTGGAGTGAGCTCCTTAATGCATGCCAGTCTGCTTCTAATCAGCGAACTCTCCCAGGCATTATGTGCCTTTTTGCCTGCAGAAAGAAATTGAAATGACTTTAAAAATTCTTGCTATCAACCTGTAGGTCAGCAACGGCTAAAATTAATTGGACCTGGGACCATGTTCACAATCTCCACGGTAACTGCATTTTCTGAACCTGTTCAGGTGTGTAAGGAGACGACTATTTACACAGCTTCAGAGGTCTCCATTGTTTTTAAAGTTTTCGACCCTTCGACAAATCTGTGAGGAGACAGAGCTATTTGCCATACTAAATGCAGACTGAAATCTTTACTTTGAGAGAGATTTTATTTAAGTTTTAATTTTTCATTAAAAAATGCTGCGTACTCTGGTTGAACGCATCACGTTATTACGTTTCTTGCGACAATGCTCCTGAGTCCTTGGCACTTCACTATCTGCAGACACCAAGGTTGCAATTTTCTTCCAAGACAGAGCTTGCATTTTCAGTGGTGGTTTTGATTTTCCATTGCCCAACATTGGAACTTTCCTCTGTTTCGCTTCGTGCATTATATTTTCAAAATCATGGTCAGAGAAGTTTTGAGTTCCCTTTTTCCCAGCAATCCTTTCAGTGGCCATGTTCTAAATTAAAACACACAAACACCTCGAAGCATGCCAAGCATAAAAAAAGTTACATGATAAGAATACAATGCAGATTTTGGCACAGTGGTTATCAGTGCTGTCTCACAGCTTCAGGACCTGGGTTTAATTCTGGCCTTGGGTGACTGTGTGGAGTTTCCATGTTCTCCCTGTGTCTGAATGGGTTTCCTCTGAGTGCTCTGGCTTTCTCCCACACTCCAAAAATGTGCGGGCTATTTAATTTGCCATGCTAAATTTTCCCTTAGTGTCGAATGTCTGTGCATCGTATTGTTACTTCGGCATTGTTCCGCTGCACATGTATTTGCCTTCCGAGAAGCTTGGCCGCTGGTAAGCTCAGGTAGTCCTTCTGCACTGTAGGAATTCTATGGATGAAATGTCCCAGTTGTGTTCGCCCTGAAAATGGCAAAAGCCGCCTGAGGTCAATGGACATTTGTACTGTCTGCCCCTCATCTGCTGGAGGGGTGGAGCTTCTATGACTCTAAATAGTGCTGTTCTCAAGTTGAGTTTGTGAAGTTGCAATTTGATGTTTGTAAAGATGGAATAAAATGCAAAAATGTTCGAAAGAAAAAAAGCATTGCGTGATCACTTTGAATGCTGCTGTTTGCTTTCAGTACTTGGAGGTTTAAATTACAAATTACATACGGAGTGCAAGCTGAAACATTTGTATCGAAAAGTAAGGTAGTATTCTTGAAAGGACAAGGACTTTTAAAACGCTTTAGCTGTAACAATTTACAGCAGGCATTCAGCAGCCAGGAACATATAAAATTTGAATTTGATTGTGTTGACAACATCAGGCCAATCCTATTGTAGGAAAATTGATAGGTCATCGCAGGTATGAAAGAGAGTGCAGGGGAAAAACAAGAGAGCAACAGAATACCCCGCTCTCAAACCTCGAGAGGGAGAGAGCAGATCTCAACTCTGCCAGCTTCAGATATCTCTTAAGAGAACGCACCATCGAACTAGCAAAATGTACCAAATAGGAAAGAACTTACAGACAGAGGAATCAACAGAGAAACTCTAAACGGTTCTACAATCCACAAACCTGATTGTATTTTGAGAATGACTGAATTATATTATTATATATTTTTTGGTTAATGAATAAGTATTGTATTTATTTGAACAGCATTCCATTAGAATCTTATTTTATTTGGTATGTCACTTGTTTAGTTAACGGTCCCTGTTAGTTAAATAAATAAACTAAGTGTTCTTTTTGAAGTTCATGTCAGGTATTTCTGTTCGTTAATCACTCAAGGTTAAGGAAGAACAGTTCAAGCCTTCCCACAAACTTTTAACAGATTACGAGGTGAGGTATTCCTCTTTGGGAGATTCGGCATGACTTCTCAAAAGGGGAGTCAACCTTCGCATCGTTACAGTACTTTCACAAATTTGAAACAAATAAAACATTTATTTATACATGTTAAATCATAGTCATGTTCAATAATTAAAATGAATTTTAAAAATACAGTTTGAGTGATCCAGTGACTGCTTAAAAGATACTAACTGCTTAAAAGAAATAGCAAAAACAATGAAATACTAATACAAATATATACATTTAGAAGAACATGGTTCCCTTTTCAATATAAATCTACCTTTCGGAGCTTGGACCTCAATGGGCGTTCTCAGGCTTACCGCCTCATAAGGGGCGTGGTTATCAATCTCTTGTGACGCGTTGGGCCTGGTCAGATTACTTCGCTGTGGGTCTGAGGCTTCCACACACATCCGTAGTTTCTGCGGTGCGGCTCGGGAAACGTAAATGCGTATTTTAAAAAATATCTTTGGCAGACCATACATTTCGACCGGCGATCGGAATTTTTCGGGCGGATACGACCTGAAACTTCCTCGCAGGTCTGTCTCCTGCTCTGCGAGCTGAGTCTGAAATAAAACAAAATTTGCCAATTATCAGCCGTAAATACCTACCCAACATTGTGGCAGGCAGGCGAAGTTAACTCTGTTCCTTTTAGTTGCATTCAGCTGCTTGAACACAACGTTTGCAGGAAAAGACGGGATCGGAAGTTTGAATGTGGCGCGTTTTCAACGTGCATGTCTGTGCATCGTATTGTTACTTCGGTATTGTTCCGCTGCACATGTATTTGCTTTCCGAGAAGCTTGGCCGCTGGTAAGCTCAGGTATTTAGCTCTGAAGTCACGACTTTAATCTCAGTACTGGTCAACAATTCTTGCCCATTTGAAATAGGCGTGTTACATCTGGTTGCCATTGGTTAATGTGCCATTACATGAGGCTTTCTACCAGTGACTCGTACTCCAGTTGCATATTATGTCAGCGGGGACGTTATGACGGAGCTGGATAAAATGTTCATTCGGCCAAACACTCGATCGCAGGTTTTCCCTCTTTCTCCTCCGCAATATTTCAGTTTTCTACCCTTTGCCAATTGCTTTGTCTCTTCAGCTCACACTAAAGTCTCCTCATTTCCACACATTAAACCAACGTTCTGACATTTAACGTGAGTCCTTGCTCATGTTTGGACGATTCATTTGAATCGAGTTCCGAAAGTTGAGATGGAGAAAATGTGGACATATGATAGGAACAGAATTTTAAACCATGTCGTGGAGAAACAGGCCGAGGTACTGCTCAGATTCTAACTTAGGATCTCTTGTTTATGAGAAAGACACTTTTACTCACTAACACACGGCGTCAGTTAACAAGCGAGCATTGGAATGCATTATTTGGAATTGTGTCCCACTATTTCATGTGTTACACACTGTGTGATAGTACAATTGAGCCGGAAGGTCAGCCAGGAAGTTCTGAAATATCAGAGTAGCTGCTCCTATTTCTTAATATCTTAGCGGCATTACATAGAGAAAACATCAGAATTATATTGACCTTGGAGTTTTTCACTAGTGGTACTCCTGTTTGTTTGAGGTTGTATTCGGATCTCAAGTTCCATTATGCTAGAATCGTATAATCATGTATGGGTACAGCATAGAAGGAGGCCTGTCTGTCCAAATTCACTGTGATGGCTTTCTCATGGAGAAATTTACCCAGTGTCAATGCGGTGCCTTCACCCTTAACCCTGTAAGGTTTTTCCTTTTCAAGGATTCTCAAAGTTTCTCTTTGCTTCTGTATGGAAGTATGCAGGTTGACCTGTTCGTGGTTTAAATCTTGTTAAGTTGAATTGTTCGGTTAAAAAACTGAGAAACTGTTCAGAAAGGGTCGCATCGTAACTTGATTTTGCCGCTGATCGACAGACAATGATTTCTGGCCAAAGTTAGGAAAAACATTATGCGTGAGCTTAAAATCGAGGAATTTGTTTTTGAAAATGCCGTTGCAATGCACTGAAGATGCTGTTGTTAAGTTTCTCCTACTTTCACTGAAGTCTTCATTACTTGTTTTCCCTGTCGTTCGAGCACTTTCAGCCAACAGCAGCGCTCAGACAGGGACTGGCACCCAAGATTATCAGGTTAAAAATCGGGTGTTGGACTGACGAAGCTACCCAGACCCAGGTTAGTAGCTTTCGCAGGGCTCTCTGAACTGTCTGATGAAAAGCATCAGAGACTTTTATTTCCTTCTTTCATAGTTCACCCTCTCCAGCGCATTTCCCTCACAGACAGACCGGCAAACTCATTTGGGCATCATTTCACAAACCCTCTAACTTCCACCAACTACTCGCTTCATAGTAATGGCGTGAAACGGGACAACTGTTGTTCTCCAGGTATCTGCATTGGGCCTTCACAGCTTTGAAGTTGTATTAATTTCAAGGAGTATTCTTAATTTGCCGAAATTGGAATGGGAATCCACAAAAGCACAACGCTGGATTTCACAAGTGGCTAAATAATTTCTAATAGTATTCGTTGAGGCAGAGTGTTAACGGCAGACATCGGGAGCTACATTCTTAATTTTGCCAATCACAAATTGTGGGGGGTCCATCTTCATGGAAGATCAAGTCATTTTACCCGACCAACACTGCCCTGGAAAAGAGCTAGCAAAACAAACCATTTTAAAAATTCAAACATGGGACATATTCGTCGCTGGCTGGCCACTATTTATTGCCTATCCCGAGTTGCCCTTGCGAAGATGGTGGTGAGCTGCCGTCTTGAAACGCCATGATGTGGAGATGCCGGCGTTGGACTTGGGTAAATACACTGAGAAGTCTCACAACACCAGGTTAAAGTCCAACAGGTTTATTTGGAAGCAGAAGCCACTAGCTTTCGGATCAGGCTGTCCCTTCGTCAGGTCGGTGGGAGTTGTGATAAACTTCTGAGAGAACTCCCACCCACCTGACGAAGGGACAGCCTGTTCCGATAGCTATTGGCTTTTGCGACCAAATAAAACTATTGGACTTTAACCTGGTGTTTGCAGAGTTCTTACTGTTCTTGAAACGCTGCAGTCCATGCGCTGTGCCTGTCCCACAATGTGGTTCACGAGCAAATTCCAGGATTTTGTCACAGCGACAGAGAAGGAACAGCGATATATTTCCAAGTCAGAATGATGAGTTGTTTGGAGGGGAACTTGCAGGTCGTGATGTTCCCAAGTATCTGTTGCCCTTGTCCTTCTATATCGAAGTGGTCGTGGGCTTAGAAGGTGCTGCCGAAGGAAACTTGGAGATATAGTGCAGTGCACCTTGCAGATAGCACACACTGCTCCTACTGAGCGTCTGCGGTGGACAGAGTTGATGTTTGTGGATGTGGTGCCAATCGAGCGGGCTTTTTTGTCCTGGATTCTGTCAATCTTTCTGAGTGTTGTTGGAGTTGGACCCATCCAGGTAAGTGGAGAGTCTTCCACCTCCTGACTCCTGACTTGTGCCTTGTAGATGGTGGACAGGTTTTGGGAGTCATGTGGTGAGTTGTAGCCACTTGTAGCCACAGTGATTATGTGGCGATTCCAGTTGAGTTTCAGGTCAATGGTAACTCCAAGGATGATGATAGTGGGAGATAGAGTGATGGTAACACCACTGAATGTTAAGGGGCAGTGGTTAGATTGTCTCTTTATTGGTGATGGTAATTGACTGGCATTTGTGTGCCGCGAATATTAATTGCCACTTGTTATCACAAGCCTGGATCTTGTCCAGATAATGTTGCATTTGAACATGGACTGTTTTATTGTCTGAGGAGCCGCAAATAGTGCTGAACATTGTTCAATCATCAGTGCACATTCCTACTTTTCACCGTATGATGGAGGGAAGGGCACTGATGAGGCAGCTGAAATGGTTGGCCCCTAGACACTACCTTGAGGTTATCTTGCAGTGATGTCCTGGAAATGAGATGACTTACCCCCACAACTAAACCATCTTCCGATGACCCAGGTATGACACCAACCAGCGGAGTGTTTCCCCGTTGAAACCCATTGATTCCAGTTTTGTTAGGGCTCCTTGATGCCATACTGGGATGAATGCGGCCTTGATGTCATGGGCTGTCAATCTCACCTCATCTCTGGAAGTCAGCTGTTTTATCCATGTTCTAACCAAGGCTGTAATGAGGTTAGGAGTGAGTTACCATGACGAAACAGAAACTGGGCGTCACAGCAGGTTACTGCTGAGCAGGTGCTGCTTGTTAGCACTGTTATTGACCCCTTCCATCACTTTGCTGATGACCGAGAGTAGACTGATGGGACGATAATTGGCCGGGTTGGATTTGTCCTGCATTTTCTGTACAGGACAAAGCTGGGTAATTTTCCACATTGTCAGGTAAATGCCAGTGCTGTAACTGTACGAGAAGAGCATGGCTAGGGGAGTGACAAGTTCAGGAGCACGAGTCTTCAGTACTATTGTGGGAATATTGTCAGGGCCCATTGACTTTGCAGTATCCAGTGCCTCAAACCGTTTATTGATATTATGTGGAGTGAATCGAATTGGCTGGAGAGTGGTGTCTGTGATGCTGGGCCCCACTGGAGGAGGCCGAGGTGGATCATACACTTGGCACTTCTGGCTGAAGAGTGCTGCGAAATCCTGCGTATCTTTTGCACTGATGTGTTGGACGCCTCCATCTATGAGGATGGGGATGTTGCTCTCAGTAATCGAAGGTAATTATTCAAAACTGCCGGTTTGGCATGCAACTACAAAGTTGGATGACTTGTACATAGAATCACATTCTTCCCAGCGTTATTCCGAGCGTTATTCCGAGGCCGTTGTGCTTAAAGAATTGTCCCTGCATTGTCCAAACGGGCTGAGGCACAGGTGAGCTTTGAACTCAGGACTTTTTGTTTACGAGACAGGCACTATAACCATCGAAACATCATTATTCACATAATCGCAGTGCTGTATGATGGTGAGAATTTAAAACTTTCATTTGGAAGAGAGAGTTTATGAAGATAGGAACAATCAGGCGTCTCTGGGTGGCAAAAACAAATCCTTACAGCGCGTTGGTAACCTGAAGTTTTGATTTTGCAAATCCAATCGTTTGACCTCCCCGCTTGTGCGCTAAAGTTAGCAGAAAAGAATGCTGAATTCTTAACTCACTGAATAAACAAAAGACTTGATTACAGTCGGGAAACCTCAATTAAACAGAATATGTTGGGGATAAAGATCAGAATGTTTGGCAGCATCTGTTAAGAGAGAATCAGAGTTTACCTTCTGCATCCTGACAGATCTTCTTCAGAGCTGCTGCCAGAGCTGTTGATACTTTCCAGCATTTTCGATTTTTATTTTTGATTTCCAGCATCCACAGTATTCTGTTTGCTTTGTCCTGAATAAATCTACGTAACTGTGTACAGGATGGTGAATGGCATTGATACATTAAATCAGATATTGTGACATGAGTTAGATTAAATTTGTATTTTTCAATCTGGTATTCAATTATTTGCTATGGGCTTTTTTCTGGTGAGATTGACACAGTTCCTTTGAATCATATAATTGGGATTTAGGCGCTGGTGTCAGCTGGACTGCGTTGGAGTGAGATATAAACCCTTTGTTTCTCTGCTGCTCTGTCTGAATGTTACATGAAAAATACCTCCCTGAACCTCGGACCAGAGTGTTCCTGAATAATTTTGCTCTCTGAGCATGTGGAACTGATGAGCAGTCTGTGTTTATGTGAGTGATTTTGTGGCTACTGTGTGTGAGAAGGAGCTGCCTGCATTGTTCCTTGTATCTCAGGAGGAGGGGGGAGAAAAGAACAACATGGAAATTCTGTGGATGGGGTCGAGGGCAGGAGAGATTTAAAGATATTTGTGATAGTATTGGCGTAAAGTCAGAGAGAGGGAATGCGAATGGTAAGGGAACAAAATTGGGGGGATGAGTGCAAGATATTGTGGGAAGATGAATATTTATTGCCGAAAACAAAGAAAAGGAAAGATGAGAGATTACAAAAGAGAAATTCAGACAAAATTATGACAGAAACTTTTGCTTCCATTACTCTGTACTGCTACAACGTTGCTGTTTACAAGATGCACGTTTATGTGAGACTATTATTGAATTGTGGGTGTTTTGTCATTACTAATCTATTATTGCTGGTTCCTCTTTGTTTGAAAGAATACTCTTTTCGCCAACTGTCCTGGATTCGAGTTACAGATTTGACAGGTAGTCCCATTGAGCCCAGTTCAGGTGCCACAGCCAGATTCTGTATTCAGGCACACAAATGAATATCGCCTGGATGTTGGTGTGAACGCTCCTCCGTCTCACAGAAACTCATATCCCGGGATCTTTGAAAACCAATGCTTCTGACTCTGCCTGTCGTGGATACACAATCTTTATCAGCACGTCTCCCACATATTAACCCATTTGAAATATCAAGGTCAATTTTGTGTGCTATGTTTCAATGTAATAAAAAAGTCTCTTCCTTTGAAACTGCAGTTTCCCATCTGCCAAGCGGCGACATGAACTTCGAAATGGATGAGGAACGTCATAATGGAAAAAAAACAAGACTAAATATATTCAGGGCTTATACCAGCGTTAGCAGCTTCGTATCACTCTGAGGGGATAACCCTAATCCTCTCAGGAATTAAGCACGAACTGTGGGACTGGAGGGCAGCGGGCTTCTCGCAGTTATCTTGGAGTGAGACTAGAAAGATGACACGGTATCTTCACTCAGTGAACTGAATGTGTTTGAATCCCATTTGGTGATATTTAATGGCCATGGGCCACATGTCGACAGATTTGTTGAGTCGCAGAAAGTGAATTGTCATATCGCACAGGCACCGATGCAAGCATTCCTCATTACTATCGTGGTTTATAACCCGCCTTACCATAAGGAGACCAGGATTCAGTTCATCCAACGGGATGAACTTTAAACACAAAATTGAAGGCAGACTTCCAAATGGTAATCATTCACATATAGAAAGTGGGCAGGGCAGATGAATCTCGGAACAAGCATTAGACGGACTGGAAAAGTTAACTCTGTTTCCTTTTCTGCAGATGTGGCCACAAGTGTTGAGTTCTTTGAGCATTTTTCTGTTTATGTTTTAGTGCAGATGAAGATAGTGCAACTGTCACAGGCAGAGTCATGGGCAGTCATAGAACCATACCGTGCAGGAGAGTCTCATCGGCCTATTGAGTCTGCAACGACACATGAGAAAAATCTGACCTACATGTGTAATCCCATTTACGAGCACTTGGCCAATAGATTTGAAAGTTTAGACTTGCTAGGTACTCATCTAAACACTTTTAAAAAGATTTGAGACAACTCGCCCCCATCACCCTCCCGGGCACCACAATCCAGAACTTAGCCACCTGCGAGGCAAAAAGGTTTATTCTCGCTCCCCCCCCCACCCCGCCCCCTCACCCGCCCACCCCCGAAACCTCCTGCCCCTCATCTTGAACCTATGTCTAATCGTGATTCACTCTTCAACTAAAGGGAACAGCTGCCTCCTATCCAGTCATTCATGTGCCTCATAATTATGTACACCTCAATCAGGTCGCCACTTAGTCATCTCTGCTCAAACTAAAACAACCCAGGCCGATCGAACTCTCTTCATAACTTAGAAGTTCCATGCCAGGCAGCATATTGTGAATCTGCACCCTCTCCAGTCCAATCACATCCTTCCTATAATGTGGTAATCAGAAATGCATGCAGTACTCTCACTGTGGCCTCACCTAAGTTCTGTGCAATTCCAACACAATCTTGCAGCGAGCCGAGGCGGAAATGGCAGGTCAGATGTTAAAGATCAGAATTGAAACATTCAATGACTTTTCACTTGATTTTGTGATTTATTCGACTGAATTGAGGCAGATAAAGAGAACAACAGATTTCAGAGTGCAGAGGAGCAAACTTGAGAGGGCACTCTGAGGTTAGAAATGTAATTACTGACTGGTCATGAAAGGTCCATCATTGAAGCGATACGAGATTTGTAGATGCAGCTCATGGTGTTGGAAGAAACATTTCCATTGCTGTTGAACACACCTTCCAATTATAACGTGTTATTGAACATGATCAGAATTTTCCTGTTTTGCGGCTGGGGATCTGGGTCCAAGTAAATCCCAGTGCTTCATATATTCCCTGAACAGGGAATTGAAAGAATTGTCGTAATATGCTTTTCTCAAAGATTCGTGGTATTGATGGCGGAGGGGTGTGGGTTTGGGGGGGGGGGGGCGGTGGGGGCGGCGGCGGAGTGGGTGGAGGTGGGGAGGGGGCGGGATAATTCAAACGATTTTGCAATCTCAACATCTTTGTGGAGATTCTGGACGGTATAAATCAATGCACAGTGAACTTCAAATCGGACAAATCGTCTGCTGCAAAAAGGGACAGGTTCATCTGAACACAAAATGCATCGACCAATTCAATGGATCAGGAAAATTTTCTACATGGTCCTTGCCATATTTGGTGTTCCTGGTAAGTGTCTAAAGCTAATGTGATTGTTTAACTTTTCATATGAGCTTGTTTTTGCAATTAAACTGAGAAAGGTAATGTTACATTCGTTGGTATGGTCACAGTTTTGCGGACACTTGTTTAATAATATAATTATGTTAATTACATTTGCTGAATCATCTGGGCAATTGTATTGTGTTGTCCCATCGGAATCTAGCTCTGAAGTACTCAGTATTATAATGGTTTTGCATTCATTAGAATGCTCTGTTCTGTTGAATAAACTCTCCAAGCAAGAAACTGTCTTGAGTGGAAGGTGTTATTAAGATTATCTGTCCATTTAGAATACTATTGAACATGGTCACAAAATGAGTACCTGGTATTATTTTTGCATCGTCAATTTGCCCCCACCAAAGGTGTTTTTTTTTAATTTGAGGACAACAGCTATACCTAAAACTTTAAGTGAGCTATAATTCAGCTTTCTACATAGGTTAATATAACATCTCTTCTTTTAGTGACCGTCACATAGAGATAATCCTATTTTGGTCACAATTGCACTGTCTCATTAAACTTCATTTATGCATCTGTAGCACCAGACAACAGTGGTCTGAGCTGGATCCAGTTCTCCCATCTGAGGTAATGGCTCCAAAGCAGGAGAAGTAGACCATATGGTGAGAAGGATCTCCTAACGCAGAATGTGATCCAAGCTGAAGATGAGTTCCTCCAATGGAGTGGTAGGAGGCAGGCATACATCTCCAAATGAACATTTGTTTTTGCTTTCTCGTGAAAACATTTTACGTCATGATCTGTCCCTGGGGAAATTCTACAGCCCACTCTCATGTGACATGTGTTAAACCTGGAATTGGACGTGTGAGAGGCAGGCTGAGATAATTGTTCAGATGCTCCTGCCAGTGATCTGATTCCAACCCACACATTTGTGATGCTTTTTTATTTTCTGATGAGTTTTGGAAAATATTTTTTTCAGTAATTCCCTTTCTCTCTCTTACAGTTAATTTAGTGGCAATTGTGATTCTGTCTCGTGCAAAGTGCGACCTCTCCGCCTGCACAACTCGCTACCTGGTGGCCATGGCAGTGGCGGATCTCCTGGTCATTATCACTGAGGTTATACTGAACCGAATCAATGATTATTATTTCCCACTGAATTTCCTGAAAATCACCCCTGTGTGTAGTGTTCGCTATGTTATGCTACGTGCAGCCACGGACTGCTCTGTCTGGTTCACAGTCACTTTCACTTTTGATCGATTTGTCGTCATTTGTTGTCAGAAGTTAAAATCTAAATATTGCACCAAGAAGACTGCATCCGTGGTCCTCGGAACAACGGGAACTTTACTGTGTTTAAAAAATATTCCCATCTACTTTAGATTTGAACCGAGAAGGATTATTGACAATGTACCATGGCGTTGTAGTAATAAGCGTAGTTATTTCAGGGACCCTAGATGGATTGGATTTAGATATTTTGAGAAAGTTTTAACACCATTGCTCCCGTTCTTTTTAATTTTGTTACTCAATGCTCTAACAGTGAGACATATTCTAGTGGCCAATAGAATCCGTAAAGGACTGAGGGGTCAGAGCAATGGAGAGAATCACAGTGACCCAGAGATGGAGAGCAGAAGGAAGTCTATGATTTTACTCTTCACCATATCGGTCAGTTTCATACTTCTCTGGTTTGTGTATGTATTATATTTTTTTGATGTTCATGGTCACTTCGATGATTATTCTTCTTACAACTTTGGACAAGTCGCATACATGCTGCGGAATTTGAGTAGCTGCACAAACACACTGATTTACGTGGTGACTCAGTCCAAATTCAGAGAGCAGTTGAAGAACATAGCGAAATATCCATTTACATTACTTGTCAAATCAATAAAGAACAGAGCAGAGTGCAGCTCAAATGTCCCGTGCTAAGTGGCAAAAAACACAGGAGGACCAGAGGGAAAGGGCCTGGAGCAGCAGGAGTTATCTCAAATGTTTCAACGACAGCTCAGAGGGAATAGGGAGAGAGGGATTGGAACAAAATTAGCAACAGGTATCTTATACTGAGAAGAACAGAGAGTCAGGAGCAAGGACAGACAATCCGAGGACCAGACTGAAATGAGCAGAGGCAATTCCACACAATAATGTGCCGTGGGACAAACGCAGACAAACTTTTGGATGACCTGCAGTAACTCTGGAGTCGGAGTCATAGAAAAAAAAGGCAGTGGGACAATGGTGAGATATGGCATCGGGATCCCAGGAAGTAAATTAACAGGAGGAATCAGCGGACAGGAAAGCAGTGCACAAGGGGCAAGAGTTGAAATTCGGAGGAGTGGACATTAAGAAGCCAGAAGGATAGTCAGAGAAAAGGCCTGAAGGTTAGAAAGGGATGCAGCAGACACAGTCTCTCCTAGAACTCTGCTAGTTCGATTCCCAGCTCCTCACATCATGTAAATAAAAAAGAGTTCATTCAAAGGAAAAACGCTGCGATGCTGGAAAACACCTGTTGACAATGTATAATTTGAGAATCTAGTTCGTAACTAATAGCAACAATTTATTGAATCTGTGGCCATTGCGATTCTCCAGATTCATCACTGGAATCTGCCTTTCTCTCTCTCACACCAGCTCCCGCCACGCTCCCCCCCCCCCCCCCCCACCCCCCGCCCAAATCTCCTCCAACAACGTAGGCCATTGATAGGTGTCTTCGTGGTCATGTCTGGACAAGCCCAGCCAGGGTCACGTGTGGGCAGCAGAGACCTGCGACGGAGTTTGCCAGCCAGGGTGCGGTAGTGGCGGAGGAAAAGCTCAGGGAAATCGAGGGAAGAAAAAATGTGCTTATTTGGAGGAGACTATTGGCCTTCGTTGGTGAATGATCGCCAGTCCCACTCTCTCCCTGCAAACTGTTTCTGGTTTCCTCTGTTTTCCGATGTGAAGACAGCTGATGGTTGGCCCAGAATCGTATCGTCACAATGCTATATTTTACATCTCAACAACACCGCATGGCTATCTCCCTCTTTCAGTGTATTCGCTGTGGTAACCGTCGTCCATTCCATTGCTTCATCCAGACTCGTCTATTCCAACACAATGCTGCCCAGTCTCCGGCTTCCACCCTCCATAACCTCGGCTGCGTCAAACTCTGAGTAAAATGCCACTGAATCCCATTTTAGAAACATCCTCTTTACTCACAACCCTGTATATTTTTCTGTTATTGGCACTTCGAATTAAATACGCTTATGTTTGCTTTCAAAACCCACCAGGATCTCATTCCTCCATGTATCTTTAAACTTCTCCAGCCTGCAGCCCCACCCTATCTTTGCAACAAAGGGACATATGTGGAGGAATGGGCATTTCAGCCCCTTGATCCCGCTCCACCATTCAATTAGATCGTGGCTGATCAGTGGTCTAACCCCATGTGCCTGCCTTCGGCCCATATTCCTTGATGCACCTACACAATAAACATTTGTCGATCTCACACTTAAACTGAACAATTGAACGATTGTCCACTGCCGTTTGAGGAAGAGAGTTCCAAACCGCCACCATTCTCCGCGTGTCGAAAGATTTCTAACATCTCTCTTGAATGGCTTGCCCATAATTTGTAGATTATGGCCCCTGGATCTAGAGCCCTCAACAAGTGGAAATCATCCTTATGCATTCTGTCCTTCCTTGTAAATATTTTGTAGACTTTACCTCTCAACTTTCTGAATTTGAGAGAGTAAAGGCATAATTTTCCTAATCTCTCCTCTTAACACCTGAAGTCCAGGTATCGTTCTTGCATTAAGCACCCTCCAGAGTGGTACGGTGGCACAGTGGTTAGTGCTGCTGCCGCGGAGCTCGAGGGACCCGGGTTCGGTTCCCAGCCTTCGTTGACTGTATGTGTGGAGTTTGAACGTTCTCCCCATGTTTGTCTTTGTTTCCTCCTGTTTCTGCGGTTTACTCCCACAGTCGAATAGACGTGCTGGTAAGATGCATTGACCATGCTAAATTCTCCTTCATTGCATTCGAACGGAGTGTGGTGTGACTGGAGCATTTTCACAGTAACTTCATTGCAGCGTTAATGTAAGCCTACTTGTGACACTAATAAATACATTTTTAAAAAATCTTTCCGAGGGTTTGGTGCCTAACCCTGCTCACAATATTCTAAGTGGGGCCTAACTCGAGTTTTTTTTCACAACTGCAGCATGACATCTGCATCTCTATTCTCGAGTCCTTTCGATATGAAGACAAGCGTTCTTTTGGCCTGCTTTACTACTATCTGCTCCTGTTGGTGGTACTTTAATGAGCAAGGCACCTGAGCTCCCAAATCTCGCTGAACATTCACTGAATTTAACTTTGTCCCTTCTAAAATAATACCCTCGTCTATCCTTTTTCGATCCGAATTGGATAGCCTCACACTTGTATGGATTGAAATCCATTTACCACAGCTTGGCACGTTGACCTAATCTATCAAAATTTGTTGCAGTTTTATGATGTCCTCAACACTATCTACAATGCTGCCCAATTTTGTGTCGTCCACAAATTTGGATATTTGAGTTTTTATGCCATTATCTAAGCAGTTAATGCATATTGTAAATAATTGTGACCCCAAGATAGATCCGTGCGGGACGCCACAAGTCAAATCCTCCCAATTTGAGTACTTACACGTTACTACAATTCTCTGTTTTCTGTTGCTCAACCAATTTCCTATCCATGTCAGCTTCAATTCCATCAGCTTCCACCTTTGCAAACAATCTCTTGTGCAATCTCCCCAGAATCTATAATCCACATTATAGCAGTAATCTGCTCCATACTGAACAATACTTCATAACTCTGTAACCCACTGCATCCCCTTCAACTCTTCCCATCTCTGCAAACTACTTCAGCCCGACAATGCCCCCATCACTTTAAATTCCATCAGCCAATACGACACTTCCTGTCCCTGCATCCACTTGAACAAGTAGCAAACTGCACATATGTTTATCCTGCTTCACTCCTTATAATCCGAATGGATATTTGTTCACCGAACAACGTTCCCTCGTATTTTTCAGTTTTTTAACTACTCCACCAATGGAGCTTTGATCTATTTGACTGAATAACTCTGAAATTCTACTTGCAAGTCACTCAACCCCTCTCTTTCTGTCATGTAACAGACTCCTGAAAATTCGTCTCACGATCTCCATGGCTTGGCATAAATAATTTGTTTGATGACACATCTGTGATGAGGATGGAATATTTGATTACATGAAAGGAATTAAGTCAACCTTTTCTCTCTCCCCCTCCATTCTCTATCTCTCTCTTTATCCCACACTTTCCAATTCTACTTGTCTCAAGCCTTCTTCAGATACCTCCCTCAGAAGTCCCTGGACGGTTCATACTCTCAACTTCGCAGCCATCTCAACTGCTTCCTCACTCCCTTTCATACACCTAAACCCTTTTCCTCCCCTCTCAGTACCCTCACCCTTCTCCCTCTCTGACACTACCGCTCTCTTACACTCTGTGTCTTCGTCACAGCCCTCACTATCCTTCCACATCTCTCACGCCTTCTTGCATTCCCCACCCCTTTCCTATTTCCCCTCACTGTCACTTTCTCCAAAGCTCTCAATCTCTCGGCATCACCGACCCCTATTAATTTCTCTCTCTCTCTCTTCTTGCCATTCATTTCTACTCTTCCTCCCTCCATCATTCCTTCTCCTCTCCACTTCTCTTTCACATCCCAAACCCATTCATTCTCTTTCCTGCTCCCTTTCTATCAACCCATTCCGACTCATATGTCCCAGTGGCTCAAACATACATTTCACAGAACTGCGCTTTATATCTAAGGATCCTTTCATCTCCGTAACATATGAATGGTTCTCTATGAATAAGTAGGTTACTCGATACATATACCCTGTGCCATTTGAGCTTTGGATGGGACCGTGTAGCTTTACCCCGTATCCGTGATTTGACTTGTTCTGGAGTGCTTGAAGAGACAATGTTCAGGAGGCTTTACTCAGTAACTAAACCTGCTTTGCGCTTGTGATGGAATATTTGATGGGGATTGTGCAACGGAGCCTTATTCCATATTTATTCCTCAGAAAACCCAATCTAATAATTCATAAAAATAACTTCAGGGGTCATTCTTTGTGCTGTGATATATGTATTTATTACATTTCTCACGAAACATTTATGAGATCGTCTGAACTGGAACAAAACGAACAAGCAGAGCTGAGAAAGAAATAACTGGTTATACTGGAGATAGGTTAAATACTTGCCAGATTACAACTTGAATACTGTCTGCAGATGTGGTCATCTCATTACAAGAGGGGTGTCATTGTATTACAGAGGGAACAGAGGAGAGTTACGAATACGTTACCAGGAGTGGAATAATGCAATCAAGTGGAAAGATTGTATAAGCTGGGGTTGCTCTCCTTGAAACAATTGAGGATGGATTTGGAGGAGTGTGGGGTGGGTTTGATTAAGATGTTCAAGGTTATGATGGGCCAATGTAGAGCGGCTAGTTGGAGCTATTTTCTGCACAAAAAGATCCGTGACTGAGTTAAGGTGGCATTGATTTAAGGTGATTGGTTGAAAGATTACAGATGATTTGAGGACTTGTATTCACAAATAAACTGATCGAAGTTTAGAGCTCACTGTCTGAAAGGGTAGTAGAGACATCAGCCTTCAATGAATTGAAAAGATTTATGGATAAACAACTGAAGTGCCATAACCACCAAGACCACGGAACTTGTTCTGGGAAATTCTGTTCAGTTGAATAGCTCGCTTTTTGGCTGGAGCAGACGAGGTCAGCAAAGTGACCTATTTTTGCTCCACAATGTAGGCTGCATTTTCTAAATTCTCGAACTATCTGGAATATTTCTGCGCTGGAGGGTTGCTTTGGGTTGTATTAAAGTGCCTTTGGTGAGTGGGGATCTTTTAAGGCTTAATTGAATTTAATTTAATTCAATGGTTAATCTCTATATCTATTCTTTACTTTAATTTTGAAATTAGCTGAAAGTTACTCTTCGGGTTGTGAGAAATGGAGTATACTTTAACTTTCTCCTCTCTGAGGCTGAACTTGCTCAGCAAAGGACTCAGCTTCATACCCTTACGTTCTCTACGAATTTTGGACGTGACATGATGCTGAACTCTTCTGCCACTGCCGTCATCTCCATGCTCCCTTCTTTGAACAGGGGGCCTCCCTCGTTCAGCAGCTTCTTTCACCCACTTACAGCATTCTCCCTCCACCTGGTCAAGTTATTGTGGCACGTTACTTGCTCTTGAACTTTTAATTGAGAACTGTTGGAGTGGCATCGTCCAGTTCAATTTCTTTGCTCATCACATCCACTCAAACCTGTCTCTTTCCGAACTTGCTGCACTGTGGTCTCTCATGCCCAACACTGGCATTTTAATTAAACCCACCGACAAAGGTCTGGCTTAATAATGTCGATCCAGCAGAGGCTGAGCACCAACTCTCGGACGCGACATGCTACCTCGCATGAGACCATGACCTCATATTGGACTATGACCCCATCTCCGAATATCAAGCCAATGTTTCCAGGGCTTTCAGTGACCATATCTTCTCCGGAGATCTTTCCTCCAGTGTTTCCAGCCTCATAGTCTCCCAGCCCTGGACGGACTGCATCTACCTCCTTTCCAAAATCCGCAAACAGGACTATGCCATTAAGACTGTCGTGCCAGCCTGTTCCTGCCAAATTGAAATAAATTCATCCCATCTTGAATCCATGCTCTCTTTTCTTGTCCACTCCTTTCCCAACTAGATTCTTGTTTCCTCTGACACTACATATTTTTTTTATTTATTTGTGGGACATCGGCATCTCTGGCTGGTCAGCGTTTATTGCCCATCCCGAATTGCCCGAGTCTAATTGAGAGTCAACCACATTGCTGTGTCTCTGGAGTGACATGTAGGCCAGACTGGGTAAGGATGGCAGATTTCCTTCCGTAAAGGACATCAGTGAACCAGATGAGCTTTTCCGATAATCAACAATGGTTTCATGGTCATCAATAGATTCATAATTCCAGATACTTTTATTGAATTCGAATTCCATGAGCTGCCGTGATGAGACTCGAAACCGGGTCCCTAGGACATTAGCTGAACTCCTGGATTAATAAACTAGCGATAATACCACTTGGCAGTCAGATCCCTCCATCAACCACTTTCAGTTCTCTGGCCCAAACCGCCTCTTCCTTTCCATGGATGTCCAATTACTTTATACCTCCATTCCCGACCAGAATGGTCTAAGAGCTTTTTGCTTCTCCCTCGCAAAGAACCCTGAACAACCCCTATCTACCATCTTTCTTCTCTGACGGGCTGAACTTGTTCTCTCTCTGAACAATTTCTCCTTCAACTCATCTCACTTCCTTCAAATAAAATGTGCGCTATATGCACACACATGGGTCCCAGTTATGCCTGTCTCTTTATGTGTTACGTAGAACATTCCATTTTCCACTCCTATTCTGGCCTCTTTCATCAGTACATCAATGACAATTTTGGTGCTGCTTCATGCTATTTTCTGGACCTAAAAAAATATATTAATTTCACTTTCAATTTCTACGCCTCGATCACCTTCAGGTGGTTCATCTGTGACACTTCTCTCCACTTCCGTGACATATTTGTCTCCATTTCTGTTCATGTGCATCACACCAATACTCATTGCAAGCCTACAAACCCGCATAACTCCCTTGGCTACAGCTCGTCACAACCCACATTCTGTAAGGGATCCTTCCCATTTTCTCAGTTCCTTCCCCTCCGAAGCATCTGTTCTGATGATGCCACTTTCCAAAATGGTGCTATTGATATGTATTCCTTCTTTCTTAATCGTGGTTTCCCACCCATTCTGGTTAAAAGCATAAGAACATAAGAACGAGGAGCAGGAATAAGCCATCTGGCCCCTCGAGCCTGCTCCACGATTCAATAAGATCATGGCTGATCTTATCGTGGACTCAGCTCCACTTACCCGCTGCTCACCATAGAACATAGAATAGTACAGCACAGAACAGGCCCTTCGGCCCACGATGTTGTGCCGAGCTTTGTCTGAAACCATAACACTTAATTCCTTTATTTTTCAAAAATGTATCTATCCTTCCCTAAAAACATTCAATGAGTGGCCTCAACTGCTTCACTGGGCAGGGAATTCCACAGGTTCACAACCCTTTGTGTGAAGAAGTTGCTCCTCGACTCAGTCCTAATCCTGCTCCTCCTGAATTTGAGCCATGCCCCCGAGTTTCACCCGCCAGTGGAAACAAATTGCCTGCTTCTATCTTATCTATTCCCTTCATAATCTTATATGTTTCTACAAGATCTTCCCTCATTCTTCTGAATGTCAATGAGTATAACTCCAGTCTACTCAGTCTGTCCTCATAACCCAACCCTCTCAACTCCGGACTCAATCTAGTGCATCCCCTCCAGTGCCAGTGTATCCTTTCTCAAGTAAGGACATCATCACTGTACACAGTACTCCAGATGTGCCCTCACCAGCAGCTTATACAGCTGCATCATAACCTCACTGTTTTGAAACTCCATCCCTCCAGCTATGAAGGACAAAAAACAATTTGCTTTCTTAATTACATGCTGCACCTGCAAACCAGCGTTTTGTGATTCATGCACGAGGACACTCAGGTTACTCTGCACAGCAGCTGTAATTTTTACCATTTAAATAATATCAATGTTGCTGTTATTCCTATCAAAATGGATGAATCACATTTACCTCCATTGTTTTCCATTTGCCAGACCCTTGCCCACTCACGTAGACTACATATATATCACTTTGCAGACTTTCAGTGTGTTCTGCACACTTTGCTCTGCCACTCATCTGTGTCATCTGCGAATTTTGACACACAAACCTGATTCCCAACTCCAAAGCATCTCTGTAAATCGGAAACAATTGCGGTCCCAACACGGATCCCTGAGGCACACCACTAGTCACTGATCACCAACCAGAAAAACACCCAATTTTCCCCCACTCTTCACTTTCTGTTAGTTAACCAATCCTCTATTCATGCTAATACATTACCCATAATACCATGAAACGTTATCTCATACAGAAGCCTTTGTTGCGGCACCTTGTCAAATGCCTTCTGGAAATCCTGATACACCACATCCACAGGTTCCCCATTGTCCACTGCACATGCAATGTTCTCACAGAATTCCACCAAATTAGTGAAACATGACCTGCCCTTCATGAACCAATGCTGCGTCTTTCCAATGGGGCAATGTATGTGCATTTATTCGCTATTTATTCCTCTCTGATAGATTCAAGCATTTTCCCTACCACGGAAGCTAAGCTAACCGGCCTGTAGTTGTCCGCCTTTTATCAACCTCCTTTTTAAAACAGTGGAGTCATGAATGCTATTTTGCACCCTGCAGGAACTACCCCAGAATCCTGCGAATATTGGTAAATTACCACGAGGGCAATTGCTATTTCCCTTGCCATCTCCTTTAGTACTCTGGGATACATTCCATCAGGACCAGGAGACTTGTCTAACTTTAGCCCCATTAACTTGCCCAAAGCTCCCTCTTTCGTGATAATGATAGTTTCTAGATCCTCACCTGCGATAGCCTTCCTGCCATCAAATTCTGGCATGTTATTTCTGTCTTCCACTGTGACAGTGACACAAAATACCTGTTCAGTGCCTCAGCCATTTTCTCATTTCCAGTTATTACAACCCCCTTCTCATCCTGTAAACGACCAATGTTTACTTTAGCCGCTCTTTTTCGTTTTATATATTTGTAGAAACATTTGCTATCTGTTTTTATATTCTGAGCTAGTTTACTCTCATAATCCATCTTACTTTTCATTGTAGCTTTTTTCGTGGCTTTCTGTCAACCTTTAAAGATTTCCCAATCCTCTACTTCCCACTAATCTTTTCTACTTTGTATGCATTTTCTTTCAATTTGATACCCTCCATTATTTCCTAGATATCCATGGATGGTGATCTCTTTTTCTACAGTTTTTCCTTATCACTGGCACACACTTTTATTGAGCACTGTGAACGATCGCTTTTCCTCAATGGTCCCACCATCAAGTTTTTGCTCCCAGTCAACCTTCGCCAACACCTCCCTCAGCCCTTTGTGGTCTCCTTTGTTTAAGCACAAGACACATTGGAGCACATTGGATTTTACCTTCTCACGTTCCGTCTGTATTTTAAATTCATGTAATTGTTCATTCGTCCGACATGGCGTCGCTGGCTGGCCAGCATTTTTTCCTGTATCCTTTTGTATTTATTCTTGTCATCAATTTTTGGCATGTTATTTGTGTCTTCCACTGTGAAGACCGTTCAATGTCTCAGCCATTTCCTCATTTTCAGTTATTACATCCCCCTTCTCGCCCTCTGAGGGCCAATGTTTACTTTAGCCATTCTTTTTTGTTGTTTCTATTTTTAGAAACGATTGCTATCTATTTTTATATTCTGAACTATTTTGGTCTCATAATCCATCTTACTTTTCTTGATAGCCTTTTTCGTGGCTTTCTGTTGACCTATAAAGAATTCCCAATCCTCTGGTTTCCGACAAATCTTTCACACTTTGGGCCCTATTTTACCATTTTGATTCTAAGTGCTAAACCTGGGCGTGATTCAGATCCGACTTGTATACACTATTCTGAGGCACCCCCATACACACACATCCTGAAAAAAGTCGCAAATCCGAATCGCACTGTGGGTGGGACTTTTCACGCCTGAAACCCTGCTGCTCCGATCGGAGCCTTTAACAGCGCTTGTGCAGTAAAAAAAAAGAAAAACGGTCCCCTGCCACATTGCTCCTGGGCCACAAAAAGCCGCCCGGGAGCGATGGCCCCCACAGATATTGTCCCACCCCCACAACATATCTGTCCCCCTTACCCACTCACCCACCATGCTACCCATAACGATCACAACCCCCGCCTCACTTCCCCCCCACCAATCACCCGCAGAGTGGCAGCAGTCCGCCTGCCCCTGCCGCCCCTCCCGCCCTCCCGCACCAGAGATCCATAGGACCCACCTCCGCCCCCCACCACCAGAGAACGATCTGGCCTCGCTCCTCCACCCTCTCACCAGAGAAAGATCTGGTGTCCCTCCTCCCCCCCCCCACCCCGCCACCAGAGATACACCTGAACTACTTCCTTCCCCCTCCAGAGAAACACCAGGGCCACCTCCCTCCTCCTCCCCCCCACTCCAGAGAGCGATCGGCCTCGACTACCTCCCTGACCCCACCACCGATCTGAGTTAGAGAGCCGCTGAAAGCTCTGAACTTACCTCGTCAGAAGCTGGGGTGACCGAAAAAGACTTTTACCGAGCATATCACGTTCGCGCCGAATCTGGATGGGCAAAAACGACAGTAAAGGGGGAAATTCACGTAGGTTTGGGTGTCCAGGTCGTTTCGAGCGCAATTCTGTTTGCATCCATTTTTGGGCCTTGGTAAAGGGGGAATTGGTGCAGAGGCAAGCGAGGATCGCGCTATTCGCCTCACGCCCGACTTTACTACATTTCGTGCCTGAAAACCGGCGCAACACAATGGTGAAACCCGGCTCTTTGGATGCATTTTCTTTAAATTTGATACCTTCCTTTATTTCCTGAATTATCCATGGCTGGTTATCTCTTTTTCTACAGTCCTTCCTTATCACTGATATACACTTTTGCTGAGCACTGTGAAAAGTCCTCCACTTTACCTCAAATTTCCCATCATAATGTTTTTGCCCCAAGTCCACCGTCACCTTCTCCTCCCTTATCCCATTTTATTCTCCTTTGTTTAAGCACAAAGCACTGGTATTGGATTTTACATTCTCACGCTGCATCTTTATTTCAACTTCAACAAAGAACAAAAAACAATACAGCACAGGAACAGGCCCTTCAGCCCTCCAAGCCCGTGCCGCTCCCTGGTCCAAGCTAGACCATTCTTTCGTATCCCTCCGTTCCCACTCCGTTCATATGGCTATGTAGATAAGTCTTAAACGTTCCCAGTGTGTCCGCCTCCACCACCTTCCCTGGCAGCGCATTCTAGGCACCTACCACCCTCTGTGTAAAATATGTCCTTCTGATATCTGTGTTAAACCTCCCCACCCCCCCTCACCTTGAACCTATAACCCCTCGTGAACGTCACCACCTACCTGGGGAAAAGCTTCCCACCGTTCACCCTAGGGCGGCACGGTAGCACAGTGGTTAGCACTGCTGCTTCACAGCTCCAGGGTCCCAGGTTCGATTCCCGGCTCGGGTCACTGTCTGTGTGGAGTTTGCACATTCTCCTCGTGTCTGCGTGGGTTTCCTCCGGGTGCTCCGGTTTCCTCCCACAGTCCAAAGATGTGCGGGTTAGGTTGATTAGCCTGGTTAAAAATTGCCCCTTAGAGTCCTGGGATGCGTGGATTAGTGGGGAAATATGTGGGGGTAGGGCCTGGGTGGGATTGTGGTCGGTGCAGACTCGATGGGCCGAATGGCCTCCTTCTGCACTGTAGGGTTTCTATGATTCTATCTATGCCTTTCATAATTTTATACACCTCTATTAAGTCTCCCCTCATCCACCATCTTTCCAGGGAGAACAACCCCAGTTTACCCAATCTCTCCTCATAACTAAGCCCCTCCATACCAGGCAACATCCTGGTAAAAATCTATACTCTCTCCAAAGCCTCCACGTCCTTCTGGTAGTGTGGCGACCAGAACTGGACGCAGTATTCCAAATGCGGCCGAACCAACGTTCGATGCATCTGCTATATCAGACCCCAACTTTTATACTCTATGCCCCGTCCTATAAAGGCAAGCATGCCATATGCCTTCTTCACCACCTTCTCCCCCTGTGACGTCACCTTCAAGGATCTGTGGACTTGCACACCTAGGTCCCTCTGCGTATCTACACCCTTTATGGTTCTGTCATTTATCGTATAGCTCCTCCCAACATTATTTCTACCAAAATGCTTCACTTCGCATTTATCAGGTTTGAACTCCATCTGCCATTTCTTTGCCCAAATTTTCAGCCTATCTATATCCTTCTGTAGCTTCTGACAATGCTCCTCACTATCTGCGAGTCCTGCCAATTTTGTTTCGTCTGCAAACTTACTGATCACCCGAGTTACACCTTCTTCCAGATCGTTTATATGAATCACAAACAGCAGAGGTCCCAATACAGAGCCCTGCGGAACACCACTAGTCACAGGCCTCCAGCCGGAAAAAGACCCTTCCACTACCACCCTCTGACTTCCGTGACCAAGCCAGTTCTCCACCCATCGAGCCACCTCCCCCTTTATCTAATGAGATCCAACCTTTTTCACCAGCCTACCATGAGGGACTTTGTCAAATGCTTTACTAAAGTCCATATTGACGACATCCACGGCCCTTCCCTCGTCAGCCATTCTGGTCACTTCTTCAAAAAACTCCACCAGGTTAGTGAGGCATGACCTCCCTCTCACAAAACCATGCTGACTATCATTAATTCCTTTCTAAATGCGCATACATCCTATCTCTAAGAATCTTCTCCAACAACTTCCCCAACACGGTCACGCAGTGGTTAGCACTGCTGCTTCACAGCTCCAGGGTCCCGGGTTCGATTTCCGGCTCGGGACACTGTCTGCGTGGAGTTTGCACATTCTCCTCGTGTCTGCGTGGGTTTCCTCCGGGTGGTCCGGTTTCCTCCCACAGTCCAAAGATGTGCGGGTTAGGTTGATTGGCCAGGTTAAAAATTGCCCCTTAGAATCCTAAAATGCGTAGGTTAGAGGGATTAGCGGGTAAATATGTGGGGGTGGGTCCTGGGCGGGATTGTGGTCGGTGCAGACTCGATGGGCCGAATGGCCTCCTTCTGCAATGTAGGGTTTCTATGATTTCTATGATTTCAACACGGACGTCAAGCTCACCGACCTATAATTACCCGGGTTATCCTTCCTACCCTTCTTAAATAACGGGACCACATTAGCTATCCTCCAATCCTCTGGGTCCTCACCTGCGATCAGTGACGAGACAATGATTTGCGTCAGAGGCCCACCGATGTCATCTCTCGTCTCCCTGAGCAGCCTTGGACAGATTCCATCAGGCCCTGGGGATTTGTCAGTCTTTATATTCTCTAACAAACCTAACACTTCCTCCCTTGTAATGGAGATTTTCTCCAACGGTTCAACACTCCCTTCCGAGACTCTCCCAGTCAACACATCCCTCTCCTTTGTGAATACCAACGCAAAGTATTCATTTAGGATCTCCCCTACTTCTTTGGGCTCCAAGCATAATTCCCCACTTTTGTCCCTGAGAGGTCCGATTTTTTCCCTGACAACCCTTTTGTTCCAAACGTGTAAATAAAATGCCTTGGGATTCTCCTTAATCCTGTCTGCCAAGGACATTTCCTGACCACTTTTTGCCCTTCTAATTCCTTGTTTGAGTTATTTCCTACTTTCTTTGGACTCCTCCAGAGCTCCCTCCGTTTTTATCTGCCTGCACCTAACATACGCCTCTCCTTTCTTTTTGACCAGTCCCTCAATTTCCCTGGTTATCCACGGTTCTCGAATCCTACCCTTCCTATCCTTCTTTTTTACAGGTACATGCCTGTCCTGCAGCCCTAACAACTGTTCCTTAAAAGACTCCCACATGCCAGATGTGGATTTACCCTCAAACAGCCTCTCCCAATCAAGAGCTGCCAATTTCTGCCTAATCCCACTCAAGTTAGCCTTCCCCCAATCCAATACCTTACCCTTGGACACCACTCATCCTTTTCCATCACGATCCTAAAGCTAACAGAATTGTGGTCGCTATACTGTGATCTCTTCTTCTGAGAGGATCCCGAACTGTAAGATCATTAATTATTTCTGCCTCATGGCACAGAACCAGATCTAAGATAGCTTGCTGCCTTGTAGTTTCCATTACATACTGTTCACTGAAGCTATCGTGGATACATTCCATGAAATCCTCGTCAAGGCTGCTTTGACCGACCTGGTTTGACCAATTGACATGTAGATTAAGATTCCCTCATAATAATTGCAGAAACCAGTTTTACATGCTTCAGTTATGTCTTTGTTTATTTCTCACCCACACAATGTTACTATTTTGGTGGCCTAAAGACTACGCCTATCAGTGACCTTTTCTCCTTACTATTTCTAATTGCCACCCAAATGGATTGAACGTTTTTTTCCATAGAACCTATATCATCTTCACTACCACTCCGATGTCATCCTAAAATATCAGAGCTACACGACCACCCTTACTATCCTGTCTGTCCCTCCAAATAGTCTGATACCCCTGGATAGTTAACTCCCAGTCGTACCCACCCTGCAACCACGTCTCTGAAATGGCCACCAAATCATACTCATTCACAATGATTTGTGCTGTCAATTCATTTTTCTTGTTTCAAATGCGACAAACATTCAGATAAAGTGCCCTTGTACTAGTTTTTGTTCCTTCTTTTTGAATTCTAATACTTGCATTCATAACATCTCCTGAGATCTCCTTCCTTTTAGCTTTTCTCCTGCTTTTTGACGTAATTGGAACATTCTACCGACATACTAACCTGCTGCTTTGCTTTGTATTAACCGTTATATTTCCGGTAGTTTTGCCCTTGCCTTCCCCCAAACGTGTTAATTTAAAGTCCTTGTGATCAACCTGTTTATATTTTTCGCTATAACACTGGTCCCAGATCGGTTCAGCTGGGACTGTCCCAATGGTTTAGATCCCTCCCGTTCCAATACTGATGCCAATGCCCCGTGAAATGGAACCCCTCTTTCCAGCACCATTCCTTTATCCACGTGTTAATTTCCCGAATTCTCTGAACCATATGCCAATTTGCATGAGGCTCGGGTAGTAATCCTGAGGTTAGAATCCTTGAGAAACTGTTTGTTCGTTTAATTACTCGTGCTTGCTTGTCCTCAAACCGGTCCACTTTCCTCGTCTTGCCTATGTTGTTTGTTCCAACGTGGACCACAACAACTGGATGCTCCCCATCCCACTCCAATATCCTTTCAAGCCGCTTGATAGGGCTATCAACCATGTAAGACCCATCCCTCACGCCACTGCTGTCACTCCCTCTCCTCCATGCCAGAGCCATGTTAAAGTCCCGCTGGTCTTTACTTGTTAACCCACCAGCCTCCGCAATCAAAGGAACATCCTCACCCAATTTCACCAACTCCACTAAGATGCTGGAAACTGGGACAACTCCAGCATGATGCCACCACTCACCATATATTCTCCTCACATCCCCCTCAGCATTTTGCCCGTTCTCTCCTGGTCCACCCCTCATTCCACCCAATATCTCATCCACAGCAAATGACACCTTTCCATGCAACTCTAGAAGGTGCAAGTGCTCCCCCTTTTCCTCCTGCCTGTTCACCATTCCAGGGCCCAAACATGTTTTGCAGGTGAAGCAGCACTTCTGATGCACCTCCTTCAATGTGGTCTGTTGCATTCGCTGCCCATAATATCGTCTACCCTACATCAGCCGGACGGAACGCTGACTGGGTACCCACTTTGCAGAACAACGTCACTGGGGCTCCACTGGGGCTCTTCTGCAGCATTTCGACACTCTGTACCTCTATTCTGCCATTTGCACATTCTGATCTCTTATTGCACGGTCGCAGCGCCATTCCTACAATTATCATCACCATGCAAGGCTTCTCGAAAAAGTGAGAGGGCATGGGATCCAAGGGGCTGCAGCCCTTTGGGTACAGAACTGGCTTGCACAAAGGAGGCAGCGAGTGTGTATGGATGGGTCTTTTTCTAATTGGAGGTCGGTCACCAGTGGTGTGCCCCAGGGATCTGTTCTGGGACCCTTGCTGTTTGTCATTTTCATAAATGACCTGGATGAGGAAGTGGAGGGATGGGTTGGTAAGTTCGCCGACGACACGAAGGTTGGTGGGGTTGTGGATAGTCTGGAGGGATGTCAGAACAAAGAACAAAGAACAGTACAGCACAGGAAACAGGCCCTTCGGCCCTCCAAGCCTGTGCCGCTCCTTGGTCCAACTAGACCAATCGTTTGTGTCCCTCCATTCCCAGGCTGCTCATGTGCCTATCCAGGTAAGTCTTAAACGATGTCAGCGTTCCTGCCTCCACCACCCTACTTGGCAGCGCATTCCAGGCCCCCACCACCCTCTGTGTAAAAAACGTCCCTCTGATATCTGAGTTATACTTCGCCCCTTCAGCTTGAGCCCGTGACCCCTCGTGATCGTCACCTCCGACCTGGGAAAAAGCTTCCCACTGTTCACCCTATCTATACCCTTCATAATCTTGTACACCTCTATTAGATCTCCCCTCATTCTCCGTCTTTCCAAGGAGAACAACCCCAGTCTACCCAATCTCTCCTCATAGCTAAGACCCACCATACCAGGCAACATCCTGGTAAACCTTCTCTGCACTCTCTCTAACGCCTCCACATCCTTCTGGTAGTGCGGCGACCAGAACTGGACGCAGTACTCCAAATGTGGCCTAACCAGCGTTCTATACAGCTGCATCATCAGACTCCAGCTTTTATACTCTATACCCTGTCCTATAAAGGCAAGCATACCATATGCCTTCTTCACCACCTTCTCCACCTGTGTTGCCACCTTCAAGGATTTGTGGACTTGCACACCTAGGTCAGATGTTACATAGGGACAGATATAGGATGCAAGACTGGGCGGAGAAGTGGCAGATGGACTTCAACCCAGATAAATGCGTAGTGGTCCTTTTTGGCAGGTCGAATGGGATGAAGGAGTACAATATGAAGGGAAAGGCTCTTAGTACGGCACAGGATCAGAAGGACCTTCGGGTCCGGGACCATCGGACTGTAAAATCATCACGGGTAAACCTATAAGATTAGACATAGCACAGTGAACAGGACAGGCATTGGAGACATTAGAGTTGCGGTGCGTGGACTCGAGGATGAAACATTGCAGGATATTCTCGCTCTCTAACTGCAGAGGTAAAACTCCAGATGGTGGAATTAAAACCCATCTGTAAAATAGAATCATAGAAATCCTACAGTGCAACAGGAGGCCATTCGGCCCATCGAGTCTCCACCGACCACAATCCCACCAAGGCCCTACCCCCACATATTTACCCACTAATCTACGCATCCCAGGATTCTAAGGGGCAATTTTTAACCTGGCCAATCAACCTAACCTGCACATCTTTGGATGTGGGAGGAAACCGGAGCACCCGGAGGAAACCCACGCAGACACGAGGAGAATGTGCAAACTCCACACAGACAGTGACCCGAGCCGGGAATCGAACCCGGGACCCTGGAGCTGTGAAGCAGCAGTGCTAACCACTGTGCTACCGTGCCGCCCCAACTTTGACTTTGGAAGATAATGGAGTCTACCGTTGAATGAGTTCATCACCTTTTTCACTGGCATGTTAATAGTAGCTGCAGAGATTGAAACTAGGGCTCTGGAGGGATGGCTACAATTCGGGAAGACAAGACAAAACATTTACGGATTTTGGAGAGGGATAGGAGGATGTAGTCGGGGTGGTAGTTCACAGACAGGGACAGTGGATGGAGTCGGGGTGGTAGTTTACAAAGGGGGATAGGACGATAGAGCTGGGGTGGTAGTTTCCAGAAAGGGATGGGAGGATAGAGCTTGGGTGGTCGTTTAGAGCTGGATTGGAGAATATAACAGGGGTGGTACATTACAGAGAGGGATAACGGGATAGAGCTGGGGTATTAATGTGCAGAGAAGGATAGGAGATGGAGCATTGGCGACATTTTACAAAGAGGGGGGCCAAGCTAAATTTGCTCGGAGATGGATAGTGACGGCAACATTGAAAGTGAGGGGTGATAGAATATACCTCTAACATGGGGAATCAGAACAGTCAGTAAGGAGATAGCATTGTGAGAAAGCGAGCTGCGTATCGTAGGCAATGTGAACTCGGAGAATAAACACAGAAAATATAGAATATGGGCGTATAAAGTAATGAAAATAGAAGAAAAGTGAATTTAGGGAAGATAATAATTGTTTAATTACAACGAAACAAAGGTAGTTATTGGGAAATACAATAAATGTAAAACAATAACGAGCGGTCTATTACATTTTGAGGAATACGGCAATATTTTACTGGGAGTGACAGAGGAATCTTTTAATTGAAATGTGAAAGGGGAAATTAAGGGAACGCATAAGTTGTTTATTTCCTGCTCCAATTTTTTAATAACCCGCAGTAAACACCAATTAGAATTGATACAGAATGTTCGTTGATTTTACACGTTCTACGGACTTAAAAGTAAATGTTCCAACCTTGCTCGACAGAATTGCAGCGATGCTGCCACCTTGCTACCATTTAAATTACCCCAGTGCAGAAAAACATTCCTGTCACCGGCAACACGGGGTCAATTACTGAGATGAGGTCCCTTTGCAGATGGGCATGCTGGAGGGCCACAGACATGTATCATCCACCAGAACGTCTGATTCGTGCTTTGGCTTTCAGCGAGGACTGGGGGATGGGGGGGGGTGGAAAGGATTATAATTCCTTCCAACATTAAACACTGAGTAACCCCTGTGTTCCAGTGCAGTAAAATACACTTCTTCAGATAATTCGGATGAGCATCCAGAAAAAATACTGGAATGTGAAACATATGAAAGTTTGCGCTGATTTTTTCTGTCGCTGGGCCACTTGTGGAAAACCACACTCGGTGTGTGTGCGTGTGTGTGGTGGGGGTGCAGGGGTTGGGGGGGCGGGGGGCGTCGTTAGATTTCCTGTAATGAGTGTCCCTGCCTGCTCTGTTGCACTACCGACTGAAGTTTCCACCTGGGGATTTCTCTTGTGGAATTCGAAATAAAAGTAGAGCTTCCCTATTAATCTCCAGCTTTCTTGTCTTGAATGTTCCATTTATTACAGGGTGAACACACCAAAATTCTCGAGTTCTTCTTTCCGGATTGTGGAGGACATCTCTCACCCCCATTTCATGTTTCCTTTCCAGGTGCGATACATGTCGCTCTACTGATCTTTCCAGTGGTTTTGGGGGGCGGTTTCTAAATTGTCGTTCTGAGCTGCAAAGCCTATTGATAAATAGAAACACAGAAAATAGAAGTCGGTGTAGGCCATTCGGTCCTTCGAGCCTGCTCCGCCATTCATTGTGATCATAGCTGACAATCCAACGCAATAGTCTGTTCCTGCTTTCCCCCCATATACTTTGATCCCTTTAGCCCGAAGAACCAAACCTAACTCCTTCCTGAAAGCTGTTTGGCCCCTGCTTTCTGTGGTAGCGAATCGCACAGGATTGGGTGACGTTTCTCTTCATTTCAATCTTAAAAGATTCACCACGTATCGTTAGAATGGGACCCCCGGTTCTGGACACTACCACCATCGGGGACAACCTTCAGGTCTCGAACTTGTTTAGTCCTGTTAGAATTTTATAGGTTTCTTTGATATCCCTCCTCATTCTTGTAAATTTCAGCGCGTATAATCCGTCTGAATCTCTCCTCTTTAACCATGAATCAGTCTAGTAAATATTTGCTGCCGTTCATCTTTGGCAAGAAGTTCCTTCCTCATATAAAAAGAACACACCTGCACATAATATTCCGAGTGTGGTCTCACCAAGGGTAAATTGAGCAAGGCATTTCTGATCCTGTATTCGAATCCATCTGCTATGAAGGTCAATATACCAGTTCTTTCTTTACTGCCTGCTGCATTTGTATGCTTACTTTCAGTGATCAAAAGTAAGGTCTCGTTGCGCATTCAATTTATAGTCATTCATGTAACAATGTGCTCTCCAAATTTTACTACCAGAGTGGATAACCTCACAATTATGCACACTCTACTGCATCTTCCACACCTCTGCCCACTCACTCACCTTGTCCAAATCGCATTGAAACATCTCTGCATCCTCCTCAAGCTGTGAGCCACCTGCAAGTTTGGAGATGTTGCATTCAATTCCCTCGTCGAAATCATTCACACGTATTGTGAATAGCTGGAGTCCTAGCACTGATCCTTGTGGTACCCCACTAGTCACTTCCGCACATTCACAAAAAATACCCATTCATTCCTACTCTTTGTTTCCTGTCTGCCAATCTGTTTTCTATCCATCTCAATGCATTACCCCAATCCAATGTGCTTCAAATTTACGCGCTAATCCCTTACATGGAACTTTGTCGAAGGCTTCTGAAAGATCATATAAACTATATCTTCTGGCTCCGCCTAAAACAACACTACTCTTATACACTCGACAAATTCCAGTAGATTTATCATGCATGATTTCCCTTCATGAATCTGTGCTGACTGTCAAAGCCTGTCACACTTCTCCGAGTGTTCTGCTCTTTAATCTTTTGTAATGGACTCCATCATTTTCCCCATACCAACACAACAGGTTGACTCGTCTATTATTCCTTGTGTTCCCTTTTCCACCTTGTTTCAGTAGTGCTACCCTACATTTACTATCCTACAATTAGCAGGAAGTTTTCCAGAATCTGTAGAATGTTGTAAGATGACCACCAGTGCATCCATTATTTCTAGGGCCACTTCGTTATGTCGTCTAAGATACTGATTATCAGGCCCTGGAGATTTATCAGCCTTATTTCCCCTCAATTACCCCAACACCATTTATGCACCTGTACTGACTTCCTTCAGTCCCCCACTCTCCCCGACCCCCACCCCCTCCCCTCCCCCTCCCTCCACACTCACTAAACGCTGTGTTCCACAACATTTCTGGTATATGAGTTGTGACCTCCTTTATGAAGATAGAAACAAAGTATGTATTCAGTTGGTCAGGCATTTCTATGTTCCCCCATTATTCCTTGCTTTGTTCCTGACTGTAAACGGATTTATATTTGCCTTCATCAATCTTCTTCTGTCTGCATACATACAGAAGCTTTTACAGTCAGTTGTCATGTTCCCTACCATCTTACTTTCGTGCTTTATTTTCCCAATCTTAATTAATTATTTTGTAATCCTTTGCTGAATTCAACACTACTCCCAATCCTCAGATCTGCGTTATTTCTTCCCAAATTTTGTGCTTCTTTCTTGGATCTAATACTACCTGTAATTTTCCTTGTCAGTTACGTTTTGGCCAACTTTCTGATCTTATCTTTGCGCCAGATAGGAATGAACAATTGCTGCAGTTCACGCATGCGTTTTTTGAATGTTTGCCATTGCCTATCCAGCGTCAGCCCTGACGTAACGTCTCCCAATCCATCAGTACATAATGTGGCTTATAACATTGCCGTTTCTCGTTATAAATTCAGCACCCTGATCTCAAAATGAAAGAGATCGCTTCATATTGATGAAGAATTCTGTCGTATTATGGTCGCTCATACCCAAGGACCCTCGCATAATTAGATTGCCATTCATTCGTTCACATTACATGACATCCAGCATAGGATGATCTGTCCTCGGGTTAGTTCCTCAACTTATACGTCCGGAAAACCATCCGTACGCACTCCAGGAATTCTTAGGTTGAAGGATAAGCAGTTTTTAACTACTTCCAGCAAGATCAATTCACACAATCCCTCGCAGATGCGTTACATTTTTAAAACGCAGACCGAGCAAAACATCATTTTCTTCAAATGTGCGAACTCTATGTCGGCCTGCACGCTTTTCTTATACGTGTTTCATAATTTCTGGTGATATGCCTCCGGGACAATTTCATCAGCAGCACGGATGGCCTGGGTCTGTTTATAATTAGTGTACATGTCATGAGTTAACATTGAACATACCTCTTGCGGCCTTCCCCACAGCTGTGGAGAATTATCTATATTTATTGGTCATTTTAGCTGTCCTATCAGGTTTTAAAATGTCGTGTAAAGCATTCCTTATTATTCTCTTCAATGTTCAGAACGGACCATCTGTACTTAAGGGCTTGAGCCCTTGGTTCTGGGATAGAGAGCTTCTGGAAGTTACCATGTAGAGATAAATTTCCACCAGCACCTTCCACTTGTCTAATCTCTATCCCTCTGAGCTGATCAAAAAATTCCTCATTTTCGGATATCCAATTCTTAACTCTGTATTTATATCTCTATTCTCCCACCTGGTCTTCCGTGTCCCTCTCCTGAAACTTTAGCTGCGTTGATTTTTTACATCTTGAAGTTGGCTGGAGGAAGTGATCCAGTATCATGATATCCTCCTCGTCTACCAGTTCTGGTTGATAAGTGGAATCAAAATGCTTTCCCTGTTGCTGAAGTGACTCACTTCTACTCACCATCTACGTGCTTTAATTGTACTTCCACGGCGAGAGTATTCAATTATTCAGTGCTTCGCGATTCTGCCATTTCGCTATTTAATTCTTCTTGCTTAATCCATATTTCTGCACCAAAATTTACCGTTTAGTCGTGCCTTGGAAAGAAAATGTGCTGTGAAATTTATTTCTGATGTAATGGTTACTGCAGCCATTTACATTTCCATTTGGTTTCCAGTTAATTCGTTTTGCATTAGGATTTTCCATTTTCTTAAATTTGGACTTGCCAATTTCTCGGTCAGATTTTGACTTATTTGGAATGTATCGATCCCTATCCAGCCTCCAATTTGTCTAACGGACCAGAAAGAGATACAAACTGAAATTCTTCGCCGTTTCCACGACAGTCTGCAAGCAGACGTGGTTTAAATGTTAAATGCTTTGAGCCACGAAAACCTCAGTCTGCCAGATTCAAGGAACTCGCAGGAAACGCTCGCTCTGATTAAATCAGAATATTATGATCTCTGACGGAGGGTCATCTGGACTCGAAACTTTGGCTCAATTCCCTCTCCACAGAAACTGTCAGAACTGCTGAGATTTTCCAGCATTTTCTGTTTTTGAAATCATCATATTTGTTTATTCAGCCACTCGAACCGAGAAGACATGCTTGTGACTTCAAAGACCAGCAGAAGGAGATAGAAAAAAAAGGGGATCCACCAAATAAGTTACGAGTTTATTTTTTTTTCATTGTCACAAGTGGGCTTACAAAAACACTGCAGTAATGTTACCATTAAGTTTCCGAGCCGGGGATCGAACCCGGTCGCTGGCGCTGTGAGGCAAAAATAGCCCACGGAAATTAATATTATTCAACATGAGATCCACAGTTCGGAAAGTCAAAATTTAGATGGAGTTTGCTTCATGGAAGTTTGCTTCATGGGAGTTTACTTCATGGAAGCAAACTCCATCCGTCCCGAGTTGGGGAAAACAGCACAATGGTCCATTAAAGTGTATGAGGATGCCGTATGATCATGTGCCTGCACAGAGACTGCTTGGTATTTGATGGTCAGAGACGTTAGAAGTTGCCTGTTAGGAGTTGAGAGATGATGGCCGGTAGCTTGTTCTGTCAGAGCACTTTCCATGTGGTGTTAGATCATCAAACTTATTTTTCTCATTTCTCAACTGAATATAAAGATTTCAAAATGGTCCCTCAATTCATTTGACTTCATGCCTTCCTAAGGACTTCAAAAGGGAGCTTTACCTGGTGTATAGGTTTGGCCTTTCTATTGCGGCTTATGATGTCCCAGTCATCTGCTATTGAAAGAGTCACCGTTCGTATTGATGATTTTCTTTCAGGGAGTCATTGTCAGGTTAGATCCAATGATTCTGCTGGAGGGATAAGCTTATAAAGATACAAATACAGTCCATTTCTCCCTCAATGACCCACTTTTGAAATGGAGCTGGGTAGTCCCAGGTATAAGATGCAGATATTGAGGTCTCTTCTGCAACAACGAGTTTGAAACTCTGTAATTTCTCTTTTTCGGTGATTATACAGTCCTTTGAAAGGGGGATGAGATTTCTCAAAGCTCTGAGGCAGTTTCGAAGGATGGCCTCTAAAATCGACTTATTGGGAGTGTGGTAACATCGTTGAGAGTGTTCGTCAGGTCAGGAAAGAATACAATTGTGAATGGAGAGTAGTCCAGGAGATGAGAGGAGTAACCCTGTCTGTTCAGGTGAGTCGTCAGGCATTTTTCAGGGTGTCATAATGTGAGGAGTAATCGGTTTAGATGGGGTGGGCAGTAGGATAGATGAACGAATTAGTGAGAGGGGATGGCCAGATGATCCGGTTTCAGAGGGTATTTAGATAATTTGAGATGGGTACTTAGGTCAGGGACCAGGGGAGACAGTCGAATGTTGAGCCAAGCTGCTATATATACTCAGAATGGTGATCGTCAGGTCGGAATTGTGGTCAGGTCGAAGGAACTGAGCGGAAGGGTAGTCTGGTAATTGGGAAGCAGTGTAATGTAGGATCAGTGAGTTAATGTCGAGGGCATAATCAGGTTGTCTGGAGAATGGCTGAGAAATTGGGCGACGAAATCAACGGGACCATTGTCAGGTCGGGAGGGCAGTCAGGTCCGCTTGCAGTTGGTCGGGTGCAGACGATCGGCGATTGGTTGGGGGGACTTTTGAAGTCTCAATGCCCCAGTTGAAACTCAGTTCCAGGGCATTACTGTTGTACCTCCTTAAGGCAGTGTTCGTCGCCCATCCAACTTCAGCTGCTTCATCAATGACCATCCTCCACCATAATGTCCGAGGTATGGATGTTCGCTGAAGATTCCAGCCACTTTCTCCCTCACTCAATTTCTATCCTTCGCTCAGTCTCTCTCTCACTCCCACTCTCTCTCTCCTCAGTCTCTCTCCTCAGTCTCCCAATCAATGGCATAACTATAGGGTTCGTGGTGGGAGATACAGGACGGATATCAGAGGTAGGTTCTTTACGCATAGAGTGGTTGGGGTGTGGAATGGACTGCCTGCAGTGATAGTGGAGTCAGACACTTTAGAAACATTTAAGCGGTTATTGGATAGGCACATGGAGCACACCAGGATGATAGGGAGTGGGATAGCTTGATCTTGGTTTCAGATAAAGCTCGGCACAACATCGTGGGCCGAAGGGCCTGTTCTGTGCTGTACTGTTCTATGTTCTATGTTCTATCTCTCTCTCTCTCTCTCAAGCAGATTATCATCCTAGTCTCTGTCTCTCCTACATTCTCCCTCTTTCCTCCCATGGGAGATCGATGATTGGCTGAGGCAGCAGCGCCTTAAGGGGTGAAACTTCATGATTGTCTGCTGGCAATGTAAGTGTTAGGATGATTCATTCCTGTTTGACTCAGTTGTCGGATGGAGCTTCCTGATTGGCTGGGAATGGAATCATCGGAGACGGCGGCTGTATCCGTTCCTGCAGCCGTCACATCATGCCCAATGATGCCTTGCACTCTGTCGTCTATTCATTTGGAATTTGTGAATAAATATTCCATCTATGTGCTGGAAAAACTGGGATCTGATTCTGGGTTTATCGCAGTAGTTCTTTTTTTAACCGTCATTCTCCCCACACCACGCAAACATGGACCCCCACCACGGATTCGACTCTTCCATGGACTGAACCCTTCATGTGCCTGCAACCCAATCCACGATTCTTGGAATCTCCAGGATTAATATCCATGATAGGAAACATAATGGGTTTTGACCCTCCCAATGGCAAAGTATTCCTTTAAGAGTGAAGAGAGTAGGGCCGTGAGTGAGACAGAGGAGTAATTGTAGCGTCATTGGAAAATTATTCCACATAATCACGGGACGGTATTCAAATCACATTGTGGCAGCCGGTGAAATGATACCTCTGGAATGGGGCAGTTAGTTTCATTAACGCCACCATGAAACACTCAAACATTGGTGAGGATGTCCTTTAAGGAAGAATGCCTTCCATTGCAACCATTCACGGATTACAGACACCACTACCCGGAGCATCAGAAACTCTTCAAGTTCAGATTACCTCAGTTTCAGACACCCAACAGCATCACACCCATTTCAGGACCAGACCACTCTCAGGACCATACATCCTTTCTGGAAACATGTCAATCGCAGCATCTGAGAAGCAGCTACCTGGGGATCAGACACTCCTCAGAGTTGGATCTGCTTCGGACTGGACTCCATCAGGATAAGGCACCCTAGGAATTAGGTGTACACACGATGATTTCTCATCAATATCAAAACCTCTCCGAATCAAACCCCCACTCTTAACATATCAGACACCTTTCACTGACAGAGATCGCGAACAATAAGTTTCTGCTCTGGATTAGAGCAGGTTAGAGGGATGAGCGGGATATATGTGTGGGGTTGTGGGGATAGGGTCTGGGGTGGGATTGTTATCGCTGCAGACTCGATGTGCTGAATGATCTCCTTCTGCAATGTAGGGTTTCTATGATTCTATGATCTTATTGAAACATATAAGATTCTGATGGGACTTGACGGGATGGATGCTGGGGGAATTTGTTCTCGGCGGGGATGGGGAGAGAATCTAGATCCAGGAGACATAATTTCAAAATAAGTTGCCTTTCACTTCAATGAAGATGAAGACTATTTACTTTTTATTGCAAATAAATTAATCTTTGAAAGTCGATATCCCCAAAGCAGTGTCGGCCAAAACATTTGAAATTTGATTTGGACAGATTTATCATCTGTAAATGATTCAACAGTTATTGTGTAATTGCCTGGCCGTGAGACAGGAGAACTGTGGAGTGAAGGTCATCATTAGATCAGGCACGATCTTATTCATATCCTGAGCAGGCTCGAGGGCGAAAACTCTGAATCCAGATCATTTTTGTGTGTTTGCTCCGTTGTCCTCTCTCCAGCCAGGCATTCATGGTTCTGTCATCCTGTTTCGAAATTCACTAGATTATGGTAGGAAGTGAATCCAGAGTTACTAACTTAGACTTCCTGCTGGTGATTTTTTTTCTCACCTTTCTAAAATCTGCCTGAGGGTCTTGACTTTTTGCGAATCATGGCATTGGTACCAATGAGGAGCACAATGACCGATCGTTTATTAGAACATAGAACATAGAACACTACAGCGCAGTACAAGCCCTTCGGCCCTCGATGTTGCGCCGACCAGTGGACCCAATCTAAGGCCCCTCTAATCTACACTATTCCAATATCATCCATATGTTTATCCAATAACCATTTGAATGCTCTTAATGTTGACGAGTCCACTACTGCTGCAGGCAGGGCATTCCACGCCCTTACTACTCTCTGAGTAAAGAACCTACCCCGAACATCTGTCCTATATCTCTCACCCCTCAATTTAAAGCTATATCCCCTCGTACTAGCCATCACTATCCACCCCATTTAATCATCTGATCATCTTGTATGCCTCTATTAAGTCACCTCTTAAGCTTCTTCTCTCTAACGAAAACAACCTCAAGCCCCTCAGCCTTTCCTCATACGATTTTTCCACCATACCGGGCAACATCCTGGTAAATCTCCTCTGCACCCTTTCCAACATTCCCACATCTTTCCTATAATGCGGCGACCAGAACTGTATGCAATACTCCAAATGCGGCCGCACCATTGTTTTGTACAGTTGCAGCATGACCTCCTGGCTCCGAAACCCAATCCCTCTATCAATTAAAGCTAACACACCATACGCCTTCTTAACAACCCTATCAACCTGGGTGCCAACTTTCAGGGATCGATGCACATGGACACCCTGATCCCTCTGTTCATCCACACTACCAAGTATCTTACCATTAGCCCAGTACTCTGTATTCCTGTTACTCCTTCCGAAGTGAATCACCATTATTCACCATTATTCTCCATCTTCAGAGCATCCTGGAGCCATTCAGTGATATAATGATATCTGTGACGCTGGCATGAGCTGGCGCGCAGTCAGTAGCATCATATAATGTTGAAAGCACATCTACAGCCATTGAAATGGCTGACAGCTCCAAAAATCCACCATCAGCATTGTATTTCAACTACATCCTTACATGGACTTGGTCCTGGCGGCACTCCAAATACCAGTTGTAGAGTGAGATGCACTCAGGGATCCCTTCAATACCAGCTTGGACACTAAGCTGAACATCACTCCCCGTGAGGAAAGACGTGAAAAAGTTTGAGGTGTAACCAATTCTTCGGGTCTAGCTGCAGTGGGTAGAAGGGTCCTATTTTATGAACAGAGTGCAAACTCGAGGCAGCTGGAGGCAAAAGAGAATGATGTTTTTTCACTCAGATGGTAGTGAGTCCTTATAATACACTGCTTCAAAGAAAGTTTGCAGCAGAGGCTCTCACAACATTCGGAAAACCCTTGGATATGCAGCTCAAGAACGAAAACGTACAGGGCTACAGAATAAGAGCTGGAAATTAGAATGAGGCTCAAGGCCTTTTTTCCCATCAATATTGAAAAAACAAAAAAATTAAAGCACAGGAACGGGCCCTTCGGTCCTCCAAGACTGCACCGACCATGCTGCCCATCTGAATTGAGACCCCCTACGCTGCCGGGGACCATGTCCCTCTTTTCTCATCCTATTCATATATTTGTCAAGCTCCCCCTTAAAAATCACGATCGTATCTGCTTCCACTACCTCCCCAGGCACCCACCACCACTGTGTAAAAAACGTGCCTCGTACATCGCCTTTAAACCTTGCCCTTCGCACCTTAAACCTATGCCCCTAGTAATTGACTCTTCTACCTTGGGAGAAAGCTTCTGACTATGCACTCTGTCCATGCCCCCCATAATCTTGTAGACTTCTATCATGTCGCTCCTCAAACTTCCTCATTCCAGTGAGAACAAATCAAGTTTCTCCAACCTCTTCTTATAGCTAATGACCTTCAAAACAGGCCATAGCCTTGTAAATATTTTCTGTACCCTTCTCCAAAGCCTGCACATCTTCTGGTAGTGTGGCGACCAAAATTGAACACTATGTTCCAAGTGCGGCCAAAATGACATGCCATAAATTTGCAAAATGACTTGCCAATATTGAAACTCAATATTGCAGGTGGTGAAGGCACACATGCCGTATGCCTCCTTGACTATCTTCTGCACCTGCGTTGCCAGTATCAGTGACCTGTGTACCTGTGCACTCAGATCCCTCTGCCTATCAATACTCTTGAGGGTTCTGCCTCGACTGTATATTTCGCATCTGTATTACACCTTCCAAAATGCATTATCTCATATTTGTTCGGATTAAGCTCCATCTGGCATCTCTCTGCCTAAGTCTCCAACTGATCTATATCCTGCTGTATACTCTGATGATCTTCATCTCTCCCTGCAATTGTGTGGTCTGCAAACTTACGAATCAAATTAGTTCCATTTTCCTCCAAATAATTTATATATATTACAAACAGCAAATACACCGCACTGACCCCTGAGGAACGCCACTGATCACAGCCCTCCATTCAGAAACAGACCCTTCCACTGCTTCCCTTTGTCTTCTATGGCCGAGCAAATTCTGTATCCATCCTGCCAGCTCACCTCTGGTCCCGTGCAACTTCACCTTCTGTACCAATGTGCCATGAGGGACCTTGTCAAAGGCCTTACTGTCATTTATTTGCATAAGCGCAATCACTGCAACCAAAAGGTGGATTTCCGTGGGATATCTTCCTTCTTCGTGTGAAGGCAGGTGTCCAGGTGAGGGCAGCAGAGCGGCAAAGGTGATTGGCAGTTGCAGGTATGATTTGTATAGATGCAGTTACTGCGACCAGAAGGTAGTTTGTGGAGGAGCTGTTGTGAACGGACAGTTAAACCCCAGACAGTACTTCAGTGTTTCCATCCCTACATAGAATCATAGAAACCCGACAGTGTAGAAAGAGGCCATTTGGCCCATCGAGTCTGCACCGACCACAATCCCACCCAAGCCCTATCCCCATATCTATCTACTAATCCCTCTAACCTACGCATCTCAGGACACTAAGGGCAATTTTAGCATGGCCAATCAACCTAACCCGCACATCTTTGGACTGTGGGAGGAAACCGGAGCACCCGGAGGAAACTCACGCAGACACGAGGAGAATGTGCAAACTCCACACAGACAGTGACCCAAGCCGGGAATCGAACCCAGGTCCCTGGAGCAGTGAAGCAGCAATGCTAACCACTGTGCTACCGTGCCGCCCTCCTCCTCAAACCAAAAGCAAAAACTAAATTGAGGAGCACAAGCAAGGGAGAGGTGAGTTGAGATTATTTTATCCTTTTATATGTATAAGGGCAGTATGGCAGTTAGGGCAGTGTATGGTCCTCCTGCCAGATGTGGGAAATTAGGGAGCCATTAAGTGTCCCTGACAACTTTGTCTGCAGGAGTTACAGCTCCTCACAGACTGTGTTGCTCGGTTCGAGCAGCAGGTGGATGCACTGCGGAGCATATAGGAGGCCGAGAGTGTGATAGACACGAGGGTCAGGGAGGTTGTCACACCACAGGTTCAGACAGGTAGGTGGGTGACCAGAAAGAGATGCAGACAGGTCGTGCAGGAGTCTCCTGTGGCTATACCCGTTTCAAGCAGGTATACCGTTTTGGATATGGTTGGGGAGGATAGGCTGTCAGGGGGAGGTACCAGCAGCAGCCAGGCCTGTGGCACCACACATGGTTCTGATGTGGAGCAGGGTCGGGCAAAGAGCAAGCGAGCAATATTAATAGGGGACTCGCTAGTTGGAGGCACAGGCAGGCGTTTCTGTGGCCGCAATTGAGACTCCAGGATGGCGTGTTGCCCCCCTGGTGCGTCTCGGAGCGATTGCAGGACATTCTTAAGGGGGAGGGTGAGCAGCCCGTGGTCGTTGTACATATTGGTACCAACGACATAGGTAGGAAAAGGGATGAGTTCCTGAAGTGTGAATATAGAGGTTTAGGCAGCAGGCTCAAGTGCAGGAGCTGGAAGGTAGTAATCTCTGGACTACTTTCGCTGTCACGTGCTAGTGAGAATAGGAATTGCAAGATTTGGCAGATGAATGCGTGAATTGTGAGCTGGTGCAGGAGGCATGGATTTAGATTTTTGGATCATTGGGATCTTTACTGGGGAAGGGGTGACCTGTTCAAGAGGGACGGGTTACACTGGAACTGGAGGGGGACTAACATCATGGCGGGGAGGTTTGCTAGAGCCACTCGGCAGGGTTTAAACTAGTTTGGCAGTGGGATGCGGAGTGGGGGGGGGGGGGGATCCAAAGCAGCAGGGAGAAACAATATACGATTGAGGACAGCACCGAAGTTAATGAAAGCACATTAAGTAGTAAAGGCAGAATCAGTAATCCTAGTACCAGACAGATGAAGCGAAAGGAAGAGAGAGAGCAAGGGAATTCCAGATTAAACTGCATTTATTTCAATGCAAGAGGGCTGATGGGCAAGGCAGATGAACTCGGCATGGATGGGTCCGTGGGACTGGAATATTAGAGCAATTACTGAAACATGGCTAAGGGGGGGGGGGGACAGGACCGGCAGCTCAATGTTCCAGGGTACAGATGCGATAGGAAAGATAGAACAGGAGGTAATAGATGAGGGGGAGTTGCACTTTTGATTAGGGAAAACATCACGGCAGTAATGAGAGGGGGTACATCTGAGGGTGCGGCCACTGAGTCCATATGGGTAGAACTGAGAAATAAGAAGGGGAAAATCACTTTGATAGGATTGTACTAGAGGCCCCAAATAGTTGGCGGGAAACTGAGGAGCAAATATGCAAGGAGACTACAGATAGCTCCAAGAAAAATAGGGTGGTAATAGTAGGCAATTTTTACTTTCTCAACATTGACTGGGACAACCATAGTGTTAAAGGGTTGGATGGAGAGAAATTTGTTGAGTGTATTCAGGAGGAATTTCTAATTCAGTATGCGGATGGCCCGACTAAAGAAGGGGCAAAACTTGACCTCCTCTTGGGAAATAAGGAAGGGCAGGTGACAGAAGTGTAAGTGAGGGATCACTGTGGAACTAGTGACCATAATTCTATTAGTTTCAAGATAGTTAGAGAATGATAGGTCTGGCCCAAAAGTTAACATTCTAAATTGGGGCAAGGGCAATTTTGATGGTATCAGGCAGGAGCCTTCAAAAGTTAATTGGGGGAGTCTTTGCGAAGACAAAGGGATGTCTGGTAAGTGGGAGACTTTCAAAAGTGTGTTAACCAGGGTTCAGGGTAAGCACATTCCTCTTTGAGTGAAGGACATGGCTGGCAGAAGTAGGGAACGCTGGATGACTCGTGATATTGAGACTCTGGTCAAGAAGAAGAAGGAGGCGCATGACATACATAGGTAGCTGGGATCAACTGTATCCCTTGAAGAGTATAGGGGTGTAGGAGCAGAGTTAAGAGAGAAATCAGGAGGGCAAAAAGGGGACACGAGATTGGTTTGGCAGATAAGGCAACGAAAAACCCAAAGAGATTCTACAAATACATAAAGGGCAAAGATTAACAAGGGAGAGAGTAGGGTCTCTTAAGGGTCAACAAAGTCATCTATGTGCGGATCCACAAGAGATGGATGAGATCCTAAATGAATATTTCTCATCAGTATTTACTGTTGGGAAAAGCATGAATGTTAGAGAACTTGGGGAAATAAATAGTGATGTCTTGAGGAGTGTACATATTACAGAGAAAGAGGAGCTGGAAGATTTAAAGCACATTAAGATAGATAAATCCCCTGGACGTGATGAAATGCATCCCAGGACATTGTGGGAGGCGAGGGAGGAAATTGCGGGTCCCCTGGAAGAGATATTTGAATCATCTATAGTCACGGGTGAGGTGCCTGAAGATTGGACGGTGGCATATGTTGTGCCTTTGTTTAAAAAGGGCTGCAGTGTAAAGCCTCGGAACGACAGGCCAGTGAGCCTCACATCGGTGGATAAGTTGTTGGGAGGTATTTTGAGAGACAGGACTTACAGGCAATTAGAGACGCAAGGTCGGATTAGGTACAGTCAGCATGGCTTTGTGAGTGGAAAATCATGTCTCACAAATTTGATTGAGTTTTTTGAAGGGGTAACCAAGAAGGTGGATGAGGGCAATGCAGTTGATGTTGTCTACATGGACTTTAGCAAGGCCTTTGACATGGTATCACATGGTAGCTTGTTGCATCAGGGTAAATCTCACGGGATCGAGGGTGAGGTATCTAAATGAATGCAAAATTGGCTTCTTGACAGAAGCCAGAGAGTGGTTGTAGAGGGTTGTTTTTCAAACTGGAGGCCTGTGGCCAGCCGTGTCCCTCAGGGATCAGTGCTGGGTCCGCTGTTATTTGTCATTTATATTAATGATTTGGATGAGGCTATAGGGGGCATGGTTAATAAGTTTGCAGATGACACCAAGATTGGCGGCATAGTGGACAGTGAAGAAAGTTATCTCCGATTGCAATGGGATCTTGATCAATTGGTGCAGTGGGCTGATGAGTGGCAGATGGAGTTTAATTTACAGAAATGCGAGGTGATGCAATATGGTCGATTGAACCAGGTCAGGACTTACTCAATTAATGGTAGGGCGTTTGGGAGAGTTGCAGAACAAAGAGATCTAGGGTTACATGTTCATAGCCCCTTGAAAGTGGAGTCACAGGTGAACAGAGTGGCGAAGAAGGCATTCAGCATGCTTGGTTTTATTGGTCAGAACATTGAATACAGGAATTGGGACGTCTTGTTGAAGTCGTACAAGACATTGGTGAGGCCACACTTGGAATACTGTGTACAGCTCTGGTCACCCTATTTTAGAAAGGATATTATTAAACTAGAAAGAGAGCAGAAATGATTTACTGGGATGCCACCGGGACTTAATGGTTTAAGTTATAAGGAGAGGCTGGATAAACGGGGACTTTTTTCTCTGGAGCATAGAAGACTGAGAAGTGATCTTTTAGAGGTCTATAAAATAATGAGGGGCACAAATCAGCTAGATAGTCAATATATTTTTCCAAAGGTAGGGCAGTCTGAAACGAGAGGGCATAGGTTTAAGGTGAGAGGGGAGAGATATAAAAGTGTCCAGAGGGGCAATTTGTTCCACACAGAGGATGGTGAGTATCTGGAACAAGCTGCCAAAGGTAGTGGTAGAGGCGGGTACAATTTTGTCTTTTAAAAATCATTTAGACCGTCACATGGTTAAGATAGGTTCAGAGGGATATGGGCCAAATGCGGGCAATTGGGATTAGCTTCGGGGTTTAAACCAAAAGGGCGCCATGGACAAGCTGGGCAGAAGGGCCTGTTTCCATGCTGCAAACTTCTATGACTCAATGACTTTATAACATCCACTGTCCTACCCTCATCAAAAATATTCGTCAGTTCGTCGAAAAACTCCTTCAGGTTAGTGAGGCAGGACCTCCCCTTTACAAAACCATGTTGCCTCTTGCTAATACATGCACTTATTTCCAAGTGGGAGTAAATCCAGTCTGGAATAATCCTCTCCAATAATTACCCTGCCAGTGACGTAAGTCTCACCGCCCTGTAATTACCTTTATTACCCTTGTTACCTTCCTTAAACAAAGGAACAACATTGTCTATTCTCCAATCCTCTGTGACCTCCCCTGTAATGTGGAGATGCCGGCGTTGGACTGGGGTGGGCACAGTAAAAAGTCTCACAACACCAGTTTAAGGTTGAATAGGTTTATTTGGCAGCGCTAGCTTTCGGAGTCTCAAGCTCCTTCACTCACCCGAGGAAGGAGCTTGAGACTCCAAAAGCTAGTGTTGCCAAATAAACCTGTTGGACTTTAACCTGGTGTTGTGAGACTTCTCACCTCCCCTTTAGCCAGTGCGGATACAAATATTTATCTCAAGGCCCCAGCAATTTCCTCCATTGCGCCTCCATCAAGCCCTGGGACCTCTCTACCATAATGTTTTTTAAGACCCCTAATACCTCCTTCTTTTTGATCTCAATATGACCTAAACTATCTCCACGCCCCTTCCCAGATTCATTATCCACCAAGTCCTTCTCTTTGGTGAATACTGACGCAAAGTACTCATTTAATACCTCACCAATTTCCTCTGGCTCCACGCACAGATTCTCTCCTCTGTCCTTGAGTGGGCCAACCATCTCCCTGGCTACCCTCTTGCTCTTTCTATATGTCTAAAAAGTCTTGGGAGTTTCCTTAATGCTGCTGGCCAATGACTTTTCGTGACCCCTTTTATCCGTCCTGACCCCTTGCTTAAGTTTCTCTCTACTTTCCTTGTATTGCACACTTGCTTCGTCTTTTCCCAGCGTCCGAGCCTTGACAAATGCTACATTTTTCTTGTTGACTATGCTCACAATATCTCTCGTTATCCAATATTCCTGGAACTTGCCATACTTCATCTTCATTCTTACAGAAACTTGCCGGTCCTGAAGTTGTATCAACATATACTTGAAAGCCACCCACATGCCAAATGCTGATTGGCCCTCAATGGCACATTGCTGGTGATTAAAGAAAGGCTCTGAGGAAAAGGATGTGATAAAAGAGGCACAACTAGTGGGACGAGTTAATCTCGTGAAAGAAGGCTCGAAAGAAGTCAGGGAGATGAAAGAGATTGCACAGCCTCGGCACAGGTTGGATAACGAAGTAGAACCAGATCTTTTCAAAGATTTTACCTGAGTGGGTAAGGGTTACTCAGGTAGAACAGGGGAATTGGTAAAGAAGTGAAAATGTTGATCGATAAGGGAGCTACTTTGTCTTTAAAGGTAAAATAAATTTTCTCTCCTTCTGAGATACTGCCCGAGAGAAGGGCAATTTGTGATTAAATGTAAAGAGGAGTCGTGTTTCCTCTGTAAAATAAGTCCAATCCAGTTTGGGAAAATAAATGAGGGAGTAATCGAAATCTCCTGGCTGTTTCAGGAATACAATTTATTCTGGGAAACGATATAACTGTAACACAAATGTGAGTGATGCCCATGGACGTAGAACAGCGAAAAGGAAACCAACTTTTACAGATTCACCATAGAAAGCATTCTTTCTGGCTGTATCACAGCTAGGTATGTCTCCTGCTCTGTTCAAGAACGCAAGGAAATACAAAAGGTCGTGAACGTAGCCCAATCCATCATGCAAACCAGCCTCCCATCCATTGACACTGTCTACATTCCTGCTTCCTTGGCAAAGCAGCCAGCATAATTAAGGACCCCACGCACCCCGGACATTCTATCTTCCATCTTCTGCCGTCGGGAAGAAGATACAAAAGTCTGAGGTCACATACCAAACGACTCAAGAACAGTTCCTTCCCTGCTGCTGTCAGACTTTTGAATGGACGTACCTTGCATTAACTTCATCTTTCTCTACACCTAGCTACGACTGTAAAACTCCATTCTGCACTCTCTCGTTTCCTTCTCTATGAATGGTATGCTTTGTCTGGGTAGCACGCAAGAAACAATACTTTTCATTGTATGCTAATACATGTGACAATAATAAATCAAATCAAAGGAACTGAGGAATTAAAAGGGAAAAAAAAATATCCTGGAAATGTGTTGGACTGTGTGGTGACAAAATCCTATTTCCATGTGTTAAAACAGGAAGGGAGAGCAGAAAGGGAAGATGAAGGAGGTGAGGTTTAGTTAGCTGACAGTACGTTTGATGAAATGGTAACAGAAAAACCTGAGCAGGTAACTGATAAGCCAGAGGTGTTTAATTCTGAAAGATTAAATAGGGGAGGTGAATTAGCTAAACAGTATTTGAAGGTGGCACAGCACCTAATGAATCAAGAAGCTGATATGGAATCTACAATTCGGGAAATTTCTCCTGGGGATAATGTATTGGTGCTTTTGCCAATTGTCGGAGATGCTTTTAAAGCAAGATTCAGTTGTCTGTTCCAAATTGAAAAAAATGAGTTCAATTACCTGGTAAAAATAACAGACAGAAAAGAGAGATATATAGGGTATGTCATGTGACCATGCTCAAACAGCATTGTCATGATGTGGAGATGCCAGCATTGGACTGGGGTAAACACAATGAGAGTGTTAACAACACCAGGTTAAAGTCCAACAGGTTTATTTGGTAGCAAATGCCATTAGCTTTCGGAGCGCTGCTCCTTCGTCAGATGGAGTGGAAATCTGGTCTCAAACAGGGCACAGAGACATGAAATCAAGTTACAGAATACTGATTGGAATGCGAATCTCTACAGCCAACCAGGTCGTTAAGATACGGACAATGTGAGTGGAGGGAGCATTACGCAAAGGTTAAAGAGATGTGTATTGTCTCCAGACAGGACAGCCAGTGAGGCTCTGCATTTCCAGGAGGCAAGCTGTGGGGGTTTCTCATAATGTGACATAAAGCCAACATCCTGGTTTAGGCCTTCCTCATGTGTGGGGAACTTGGCTATCAGTTTCTGCTCAGCGGCTCTGCGCTGTCGTGTGTCGTAAAGGCAGCCTTGGAGAATGCTTACCCGAAGATCAGAGGCTGAATGTCCGTGACCGCTGAAGTGCTCCCCCACAGGAACAGAACAGTGTGTGGACTGTGTGGTGACAAGATCCCATTTCCATGTGTTAAAACAGGAAGGGAGAGCACAAAGGGAAGATGAAGGATGTGAGGTTTAGTTAGCTGACAGTACGTTTGGTGAAATGGTAAAAGAAAAACCTGAGCAGGTAAATGAGAAGACAGAGTTGTTTAATTCTGAAAGATTAAATCGGGGAGGTGAGATTATCTGTTCTCTTCCTGTGGGGGAGCACTTCAGCGTTCAGGGGCCTTCAGCGTCTGATCTTCGGTTAAGTGTTCTCCAAGGCGGCCTTCATGACATGCGACAGCGCAGAGACGCTGAGCAGAAACTGATAGCCAAGTTCTGCACACATGAGGACTCCCTAAAGCGGGATGTTGGCTTCATGTCACACTATCAGTAACCCCCACAGCTTGCATCCTGGACTTGCAGAATCTCACCGGCTGTCCTGTCTGGAGACAATACACATCTCTTTAACCTGTGTTTAATGCTCCCTCCACTCACATTGTCTGTATCTTTATGACCTGGTTGGCTGTAGAGATTCGCATTCTAATCAGTATTCTGTAACTTGATTTTGTGTCTCTGTGCCCTGTTTGAGAGCAGGTTTCCACTCTATCTGACGAAGGAGCAACGCTCCGAAAGCTAATGGCATTCGCTACCAAATTAACCTGTTGGACTTTAACCTGGTGTTGTTAATACTCTTACTGTCCAAACAACATTGTGACAGGGAAAGGGAGCTGGAGAAATGGCTGTTAGTTACGGCAAGTCAGAGTGAAGAATCGAACCGTGAGGATGTGGATTTTGATGTGCCTCAAAATTAAATTGAACAATGCAGAATTCCTTGTAAATTGGAATCAGGTAGTCAGTTATTTGTTCCAAGAACAGAGAACTGACCTGTTAAAGAGATATGAAGGTCTATGTCGGAATAAAGTGGGGAGGACAGATGCCATAGTATATGAGGTTGATGTAGGGAATGCCATTCAAATAAAACAACACCCTTATCGGCCTAATCCTCTCAAAGCAGAGCAGGTACAAAATGAAGGAGAAGCGGTTCTACAAGATGACAAAATAGAGCCGAGTCAAAGTGAATAGAGTTTACCATTCGTGTCAATCCATAAACCTAATGGTACTCAACGATTCTGTGTAGATAATCAGAAAGTCAACGGAGTGACAAAATCGAATTCCTATCCAATTCCAAAGTGGGACTTATTTCATGGTAACTGGAAAGTATGTTTCCATTGAAAAGTCGCCACGAGTAGGCTCAGGCTTCAGAAGAGTTTAGTGCTGTGGTGAGAAAAAGGTATGCATGGATCCTAATGAAATGAATGAGATTACCAACGTCATTTCCCGTCAACAGATCAGAAAATTAATTAAAGATAGTCTGATAATCCGGAAGCCTGTGACGGTACACTTGCGTGCTCGATGCAGGACGAACACCCTTTCACGCATGAAGGGCCAGCACATGAGCATCAGTAAGCGAAAGGAGAAACTAGCCAGGATGAGGAGAATCAAAATTCTGAGGCGTCTGCTTCACAGATACAGGGTGTCTGAGAAGATCAATCATCAATCAAAGCCTGTATCTGAAGGTGAAAGATAATATCTCCAAGAATATGTGTATCTTGATGGAGCACATTCACAAACTAAAGGCTACCAAGGCTCGCAAGAAGCTTTTTGCTGACCAAGCTGAAGCTCGCAGGAGCACGAAAACTCATAAACACCGTTCAGAACATTGGCATGCCAAGAAGGAAGTACCTTTGCCAAAATTTCAAGCCCAAGGAGAAACGGAAATCCTGAAAAATATCCACACAGGTAAAGGGGAGACAAAAGCTTCGACGAGAATGGTCGCTAAAGCTCGCTGGATCGGGAATGGATTGACTCGGAAACCTTCTAAAAATAAAAGATTCATCAGACAAATGGGTTTACATTTTTAGAAGGTCCATATAACCCATCCAGAATAAGTACGTCTCATCACTCAAGAGCACATCTATCCGACTGATCCTCGCAAGGACGACAGTGTGACAGCACTGAAGAGAGAGTTCATTGCCCTGACAAACGTGGTGCAAATGGATGATGAAGAGGCCAAAATGGAACAGAGTGTCATCATCTTTGATGTTGACCCACTGGCGAACCCATGTAAAAATGTGGTTCTGTGACAGACTATAATGAAGTTGTTGAAGACACAAGCTGCGTTGATGCAAGGTCCAACATAAACAAACAGCTGAGCTCAACATTCAACGATGGAATGAAAAATAATGAAGTTGAACAGGGATGACATGAACAAAATATCATCGGAAATAAAAAGGAACACACTGGGAAATGAAGCAGCTCTGGAGGTTTTGAAACTTATGTTCGCGGGTGTGTCCTTTAAACCTTCTTTAGATCTGCAATGTTCATCCTCCCTTCCTCTCTCCTTTGATTTGATTTGACTTATTATTGTCACATGTATTAACATACAGGTGAAAAGTATTGTTTCTCAAACGCTATACAGACAAAGCATACCGTTCATAGAAAAGGAAACGAGAGATTGCAGAATGCAGTTTTACAGCCATAGCTACAGTGCCGGGAAAGAACAACCTGATGCGAGGTACATCCATTCAAAAGTCTGATGGCAGCAGGGAAGAAGCTGTTCTTGAGTCGGTTGGTACATGACCTTAGACTTTTGTATCTTTCTCCCGACGGAAGAAGGTGGAAGAGAGTGTGTCCAGGGTGCGTAGGGTCCTTAATTATGCTGGCTGCTTTACCGAGGCAGCGGGAGTTGTAGACAGAGTCAATAGATGGGAGGCTGGTTTGCTTGATGGATTGAGCTACATTCACGACCTTCTTGCGGTTTTGGACAGAGAAGAGGCCATATCAAGCTCTGGTACAACTGGAAAGAATGTGTTTTATGATGAATCTGTAAAAGTTGGTGGGAGTCGCAGCTGACATGCCAAATTTCCTTAGTCTTCTGAGAAAGTAGAGGTATTTTTGGGCTTTCTTAACTATAGTGTCGGCATGAGGGTCCCAGGACAGGTTGTTGGTGATCTGGATACCTAAAAACCTGAAGATTTCGAGCATGAGTTGGAAACACTCACCAGCTCCAGAGATGCTGCCGGAGTCACTGAGTGCTTCCAGCACTTGTGTTATTGTTTCAGATTCCCAGCGTGAGCAGTATCTCACTTTTTCATCAATAAAACAACCTTTGTGCTGGAATCGATTTTACATGAGACATAGGAAGGAGCAGAGGGAAAAGATTCAGGGAAACAGCCAATTTCACTGAATCCGAGTAATTCTATCCCGGCTCCACACTGCAGTTCAGGGACAGCATCATTATCAGCAATAAGGAACAGATGGTGATCACCGCGAATCAAACCAAGTTCATCTGCTTAGATCGGAGCAATGCTCGCCACTATACCACCATCATTCACGCACGGACACTCCGCAAAAATAAATCCCAATGCAGTTAACAAGAGAGTTGAGCTTACTGGTGAAAGAAAGTTGATGCTGAGCTACAGAATGAGCTATTCGTCCAGGTGACAAAAGCTTGGCGAAAGTGGTAGATTTTAAGGAGCATCTGAAAGAGGAGAGAGAGCTAGAGAAGTGGAGAGATTATCGGGGAAGTTCAGAATTTTAGACCAGTTCCGCTGAAAGCAAGGCTGTCAGTGCTGCTGGTATTAAATCGAAGTGGCAAAAGACGGCAGAAAAGAGAAATATTGGAGATGTGTGGAGCTAAAGAAGGTCACAGAGAAAGGAAAGGATAAATCATGGAGGGATTAGAAAGGAAGGATGAGTATTTTAAAATGGAGACATTGCCTGGTCAGGGGCCAGTGTCGGTCAGCAAACATGGGACTGATCTGTGAACTGGACCTGGTACAGGTGAAGTTGCAGGCAGCAGAAAATGGCTGAGCACAGGTATATGTCGGGTTGGAGATGAGAGGCCGGCAAGAGGAACACTGGAATAGTATGTCTGGAGTAGACAAAGACATGGTTGAGTGTTTCAGTCGCTCATAAACTGAGGCTGGGTCAGAGGTGAATGATGCTGAGCGTGTTGACGTACGGTGTATTCATCTGATAATATTCTTTCAGTCTGTCTAAAATTTTCCAGTTTAGTGAAAGATATGGGGGGTGAAATGGGTGCAGAGTCAGTCAGTATTGTTTAACAATCTGGTTATTACTGTATCTGTGTCCCTGTGCGGGATTTTTCCCATTTCAATGTGATTCATTGAAAAAAGTTCAAATAAATCACTCAATAATATCGTGATATGTCAGGATGACCATTCCTCCACCATGTCTGTGCTTGCTCTCTGAAATTATTATCCAATAAGTTCCACTCCTCTTTCCTATCTCCACAACTCTAAAACCGCATCATCACGGATTTATTTAAGTCCATTTTAAAAGTTATTATTGAATCTGCTTTCTCCATTACGCAGTGAATCAAAACAATCCGCTGCATCAAATAAAATATTCCCTCTTCCTCTCTGATTATTTTGCCAATTTTCCATCCTCCGTTTATTGCTTCTTCTCGATGGAAACAGATAATTCCCATCGACTTCAACATTTTCACATTATTCCAGTTGGGCCCTGAATCGTCCTTTAGAAAGGGTCAGCATATTTTCCCTTCAGAACAGAGCACAGAACAGGCCCTTCGGCCCACGATGTTGTGCCGAGCTTTATCTGAAACCAAGATCAAGCTATCCCACTCCCTATCATCCTGGTGTGCTCCATGTGCCTATCCAATAACCGCTTAAATGTTCCGAAAGTGTCTGACTCCACTATCACTGCAGGCAGTCCATTCCACACCCCAACCACTTCCTGCGTAAAGAACCTACCTCTGATATCCTTCCTATATCTCCGACCATGAACCCTATAGTTATGCCCCCTTGTAATAGCTCCATCCACCCGAGGAAAGGGTCTTCGAACGTTCACTCTATCTATCCCCTTCATCAATTTATAAACCTCTATTAAGTCTCCCCTCAGCCTCCTCCGCTCCAGAGAGAACAGCCCTAGCTCCCTCAAACTTTCCTCATAAGACCTACGCTCCAAGGTCTCACCAAGATCCTGTACAGTTGCAGCATAGCCCCACGACTCTTAAACTCCAACCCCCTGTTAATAAAAGCTAACACACTATAGGCATTCTTCACAACTCTATCCACTTGAGTGGCAACCTTTAGAGATCTGTGGATATGGACCCCAAGATCTCTCTGTTCCTCCACAGTCTTCAGAACCCTTCCTTTGACCCTGTAATCCACATTTAAATTAGTCCTACCAAAATGAATCACCTCACATTTATCAGGGTTAAACTCCATTTGCCATTTTTCAGCCCAGCTTTGCATCCTATCTATGTCTCTTTGCAGCCTACAACAGCCCTCCACCTCATCCACTACTCCACCAATCTTGGTGTCATCAGCAAATTTACTGATCCACCCTTCAGCCCCCTCCTCTAAGTCATTAATAAAAATCACAAAGATCAGAGGACCAAGCACTGATGCCTGTGGCACTCCGCTAGCAACCTGCCTCCATTCCGAAAATTTTCCATCCCTCTGTCTTCGATCAGATAGCCAGTTACCTATCCAATCGGCCAACTTTCCCTCTATCCCACACCTCCTTACTTTCATCATATGCCGACCATGGGAGGCCTTATCAAACGCCTTACTACAACCCATGTACATGACATCAACTGCCCTACCTCCATCAACACACTTCGTTACCTCCTCAGAAAATTCAATCAAATTTGTGAGGCACGACTTGCCCTTCACGAATCCGTGCTGACTAACCCGGATTAATCCGTTTCTAAATAAGTCTGGTCTCTGAAGCAAACAGATTGAACATTTAGTGACTCAGAGGTGACCTGAATTTTACCTCCTCGCCCGCCCGATTCCATGGCGGGCGAGACTCGCAGAACGGAAATATCCATTGACCTCGGGCAGGAGTTTACGAAATGTTTATGAAAATTAAACCTCTTCCTTTCGGGGAGAAGACGGGGATACCAACTACTATACTTAAGAGGTAGACTTGCCAGCGGCGTTGATCATTCAATAGTTCAACTTCTGCCAACAAAAAAGTGAAATTTTGTTAATAACCATCATAAATTCCAGGTCAGGAAGTGATTTCCAGATGACAACACAATCCACTGCAATCGACCAGGGAGAAAGATGGAATGCCGGCAACGCGAACGCTGAAATGGTCAAGTCCAGAGTAAACAAATACATGGATGAGGGTTTCAGCAGATGGGGAAGTGCCGGAGTTGGACGCTCTTTAGGATATCGAATTACTTTGTATTCATTTGTTACATGATATATTGGGGTTCTAATGGATACAGTGCCAGTCATTTATTTTTACATTAGGATTGTTAATGTATCTATATCTGTGGAACATTATCCTCTCTGGGACTTTTCACATGTCACTGCGATCATAAGCTTCACAAAATATCCCAGACTGGAGCAAAGGTCTTTACAACTGAGGGTTGTTCGTTAACTAATTTCCACTGGGCTCATTCCTTCTGTATGTTACCTGCTGTTGATTAACACAACATAGTAGAGGTTCACAATTGTTCAGTTTCTGACTGTCCAGAACACAATCGGTTATTCAGGCCACGGCCTCCCAAGAAATGTGTTCTCCCCAATTCCGTCTATTTCCGGATTTTCACATTGGGTGAACAGCTAGTGATTCACATAACTGTAGTCCGCATCTCTGGTACTATTCTGGTAAATCTCCCCTGCACTATCTTTCCTGATGTGTGGTGTCCGGAATCGGTGATAATCTCCAGCTGGGCTCTGGTCAGTTGTTCAGAAAGTTTGAGCATATTTTCCCTGCTTTCGTATTGCAATCCCATTTCTCTTGCCAAACTCAGTGTGGACTCTGTTGGTTAGAAAGAAACGGATTGAATATTGTTGTCCAACGAACTCTTTCTGATCTTTTGTCTGCCAATGATAGACAATGTTTATCTGCGCTCCCTATCTCCCAGATTTGACCCATTTCCAACGATTTGAACCATTCCCAGCCATTTGAACGTGCACTTTCAATTCTGTGTGTCAGAGTCAAGAGTCACAGTGTCGTCCAGCGCAGAGAATGTCATTATGCTCATCGAGGCTTCACTGAGAATAACTGCCACTAAAGTCCCGCGAATCCCATTTTTTCAGCGCTTCTAGCGTACCTTGAATTTGAAGATGTTTCATGTGCTCGTCCAACAATTTTTAAAGGTTCCAACATTTCTGGACGCCACTATCTTCCCAGACAGAACATTTCAGATTCTCACCGTCCCTTGAATGAAAATATTGTTCTCAAATCACCTCTGAATCTACTGTCCCTTATCCTAAAACCACGCCCCCTCCTGACTGGCCTCTAACACAAGAGGAAGAACTGCTTCCAATTCACCCTGCCCATACCCCCCAAAATCTTATACATCTTAATCATGTTCCATCTCTGCTCAAAAGAAAGCAATCCAAAACTATTCAGTCTCCACCCAGCTCAAATGCTTCATCCCAGGCAACATCCTGGTGAATATCCTTTCTATCACCTCCAGTGGAATCATATCCTTCCCATAGGGAGGTGACAAGAACTTCACACAATACTACAACTGTGGTCTAACCAACATTCTGCATTGCTCCAAAAACATCCTCCTTTCTCTTACCCTCTATGCCATGAGTGATAAAAGCAAGTGTCCATTATGCCTTTCTAATTACCCTGTTCACCTGCTCTGCCGCTTTCAGGGATCTGTGAATAAGTGCCCTAAGGTCCATCTGTTCATTTGAGTTTCCTGGACACTCAAACCTGGCAAACCTGGATAAGAAGGACACTTACTTCGGACTTCTAAGCGAACTGTTGTGTATCCAGCCAATCTGGGAGACCGGAGTTTCTGCTGTGGGAGATCAGGCAGGAAATTGCAGGCGCTCTGATGCAAATGTTGAATTCCTCACTGGCCAAGGGGGATGTCACAGTAACATGTCTCACAACACCAGGTTAAAGTCCAACAGATTTATTTGGCAGCACTAGCTTTTGGTGTCTCAGACTCCTTCATCGGGTGAGTGAGGACTTGTGTTCACAAACAAGTCATATACAGACACCAACACAAAACAAATAGATCCGATATTGGCTTTTTAAAAGTACACAAAGAGCGGTGTTTGAAGATTTTTCGAGTGACTGGGAGGACAGTGTCTACTGGCATACCATAAGTTTCAGTGCTGGGTCCCTTATTGTTCGTTATGTGCATCATTTAGATTGATGATAGTGTGGGGGGAAATGATAAGCATATTTGCAGATGATACCAAAACTGATAGGTTGTTTCATACTGAAAAGGATGGTCGTAGGTTGCAGGATGATATGGAACAGTTGGTCAGGTTGGCAAAGCAGTGGCAGATGGTATTTAACCCTGATGTGTGCGAGATGATGCACTTTGGAAGAAGTAACAAAACAAGGGAGAATTTAATGAATGGCTGGACATCAGGAAACTCTAGAATTCCTAACCCAGAGACCACAAACAGCAAGGATAGACAATGACACCTGCTCCAGGATTATCTTCAACACCGGTGCTGGTACTCATCACCTTACTATACTCCTTATACACTTATGACTCTGGCCAAATTCTGCTGAAATTCCATTTTCAAGTTTGCTGATGACACAACTAACTCGGGTGGGATCTCAAGAAACGATGTGATGAAGCATAGGAAATAAAGAGCGAATTTGGTGAAATGGTACGGCAACAATGATGTCTCCCTCAATGTCATTGAAACGAAAGAGCGAGTCATCGATTTAAAAAAGGACATAGTGGAAGATATGTTCCTGTCATCAATCATGTTGAAGTGGAGACAGTCGAGAGCTTCAATTTTGTAGATGTTCAGATCACCAATTATCTGGCCTGGACTGTCCACACCGACGCTATAGTTAAGAAAACTCACCAACGCCCCCTCATTCTCAGAAGGCTAACGATTTTCAGCATGTCCACGACCACTCTTACCAAGTTTCGCAGATGCACCATAGAAAGCATCCTGTCCGGATGTATCATAGCTTTGTGCGACTCCTGATCTGACCAAGGCCGCAATAAAGAACCAAGGGTGGGGAACATAACCCAATGTATCACACAAATGTGCCTCACATCCATTGACGCTGTCGACACTTCCCACTGCCTCAAAAAAGCAGCCAGCATAAGCAAGGACCCACGCACCGCGGACATATTCTCTTGCACATTCTTCAGTCAGTAGGAAAGATACAAAAGTCTGAAAACACGTAGAAACAGAATAAAGATCATCGCCTTCCCCACTGTAATATTTAAATAGACCTACCCTATATTATGATGTTTTTTTCCTTCCTCACATCTCTCACTGCAAGATAAACCTAACCCTAACCCTCGTCGTCCCTTCTCCCCTGTTTTCTTTATGAATGGGATATTCTGCGTGCAATAAACACTACTTTGCACTCTATACCAAAGATGTGACAATAATAAGTCAAAACAAAGTTTTGCTCTGTTTCTGTAACACTGAAGTACACGTGATAGTAAGTAAGGAGGAGGAATACTGAAAGGATCTCTCTCCCATACACCAGAGACTGAAGCGTCCCATAAGCATTCCACACTCCCTTACAGAGTCAGAGATTGACAAATGTAGTTAAATCTGAATCATGTATCACACACGAGGCAATCACCAATAAAGTTATTCAGCAATAACTGAATTCGTAATGTCTGAATAAGTTTGATTTTTTCTGAAAGAAAACTGGTCAGGCGTCATAGTGATAAATGCAGGAGAGGGAATCGTATCAATTATACTACAGCTGGTCGATTGAACAAAATGTACCGAGAGCTCGTGAACAATTATAGTGTTATTTCCTTCTCTCATCTGTGAACTTCATTGTTCAGGAATGTGAGGACATCTGCTGGTCGCAAGTGAGAACTGTAACCGAGCAGCTTAAATTCACATTGACTGCCAGTATGACAGAAACAGGACAGAGGAACAGGGATTAGACATTATTCCCTTCAATGCTTCTCCGCCATTCAATAAGATCCTAGTTGATCTGCTCCATTTGCGTACCTACCGCCCATAACCCTTAAATCGCCTGCCTACTCCTTCATTCAATAAATGCAATGAAAGTTATTTGCAAAATGTGACTTAAACCCACGCCTCCAAGGGAGACTGCGACTTTAGATTGCTCGCCCACCCTGAAACAATTTTCTGCCTCGGTTTCAGTGTCGAGGAAGCAAACAGTTGTCACCACGGACAGTGTCCATTTTTGGGAGCCTCACTGCAATGGATGTTGGAAAAGAATCAGAGGCAGATACTGGGATGTCAGTCAGTGAAGTGCCTTCTGAGACAGCAACTGCTGGGCTCCGAGTCTTTGTGAATCTGAACATTGTTAGTGACCCCAAAATTAAAAGTAATCAATGAAAAAATATCTTAAAAATCTGCTCCAAACAAAGGACTGGCCAGCTGCAACCTTACCAACCCACACAAAAACCAAGCTGCTGAATATCCTGACTCCGATATTATCCCTTTGACATCAGCTCCCACACCACTGAGTTAAGTTTCTGTCTACTGATCAAAGCCCTTCCTTGAACTCGCAAGAAGTGCCGTGCAGGCACGAAACATTAAGCTGGTTCTGCCTCCACTGATGCTACCAGACCTCGCTCTGAACTCAAATATTTGTGGACCCTCAGGATGGTTCCAGTGTTTTTGAATATTTCAGTATCTAGCACTAACTGCAGTTTCCATTTGATTTTTCTTAGTGCACTATTCGCCTGGTAATAAATAAAGAATTTGCAGAGAGTGGTAAATCGTGAATTCAATTCAAATCTGTACATTTGTCGTTGAGGAATGCCAAATGTCGGAGAGTCCATCGAATACCTGATCCATACACATTCTATTGCAACATAATATTTCATAATTCAGCCAAAACCTACTTTCCTATCGCGTCTTTAACGGATCTATTGTGGAATCTCGAGTTCGGAATCCATCAAGTTCCGAATGTATTAATATTTATGATTAACACTGTGATGTTTGCCAGTGGGTTTTCTGTGTGTCTGCCTGCTCTTTGTAAAAAAAAACTTCATGGCACAAATCAGAATGAGCTGAAATGGGTGGAAAATACAAATCCGTGTAACCCGCATTGAGACTAATTATATTTATATGCAGCACAAGAAGTCAAAATTGCATCAAGCTGAGGCCTTTTCTTTTTATGTTGTTTTGAGCCGTGATCTGCGGCACTGAGCCGTGACCTTCGGCACCGCACCGCTCAGGATAGTCGTGGCAGAGTGGTTAAGGCGATGAATTAGAAATCCATTGGGGTTTCCCCGCGCAGGTTCAAATTCTGCCGGCTACATTTTTCCTGTTTCTCTTCGTTTCATCACATTCCTTGTTTGTCAATCGTGCCCAACGGGGAATGGAATCGCAGACCTTTCGACAACAGGAATTGCGTTTCTCATTCTTATTCATAAATCTCAGCTCGCAAAAATCAAGCAAATTAGTGACAGTCTCCTTTCTGACGCTCTCTCCAACTGTTTAAGACACTCTCTGTTCAATTAAACATGCGTTTGCTTGTGTGCACGGAAGCACTTGTGCATGTTTTGTGTGAGTTCTGCTTTTTCCGGTGTGTGTTGTTTTTTGCTTATTGATTCTGCAATGTTTGTTCGTTATGCTGTGTCTGTAAGATGCTCGCCTTCTAATAGCTCTCCAATTCCCCTTTTTAAAATTATTCGTGGAATTATCTTCTTCCACATTTTTATCTGTAACTTTCCAGATCCAACCAGCTCTGAGTGAAAATGATGTCTCTGCTTCCGTCCTCTCTATCTTTTGTCACTGAATTCATATCCACGATCCCTAGTTGTTGGCCGACAAACAGAGGGATTATTTTCACCGTTTACTCACTCCAAACCGTGTTTCATCTAGAAGCCCAATATTAGGCCATCTCCTAATCGTCGATGTTATAATGACAACAGCCTAAACTTCTCCAACACTTCCTCATCCTTGGAAGTCTCCAAGTAAGCGTCTTTGTCCCCTTTCACATATCTTGCTCAAGAGTGGTGACCAGCATTAACCATTGCGACTCCTTACTGAGGTCAAACTGCAAATGTTAAAGTTCCAACATAATCCCGGTACTATTTCTCGACTTCACAAAACGCCAAAAAAATACTATTTTCCAACTACATTAGGAAGTGTGCACATATGAAATCAATATTTTTCTGCCCATCTACATTTTTCAAAAATCTCGCATTTCCAATATATTGACATTCGATGCTATTCCTCCCAAAGTTCATGCTTTCAATTCTTACTTCATCGTGTTGAATTTTGTTTATTTCAGGAGTTATTATTATATGTGTCTTTCTTTCAGAACTCTTTTCTGAGCGAATCAGTACAATCTTCGCTAACGATCCAGTACCGTTCCCTGGTGGTCTAGTTGCTGAGGATTCGGCGCTTTTACCACCGCATATTTGTCACCTTTATCATTGAATCTTCCGGCCTTCCATCCCATCACAAACTTCCCCTTGTGTTCTTCCTTCTACCCTCCAATTGAGATACAGAGAACAATGTAGGCATCTATTTGTCACACACAGTAGGAGCATTATCGCTCACATAGACACAGACACACAGAGGGCCAATATATTCCGCACACTCAGACGGCAGAAATATTCAGTCCCACTCTGAAACCCACATTTCTGGGAGATATTTTAAACCTGACATTAAAACAATGTAGGAGAAAAAAAAGAGTCCCGCTGGCAGGTTTATAAAAAACTCCCAACCCCAAGATCACATCTACTATAAGATTGGAAGGGACTGTGTCAACTTCATAATAAAAACTGACTCTGTCAACTTCATAATAAAACCCATGGCAATTAATTGAATTGCAGGTCGATCAATACAAATTTAACCCAAATCATTTAACAATATCAGATTTAAGTTGCAACGTTACTCACAATCCTGATACGGTTATATGGATTTACTAATGGCCACAGAATATTGTGATGCTGGAAATCTGAAATGAAAAGAGGAAATGCTGGCAATATTCAGCAGGTCTGGCAGCAGCTCTGAAGAAGTTTCCTGAGCACTCGGAATGTAAAGTCTGATTCGCTTTTCCAACACTTTCTGTTTTATTTGAAACTTCCATACGATGAGCAAATACTTTTTTTCTGTTCAATGAGTGGAAAATTCAGCATTCATCTTTGCTGACTGATCGCGCACAAGCTTGAATGTGAGAACTGTCATATTTGCAAATTTAAATCTTCAGGTTACCAGCGAGCTGTAAGGATTTGTTTTTTACAGAGCTGTCTGAATGTCCCCATCTTCACAAAGCTGCTCAGCAACAGTTACATTCTCTTTCAAATGAAAAGTCTCAATTATCATTGTTATACAGCCTCTGAAAAGGTGAATCAAGATGTTAACAGCAAAACAATGTCATACAACTCAGAACTTTATACTCCAGCCGTCAACAATCGATTGGCATTGTGCCTTATTTGGTTAAAGTGCTTGGCAAGTGAACACGTCAACCTGAGTTCGAACCTCAGCGGTGGTTGGGCCATTTTAGTCAAACCCGTCCAGGAATTGCGTTAGCAAAAAGTGTGATCTCATCAATAGAGCTTTATTTCTAACAATTTCGATTAATTCCCCTCGATTACTTAGAGCAAGAGTGAACTGGTATGTGTTACTGAGTGTTACATAGGACTGAATTGGAAGGGAGAACATGTTGGAACTTCTTCATGAAGATATTACTCTGACGGGCCTAGTTAAAACTTACAATTTGTGTTTCGCTATATTGAGAACGTTACTCCCAATGTCTGGCACTCACACTCTGCAGCAATCAACACCATTTGAAATTGTTTTCTCGCTCGTGAAATGCATCTCTGCATTTTTTCAATTTCAGCAACTAATATCTACTTTAAATAAATGCAATCTTAAAAGTTTTGAAGGTTCAGTGCAACAACTGGATTACAAATTGGATTACAACTGGATTATAAAATCACACGCCACTGGTCAGCAGCGAGTAGTTGATACAAGTTAGAAGATTTGTGAAATGAAGTCAAAGGGAGGCTGCCGATCTCTCTGCGCTGGAGAGGCGGAATTACCAAAAGAGGGAATGGAAAATGCAGTGATGCGTCTCATCAGACAGTGAAGATAGCGGTTATGAGAAAGCTGCTCTGTTGGGCCTGGGTATCTCAGTCAGTGGAGCATCAGAATTTCGATCTGAGGGTCCAGATTTCAAGTCCGTGTTTCGCCGGTGGTTCTGGCAGAAGGTATTTGCTGTCCAGGGAACGATGGATGCATAGAAATACAGATGATATAAGCAGGTGTAGGTCATTCGTTCATTCGAGGCTGTTCCGCCATTCATTATAATCACGGCTGATCATCGAACTCAGTAATCTATCCCGCATTCCGACTTTGGTCTTCCTCGTCCCAAGATCAATAACTTACTACTTTCTGAAAGCATGCAACATATGGCCTCAAATGTTCCCTGTTGCAGCGAATTCCACAGACCTCATCACACTCTGGGTGAAGACATTTCTCTTTATCTCAGTCCTATACGGCTTTCCCCGTTTCCTTATGCTTCAGTTAAACTGAAAACAACTTGTAAACCTTGTCTCCAAATTGAACATTCTCAAAAATTGATTTCATTATTTCTGCGAATGCGAAAAATGTTTCCTGACTTTGTCCTTCAACTTATCCATGTGGGTCAGCGGGTAAAGCATGTTAAGGTTCATTCCCATTCTTAACTGTGCATCACAGTTTTACAGTTTTTAACATAACAAATTATTTAAACAGGATAGAAACCTCGAAAAAATCAGCCTTCATTTTTCAACACTGAAGAAAATAAAAAGGGAGAGAACCGCGGAACAGGGGAAATTGTGCAGTGATCAGGGAGAAGGGGAGGGATTAAAACTCTGCACAAGAGAGCCACAAAAAAGCGGACGGACCCAATGGGCTTCATCTGTGCGGCACCGATTCGATACATTTCTGCGATTATGGAACATACGATCTGCAAATGTCCAAAAAAGGAAGCTTCTGAGTCCCACTGGAGAAGTGCTTGGTGTGCCCTTTAATTAGTGTCTGCAATATCATGAGAAACAAGAGCAGGTGGATAGACTTCTCGAACGTTCACAATCTTCCTGGCTGATCATGGAACCTGAAGGATACCTCGGCCTGTTTCGCCACGATATGTGTTCAAAATCCTGCTCCAATTTAATTATCTTGTGTGTTCGTATGTTCTCTTTATCAATTCTGATTCAAATTAATCCGCCAATCATGAGGAAAGGCGTGGTTAAATGGTTTAATCGTAGGGACTGAGCTTTGGTTTAATGTGTGGAAGTGAGGAGACTTTGGAGGGAATGAAAGAAACAAAGCGATGAGCAGAGGACAGAGAAGTGAAATAGTCGTGTGGAGAAAGAGCGGGAATCTGGATTCGAGTGTTTGGCCTAATCAGCGCTTTCTACCGCTCCATCATAACGTCCCCACTGAAATAAGTTGTAACTGGTGCACCGGTTCTTCATAGAAAGCACAAATAAACATAGCTGTTTCAGAAAGGGTAAACACTTATTCCATATGGAAACTGGTTACAATACACTATCCTTTCAGTTAGCAAAGTAAAATAGTAGGGATGTTGGCAATACTCAGCCGGTCATAGAATGATGGAACGTCTTCAATACAGAAGGAGGTCATTCGGCCCATCGACTTTGCATCGAGTCTTTGACAGGAAGCTTCTGTGGAGGCAAACCGACCGAACAGTTCTGGCCGATGGTTTATCCTCAGAACTAAATAAAGAAATTAATATGTTTTAAAACCAATGGAAAGCGGCAGGGAGAGGGATGTACAAAAGCGAAGCTCTGTGAGGGAGGAGGGAAGGAGGGAAAATGCTTCATGATGCAAAATTCAAAGAGAGTTGTCAGTTTTATAGCAAAAAAAAACAACTGATATTTCCGGATGAGGTTGTGAATGGCTGCGGAGCAACCGTCCCAATGTAATATGAAGGAATAAAGAAAGAAACGTGACAAAAACCAAACCAGTGAAAACCGGCGCGAAACAACATGGAGACAAATATTCTGAAGTTTAAATCAACCTAACAAATTCTGAATAATAAAGTTCGATATGAGTGCCAATAAAAAGAAGCTCGTTTGGATCAATATTACCGTTGAAGGTTAAGGCTTAAGGAAGCGCTTTGATTTTTGCCGCCGATAAACTGAGAGCATGGGAAGGGATTGGATGATTTTTGACACTGCACATTATACAGGGAAGAGTGGGGAGGGATAAATGGTGGAGATTCTTACTAATGACAGATCTATTTCTCTCCCACACTTCGCGATTCGCAAAATTTAAACGTTACTCTGAATGAGCTCTATTGCTTTCAAGAGGATAAGATCACAGTTTCCTGCGGTAAACACCATATTCAACCAGTTCCTAATTCGGGAAACCAATCATTATCTCTCTGTCTCCTCCCACTGTAATTTCTAAAACTTATTATTTTCCAGAAATAACAGCAAGCTTCAAAGCTTTGAAAACCCAATCCAGGTGAGTGTATTTAATTCGCACTGTCATACACCCACCCCAGGACAGATAAACAAAACAAATATTGCAGCAATATTGGAAACAATTCAAAACTTCACATTCGAAACTTAGCTGCGAAGTTGATTTAGTTGGTGCAAGTGCCTGTGTAATAAACAAGAAATGCTGAGTTCAAATCTCAACATTGCGGACGTTAAGGAATGATTTTTGGGTCATACAGGAAGCGATATTGCGTTTTCAAGTTGAAAGCTGGAAAGTTTGGAAAAATATCAGGAGGCAAGCAGTCAGGAAGAGTCAGTGTTACCCCTTTTGTGGATCCAATTGTTCCCAATGCTGTACCTACCCCACATGACAACCTGTCACTTTTTCGTATGTTTTTTTTCGAACACCCGGTGCTGGGTGTGAGTAATGAAGCAGCAAATGAGTCAGTGAGATTAGAGCAGACTAGGCTGGAGAAGTAAAACTAGGAAACAAAGACATGGCAGAGGAACTGAAGAGTTACTTTGTATCAGTCTTCACGGTGGAAGACGGCAGTGGGATGCCAGAGCTCCAGGAGAATCAGCGGGCAAGGGTGAGTGTAGCGACCATTGCCAAGGAGAAAGTTCTGGGGAAACTGAAAGATCTGAAGGTGGATAAATCACCTGGACCGGATGGACTACACCCCAGCGTTCTAAAAGAGATAGCTGAGGAAATTGCGGAGGCATTGGTGATGATCTTTCAGGATTCACGGGAGACAGGGAGAGTTCCAGAGGACTGGAAAGTAGCTAATGTAACACTACTGTTTAAGAAGGGAAGGAGGCAGCAGACTGCATAACCTGACTTCGGTCATTGGCAAGACTTTCGAGTCCATTATTAAAGTTGAGATCGCGGGGTACTTAGAAGTGCATAATAAAATAGGGCTGAGTCAGCACGGCGTTGGCAAGGGGAGGTCTTTGAGGACGTAACAAGGAAGTTCGGTAAAAGATGACAAGTAGATGTGATTTATTTAAATTTACGGAAGGCCTTTGACAAGGTGTTGTATCGGACACTGTTACATAAATTCAGAGCCCATGGTGTTAAGGTTAAGATAGTGACATTGGTAGAGGATTGTCTGACTGGCAGAAGGTAGAGAGTGGGGATAAAGAGGCCCTTTTCAGGATGGCAGGCGATGACTAGTGGTCTGCCCCAGGGGTCGGTGTTGGGACCACATCTTTTCACAATATACATTAACGATTTGGAAGAAAGACCTGAACGCACTGTTGCTAAGTTTGCAGGTAATGCAAAGACATGTAGAGGGACAGGTAGTATTGAGAAGGCGGTGGGGGGGGGGGGGGGGGGGGCGGGGGCGGGGGGCGGCGGTGGCGTTGCTGCAGACAGACTTGGACAGGCTGGGAGAGTGGCAAAGTAATGGCAAATGTAATAAAAAGGTTATGCACTTTGGAAGAGGAATAGAGGCATAGGCTATTTTCTAAATGAGGGAATGCTTCGGCAATCAGAAGCACAAAGGGACTTGGGAGTCCTTGTTCAATATTCTTTTAAGCTTAATGTGCAGGTTCAGTGGCAGTGAGGAAGGTAAACGCAATGTTAGCATTCGTGTCGAGAGGGCTGGAATATAAGATCAGGATGAACTTCTGAGGCTGTATAAGGCTTTGGTCGAACCACATTTGGAATATTGTGAGCAATTTTGGGCCCTTTATCTAAGAAAGGATGTGCTGGCGTTGGAAAGGGTCCAGAGGAGGTTCACAAGAATGATCCCTGGAATGAAGAGCTTGTCGTATGAGAACTCTGGGTCTGGACTTGTTGGAGTTTAGAAAGATGAGGGGAGATCTTATTGAAACTTACAAGATACGGTGAGACCTGGATAACGTGGACGTGGAGAGGATGTTTCCACTAGTAGGTAAAACTAGAACCAGAGAACACAAACTGAAATTCAAACAGTGAACTTTAAATCCTTTAAATCCTTAAATCCTTTAAAACAGCGATGAGGACGAATTTCTTCAGTCAGAGAGTGGTAAATCTGTCGAACTCTTTGCCCCAGAAGGCTGTGGAGGCTAGGTCTTTGAGTGTCTTTAAGATAGAGATAGATTGGTTCTTGATTAGTAAGGGGATCAGGTGTTATGGGGAAAAGACAGGAGAATGGGTATGAGAAAAATATCAGCCATGATTGAATGGTGGAGCAGACTCGATGGGCCGAGTGGCCTAATTCTGCACCTATGTCTCAAGGTCTTATGGTCTTATGCACAACATAAATTGGAATTTTAAAATTATTTTTCGACAATGTTTACTATTATTTACTGAGTTTTGTACTTGCACACCAGAATCCTTACTTTTATCTTCAATTCCTCTCATAATAATTAGACTCACTGATATATTATTCTGCCAAGATACCTGTGCTCCACCTATCGGTCTCTTTGCGTTTTAGGAGTATTGAAATATGACAGAGACATACATATGCAGAAGAAAGTAAACTTTTCAAGTAAAATCTGACCCAGGTGAATCAAGGGACGAGTTATTCAAATGCTTTTAGATCAGCGTGAAAGCAACAAAGGCAGAAAATGAATTTGTCTCCATCACACAAAATCAGAAATATAGATAGATTACTTATTGCCAGTTAAATTATATTTATAATGTCCACTTGCCCTTTCAGTAGGCCTGGGTTCGAGCCCCGGTTAGGTGAGAGCATTTTGCCAAATTTGTGATCCACGACAATTGTTCAGATAACCAGAGAGAGCCTGTTTTCCCCTGTGGGAGGAAATGATTTGAGTTTTAATGTGTATTTGCCACTGATCCACAGTAAAAATGCCAATCAACAGAAAAGTTCCGAAATACATTAGACAAAAAGACAAGACCGCATTTCAGAAATAACTATAAAGATGATTGCACTCTCTCTGCTTTAATATGGATCAGATGGAATTTTTCACAAATGGAAGAAACAATTGATTAGCCTTACTGAAGGGAACAGGAACGTCCAGTGGAAGTTACCAACTTTTTTGTTGTTCCACGGAATTCAGTTACTTGAGCCAAAAGAAGGCCTCCTCAACGAGTCATAGACATCGTTTTGGAGTCTTACAGTGCAGAAAGAGGCCCATTGCCTCATCATATTTGTGTTGGTCCGTTGCCTTGTATGCAATGATGTTTAAAGTGCTTCTCTCAATGCTTCTGAAATGTTTGTGAGAGTTCCCACCTTTAAAACTCTTTTACACATTGAGTTTCTGTTTCCAAACACTGGTTGGAAAGGTTTCCTCAAATCCCCTCTAAATCGCCTGCTCCTTTGCTTAAATCTATGTTCCTGGTTTTTGTCCCGTCAAACGAGGGAGGAAAGTGTATTCGTATGTATCCTATGTCCCTCATACCTCTGTACACCTCGATGATACCACCCCGCCCCTCCCACGCGCCCCAACGGTCTTCTCTGCTCGAAGCTCAGCCTATCTAGCCTCGCTTCATCGCTGACCAGATTTTCTTTCCCATATCTGCCTCCAGTGTAATCCGTAAACTTTCTACAGATCTGCGATGTTAACCCCTCTCTCCTTCATCCACAGATGCTGCGGAGCACTGAGTTCTTGCAGGACCCTCTGTTTTTATTTCAGATTCCCAACGTGAGCACTATCTCACTTTTTGGACAATAAAACAATTCCTGTGTGGGAATGGATATTAAATAACAAATGAAACGCAAAAGAGGGGAAAGATTCAGAGAAACAGTGAATTGAATTGAATTTGACTAACTCGAGCCAGGCTCCACACTACAGTTCAGGGAAAAAAGGAACGAAAGAACCTACGTTACATTTCAGATGCAAGTGGAGCAAAAAGAGAAAATGATAGAAAATCTCTGCGGGTCTGGCAGCATCTGTAAGGAGGGAACTGAGCTGACGTTTCGAGTCCAGATGACTCTTTATCAAAGCAAGATAAGTGGAGGTTGGACATCTTTTAAATCGAATTACACCCTCGCGTGCTTTCGGGGCAAAATCTCACTGTGACAGATGAAGTACAGTTTCGATAAGTTTAAAGAACAATGAAGTGTGATGGCTCAGAATCCAACCCGAATCAACTGCTTGCAAGAAAGCTATGTTCACCACTATGCCACCATCACGTGCACGCGCTTCTGGGAAATCCCAAAATAACTCAAGGCAGTTACCGAGATCGTTGCTGTTGAAAGATAAATCAAAGTTGATGATGATCCACAGAAAGATACGTTTGGTCAATTGATGCAGCGGATGGTTTTGGTCAAAGAGGTAGATTTTAAGGAGCATCTTCAAGAGGAGAGGGAGCGAGAGAATTGGAGAGGGTTAGAGAAGGGGTCCAGAATTTTACACCAGGTCAGCTGAAAGCACGACTGTAAATGCTACAGAAACTAAAATCGGAAATGCAAAAGAAGACATAAAATGTATGATGGAAAATGGGAGACCAGCCAGGGGAACACTGCAATAGTCAAATCTCGTGTGAAGAAAGGCATTGATGAGAGTTTCAGCAGCAGATGAAATGAAACAGGGTCAGAGTTGGACGATGCTTCGGATGTGGAAGTACAGCGTTAAATTCTGATAACATAGAATCGTATAGTGCAGAAGGACGCTATTCGGCCCATCAAGTCAGCACCGACCATAATGCCACTCAGGCCATAACCCCATAACCCCATTTACAGTCGTGCTTTCAGCTGACCTGGTGTAAAATTCTGGACCCCTTCTCTAACCCTCTCCAATTCTCTCGCTCCCTCTCCTCTTGAAGATGCTCCTTAAAATCTACCTCTTTGACCAAAACCATCCGCTGCATCAATTGACCAAACGTATCTTTCTGTGGATCATCATCAACTTTGATTTATCTTTCAACAGCAACGATCTCGGTAACTGCCTTGAGTTATTTTGGGATTTCCCAGAAGCGCGTGCACGTGATGGTGGCATAGTGGTGAACATAGCTTTCTTGCAAGCAGTTGATTCGGGTTGGATTCTGAGCCATCACACTTCATTGTTCTTTAAACTTATCGAAACTGTACTTCATCTGTCACAGTGACCCTAACTAGTCCTCCTGACACTAAGGGCCAATTTAGCATGGCCAATCCACCTAACCGGCTCATTTGTGGACTGTGGGAGGAAACCAGAGCATCCGGAGTAAACACGCGCAGATACGGGGAACATGTGCAAACTCCACACAGATAGTGACGCAAGCCAGGGATCGAACCCTTGCCCCTGGCGCTGGGAGGCAGTAGTGCTAACCACTGTGCCACCGTGCCGCCCTGCATGACATTCCGTAGGCTGCCTAATATCATGCAGTTTAGTCAGAGATATTGGGTGTGGAATTGATGACAGTGTCAGACATGATTGTTTCATATTTGGATTGTAACCGTGTCTGTGTCTCTGGAACATTATATCCATGCTGGTCTTATCACTTTTCACTGATCTGAAGAGGTTAAAAAAAGTTTCGAGTGTAATAGTGATTCAGCAACGAAATTGTACGTTGGGCCATCTTGGCTGTGAAAGAATTATTCAGTTCGTCGCACTCTTGCTTCTTTTCTCCATGAGCCTGTCATCTCCCAACATCACGGATTTCTTGGAATCCATTTGAAATGTTATTCCTTAATCTGCCTCCTTCACCCTTTCAGGCAGTGAAATCCAGATCAAAACAATTCGCTGCATCAAATAAAATGTTCCCATTTCCCCCTCTGATTATTTTTCAAATTTCTATCTTCTGGTTGTCACTTCTTAATGGAAACAGGTTATTCTCATCGACCTTCGCATTTTGATAAGACTCCAGCTGGGCTCTGATAAATCATTCAGCAAGTTTCAGCAGATTTTCCCTTTCTGGTTTCTAATTCAATCTGGACTCTGAAGCCATTGATCGCCAACGTTGTGCTCACGGACTCTCAGGCTTCGCCTGCTCCCGAAACACTTATAAAAAATAAACTCCTTCCCGTCGGGAAATGGAACTCTAGTCTCCCATGTGAAAAAAGGGGGATGCTCCGCACTAGACTAACGAGGGATATCAGCGAACAGCATTGATCGTTCAACAATTCAACTTCCGCAAATAAGAATTGTCAAATTATGTTTATAGCCATCATGAATTCGAAACTGAAACTGAAACACAGTGGGTTTCCTCCGGGTGTTCCGGTTTCGTCGCACACTCCAAAGATGTGCGGTTTATGTTGATTTGCCATGGTAAATTGCCCCTTACTGTCAGGGGGATTATGAGGGTAAATATGTGGAGTTACGTGGATATAGTCTGGGTGGGATTATTGTCGGTGCAGGCTCCATAGGCCAAATAGACTCCTCCTGCACTGCAGATTCCATTGTAATCAATTTCTGTTTCAGTTCACTTCCAAAGAGTATCGTGTTGTTTCTCCAGTTTCAATCTGAGATTACAGCTCCTCAATTCCCAAGGGTAATTGTTACTTCCCGAAAGGATTGGAGCATCCCTTTATTTTCAGAAAAATATATTAATGCCTGAATTCAAACTCAGATTTCTCCACCCATTTTACCAATGTAGACCTCGCCTGTTAGAACTGTCTTGTTCTAATTAAAGAAGACACATTTATTTGGAAATCGACTTCGAATTTAAGTATTTAAATAACATATTTCTTTTTCTATCTTGTGTAATCTCACCATAAACTTGTACACCTCTCGGAAATCTTCCATCGATCTCTTTTACCCTTGTAAGTTGCTGTGAAGGGAACGCAGACCCTGTCCATTCAATCTCTCCTTGGATCCTCCTCTGCTTAAACGGTATAAACCACATCAAATCTCTCTTTTGGTGACTTCCGGGAGGACTCAGATGGACTCAAAACATTTTTTTTCTTTGTCAAAGCTACTGATAGGGGGTTTGATGTTGGGTTAGGGGAGATGAATGCGTCTCAGATTTAGATTTGAAATTGTGTCCCCTGGTTCGAGACTCCTGTCCAAGAAAACATCTTGCCTGCATTTACCATGTTTGTTCCAGGGTCAGTGCTGGAGCTTCAATGTTGTCGAATTGATACAGTGATTTGGTGAAGCAACCGAATGTATGATTGCTAAATTCGCTGATGACACAAAGATAGGTTGAAAATTAAGATATGAAGAGGACATAAAGTGGCTACAAAAAACATATAGAGAGGTTAAGTGAATGGACAAAGAGCTGGTAAATGGATTACCGTGGGCACAAATGTGGAATTGGCCATTTTAGCAAGAAGAGTGAAATAGAAGCTGATCTGATCCTGGTTTCTCTGTTACTTTTAGGTTAAGCAGAGATAAACTGTATCTCCGACGGAAAGAACGGGATTGAATCTTAACATGGTGTCGGCTGATGGTGACGGTCTGTTATTGAACCGAGGTCTCAGCAGACCACAGGAGTTATTGGTGTAGGTTGGAATCGGAGCTGTGTGTGGGCCCTGCAATTCAGTAACATCGGCCTGACACCCCACAGTAAGAACCTCCCAAGTCCCGCGTTTGCATCTTTGGGACTTTAGTCCGTGGATATGTTCAGGTTCACAGCCACCAGCCTGGTTTAGCGAGGTGGCAGAGCGCATATATCTTGATGTGGGAACAGATAATGGGCGGGGGTTCAGAGTCCCAGTGACCAGGGTAGATTGGTTCAATCATGCGATGTTGATTTGATTTGATTTATCAGTGCTCCAGCACTGATCCCGGAACAGAGACGTAAATGCAGGTAAGATATTTTCTTGGACAGGGAGTCCAGAACCAGGGGACATAATATCAAAACATGGTGGATGCCACCTCGGACCGAGATGGGGAGAAATTTATTTATGCAGAGTGTTATGAATCTTTGGAATTCTGTAACTCACCGGGCTGTGGAAGTTCACTAATTGATTAATTTAAAGGTAGAGATTAATAGATTTCTGATTAACAATAACGTAAAAGATTATGGGGATAATCCGCGTAAAAAGCACTGAAGTGCCTGATCAACTATGATGGTATTGAATTCTGGAACAGGTTTGATGGTCTGAATATAGTCCTAGAATCCTCCAGTGCAGAAAGAGGCCATTCGGCCCATCGAGTCTGCAACAACCACAATCACACCCAGACCCTACCCCCATATCCCTACATATTTTACCCACTCATCTCTCTAACCTATGCAACCAGAGACACTAAGGGGCAATTTAGAATGGCCAATCAACCTAGCCCGCACATCTTTGGGCTGTGGGAGGAAACCGGAGCACCCGGAAGAAACCCATGCAGACACAGGGAGAATGTACAAACTCCACACAGACAGCGACCCGAGCTGGGATTTGAACCCAAGTTCCTGGAGCTGTGAAGCAGCAGTGCTAACCACTGTGCTCCCGTGTCGCCCACGGTAGGCCTACTGCAGTTCCGATGTTCCAATACTTGTTTTCCTTTTCAGGCTTTCTACCATTTAACTAAATCTAATGCTTTTCAACGACCAGAAGATGATGGAAGATATTTATTCCCATCATGGAGGCTGCGGAACTGTGTCGCCACTAATCTGTATTGGTTCTGGGAAAGACCTGATTCACCGTCCCGGCCTACCTCTTACCCTGTAACTGAAGTCTATGTTAAGTCCATATTGAAATTGATTACATAACACAAAACTCAAAAACGACTCAAATATAGCTTCTTCCCTGCTGCCATCAGACATTTGAATAGACCTAACTCGTATTCAGTTGATCTTTCTCTACCCCCTCGCATTGACTGCAACACTACATTCTGCACTCTCTCTTTACCTTCTCTATGGTATGCTTGTATGCATAGCGTGCAAGAAACAATACTTTTCGTTGTATACTAATACTCATGACAATAATAAATCAAATCAAATCAATATAGCATGACTTCAGATAGAAATCAAAATATTTGTTTGCTGAAAGTCAGTCAACAATTCAGGGAGCATCTGTGGGAGAAACTGAGTGAACGGTCCTGGCCGATGGCTTTTCTGCAGACCCGAATAAAGAAACAAGAATACAACAAATTTAAAGCCATGGCTTGCGCGCGGGGGGGGGGGGGGGGGGGGGGGGGGAGAGAAGAGTGTAAAAAAGCGAAGCTCTGTGAAGGACGATGGAAGGAGAGGAAATGCTTCATGGTACAAAATTTGTAATGTTTATAGTAAATCAACAAAAGATGCGTCCAGATGAGGTTGTGAATGGCTGCAGAGCAATAGTCACAATCTAACTCGAAGAGATAAAAAAAGAGACAAAACCTGTTCTGTACTTCTGGCATGTCTGGCTTCTGGGATGGATAAGGGACTTCAGATTTCATTGGGAAAAAGGAGGCATTTATTGATAAAAACAGACTGTGGTACAGGAGGGCTTTGCAGCATGAGGTTGCCTGTTTCACAGCTCCAATTCTGACATGCTTATTTAATGACTGCTACATGCATTCTTCCTGAGACAGGACTCTCTCGCTGGTGATCACTCGCTCTGTGATCCTATTGGTCGCTCAAGTCAGGTGACCCTCTTATGCCGTACTGTCTTCGAGAGACAGACACCACAGACACAATCAAATTAAGCCCGCAAAGCTCAGTAAGAAACAGCATGGAGACAAACGTTATGAAGTTGAAAGCAAACTATCAAAATTTGGATACAGCATATGGATTGACTTACTAACAGAAAAGCGCGATTGGATCAATATTACGTTAAGGAAGAGTTTGAATTATTGCCGACAATAACTGAGAGCAAGCGCAAGGATTTGTGTCACGGAACATTATACAAGAAAGAGAGGGGAGGGATAAACGCTGAAGATTTTTAGCGATGACAGCTCTATTTAAAACCACGAACTTTGTGATTCACGCGATTTAAAACTTACTCCGAATGTGCTTTATTGCTTTCAAGGGGATGGTTTCACACTTTCCATCAACAAGCACCATATTCAATCATTTACTGAATCAATATCTGTTTATAGCTTCACAGTGGAATTCCTATAACTTAATATCCGCCAGAATTGTATGCAATAATGGAAGATTTGAAAGCCAAGTGCAGATACACGTTCTTAATTCGCAATATCATGCACTCTGTGACAATTGAACAAAACAAATGTTGAAGCAAAATGGTTGGAAACAATGAAGAAAATGCATTGCAAGCCCCAACGCAAGATGGCGCCGTGGTTTAGTTGGTTAATACGACTGTCCAGTAAATAGGCGATACGAACTTCAAGTCTCAGCGGTGCCTTTTCTCATTATGTCAATTCATGGCTTTAACTCAAAACAGTAACGTTCCGACAAAAGTATTCGGCTGTTCACACTGAAAACAGGGAATCCGGGAAAATTGTTTGGACGCCAGAGGTCGGATATGATAAAAAAAAAATTACCAGCTCTTTGATTCCAATTGGTCCCATTGTTTTCCTTCCTCCACAGGATCATCGTGTTCTAAAGTTTTGCTTTCACAGGGCGCTGACATATTTTTCTGATTTTAACACATTCTGCTGCGTTTTTTCTATGCCACTATCAACAACTACTTTAGCCTTTAACAGAACGAGAACTCGCTTTTGTTCTGTTCCATGATATTGATCAAATATTTCTTCTCTCCCATCTATCGTTGCATTTCTGTTTTGCTCACCTATTCCCAACCACCAAAACAGTATAAAATCCATCACATTCTTCCTCTCTTTAGCTCTGAGTCATGCGGACGTGAACGGACTGTTTCCCGCTCCACAGATATTCGTTATCCTGTTGAGATTAATTTTTTTCCCAGAATTTCCTATTTTTTATTGAGATTTCCAGCGTTTTCGGTTTTTTTGCAGAATGGAACCTCCACAAAGCTAATTGGGTGAAATGCCACAAGGTATTGAAATAAAGTGTGGTTGTGATGCAGTACCAGTATATCGCCATAGACCAGGCACACAGGTTCTGTAAAACTATCTGGAAAGTGGCCACCAGATCCATCCCACAGGGATATTTCCCAGTGTTCACCCACTGTCTTGAAGATGAATGTACTTCGATCCTTCAACCAAGGAAATCGGTGACCCAACTGCAGTTGATCAGATGATGAGTAGTTGGACTCTTCCCGTCGAGCTGGATTGGAAACTCCACCAGAAAGTTGAACTTCACCCTTTCCAGCCAGAAGTTCTGGAGGCTTCGCCAACTAGCAAACACTGACTCTACGACCCATCTTCTTCAACTGAGAAAACACCTCTGGAGAGCGAAGCGAAACTACAAATAAAGGCTGAGTGGAGAGCATTTTGAAGGCATCCCGATTTCAGATCATGTCCTGAAACCTTCACTGTTGTGGAGTTGGACAACGTAATACAAAATATCAAGCCCACCATTAGTTCCCGACACTGCTGCTTGACACTGCTTCTCCCCACTGATGCCCTCCACTGCTCTCTGTCACCACTGCTCTGAACTGCTTTCCAGCACTGCTGCTCGCTACTGCTGCCTGGCACAGCTGTCTGGCACCACTGCCCGGCACTGCTGCTGGCTATGATAGCATTCTTCCTGAATTCCTTGCCCCATGTGTCTGCTGTTTATTGCGCCAATTCCTCACAAGTTTTACTGGTGACGGAAGACTGCCTAAACCCGGATGCATACCCAAATGATCGCATTCCAAAAATCAGGCAAATACCAAAACCTACCTTTAGGCTACCAGCCACTGTCTCTCCTCTCTGTGTACTAGAAGGTCTGAGATTGTCTCAATTTATGCCAGAGATGGAGAAAAACTTGAAAGCTGAAAAAGCTGGCGTTCGCTTCGGGCCTAGCAGCGGCAACCATGTCCTTGCCCTAACCGCCTTAATTGAAAATGGCTTCGAAAATAATCCCAAAACAGGCTCTATCTTCATTGACCTCGCTCTCGCTTATGATACGTTCTGGCACACTGTCTCCTGCTCTCCTGGTCACCTGGTCACACCAGGTTCTCGGAAGGAAGACACGTGGGTCACAGTTAGGAGGGGTAATAGTCAGAAGGGTGACGTGCCAGAAAGTAGCCCAGTGGCAGTCTCCCATAAAAGAAAGTGTTGGGCAACAGATGGGATAAGGGAAGGGAGGGAGCAGTCTGTGGAGGGATCCCCTGTGGTTGTCCCCCTCCAAAATAGGTATATTATTTTGGATTCTGTGGAGGGGGATGACCCTCCAGGGGTAAGCCACGAGGACCAGATCGCCTGCACGGAGACAGGCTCAGGGGTCTGGAAGGGAAAGAAGGGGGTTAGGAGAGCGAAAGTGGTGGGGGATGCAATGGTGAGAGGCACGGAGAGGCGGTTCTGTGGAAGGGAACGAGAATCCAGGATGGTAGTCTGCCTCCTTGGTGCCGGGGTACTGGATGTCTCCGAGAGGGTAGGAAGCATATTAAAAAAGGAAGGTAGTCTAACGGACGTAAATATACACACTGGTGAAAATGATGTAGGTAGGAAGAGCAGGGGGATCATACGAGAGAAATTCAGGGAGATGGATGCTCGGCTAAAAGGTAAGGCCTCCAGGGTAGCAATCTCTGGACTGCTCCCGGTGTCTAGTGCAAGTGAGGCTAGGAACAGGGAGATTCTACAGTTGAACGCATGGCTAAAGGACAGGTGCAAGAGGGAGGGTTTTAAATTCATAAATAACTGGGAAGTCTTCAAGTCAGGATGGCAACAGTACAGAAAGGATGGGTTACACCTTAATTGGAAGGGAGCAAATATCCTGGCTGGGAGTTTTGGTAGAGTGTTTCGGCAGGATTCAAACTAGTGTGGCAGGGGGGTGGGGAACAAAACAGTACGTCAGTAAGTACTGAGGCTCGGGTTGAGCTGAGGGCCGGGCAAGGCTAGCTAAGAAGAGGAGCACTCTGGAGGAGGATGACCTGAGTGAGTCTGGAGGTCTGGAGTGCATCTGCTTCAATGCGAGGAGCATAACGGGTAAGACAGACGAACTTAGGGCCTTAATGCTTACGCGGAATTTGGATGTGGTTGCGGTGATGGAGACTTGGGTAAAAGAAGGACAGGACTGGCAGCTGAATATTCCGGGGTATAAGTGTTTTAGGCGAGACAGAGGAGGGGCTGCAAAAGGAGGGGGAGTAGCGATATTAGTTAGGCAGCATATTACCGCGGTGCAGAGGGTAGACAACTTAGAGGGGCCATGTACTGAGTTACTGTGGGTGCAACTCAGAAACAGGAAGGGTGCAGTCACTATGCTGGGGGTGTACTACAGACCACCCAACAGGCCAAGGGAAGTGGAGGAAAGGATATGTCACGAGATTCTGGATAGGTACAGAAAAGATAGGGTTGTTGTAGTGGGGGAACTTTAATTTCCCTGATATAGACTGGAAAATGCTTAGAGCTGTGGTTCTGGACGGGGAGGAATTTGTACAATGCATACTGTAAGGTTCTTTGGCACAGTAAGTAGATAGCCCGACGAGAGAGGGGGCTATACTGGACCTAGTTCTGGGAAGTGAGCCCGGTCAGGTCGTCAAAGTTTCGGTAGGGGAACATGTGGCAAATAGTGACCACAACACTGTTAACTTTAGGATAGTAAAGTTAACAGAGTTGTGGTCACTATTTGCCACATGTTAGGATGGTAATGGACACGGATGAGTGCTGTCCTACGGGCAGGGTGCTAAATTGGGGGAAGGCTAGCTATACCCAGATTAGGCAGGAATTGGTGGACGTTGATTGGGAGAGGATATTCGAGGGTAAGTCCACGTCTGGTATGTGGGAGTCTTTTAAGGAACAATTGATAAGGCTGCAGGATAGGCATGTGCCTGTAAAAAGGAAAGGTCGGAAAGGTAGGATTCGAGAGCCGTGGATAACCAGGGAAACTGAGGATCTGATTAAAATGAAAAGGGAGGTGTACGTTATGTCCAGGCAACTGAAAACAGATGGAGCTCTGGAGGAATACAGAGAGAGAGAGTAGGAAAGAACTCAAACGGAGAGTTAGAAGGGCAAAGAGAAGTCACGAGGTGTTCTTGGCAGGCAGGATTAAGGAGAACCCTAAGGCATTATATTCATACGTTAGGAACAAAGAAGTTGTCAGGGAGAAAATCGGACCTCTCAGGGACAAAGGAGGGGAATTATGCTTAGAACCCAAGGGAATGGGGGAGATCCTAAATGAATACTTTGCATCGGTATTCACGAAGGAGAGGGACATGTTAACCGGGAGTGTCTCGGAGGGAGGTGTTGACCCGTTAGAGAAAATGTCCATTACAAGGGAGGAAGTGTTAGGTTTTTTAGGGAACATTAAAACTGACAAAGTCCCAGGACCTGATGGCATCTATCATAGACTGTTCAGGCAGACGAGAGATGAAATTGCAGGGCCTCTGATGGAAATCTTTGTTGCTTCTTTGGACATAGGTGAGGTCCCTGAGGATTGGAGGATAGCGAATGTGGTCCCATTGTTTAAGAAGTGTAGCAGGGATAACCCGAGAAATTATAGGCCAGTGAGCTTCACGTCCGTGGGAGGGAAGTTGTTGGAGAGGATTCTTAGAGACAGGATGCATGTGCATTTAGAACGGAACAATCTCATTAGTGACAGACAGCATGGTTGTAAGAGGGAGGTCGTGCCTTACAAATTTGGTGGGGTTTTTTGAGGAAGTGACAAAAACGGTTGACAAAGGAAGAGCCGTGGATGTCGTCTATATGGATTTCTGTAAGGCATTTGACAAAGTTCCACATGGCAGGTTGGTTAAGAAGGTTAAGGCTCATGGGATACAAGGAGAAGTGGCTAGATGGGTGGAGAACTGGCTTGGCCATAGGAGACAGAGGGTAGCAGTCGAAGGGTCTTTTTCCGGCTGGAGGTCTGTGACCAGTGGTGTTCCGCAGGGCTCTGTACTGGGAACTCTGCTATTTGTGATATATATAAATGATTTGGAAGAAGGTGTAACTGGTTTTATCAGCAAGTTTGCGGATGACACGAAGATAGCTGGACGTGCGGATAGCGATGAGCATTGTCGGGCAATACAGCAGGATATAGATAGGCTGGAAATTTGGGCAGAGAGGTGGCAGATGGAATTTAATCCAGATAAATGTGAAGGGATGCATTTTGGAAGAAATAATGTAGGGAGGAGTTATACAATAAATGGCAGAGCCACCTCGAGTATAGAAACACAGAGGGACCTAGGTGTGCAAGTCCACAAATCCTTGAAGGTGGTAACACAGGTGGAGAAGGTGGTGAAGAAGGCGTATGGTATGCTTTCCTTTATAGGACGGGGTATAGAGTATAAAAGCTGGAGTCTGATGATGCAGCTGTATAGAACGCTGGTTTGGCCACATTTGGCGTACTGCGTCCAGTTCTGGCCGCCACACTACCAGAAGGACGTGGAGTCGTTCGCGAGAGTGCAGAGAAGGTTTACCAGGATGTTGCCTGGTATGGAGGGTCTTAGCTATGAGGAGAGATTGGGTTGACTGGGGTTGTTCTCCCTCGAAAGACGGAGAATGAGGGGAGATCGAATAAGGTGTACAAGATTATGAAGGGGATAGATAGGTTGAACGGTGGGAAGCTTTTTCAAAGATCAGAAGTGACGATCACGAGGTGTCACAGGCTCAAGGTGAGAGCGGCGAAGTGTAACTCAGATATTAGAGGGATCTTTTTTACACAGAAGGTTGTGGGGTCCTGGAATGCGGTGCGAAGTAGGGTGGTGGAGGCAGACACGCTGATATTGTTTAAGACTTACCTGGATAGTCACATGAGCAGCCTGGGAATGGAGGGATACCAACGATTGGTCTAGTTGGACCAAGGAGCGGCACAGGCTTGGAGGGCCGAAGCGCCTGTTTCCTGTGCTGTACTGTTCTTTGTTCTTTGGTTAAAATGCGAAGAGTCCTCCCCGTGTGGGTTATTGAAACGATTGAACAATTACTGCGAGATAGACGGTTCAGGGTTAAAACGGGTGATGAGGCAAACCTGGAGGAAACACTCCAACAGCCTTCCACACGGATCTGTTGTCTCCCCAACTCTTTTCAATCGCCATTCCAGCGATCTTCCTCCAAATCTGACTCGGAAGTTCATCAATGCTGACAATATCTGCTGTACCTCTCAGGCTTGGGCATTTGCTGAAATGGAAGAAAAATAAACACGAGGTTGCAAAGCTGTCCAACCTTTGAAGAACAGGATGCCTTCAGCCCAGGAGCAACACGACTGTGTCCAGTATATCCCACATTCACAATACCGGAGAAGAGCACGAGGTCAACATCTCCTTGAATGGCATGAGGCTGGATCACGAAAAAATCGTGACAGAAAAGGGGCAGACACAAAATATCTGGCAGGGCAGCAGCAAAGGTCAAAACGTGCAAACTTGTTGGCTCTGCAAAAGATACAAGTGCTCTAAACACGAAGACCTCAGTTCTTGCTATCATCTACTCGGCTCAGATAATGTGCACAAATGTGGTATAACTCCTCCCATATTGGTCTTGCAGATACCCTGCTCAACACAGCAATGCACATCATCTTTGGCACCCTTCAAACAACTTAACTTCCCGAGCTCTCAGTCCTGAGCAACATCCCACTCCCTCACATATGGAGGGAAATTGCAACTAGAACACTCTTGTACAAGGTCTGCATCAACACAAGATTGCTGCTCCACAAGAATCTTACCAATCCACTGCTGCTTGCTTCCCTTTGTGCCTTGCTGCATGACTAAGAAGATCGTTTCAAGGAATAACAGCAGAGATCTTATTGCAGATGCAATGGAACCAACAAACTATAGTAAAAAATTACTTTCTCTTCACATGATACATGGCATGTCTACCCGGATTCAACATGCCATGCCTACATTGGGCATGTTTGCTCACTTGCCAAGACCCTTGGAAAATCGGCACAAGTGGGGTCTTTCAGGGAGACCAGTCTGCAGCTGTGATGCACCTCAGTCATTGTTCTCTGACAGAATTCACCAGAGGGTGCGGAGAGCTCCTTTTCGCCGGTGTGGAAGCTATTGCCTGACCTGGTGATTACGGCACATGATAAGAAAAGTAAAATCAAATGTTATAATTACTATGTCATAAAGCAGCTGGCCGAGGGAATCCCTCAATGTCTCTTGACAGCATCAGGGTTCGTGAAGATTGTTGGATTCACCCGACTGTGACACTAATTGCAGGTGTGAACGGCATTGCAGTTTACTGCAGCCCAAATTCAGTAACAGTTTTGAGAAGAGTGTGAGTGAGATATTAATTCTTTTCTGTGCCATTTGTGGCTGCACCCATTCCCACAGCTTACAATGGGTTCCTGTGTAAAGTGGTCTGCGGGGGTCACTGTAAAATCAGGAAATGTATGTCGTGAATCTCCCATTTTCAATTGTTTTTTCTGAGTAGCCCTGGATAGCTTGTTTCTCCCAGTGAGTAGATGTGGGTGAATAGTTTTAGGAACACTGGAACAAGATTATCCTCACCGAGCCTGCACTACCATTCAATTAGAATAACTTCATGGTTAATTATTCACCACAATGTCATTTGCCCACACTATCTCCATATCCCTCGATATTGTTACTCTCGAGAGATCTGTCAATTCCTGTATTGAACATGCTCAGTGATTGAACTTCTGGGGTAAAGTATTGCAAAGATTCACTACCCTCTGAGTGCTAAATTCCTTGTCATTGCTTTCCTAAATGTCCTACCCCTTAAGATTTATGAGCCAGGGGACTCACTTCATCTACATCAACACAGTCACGCCTTGAAGGAAATTTATAGGCTTCAATTAGATCACCTCTCAGTCTTTGAAACGCGATACAATACAAGGCGCTGTCTCCTCAATGTCCCCACATAAGACAGTTCTGCCATGCCAGGGATTAGTGTGGTGAACATTGATTGCACTCCCTCTATGGCAAGTTTATCCTTTCTTACAACAGAGACTAAAATTGTACACAACGCTCTTCGTGCAGTCTCACAAATGTTCTAGAAATTGCAACAAGATATTCTTAGTTGTGTGCTCAAATTTCTTGGCAATGAAAGCCAACATATAACTACCTTTCCTAACACCTGCATGCGAACTTTCAGTGTCTTATGAACAAGAGCAGCCCAATTTCTTTGGACATCAACATTTTCTAACCACTCACCATTTAATGAGATATGTATTATTTCTGTCTGTTTTTCTACCAAAGCTGATAACTGCACAGTCATCGCGTTATAGTCCATCCGCCATGTTCTTGCCCATTCACGCAGCCTCTCTAAGTCCACAAGAAGCGTCTTGTACCCTTCTCACAACTGACATGCCAATCCTGTTTTGTGTTATCAGAAAAAATGAAACATTGCAATCAGGCATTGATATAGACTGTGAACACATGTGACCCGAGGTTGTAATATACTCAAATAACAGCCTGGCATCCTGAGAGTGACTCATTTATTCCACATCTCCAATTTCCTTCCATTGACCAATTCACAATCAAGAATACTATATTATCCTAACCTCATGTACTCTTAGTTCGTTTATTAATCTCCTCTATGGGAGCATATTAAAGCCTCCAGAAATTCCAAATCCACTCGGTCCTCTTTACCTGACACAAGCTCAGAAACAAGCTCAGTAACAAGCTCAGAAACTCCAACAGGTTTATCAAACAACATTTCTCTTTCATAAATCCATGTTGATTCTGCCATTAGTTTCCGAGCTTCCAGTTTTCACACTTATTACAATAGATTCACAACAGGATGGGGATCGATGCAATATGTCTTGACAAGTCCTCTCACTACTCGTCCATAAAAAGAAAGGCTTTTTGAAATGTGATTCCTTCTTTATAAACGGTTATATTCTGAGTCCTCATCCTCTTTGCATAGCTTGCTCAACAAACTCGAAATGAGATTAAATGAATGGGTTGGTTTATTCCACATAGAACACACACACACACACACACACACACACACACACACACACACACACACACACACACACACACACACAATATGGGAAAGTGCATTGCAATGTGTGCGCCTTTTGCTATCGTATAATAAAAGTGGGTTAAGGGAAAGAAAGTGGTACAGCGCCAGACTAGCATAGAAATTTACGTTATGGTTTTACGTGAGTGCTGAATATAGAATCAAAAGTCAAAGAGGCAGCTTCATCAGAGTTTGTTCATTGCCTGCGACGGGATGATCCATCTTTTCAGAAGTGCAGACATTCACAAGGTAGTGAAAGTTGAATTAGTCTTGAAGACACCGGTTTCAGTGGTTCATATTGTAAAGAAGGGCCAAACGATTGTGTCTGGACAGAACTCCTTTTACTATGACGATGATAAGATGACAAAGACATATACATCTTGCAGTCCTGTTCTCTATGTAGGTCAAAGAGTGGCTGAAGGTATGATACAAAAGTTTATTCATTCAATGAACTCAGACAGCTTTAGTCTCAGTCATGTAAATGTTATTCCAGGTTGACTACGGAGTTCCCTGGTGTAAACCAACGTTTTTCGAGCAGGTAATGGTGGGACCATGAACATTGCATTGGTTATTGGGAGACACAATCAATTACCCTTGGCCTTGGAGACACAGTGATTCTGATGAACATCTTTTATCCTCAGAAATGCAAAGAGGCTTTGTGCACCACCATGAAGTGGCACAGACACAGTAAAAATAGCGTGAATCTGCTGTGTTGTCTGAAGGTTAATGATTCCTCTGGCATGAGGCATGACTCATCCTGGTAATCCTTGTCCATTTTAAAAGTAAAATATATATATATATATATAATCTTACAGGGTCGCCTGGTTAACCAAGATATATTTTATTTTATTCATTGTCTTAACCATGACACGATCATTTTCCCTACTACTGATGTCAAACTAACAGGACTATTGTTCTATATTCTCATTCTCCCTCCATTCGTAAATGCTCGGGGTACATGTGCTACTTCTTCGTCCGAAAAAATACTTTCAGAAACGTAGAGCATTTTCAATGAAAATCACCAATGTATCCACTTTGTCATGTCATAAATGATGATCCTGAAGGTTTGAAGCAAACTTGTTTGTTCACTGACTGTATTTAATGTCAGTCTCTAAGGTCCCGAGTTACTTCACTGGAGGGTTTTCCTGCACTACAAATAACTACTTTATTTCAGCAAGTTACCCCATACTGCAGAAGCTTCACCTACGGAAGTAGCAGCTATTCTACTGAGAGTTAAGAAATGAATTGGGATCTAGTATTTCAGATACAACATATACTTTATGATATCCAGAAGATTTACTATCCCCTGCTCTTGGTGTTCCGGCTAAGACCCTATATTTAACTGTTACTTTAGTAACTGTGCTAAACGGCATTGTTGTTCTTGCCATTAAAAATGCACTGCTGTGCTTCAAGTTGTTTCCAGAATTTGGTTATACTCAGCAATTAAGTGTTACAGCATGTTGAACGATGTTGCTGGTTACTTCCTCACAATCTTGACTTCATTGATATTCAAGTTCGTGCTGAGTATCTCTACTCAGCTACTGATTTTCTAAAATATATTACACTGAATTATCAAGCTGATTATTAATACACAACTTCTCCTCACAGCGGAGTTCCTGGAAAATATTCTATGCAAAAGAACATTTACTGAGCTCCAATGGATGCTATGTATGGCTGAATATACTTCATGTTTTGATATTTTCAATTTCCTGATAAAATGCCAACATGTATACATGTTCTCTTCGGATTATCTGAATATACACAAGTAGTTGATTAGATATCTCACATTGACAAAGAGATCCATATAGGATTGAACATACCAGTGATAAAGAAGTATGCAATCTGTCAGTGTTAAGGAAGATTTTGCTTCAGATTTTATATAAACCTTGGAGTTTATTGCGCATTTACAAATATCCTTGGGATAGTTCCACTATTTGCATAGAATCAGTGGATTGTACCTGGGAGTTTTAGTATTTAAATTGAATATTTGGAATATGTCAGTATTGAGAAATATACCGATGCGTGCCTCAGTATTTACCTAAAATCCTTGCAATGTCTTCTCTTTGACAACTATTCTTGGGATTGCTTCAGTCTTTGCACCGAATCCTCAAGCTGCCCATATATATATATATATATATATATATAGATGTGTGGACTGAAAGGATATTCCTGAGTCAGGATCGATATTTATTTATTTTGCTTGAGGATCATTTGTGTTTGCCGAATGTTCCTGAGTGATGTCAGCATTATTACAATGTCTTTGTGAGTGTGATGTCATAGAATGTTTATTTGTGAGTTTCAGTTCGTGAAATATTTCCGTGGGCGAGTGTCTGCATCTACTATATTCTCGCATCAGCTTCAGTACATACAGAACATTCGCATGTTTGTCAATATTGAAGGTTGTTTCTGAGAGTTCCCTTATTTACATGCTGTTCTGAATGAGGGTCAGTACAGCAGCATATTTCTGAGAGAATGTCAGTGCTAACAATAGGTCTACATACCCCATGTCACCTGTGTCACTGCAACTTCACTGTTATTCAATTCTGTACACATATATTCAGACTAACAACTTTCTGACTGCGAGTGTTTGACTTCAAGAGGATGAAATATTTGAAGTTTGAATTGAAGACCGTTTTGACATTTACAACCAGGAACACATTAACAAAAATCGCATGTTACACGGGCTTCTGAATATCGGCCTTATGTTTATAGGAAAAAAACAGTGTACTTACTGATGATAACAAGGTGAGGTTATCAAATTTTCCGGAGATTCAGATATCGTACGTAAACTTTGCTGGAATTGGAGATGCAAAGTTTTGATAAATTCAGGGGATTGTAGAAATTGCATGAATACTTTCATGTGCATCAACAGATGAGTATCGAGTATGTAGTATCTTTATTGATGCCTGCAAGGAATTCAGATTATTACTGATTGGCACAGCCAGGTTTAAAAGCTGCTTGTATATGCAGTTGCAAATTGTAAACTGCATCAACAATCAAAGAACACTACTGGGGAATGTACCTGAAGTTACAGGAGGAATTCTTTGTCTCGTCACTGGACGCAGGTGAGGTCCCAGAGGATTGGAGGATAGCCAATGTGGTCCCGTTATTTAAGAAGGGTAGGAAGGATAACCCGGGTAATTATAGGCCGGTGAGCTTGACGTCCGTGGTGGGGAAGTTGTTGGAGAAGATTCTTAGAGATAGGATGTATGCGCATTTAGAAAGGAATAAACTCATTAACGATAGTCAGCATGGTTTTGTGAGAGGGAGGTCATGCCTCACTAACCTGGTGGTGTTTTTGGAAGAAGTGACCAAAATGGTTGACGAGGGAAGGGCCGTGGATGTTGTCTATATGGACTTTAGTAAAGCGTTTGACAAAGTCCCTCATGGTAGGCTAGTGAAAAAGGTTGGATCTCATGGGATAAAGGGGGAGGTGGCTAGATGGGTGGAGAACTGGCTTGGTCATAGAAGACAGAGGGTGGTAGTGGAAGGGTCTTTTTCCGGCTGGAGGCCTGTGACAAGTGGTGTACCGCAGGGATCTGTATTGGGACATCTGCTGTTTGTGATTTATATAAATGATCTGGAAGAAGGAGTAACTGGGGTGATCAGTAAGTTTGCGGACGACACAAAACTGGCAGGACTTGCAGATAGTGAGGAACATTGTCAGAGGCTACAGAAGGATATAGATAGGCTGGAAATTTGGGCAAGGAAATGGCAGATGGAGTTCAATCCTGATCAATGCGAAGTGATGCATTTTGGTGGGAATAATGTAGGGGGGAGCAACACGATAAATGGAAGAACCATAAAGGGTGTAGAGACGCAGAGGGACCTGGGTGTGCAAGTCCACAGATCTTTGAAGGTGACGTCACAGGTGGAGAAGGTGGTGAAGAAGGCATATGGCATGCTTGCCTTTATAGGACGGGGCATAGAGTATAAAAGTTGGGGTCTGATGTTGCAGATGTATAGAACGTTGGTTCGGCCGCATTTGGAATACTGCGTCCAGTTCTGGTCGCCACACTACCAGAAGGACGTGGAGGCTTTGGAGAGAGTACAGAGGAGGTTTACCAGGATGTTGCCTGGTATGGAGGGGCTTGGTTATGAGGAGAGATTGGGGAAACTGGGGTTGTTCTCCTTGGAAAGACGGAGGATGAGGGGAGACTTAATAGAGGTGTATAAAATTATGAAAGGCATAGATAGGGTGAACGGTGGGAAGCTTTTCCCCGGGTCGGTGGTGACGTTCACGAGGGGTCATAGGTTCAAGGTGAAGGGGGGGAGGATTAACACAGATATCAGAAGGACATATTTTACACAGAGGGTCGTGGGGGCCTGGAATGTGTTGCCGGGCAAGATGGTGGAGGCGGACACACTGGGAACGTTTAAGACTTATCTAGACAGCTATATGAACGGAGTGGGAATGGAGGGATACAAAAGAGTGGTTTAGTTTGGACCAGGGAGCGGCGCGGGCTAATTGTTCTTTGTTTCTCGTTTCAAGGCTTCATTCTATGATCAACTTGCTGGTGCCAGTACAGAGCGAGACTGCGGATAGTTGGGAACCTGTCTCGGGGGCAGGGAATTCATATGGTGTTCGTGGAAGTGGAAATGAATAGGGTTGGGAAGCATTTTCCGATCAGGGCCAGTGTGATCTCCTGGACTCGTTTCGATCGCCTCAGGGGGTCGGAGAGGAATTTCCCAGATTTTTTTTCCCCATATTGGCCCTGGGGTTTTCACTCTGGGTTTTCGCCTCTCCCTGGAGATCACATGGTCTGGAATGGGGGGGTGGGGGTGAGCTATTAGGTTGTGATGAACAAAGCATCGTAGCTGTGAGGGACAGCTCGGTGGATAGTATATTAGTATGTAGATAGGCTGGAAAATTGGACGGGGATCCTGGATTCAGGATTCAATCCTGGACCCGGGAGCGGCGCGGGCTTGGAGGGCCGAAGGGCCTGTTCCTGTGCTGTATTGTACTTTGTTCTTTGTTGTTCTTTGTTCTTTGAATCCAATGTACTATAAGCTGTTATGCTGCAAAAGCAACGCCACTAACAGAACATTAAAATTTTGCATATGCCTCTGATGAAGCTTCGACTTTTATTCAATTTTATTAAGATAATGTGGTGTTCAGATTTCCCAGTTGATTGCCAGATAAAATAATGAAAACTAGAAGAGCCTTCGCTAGATATTGGGGCATCGAACACACCATGATGCGAAATTGAGTCTACTCACAGAAAGTCCAGGGGACGCAGATGCCGATGTAAATAACCTGTGTGTGTGCCTAAGTGTGTAAAACATAGAGAATGTGTTTGCTTATGTGGATGTGTGTGACAGTGGGGGTGTTCTCTTTGTGTGGGTCTCTGTGTTTTCTTCTCCTCATTAGCTGTAAGATAAACCTTCCACTTCAAGCACAATCCGTGGCTACTAAATTTTGAATTTGACTGATTTGAATGCCACAATTGGGAGATTTCTACTTCCAGGGTGAAACAATTGTTTGTGTCAAACCTGACATCTTCAAAATTGGCTCCGAATTCTCCTTGGACAACGCAAAGTGTGTGCTCTTCCCCAGACCCCTCCCACTGGGGCGGCACGGTAGCACAGTGGTTAGCACTGCTGCTTCACAGCTCTAGGGGCCTGGGTTCGATTCCCAGCTTGGGTCACTGTCTGTGTGGAGTTTGCGCATTCTCCTCGTGTCTGCGTGGGTTTCCTCCAGGTGTTCTGGTGTTCTCCCACAGTCCAAAGCTGTGCGGGTTAGGTTGATTGGCCATGTTAAAAATTGCCCCTTCGTGTCCTGGAATGCGTAGATTCGAGGGATTTGTGGGTAAAATATGTAGGGATATGGGGGTAGGGCCTGGGTGGGATTGTGGTCGGTGCAGACTCGATGGGCCGAATGGCTTCTTTCTGTTCTGTAGGGTTTCTATGATTTCTTCTATGATTTCCCTCAGTATGATCCTTAGGACACACGTTTCTTGGGTACAGCATCTTGCAACATTCCTATCGGCCCAACTTCATAACTTCCATTGATTTGGCAGCAGGAAGCAATGAAATTGTTGCAATCAGAGAAACCAGCTCTCAAATACTGAGCTTGACTTTGAAGCTTCCTGGAGTATTGTCACCTATACTAATCTGTATTCCCATCTGTGTTCTAGGTTATAATATGTTTGCCCTATATAGCAAACATATATCACTTAACCCCTTGAAACATGATTCAGCACATTCTGCATCCCCAACACACACAAACATTCCTACACACACACACGTAAGTCTTCACTGAGATTAGTGTTTCCATTATAGTCACTGCTCTGAATGAAGACAGTATTATCCTTCTCTCTGTCCTAATCCTTCTATCGGTTCATTTATTGAAACCAGAGACTCTTGTTCCAATGGTGGCATTCCCTGTCTGCCCCGTGATTAATTCAATATATATAAATGCTATATGATGTAACATTTCACAAAATGCTGCGCCGATCTGCATTCACCACGTAATCGATGCGATTTTTCGTAAGTCTTCTGAATTTATTACTTTTTACACATTCCCTGCAAAGATGAAGAAGAGATCCATCGCATCCCACAGGATTGCTGGTTTGCAAAGATGATTGCAGCTGCTGATGAAACACCCATTGCACTGAAGGCAGTAAAACATAACGCTGCTTGGTTTGGCAACTGGAATGATTCAATTTTTAAATGTCATGATAGTGTGTGATGCACAAATGATAATCATCAGTGTAAAGGACAGCAACCAGAGACAAGACCATGACTGATTCGTTCTTGAGAGTTCAATGTTATATCTGACCATGACAACATCACCTGGAATTACAGGAAGGTCACTGGGTGATAAGGGAAACCCACTCATGCAGAAGGTCACTTGCCAATGGAGATGGAGGAGATGGATGATAGCAATATGGAGTCTGATGGAGAAGCCCGAGCTCCAGGTGATGCAAGGTCAGTTCGAGATTGCCTGGCAGTTGCTGCTTTGGACAATGAATTGATATCATGTTTAATTAATATGTCCAAATTATTCCCTTCCCTCCCCTCCATCCATTCTTGTCTTCAAACACTCCACCCCCTTACCTCCTTGTCGACAAAAAGACAGGAACTGTTAAAGTAGAAAAATATTTTATTTTTTATGGTGTTAAAGTTGTAAAACATATTTTCGTGCATTTTTAAGTTGAGCTAGTTATGTCAGATGAAATGTGAACATGGTTAAAGTTTTCTAATTATAAAAAAATGTGTCATTTATTAAATTTTTAAAATCCATTAAACTGAGCAAAATTGTGCGAATTATTTATTCAAACGTCAAAAGGCAACATTCAAATATGAGAATAGTAATTGAATAATTTAAGTAAACAAGGCAGAAGTAATAATCCTAAACAAATTGAAACAAGCAACTAAAAATGAAACATGCATAGGAGGAGAGGGTGGATAAATTAGAGGTAGCAGTGTTGGAAGAAGAAGAGAGGAACCCAAATTCTACCTGTGTCGTCCCTGGGCCCTTCCCCATCGATATACCGCATCTCCCTTCATCCCAGATGGAGCCGGGTCTTGCCCAGCTGTCTCTGAACGGGTGGCTCCTGTCCATAGAGTTCAGCAGCAGGTGTCACAAGTAAGCAATGATTTGCAGTACCCCACCTCGGCCTGCTTTGTTTTCATTCTTTTTTTTTTTTACTGTTCTCTATCTCTTATTTCTTTATTGTCTTTCTTCATTTTTATTCCCACTCTACTTGACACCCCTTCCCTTTCCTTCCCCCCACCCCGTTGCTTCTCCTTTTCTAAATCTTGCTTCTGTTCCATCCATTTTCCTCTCCCCCCCACCGCCCCCGCCCCCCACCCCACCCCCGCGCTCCCCAAACATTTTCATTTTAGCTTCTCTGCCTTTGGACATTCACACACTGCATTCTCTCTGTGGACAGCTATCAACCGGTTTCCCTGGTTTCTGTGTTTATGATTCATTTTTCATTCCCTCGCCCTACAGTACAAATATCTCGCCCTTTCTATGCCTTTTAGCTTTGGCAAAGGGTCGTCTGGCCGCGAAACGTCAACTCTTTTCTCTCCTTACAGAAGCTGCCAGGCCTGCTGAGGTTTTCCAGCATTTTCTCTTCAAGTGTCACAACTTCATTTTTTGTCTGCTGAGGTAACTCATTTTGTTGTCTCAGCAACTAATTCTGTTGGACTGCATTCTGTCTCAGCAGCTCATATTACTGCACCGACTCTCGTGATGATGTCTCAGCAGTTCACTTGCTCTAAGACATCATTCAGTGTTGCAGTTTGGCTCCTTCCAGTTTCAGCATAACATTCAGCTAGCACCGTTACAACCTCACACAGTTTATAAATATCCACGTGTGCACTGTAATTGACTGTAAGAAGTTGAGGATCAGGAGGTCTGGAGTCTTTCTCTGCCAGTAACGAAGGCTCCTCAACTCCGGGAAGGATCTGAGTGTTCTTCCGCCATTACATCAATCGTGGTATCACAGGGCTCCTCCTCCCAGACCACTTGACCACCATGAACATCTGTATCAAAGTCAAATAACTCATCAGGCTGCAAGGCTTCCCCTCGTCTGCTACAGCTTCAGTGTTGTACTGCTGTGATGTACCGGCTTCCTTTACACCACCAGCAGGTGTTCGTGGTGCAGCCTGACACTCAGCCATATCCCGCTGTGTTATAACCATGTCGTCTGTGAAAGTTGAAGAAAATAATTGTTTTTCCATCATGGTAATTGTCTTGTATATAAATAATCAAATGGCTTTTTGTCTTGCCTAAACGAAACCTAATATCACCTCCGCCACATACTCCGGCGTTGAGAAACGCAGCAGGTCCCAAGCATGTTCCTCCTGTGCAGTGAGCTCCTTAATGGATGCCAGTCTGCTTCTAATCAGCGAACGGTCCCAGGCATTATGTGCCTTTTTGCCTGCAGAAAGAAATTGAAATGACTTTAAAAATTCTTGCTATCAACCTGTAGGTCAGCAACGGCAAAAATTAATTGGACCTGGGACTATGTTCACAATCTCCAAGGTTAACTGGATTTTCCGACCCTCTTCAGGTTTGTAAGGAGACTACTATTTACACAGCTTCAGAGACCCCCATTGTTTTTAAAGTTTCTGACCCTTCTACAAATCTGTGAGGAGACAGAGCTATTTGCCATACTAAATGCAGACGGAAATCGTTACTTTGGGGGAGATTTTATCTCTGGTTGAACGCATCAAGTCATTAAGTTGCTTACGTCAATGCTCCATGGTCCATGGCACTTCACTATCTGCAGACACCAAGGTTTCAATTTTCTTCCAAGACAGAGTTTGCATTTTCCTTGGTGGTTTTGATTTTCCATTGCCCAAAAATTGGACTTTCCTCTGTTTCACTTCATGCATTTGATTTTCAAAATCATGGTCAGAGATGTTTTGAGTTCTCTTTTTCCCAGCAAACTTTTCAGTGGCCATGTTCTCAATTAAAACACACAAACACCTCGAAGCATGCTAAGGATAAAAAAAGTTACATAATAATAATACAATGCCGATTTTGGGCGACACGGTGGCACAGTGGTGCGCACTGCTGTCTCACAGCCTCATGGGCCTGGGTTTAATTCTGGCCTTGGGTGACTGTGTGGAGTTTCCACATTATCCCTGTGTCTGAGTGGGTTCCCATGAGTGCTCTGGTGTCCTCTCACATTCCAAAAATGTGCGGGTTATTTAATTTGCCATGCGAAATTGTCCCTCAGTGTCACTGGATTAGCAACATAAATTCATGGGGTTATGGGGATAGGGCCTGGGTGGGATTGTTGTCGGTGCAGGCACGGTGGGTCGAATGACGTCCTTCTGCACTGTAGCGCTTCTATGGATGAAATGTTCCAGTTGTGTTCGCCCTGAAAATGGCAAAAGCCACCCGAGGTCAATGGACATTTGTACTGTCTGCCCCTCATCTGCTGGAGGGGTGGAGCTGGAAAATTCGCCCTTATGCTTCTATTACTCTAAATAGTGCTGTTCTCAAGTTGAGTTTGTGAAGTTGCAATTTGATGTTTGTAAAGATGGAAAAAAATGCAAAAATGCTCGAGGGGAAAAAAAAGCATTGCGTGATCACTTTGAATGCTGCTGTTTGCTGTCAGTGCTTGAACGTTTAAAATGCAAATTATATACAGAGTCCAAGCTGAAACACTTGTACCGAAAAGTAAGGCGGTATTTTTGAAAGGACAAGGACTTTTAAAAAATTCCGCCCAAACAATTTACAGCAGGCATTCAGCTACAAGGAACATAAAAATTTTGAATTTGATTGTGTTGACAACATCAGGCTAATCCTATTGTCGGAAAATTGATAGGTCCTTACAGGTATAAAAGAGAGTGCAGGGGGAAAAACAAGAGAGCAACAGAACTCAACAGAACTCTCAAACCTCGAGAGGGAGGGAGCAGTTCTCAACTCTGCCAGCTTCAGATATCTCTTAAAAGAAGGCACCATCTAACTTGCAAAATGTACCAAATAGGAAAGAACTTACAGACAGAGGAATCAACAGAGGAACTCTAAATGATTCTACAACCCACAAACCTGATTGTATTTTGAGAGTGACTGAATTCTATTATTATATCTTTTTTAGTTATGAAGAAGTATTGTATTTATTTGATCAGCATTCCATTAGAATCTTATTTTATTCGGTATGTTACTTGTTTAGTTAAAGGTCCCTGTTAAATAAATAAATTAATTAAGTGTTTTTTTTTAAAGTTAGTGTCAGGTATTTCTGTTAGTGAATCACTCAAGGTTAATGAAGAACAGTTCACACCTTCCCACACACGTTTAACAGATTACGAGGTGAGGTATTCCGCTTTGGGAGATTCGGCATTAGTTTTCAAAAGGGGAGTCAACCTCCGCATCATTACAGCACTTTCACAAATTTGAAACAAATAAAACATTTATTTATACATGTTAAATAATACTCATGTTCAATAATTAAAATGAATTTTAAAAATACAGTTTGAGTGATCCAATGACTGCTTAAAAGATACCAACTGCTTACAAGAAATAGCAAAAACAATGAAATACAAATACAAATAGATACATTTATAATAGCATGGTTCCCTTTTCAATATAAATCTGCCTTTCGAAACCTTGACCTCAATAAGTGTTCTCAGGCTTACCGCGTCATAAGGGGCGTGGTTACCAATCTCTTGTGACGCGTGGGCCTGGTCAGATTAATTCGTTGCAGGTCCGAGGCTTCCGCACACATCCGTAGTTTCGGCGGAGCGGCTAAGGAAACGTAAATGTGCATTTTTAAGAATATTTTTGGCAGACCATATATTTCGGCCGGCGATCAGAATTTACGGGTGGATACTACCTAAAACCTTCTCTGAGGTTTGTCTCCTGCTCGGCTTGCTGAGTCTGGAATAAAACAAAATTTGCCAATGATCAGGCGTAATTCCCAACCTAACATTGTGACAGGCAGGCAAAGTTAACGCTGTTCCTTTTATTAGCATTCAGTTGCTTTAACGCAACGGTTGCAGAAAAAGACGGGATCGGAAGTTTGAATGTGGCGCGTTTTCAACGTGCATGTCTGTGCATCACATTGTTATTTCGGTATTGTTCGATTGCACATGTGCGGCATATAATCTCCATAGGTTAGCATTTGGTACAAAAGTTATGGCCCAAATATCAAGTTGACCATGGCATCATTCGGACATGTAGGATCATAGAAACATAGGACAGGAACAAGAGCAGGAAATTCAGCCCTTGGAGTCCACTTTGCCTTCCGAGAAGCTTGGCCGCTGGTAAGCTCAGGTGGTGTGCGCTGAAGTCACGACTTTCATGTCAGTGCTGGTCAACAAATCTTGACCATTTGAAATAGGTTTATTACATCTAGTTGTCATTGGTTAATGTGCCATTGCATGAGGCTTTCGACCAGTGACTCGTGCTCCAGTTGCATATTATTTCAGTGGGGAGGTTATGACGGAGCTGGATAAAATGCTCATTGGGCCAAAAACTTAATTCCAGGTTTTCACTCTTTCTCCTCCTCAATATTTCAGTTTTCTACCCTTTGCCAATTGCTTTGTCTCTTCAGCTCACACTAAAGTCTCCTCATTTCCACACATTAAACCAATGTTCTGCCATTTAACGTAAGTCCTTGCCCATTTTTGAAAGATTCATTTGAATCGAGTTCTGAAAGTTGATAAAGAGAAAATGTGAACATACGATAGGAAGAGAATTTGAAACCATGTCGTGGAGAAACAGGCCGAGGTACTGCTCAGATTCTAACTTCGGATTTCCTGTTTATTAGAAAGACACTTTTACCCACGAACACACAGCATCAGTTAACAAGCGAGCATTGCAATGCAATATTTGGAATTGTATCCCACTATTTTGAGGTTGTATTCGGATCTCAAGTTCCATTATGCTCTCTCCCTGAGAGAGCCATCACAGAGAATATGGATCGACAGTCCTCATTCTATGCTGTACATGTTTGGGTACAGCATAGAAGGAAAACTGTCGGTCAATATTCTCTGTGATGGCTCTCTCAGGGAGAAATTTACCCAGTGTCAATGCGGCGCCTTCACCCTTAACCCTTTAAGGTTTTTCCTTAAGGAAAAACCCTGTTTGTCCTTTTCAAGGATTATCAAATTTTTCCTTTGCTTCTGTATAGAAGTATGCAGGTTGACCTTTTCGTGGTTTACATCTTGTTAAGGTGAATTGTTTGGTTAAAAAACCGAGAAACTGTTAAGAAAGGGTCGCATCGTAACTTGATTTTGCAGCTGATCGACAGAGAATGGTTCGTGGCCAAAGTTGGGAAAAACTTTATGCGTACGCTGAAAATCGAGGAAAGTTTTTTGAAAGTGCCGTTGCAATGCAGTGAAGATGCTGTTGTTAAGTTTCTCCTACTTTCACTGAAGTCTTCATTATTTGTTTTCCCTGTCGTTCGAGCACTTTCAGGCAACAGCAGCGCTCAGACAGGGACTGGAACCCAAGATCCTCAGGTTAAAAATCGGGTGTTGGACTGAGTAAGCTACCCAGGCCCAGGTTTGTAGCTTTCGCCGGGCTCTCTGCACTGTCCAATGAAAGACACCGGAGACTTTTATTTCCTTCCTTCATAGTTCACCCTCTCCAGCGCATTTCCTTCACAAACAGACCGGCAAACTCATTTGGGCATCACTTCACAAACCCTCTAACTTGCACCAACTACTCGCTTCATACCAATGGCGTGAAATGGGACAACTGTTGTTATCCAGGTATCTGCACTGGGCCTTCACAGCTTTCAAGTTGCATTAATTTCAAGGAGTATTCTTAATTTGCCGAAATTGGAATGGGAATCCACAAATGCACAACGCTGGATTTCACGAGTGGGTAAAGAATTTCCAATAGTATTCGTTGAGGCAGAGTGTTAACGGCAGACATTGGGAGCTACATTTCTAATTTTGCCAATCACAAATTGTGGGGGGTGCATCTTCATGGAAAATCAAGTCCTTTCACCCGACCAACTCTGCCCTGCAAAAGAGCTAGCAAAATAAACCATTTTTAAAATCAAACATGGGACATATTCGTCGCTGGCTGGCCACTATGTATTGCTCATCCCGAGTTGCCCTTGAGAAGATGATGGTGAGCTGCCTTCTTGAAACGCTGCAGCCCATGCGCTGTGTGTTGTCCCACAATTTGGTTCGGGGGAAATTCCAGGATTTTGACACAGCGACAGAGAAGGAACAGCGATATATTTCCAAGTCAGGATGGTGAATTGTTTGGAGGGGAGATTGCAGTTCGTGATGTTCCCACGTATCTGTTCCCCTTGCCCTTCTATATCGAAGTGGTCGTGGGCTTAGAAGGTGCTGCCTAAGGAAACTTGGAGAGATCGTGCAGTGCACCTTGTAGATAGCACACAGTGCTGCTACTGAGCGTCTGTGGTGGACAGAGTTGATGTTTGTGGATGTGGTGTCAATCAAGCGGGCTTCTTTCTCCTGGATGGTGTCAAGCTTTCTGAGTGTTGTTGGAGTTGGACCCATCCAGGTAAGTGGATGTTGATTATGTGGCGATTCCAGTTGATTTTCTGGTCAATGGTAACTCCAACGATGATGATAGTGGGAGATTGAGTGATGGTAACACCATTGAATGTTAAGGGGCAGTGGTTCGATTGTATCTTTATTGGTGTTGGTAATTGACTGGCATTTGTGTGCCGTGAATATTAATTGCCACTTGTTATCACAAGCCTGGATCTTGTCCACATAATGTTGCGTTTGAACATGGAATGTTTTAATGTCTGAGGAGCCGCAAATATTGCTGAACATTGTTCAATCATCAGTGAACATTCCTACTTCTGACCGTATGATGGAGGGAAGGGCACTGATGAAGCAGCTGAAATGGTTGGGCCTGGGATACTACTCTGAGGATATCCTGCAGTGATGTCCTAGAGATGAGATTACTTATCCCCACAACTAAACCATCTTCCGATTACCCAGGTATGAAACCAATCAGCAGAGTGTTTGCCCCTTGAAACCCATTGATTCCAGTTTTGGTAGAGCTCCTTGGTGCCACACTTGGATGAATGCAGCATTGATGTCATGGGCTGTCAATCTCACCTCAGCTCTGGAAGTCAGCTGTTTTGTCCATGTTCTAACCAAGGGTGGAGTGAGGTTAGAAGTGGAGTTACCATGACGACACAGAAACTGGGCATCATTGCAGGTTATTGCTGAGCAGGTGCTGCTTGTTTGCACTGTTAATGACCGCTTCCACCACTTTGCTAATGGCCGAGAGTTGACTGATGGGACGATAATTGGCCGGGTTGCATTTGTCCTGCTTTTTCTGTCCAGGACAAAGCTGGATAATTTTCCTCATTGTCAAGTAAGTGCCAGTGCTGTAACTGTTCTAGAAGAGCATGGCTAGGGGAGTGACAAGTTCTGGAGCAAGAGTCTTCAATACTATTGCGGGAATATTGTCAGGGCCCATTGACTTTGCAGTATCCAGTGCCTCAAACCGATTCTTGATATTACGTAGAGTGAATCGAATTGGCTGGAGAGTGGTGTCTTTGATGCTGGGCAACACAGGAGGAGGCCGAGATGGATCATACACTCGGCACTTCTGGCTGAACAGAGCTGCAAAATCCTGCCGTATCTTTTGCACTGATGTGCTGGACTCCTCCATCTATGAGGATGAGGGTGATGCTCTCAGCAATCGAAGGTAATTATTCAAAATTGCCAGATTGGCATGAAGGTACAAAGTTGGATGACTTATCCATAGAATCGCATTATTCCCAACGCTATTCCCAGGCCATTGTGCTTTAAGGCCCTGCATTGTCCAAACGGACTGAGGCACAGGTGAGATTTGAACTCAGGACTCTTTTTTTTTATGAGACAGACACTATAACCATCGCAACATCATTATTCACATAATCGCAGTGCTGTATGATGGTGAGAATTTAAAACTTTCATTTGGAAGAGAGCGTAGCTGTTTCTGAGCAGTACGGTAGCACAGTGGTTAGCACTGCTGCTTCACAGCACCAGGGACCTGGGTTCGATTCCCGGCTTGGGTCACAGTCTATGTGGAGTTTGCACATTCTCATCGTGTCTGCTTGGGTTTCCTCCGGGTGCTCCAGTTTCCTCCCACAGTCCAAAGATGTGCGGGCTAGGTTGATTGGCCATGATAAAATTTCCCGTTCGAGGGATTAGTGGGTAAATATGTAGGGATATGGGGTAGGGCCTGGGTGGGATTGTGGTCGGTGCAGACTCGATGGGCCTCATGACCTCTTTCTACACTGTGGGGTTTCTATGATTTATGAAGAAAGGAACATTCAGGCATCTGTGGGGGCGGGGTAAAAAACAAATCCTTCCAGCTCGTTGGTAACCTGAAGTTTTTATTTTGGAAATCCAATAGTTCTGACGTCCCAGCTTGTGAGCTATCAGTCAGCACAAAAGAATGCTGACTTCTTAACTCACTGAATTAAAAAAAAAACTTGATTACAGTGGGGAAACTTCAATTAAACAGAATATGTTGGGGATAAAGATCAGAATGTTTGGCAGCATCTGTTGAGAGAGATTAAGAGTTTGCCTTCTGCATCCTTACAGATCTTCTTCAGAGCTACTGCCAGGCTGTTGATATTTTCCAGCATTTTCTGTTTTTATTTTTGATTTCCAGCATCCACAGTATTCTATTTTCTTTTTCCTTAATAAATCTACATAACTGTGCACAGGATGGTGAATGACATTGAGACATTAAATCAGATACTGTGACATGAGTTAGATTAAATTTGTATTTTTCAATCCAGTATTCAATTATTTGCTCTGGGCTTTATTCTCCTGAGATTGACACAGTTCCTTTGAATCATATAATTGGGATTTAGGCGCTGGTGTCAGCTGGACTGCGCTGGAGTGAGATGGAAACCATTTGTTTCTCTGCTGATCTGTCTGAATGTTATATTAATAATATCTCCCTGAACCTAGGACCAGAGTGCTCCTGAATACATTTGCTGCCTGAGCATGTGGAACTGATGAGCAGTCTGTGTCTATGTGAGTGATGTTGTGCCTACTGTGTGTGAGAAGGAGCTGCCTGCATTGTTCCTTGTATCTCAGGTGGAGGGTGGAAAAAAGAACAACATGGAAATTCTGTGGATGGGGTGGAGGGGAGGAGAGATTTAAAGATATTTGTGATAGTATTGGCGTAAGGTCAGAGACAGGGAATGCGAATGGTAAAGGAACAAAATTGGGGGTATGAGTGCAAGATATTATGGGAAGATGAATATTTGTTGCCGAAAACAAAGAAAAGGAAAGATGAGAAATTACAAAAAAGAAATGCAGACAAAAGTATGACAGAAATTTTAGCTTCTATTCCTTTGTACTGCTACAACGTCGCTGTTTACAAAATGCACGTTTATGTGAGAGTATTATTGGATTGTGGTTTGTTTTGTCATTACTAATCTATTATTGCTGGTTCCTCTTTGTTTGAAAGAATACTCTTTTTCCAAACAGTCCTGGATTCGATTTATAGATTTGACAGGTAGTCCCATTCAGCCCAGTTCAGGTGACACAGCTAGATTCTGTATACAGGCACACAAATGAATATCGCCTGGCTGTTGGTGTGAAAGCTCCTCCGCCTCAGAGAAACTCATATCCCGGGATCTTTGAAAAGCAACGTTTCTGACTCGGCCTGTCGTGGATACACAATCTTTATCAGCACGTCTCCCACATATTAACCCACTTGAAATATCAAAGTCAATTTTGTGTGATGTATTTCAATGTAATAAAAAAGTCTCTTCCTTTGAAACTGCAGTTTCCCATCTGCCAAGCGGGGATATTTACTTCGAAATGGATGAGGAATGTCAGAATGGAAAACAAAGACTAAATATATTCAGGGTTTATACCAGCGTTAGCAGCTCCGTACCACTCTGAGGCGATAATCCAATCCTCTCAGGAATTAAGCACTAACTGTGGGACTGGAGGGCTGCTGGCTTCTCGCAGTTATCTTGGAGTGAGACTAGAAAGATGACACAATATCTTCAGTAAGTGAACTGAATGTGTTTTAATCCCATTTATTGATATTTTATGGCAATTGACCCATATGTCGACAGATTTGTTGAATCGCCGAAAGTGAATTGTCATATCGCACAGGCACCCATGCAAGCATTCCTCATTACGAAAGTGGTTAATGACCCGCCTTAGCATAAGGCGACCAGGATTCAGTTCCTCCAATGGGATGAATGTTAAACACAAAATTGAAGGCAGACTTCCAAATGGTAATCATTCACACAGAGAAAGTGGGCAGGGCAGATGACTCTTGGAACAAGAATTAGACGGACTCGAAAAGTTAACTCTGTTTCCTTTTCTGCAGATGCGGCCACAGGTGTTGAGTTTTTTGAGAATGTTTCTGTTTATGTTTTAGTGCCGATGAAGATAGTGCATCTGTCACAGGCAGAATCATGGCCAGTCATAGAATCATACCGTGCAGGAGAGTCTCTTCGGTCTTTTGAGTCTGCAACGACACGAGATAAATCTGACCTACATATCTAATCCTATTTACGAGCACCTGGCCAATAGCTTTGAAAGTTTAGACACTTTTAAAAAAGATTTGAGACAACTCGCCCCCATCACTCTCCCAGGCACCGCAACCCAGACCTTAGCCACCTGCTGGGCAAAAAGGGTTATGCTTGCCACCCCGCCCCCGCCGCCACCCCCCCCCCCCCGCCCCCCAACATTGCCGCCTGTCTTGGGATCTGGGTCCAAGTAAATCCCAGTGCTTCATATATTCCCTGAACAGGGAATTGAAAGAACTGTTGTGATATGATTTTCTCAAAGATTCGTGGTGGTGATGACGGAGGGGTGTGTGTGCTAATTCAAATGATTGTGCAATCTCAATATCTTTGTGGAGATTCTGGAAGGTATAAATCAATGCACAGTTAACGTCAAATCAGACAAACCGTCTGCTGCAAAAAGGGACGGATCATTTGAACACAAAATGCATCGACCAATTCAATGGATCAGGAAAGTATTCTACATGGTCCTTGCCATATTTGGTGTTCCTGGTAAGTGTCTAAAGCTAATGTGATTGTTTAACTTTTCGTAGGAGCTAGTTTTTGCAATTAAACTGAGAAAAGTAATGTTACATTCGTTGGAATAGTCACAGTTTTGCAGACACTTATTTAATAATACAATTATGTCAATTACATTTACTGAATCGTCTGTGCAGATGTATTGTGTAGTCCCATCTGAATCTAGTTCTGAAGTACTCAATATTATAAAGATGTTGCACTCATTAGAATGCTCTGATCTGTTGAATAACCCCTCCAAGCAAGAAACTGTCTTGAGTGGAAGGTTTTATTAGGATTATCCGTCCATTTAGAATACTATTCAACATGGTCACAAAATGAGTACATAGAACATAGAAAGCCACAGCACAAACAGGCCCTTCGGCCCACAAGTTGCGCTGATCATATCCCTACCTCTAGGCCTATCTATAGCCCTCAATCCCATTAAATCCCATGTACTCATCCAGAAGTCTCCTAAAAGACCCCAACGAGTTTGCCTCCACTACCACCGACGTCAGCCGATTCCACTCACCCACCACCCTCTGAGTGAAAAACTTACCCCTGACATCTCCTCTGTACCTACCCCCCAGCACCTTAAACCTGTGTCCTCTCGTAGCAACCATTTCAGCCCTTGGAAATAGCCTCTGAGAGTCTACCCTATCCAGACCTCTCAACATCTTGTAAACCTCTATCAGGTCACCTCTCATCCTTCGTCTCTCCAGGGAGAAGAGACCAAGCTCCCTCAACCTATCCTCATAAGGCATGCCCCCCAATCCGGGCAACATCCTTGTAAATCTCCTCTGCACCCTTTCAATGGCTTCAACATCTTTCCTGTAATGAGGTGACCAGAACTGCGCGCAGTACTCCAAGTGGGGTCTAACCAGGGTCCTATAAAGCTGCAGCATTATCTCCCGACTCCTAAACTCAATCCCTCGATTAATGAAGGCTAGTACGCCGTACGCCTTCTTGACCGCATCCTCCACCTGCGAGGCCGATTTAAGAGTCCTATGGACCAGGACCCCAAGGTCCTTCTGATCCTCTACCCTGCTAAGAATGGTACCCTTCATATTATACTGCTGCTTCATCCCATTGGATCTGCCAAAATGGATCACTACACACTTATCCGGGTTGAAGTCCATCTGCCACTTCTCCGCCCAGTCTTGCATTCTATCTATGTCTCGCTGCAACTTCTGACATCCCTCCAAACTATCCACAACACCACCTACCTTGGTGTCGTCAGCAAACTTACCAACCCATCCCTCCACTTCCTCATCCAGGTCATTTATGAAAATGACAAACAGCAAGGGTCCCAGAACAGATACCTGGGGCACTCCACTGGTCACTGACCTCCATGCAGAGAAAGACCCCTCCACAGCCACCCTCTGCCTTCTGCAGGCAAGCCAGTTCTGGATCCACAAGGCAACAGCCCCTTGGATCCCATGCCCTCTCACTTTCTCAAGAAGTCTTGCATGGGGGACCTTATCGAACGCCTTGCTGAAGTCCATATAGACCACATCCACCGCTCTTCCTTCGTCAATGTGTTTGGTCACATTTTCAAAGAACTCAACCAGGCTCGTAAGGCACGATCTGCCCTTGACAAAGCCGTGCTGACTACTTTTGATCATACTAAACTTCTCCAGATGATCATAAATCCTGTCTCTCAGGATCCTCTCCATCAACTTACCAACCACTGAGGTTAGACTCACCGGTCGGTAATTTCCCGGGCTGTCCCTGTTCCCTTTCTTGAATATAGGGACCACATCTGCAATCCTCCAATCCTCTGGAACCTCTCCCGTCTCCATCGACGATGCAAAGATCATCGCCAAAGGCTCCGCAATCTCCTCCCTCGCCTCCCACAGTAACCTGGGGTACATCCCATCCGGTCCCGGCGACTTACCAACCTTGATGCCATTCAATAGTTCCAACACATCCTCTTTCTTTATGTCCACATGCTCGATCCTTTCTGTCCACCGCAATCCAGCAGTACAACCACCCAGATCCCTTTCCACCGTGAATACCGAGGTAAAGTATTCATTAAGCACCTCCGCCATTTCTAACGGTTCCGCACAAACTTTTCCCCCTTCACCTTTTAAGGGTCCTATGCCTTCACATCTCATCCTTTTACTCTTGACAAATTTGTAGAAATCCTTGGGATTCTCCTGAATCTTACCCGCCAAGGTCTTCTCATGACCCCTTCTCGCTCTCCTAATTTCCTTCTTAAGCTCCTTCCTACATCCCGTATACTCCTCTAAATCCGTAACACCTCCTAGCTCTCTGAACCTTCTGTACGCCTCTCTTTTCTTATTCACCAGGTTCATCACAACCTTCGTGCACCACGGTTCCCGTACCCTACCAACACCCCCCTGTCTCATCGGAACGTTGTCATGCAGAGCTCCAGACAAACATTCCTTGAAAATCCTCCACTTTCCTTCGGTACTTTTCCCCAAGAATGCCTCCTTCCAATTTACCCGTCTAATTTCCTCCCTGATGACACTGTATTTCCCTTTACTCCAGAGAAACACTTTCCTAGCCTGCCTGATCCTATCTCTTTCCAATGCTATCGTGAAGGAGATAGAATTATGATCGCTATCCCCAAGATGCTCACCCACCGAGAGATCCTCCACCTGGCATTATTTTTGCATCGTCAATTTGCCCCCACGAAAGGTTTTTCTTGTGATTTGAGGACAAGGGCTATACCCAAAACTTTAAGTGAGCTATAATTCAGCTTTTCATAGAGGTTAATATAACATCTCTTCTTTTACTGACCGTCACATAGAGATAATCCTATTTTGGTCACAATTGCACTGTCTCATTAAACTTCATTTATGCATTTGTAGCACCAGACAACAGTGTCTGAGCTGGATCCAGTTCTCCCATCTGAGAAAATGTCTCCATAGCAGGAGAAGTGGACCATACCCGGAGAAGGATCTCCTAACGCAGAATGTGATCCAAGCCTAAGATGAGTTCCTATTAATGGAGTGATAGGAGACAGGCATAGGTCTCCAAATGAACATTTGATTTTTGCTTTTTTGTGAAAGCATTTTACATCATGATTTGTTCCTGGGGAAAGTCTGCAGCCCACTTTCATGTGACATGTGTTAAACCTGGAATTGGACGTGTCACAGGCAGGCAGAGATCATTGTTGAGATGCTCTTGCCAGTGATCTGATTCCAACCCACACATTTGTGATGCCGTTTTCTTTTATGATGAGTTTTGGAAATATTGTTTTCAGTAATTCCCCTTCTCTCTCTTACAGTTAATTTCGTAGCAATTGTGATCCTGTCTCGTGGAAAGTGCGACCTCTCCGCCTGCACAACTCGCTACCTGGTGGCCATGGCAGCGGCGGATCTCCTGGTCATTATCACTGAGGTTATACTGAACCGAATCGATGATTATTATTTCCCACCAAATTTCCTGAGAATCACTCCTGTGTGCAGTGTTCGCTATGTTATGCTGCGTGCAGCCACAGACTGCTCTGTCTGGTTCACAGTCACTTTCACTTTTGATCGATTTGTTGCCATTTGTTGTCAGAAGTTAAAATCTAAATATTGCACCAAGAAGACTGCATCCGTGGTCCTAGGAACAACGGGCACTTTACTGTGTTTAAAAAATATTCCCATCTACTTTAGATTTAAACCTAGAACTTTTATTGACAATGTACCATGGCGTTGTAGTAATAAGCCTAGTTATTTCACGGACCCTAGATGGATTGGATTTAGACGTTTTGAGAAAGTTTTAACACCATTGCTCCCGTTCATTTTAATTTTGTTACTCAATGCTCTAACAGTTAGACATATTCTAGTAGCCAATAGAATCCGAAAAGGATTGAGGGGTCAGAGAAATGGAGAGAATCACAGTGACCCAGAGATGGAGAGCAGAAGGAAGTCTATGATTTTACTCTTCACCATATCGGGCAGTTTCATACTCCTCTGGTTTGTGTATGTTTTATATTTTTTTGATGTTAATGATCAGTTGGATGATTATTCTTCTTACAACTTTGAACATATCGCATACATGCTGCGGAATTTAAGTTGCTGCACAAACACACTGATTTACGTGGTGACTCAGTCCAAATTCAGAGAGCAGTTGAAGACCATTGCGAAATATCCATTTACATTACTTGTCAAATAAATAAAGAACAGAGCAGAGTTCAGTTGAAATATCCCATGCTCAGTGGCTAAAAACACAGGAGGACCAGAGGGAAAGGACCTGGAGCATCAGGAAACATCCCAAATATTTCAACAACGACGCAGAGGGAACAGGGAGAGAGGGATCGGAACAAAATTAACAGCAGCTATCTGATACTGAGAAGAACAGTGAGTCAGGAGCAAGGACAGACATTCAGAGGACCAGAAAGAAATGAGCAGAAACAATTCGACACAAGAATGTGCAGTGGGACAAACGCAGACAAACTTTCGGATGACCTGCAGTAACTCTGCAGTTGTAGTCAAACAAAGCAAAAGGCAGTGGGACAATGGTGAGAGATGGCATCGGGATCCCAGGAAGTAAATCAACAGGAGGAATCAGCGGACAGGAAAGCAGTGACCAAGGGACAAGTGTTGCCATTCGGAGGAGCTGACATTAAGAAGCCAGGAGGATAGTCAGGGAAAAGGCCTGAAGGTTAGAAAGGGATGCAGCAGACACAGTCTCTCCTAGATCTCTGCTAGTTCGATTCCCAGCTCCTCACACCTTGTAAATAAAAAAGAGTTCATTCAAAGGAAAAACGCTGTGATGCTGGAACACACCTGTTGACAATGTATAATTTGTGAATCTAGTTAGTAACTAATAGCACCAATTTATTGAATCTGTGGCCATTGCGATTCTCCAGATTCATCACTGGAATCTGCCTTTCTCTCTCTCACCAGCTCCCACCACCCCGCCCCCCTCCCCCCATCCCCTCCAACAATGGAGGCTATTGATAGGTGTCTTCGTGGTCACGTCTGGACAAGTCCAGCCAGAGGCACGGGTGGGCAGCAGAGACCTGCGGCGGAGTTTGCCAGCCAGGGTGGGGTAGTGGCGGAGGAAGAGCTCAGGGAAATCGAGGGAAGAAAAAGTGTGTTTATTTGGAGGAGACTAATGGCCTTAGTTGGTGAATGATCGCCAGCCCCACCCTCTCCCTGGAAAATGTTTCTGATTTCCTCTGTTTTCCGGTGTGAAGACAGCTGATAGTTGGCTCAGGATCGTATCGTCGCAATGCCATCTTTAACATCTCAACAACACCGCCTGCCTATCTCCCTCTTTCAGTGTATTCGCTGTGGTAACCCTCGTCCATTCCGTTGCTTCATCCAGACTCGACTGTTCCAGTACAATGCTGCCCAGTCTCCGGCTTCCACCCTCCATAACCTCGGCTGTGTCAAACTCTGAGTAAAATGCCACTGAGTCCCATTTTACAAACATTCTCTTCACTCACAACGCTGTATATTTTTCTTTTATTGACACCTCGGATTAAATACGCTTATGTTTGCCATCAAAACCCATCAGGATCTCACTCCTCCATGTATCTTTAAACTTCTCCAGCCTGCAGCCCCACCCTATCGTTGGAACAAAGCGACATAGATGTAGGAATGGGCTATTCAGCCCCTTGATCCCGCTCCATCATTCAATTAGATTTTGGCTGAACAGTGGTCTAACTCCATGTACCTGCCTTAGGCCCATATCCCTTGATGCACCTACACAATAAACATTTGTCTATCTCATACTTAAACCTAACAATTGAACGGTGGTCCACTGCCGTTTGAGGAAGAGAGTTCCAAACCGCCAACATTCTCTGCGTGTAGAAATGTTTCGAACATCTCTCTTGAACGGCTTGGCCATAATTTGTAGATTATGGCCCCTGGATCTAGAGCCCTCAACATGTGGAAACAGTTTATCCTTATGCATTCTGTCCTTCCTTGTAAATAATTTTTAGACTTCACCTCTCAACTTTCTGGATTTGAGAGAGTAAAAGCATAATTTTCCTAATCTCTCCTCTGAACTTAACTCCTGAAGTCCAGGTATCATTCTTGCATTGAGCACCCTCCAGAGTGGCACGGTGGCACAGTGGTTAGTGCTGCTGCCGCGGAGATCGAGGGACCCGGGTTCGGTTTCCAGCCTTCGTTGACTGTATGTGTGGACTTTGCACGTTCTCGCCATGTCTGTGTTTGTTTCCCCTGGGTGCTGCGGTTTTCTCCCACAGTCCAATAGACGTGCTGGTAAGGTACATTGACCATGCTAAATTCTCCTTCATTGTATCTAAACCGACGCCGGAGTGTGGTGTGACTGGAGCCTTTTCACAGTAACTTAATTGCAGGGTTAATGTAAGCCTACTTGTGACACTAATAAATACATTCAGAAATAATCTTTCCTTCGGTGTGGTTCCTAAACCTGCCAATGTCACAATATTCTAAGTGGGGCCAAACTAGAGTTTTTTTTTAACAACTGCAGCATGACATCTGCATCCCTATTCTCGAGCCCTTTAGATATGAAGACAAGCGTTATTTTGGCCTGCTTTACTACTATCTACGCCTGTTAATGGTACTTTAATGAGCAAGGCACCTGAGCTCCCAAATCTCGTTGGACATTCACTGAATTTAACTTTGTCCCTTCTAAAATAACCCTCGTCTATCCTATTTCGATTCGAATTGGGTAGTCTAACACTTGTATGGATTGAAATCCATTTACCACAGCTTGGCCCATTGACCTAATCTATCAAAAAGCTATTGCAGTTTTATGCTGTCCTGAACACTATCTACAATGCTGCCCAATTTTATGTCGTCAACAAATTTGGATATTTGAGTTTTTATGCCATTATCTAAGCAGTTAATGCACATTGTAAATAATTGAGACCCCAAGATAGATCCGTGCGGGACGCCACTATTCAAATCCTCCCAATCTGAGTACTTACACGTTACTACAATTCTCTGTTTTCTGTTGCTCAACCAATTTCCTATCGATGTCAGCTTCAATTGCATCAGCTTCCACCGTAGCTAACAATCTCTTGTGCAATCTCCCCAGAATCTATAATCCACTTTATAGCAGTAATCTTCTCCATACTGAACAATACTTGATAACTCTGTAACCCACTGCATTCCCTTCAACTCTTCCCATCTCTGCAAACTGCTTCAGCCCTACAATGCCCCCTATCTCTTTAAATTCCATCAGCCATTACGACGCTTCCTGTCCCTGCATCCACTTGAATAAGTAGCAAACTGCACATATGTTTATCCTGCTTCACTCCTTATAATCTGATAGGATATTTGTTCACCTAACAATGTTCCCTTGTATTTTCCAGTTTTTTAACCACTCCACCAATGTAGTTTTGAGCTCTTTGACTGAATAACTCTGAAATTCTACCTCCAAGCCACTCAACCCCTCTCTTTCTGTCATGTAACAGACTCCTGAAAATTTGTCTCACGATCTCCATGGCTTTGCGTAAATAATTTGTTTGATAACACACCTGTGATGAGGATGGAACATTTGATGACATGAAATGAATTAAGTCAACATCTTTTCTCTCCCCCTCCATTCTCTATCTCTCTCTTTATCCCACGCTTTCCAATTCTACTTGTCTCAAGCCTTCGTTAGATACCTCCCTCAGAAGTCCCTGGACGGTTCATACTTTCATCTTCGCAGCCATCTCACCTGCTTCCTCACTCCCTTTCATCCACCTAACCTCTTCCCTTCCCCTCTCAGTACCCTCACCCTTCTCCCTCTCTGACACTATCGCTCTCTTACACTCTGTGTCATCGTCACAGTCCTCACCATCCTTCCACATCTCTCACGCTTTCTTGCATTCACCACCCCTTTCCTATTTCCCCTCACTGTCACTGTCTCCGAAGCTCTCAATCTCTTGGCATCGCCTACCTCTCTTAATTTATCTCTCTCTCTTCTTGCCATTCATTCCGACTCTTCCTCCCTCCTTCATTCCTTCTCCTCTCCACTTCTCTTTCACATCCCAAACCCATTCATTCTCTTTCCTGCTCCCTTTCTATCAACCCATTCCCACTCATATGTCCCAATGGCTCGAAAATACATTTCACAGAACTTCGCTTGAAATCTAAGGATCCTTTCCTCTCCGTAACATATGAATAGTTCTCTATGAATCAGTAGGTTACTCAATACATAGATCCTGTGCCATTTGAGCGTTGGGTGGGACCATGTAGCTTTACCCTGTATCCGTGCTTGAAGAGACAATGTTCAGGAGGCTTTACTCAGTAACTAAACCTGCTTTGCGCTTGTGATGGAAGTGTTTGGTGGGGATTGTGCAACGGAGCCTTATTCCATATGTATTCCTCAGAAAACCCAATGTAATAATTCATAAAAATAATCTCAGGGGTCATTCTTTGCGCTGTGATATGTGTATTTATTACATTTCTCACGTTACATTTATGAGATCCTCTGAACTGGAACAAAACGAACATGCGGAGCTGAGAAGGAAATAACTGGTTGTACTGGAGATAGGTAAAATACTTGCCAGATTACAACTTGAATACTGTGTGCAGATGTGGTCATCTCATTACAAGAGGGGTGTCATTGTATTACGGATGGAACAGAGGAGAGTTACGAATACGTTACCAGGAGTGGAATAATGCAATCAAGTGGAAAGATTAGATAAGCTGGGGTTGCTCTCCTTGAAACAATTGAGGATGGATTTGGAGAAGGGTGGGGTGGATTTGATTAAGATGTTCAAGGTTATGAGGGGCCAATGTCGAGAGACTCGGTAGGAGCTATTTTCTGCTCAAAAAGATCCGTGACTGAGTTAAGATGGCATTGATTTAAAGTGATTGGTTGAAAGATTACAGAAGATTTGGGGACTTGTTTCCACAAATAAGGTGATAGAAGTTTAGAGCTCACTGTCTGAAAGGGTAGTAGAGACATCAGCCCTCAATGAATTAAAAAGATTTATGGATATACAACTGAAGTGCCATAACCACCAAGAACACGGAACTTGTTCTGGGAAATCTGTTCAGTTAAATAGCTCGCTTTTTGGCTGGAGCAGAGAAGGTTAGCAAAGTGATCTCTTTTTGCTCCACAATGTCGCTGCATTTTCTAAATTCTCTATCTGAAATATTTCTGCTCTGGAGGATTTGTTTGGGTTGTATTAAAGTGTCTTTGGTGAGTGGGGAACTTTTAAGGCTTAATTTAATATAGAACATCGAACAGTACAGCACAGAACAGGCACTTCGGCCCACGATGTTGTGCCGAGCTTTCTCTGAAACCAAGATCAAGCTATCCCACTCCGTATTTAATTAATTTAATTTAATGGTTAATCTCTATACCTAGTCTTTACTTTAATTTTGAAATTAGCTGAAAGTTGCTCTTCGGGTTGTGAGAAATGGAGTATACTTTAACTTTCACCTCTCTGAGGCCGAACGTGCTGCACTCAGCAAAGGACTCAGCTTCATACCCTTACGTTCTCTACGAATTTTGGGCGTGACATGATGCTGAACTCTTCTGCCACTGCCTTCGCCTCCATGCGCCCTTCTTTGAACAGGAGGCCTCCCTCATTCAGCAGCTTCTTTCACCCACCTACAGCACTCTCCCTCCAGCTGGACCCCTTATTCTGGCATGTTACTTGCTCTTGAACTTTTAATTGAGAACTGTTGGAGTGGCATCGTCTGGTTCAATTTCTCTGCTCATCACATCCACTCAAACTTGTCTCCTTCCGAACTGGCTGCACTTTGATCTCTCATGTCCAACCCTGGCATTTTAATTAACCTCACCGACAAAGGTCTGCCTGAATAACGTCTATCTAGCAGAGGCTGATCACCAGCTCTCGGACAATACTTCCTACCTCTCCTTAGACCATGACCTCCCATTGTACTATGACCCCACCTCCGAATATCGTGCCAATGTTTCCAGGGCTGTCACTGACTATATCATCTCCGGAGATCTTTCCTCCAGTGTTTCCAACCTCATAGTCTCCCAGCCCTGGACGGACTGCATCTACCTCCTTTCCAAAATCCACAAACAAGGCTATGCCATTAAGCCTGTCGTGCCAGCCTGTTCCTGCCAAATTGAAATAAATTCATCTCATCTTGAATCCATTCTCTCTTTTCTTGTCCACTCCTTTCCCAACTAGATTCTTGTTTCCTCTGACATCACATCTTTTTTTTATTTATTCGTGGGACATGGGCATAGCTGGCTGGTCAGTGTTTATTGCCCATCCCTAGTTGCCCAAGGGTAATTGAGAGTCAACCACATTGCTGTGTCTCTGGAGTCACATGTTGGCCAGACTGGGTAAGGATGGCAGATTTCCTTCCGGAAAGGACATCAGTGAACCAGATGAGCTTTTCCGAGAATCAACAATGGTTTCATGGTCATCAATAGATTCATAATTCCAGATTTTTTTATTGAATTCGAATTCCATGAGCTGCCGTGATGAGACTCGAACCCGGGTCCTTCGAACATTAGCTGAGTTTCTGGATTAATAAACTAGCGATAATACCACTTGGCAATACATCCCTCTATCAACCACTTTCAGTTCTCTGGCCCAAACCGCCTCTTCCTTGCCATGGATGTCCAATTACTTTATACCTCCATTCCCGACCAGAATGGTCTAAGAGATTTTTGCTTCTCCCTCGCAAAAAGCCCTAAACAACCCGTATGTACCATCTTACTCCTCTGACGGGCTGAACTTTGTTCTCTCTCTGAACAATTTCTCCTTCAACTCATCTCACTTCCTTCAAATAAAATGTGCACTGTCGGCACACACATGGGTCCCAGTTATGCCTGTCTCTTTATGTGGTATGTAGAATATTCCCTGTTCTGGCCTCTTTCATCAGTTCATCAATGACAATTTCGGTGCCGCTTCATGCTATTTTCTGGAACTGAAAAAATACATTAATTTCACTTTCAATTTCCACACCTCTATCACCTTCACGTGGTTCATCTCTAACACTTCTCTCCCCTTCCGTGACATAATTGTCGCAATTTCTGTTAATATGCACCACACCAATGCTCATTGCAAGCCTACAAGCCCCCACAACTCTCTTGGCTACAGGTCGTCACAACCCACATTCTGTAAGAGCTCCTTCCCATTTTCTCAGTTCCTTCCCCTCCGCAGTATCTGTTCTGATGCTGCCACTTTCCAAAATGGCGCTATTGATATGTATTCCTTCTTTCTTAATAGTGGTTTCCCACCCATTCTGGTTAAGAGCAGAATAACATAAGAACTAGGAGCAGGAGTAAGCACCTGGCCCCTCGAGCCTGCACCACTATTCAATAAGATCATGATTGATCTTATCGTGGACTCAGCTCCAATTACCCGCTGCTCACCATAACACTTAATTCCTTTACTGATCAAAAATGTATCCATCCTTGCCTTAAAAACATACAATGAGTAGCCTCAACTGCTTCACTGGACAGGGAATTCCACAGATTCACAACACTTTGTGTGAAGAAGTTGCTCCTCGACTCAGTCCTAAATCTGCTCCAACTGTATTTGAGCCATGCCCCCTCGTTTCACCCGCCAGTGGAAACAACTCTCCTGCTTCTATCTTATCTATCCCCTTCATAATCTTATATGTTTCTACAAGATCTTCCCTCATTCTTCTGAATTTCAATGAGTATAGCCCCAGTCTACACAATCTCTCCTCATAAGCCAAACCTCTCAACTCCAGACTCAATCTAGTGCATCCCCTCCAGTGCCAGTGTATCCTTTCTCAAGTAAGGACATCAAAACTGTACACAGTACTCCAGGTGTGCCCTCACTAGCAGCTTATACAGCTGCATCATAACCTCACTGTTTTGAAACTCCATCCCTCCAGCTATGAAGGACAAAAAACAATTTGCTTTCTTAATTACATGCTGCACCTGCAAACCAGCGTTTTGTGATTCATGCACGAGGACACTCAGGTTACTCTGCACAGCAGCTGTAATTTTTACCTTTTAAATAATATCAATGTTGCTGTTATTCCTATCAAAATTGATGAATCACATTTACCTACATTGTTTTCCATCTGCCAGACCCTTGCCCACTCACTTCGACTATCTATATCACTTTGCAGCCTTTCAGCATCTTCTGCACACTTTGCTCTGCCACTCATCTGTGTCATCTGCGAATTTTGACACACAAACCTGATCCCCAACTCCAAATCATCTATGTTAATTGTAAACAATTGCCGTCCCAACACAGATCCCTGAGGCACCCCACTAGTCACTGATCACCAACCAGAAAAACACTCAATTTTCCCCCACTCTTCACTTTCTGTTAGTTAACCAATCCTCTCGCCATGCTAATACATTACCCATAACACCATGGAACTTTATCTTATACATAACCCTTTGTTGTGGCACCTTGTCAAATGCCTTCTGGAAATACTGATACACCACATCCACAGGTTCCTGATTGTCCACTGCGCATGCAATGTTCTCAAAGAACTCCACCAAATTAGTGAAACATGACCTGCCCCACATGAACCCATGCTGCGCCTTTCCAATGGGACAATGTATATGCAGATGTCTCGCTATTTATTCCTCTATGATAGATTCAAGCATTTTCCCTACTGCAGAAGTTAAACTCACCGGCCTGTAGTTACCCGCCTTTTCTCTACCTCCTTTTTTAAACAATGGAGTCATGAATTCCATTTTCCAACCTGCAGGAACTAGCCCAGAATCCTGCGAATATTGGAAAATTACCACTAGTGCAATTGCTATTTCCCTTGCCATCTCCTTTAGTACTCTGGGATGCATTCCATCAGGACCAGGAGACTTGTCTACCTTTAGCCCCATTAACTTGCCCAACACTCCCTCTTTCGTGATAGTGGTAGTTTCCAGGTCCTCACCTGCCATAGCCTTCCTGCCATCAAATTATGGCATGTTATTTGTGTCTTCTACTGTGACACTGACACAAAATACCTGTTCAGTGCCTCAGCCATTTTCTCATTTCCGCTTATTACAACACCCTTCTCATCCTGTAAAGGACCAATGTTTACTTTAGCCACTCTTTTTCTTTTTATATATTTGTAGAAACATTTGCTATCTCTTTTTATATTCTGAGCTAGTTTACTCTCATAATCCATCTTACTTTTCTTTATAGCTTCTTTCGTGGCTTTCTGTCAAACTTTAAATATTTCCCAATCCTCTTCTTCCCCACTAATCTTTGCCACTTTGTATGCATTTTCTTTCAATTTGATATCCTCCTTTATTTCCTTAGATATCCATGGCTGGTTATCTCTTTTTCGACAGTTCTTCCTTATCACTGGCATAGACTTTTGTTGAGCACTGTGAACGATCGCTTTGAAAGTCCTCCACTGTTCCTCAATGGTTCCACCACAAAGTTTTTGCTCCCAGTCTACATTCGCCAACACTTCCCTCAACCCTCTGTAGTCTCCTTTGTTTAAGCACAAGACATTGGTATTGGATTTTAGCATCTCACGTTCCATCTGTATTTTAAATTCATATTATTATTCATTTCGTGGGACATGGCGTCGCTGGCTGGCCAGCATTTATTGCCTTTATTCTTTTTTATTTATTCTTGTCATCAATTTTTGGTATGTTATTTGTGTCTTCCACTGTGAAGACCGACACAAAGTACCTGTTCAATGACTCAGCCATTTCCTCATTTTCAGTTATTATATCCCCCTTCTCGTCCTCGAAGGCCCAAGGTTTACTTTAGCCACTCTTTTTTGTTTGAGATATTTTTAGAAACGATTGCCATCTGTTTTTAATCTTCTGAACTATTTTGCTCTCATAATCCATCTTACTTTTCTTGATAGCTTTTTTCGTGGCTTTTTGATGACCTTTAAAGATTTCCCAATCCTCTAGTTTCCCACTAATCTTTGACACTTTTGGCCCTATTTTTCATTTTGATTCAAAGTGCTGAACCTGGGCGTGATTCAGATCCGACTTGTAAACGCTATTCTCAGGCAACCCCATACTCACACAGCCCGAAAAAAAGTCGCAAATCCGAATCACACTGTGGGCGGGGCTTATCGCGCCTGAAACCCTGCTGCTCTGATCGGAGCCTTTAACAGCGCCTGTGCAGTAAAAAAAAAGAAAAACGGCCCCCTGCCACACCGCTCCTGGGCAGCTCTTTGCGGCTCAGGAGCGATGGCCCCACAGATATTGCCCCACCCCCACAACATAACTGTCCCCCTTACCCACCCACCCACCCACCCCGCTACCCAGACCGATCACGACCCTCTGCCTCACTTCCCCCCACCAATCACCCGCAGAGTGGCAGCAGACCACCTGCCCCTGCCTCCCCACCCGCCCTCCCGCACCAGAGATCCATCTGACCCACCTCCTCCCCTCACCACCAGAGAACGATCTGGCCTCCCTCCTCCACCCTCCCACCAGAGAAAGGTCCGGCGTCCCACATCCCCCCGTCACCAGAGATAAACCTGAACCGCTTCCTTCCCCCGCCAGAGAAACACCAGGCCCACCTCCCTCCTCCTCCCCCCTCCAGAGAGCGATCGGACTCGCCTCCATCCCCTTACCCCACCACCGATCTCAGTTCGAGTGTCGCTGAAAGCTCTGAACCTACATCTTCAGAAGCTGGGGTGACCGAAAAAGACTTTTACCGAGCATATCACGTTCGCGCCGAATCTGGATGGGCAAAAGCGACAGTAAAGGGGGAAATTCACGCAGGTTTGGGTGTCCAGCTCGTTTCGAGCGCCATTCCGTTTGCATCCATTTTTGGGCCTTGGTAAAGGGGGAATTAGTGCAGACGCAAGCGGTGATCGCGCTATTCGCCTCACGCCCGAGTTTACTACATTTCGTGCCTGAAAACCGGCGCAACCCAATGGTAAAATCCACCTCTTTGTACGCATTTTCTTTAAATTTGACACCCTCCTTTATTTCCTTAATTATCCATGGCTGATTATCTCTTTTTCTACAGTCCTTCCTTATCACTGATATACACTTTTACTGAGCACTGTGAAAAGTCCTCCACTTTACCTCAATTTTTCCATCATAATGTTTTTTCCCCAAGTCCGCCGTCGCCTTCTCCTCCCTTATCCCATTGTAGTCTCCTTTGTTTAAGCACAAACACTGGTATTGGATTTTACATTCTCATGCTGCATCTTTATTTTAACTTCAACAATACTGTGATCTCTTCTTCTGAGAGGATCCCTAACTGTAAGATCATTAATTATTTCTGCCTCATGACACCGGACCAGATCTAGGATAGCTTGCTGCCTTGTAGTTTCCATTACATACTGGTCACTGAAGCTATCGTGGATACATTCTATGAACTCCTCCTCAAGGCTGCTGTGACCGACCTGGTTTGACTAATTGACATGTAGATTAAGATTCCCCCATAATAATTGCTGTACCAGTTTTACATGCTTCAGTTATGTCTTTGTTTATTTCTCACTCACCATAATGTTACTATTTTGGTGGCCTAAATACTACGCCTATCAGTGACCTTTTCTCCTTAATATTTCTAATTGCCACCCAAATGGATTGAACGTTTTTTTCCATGGAACCTATATCATCTCTCACTACCACGCCGATGTCATCCTTAAATATCAGATCGACACCAACTCCCTTACTATACTGTCTGTCCCTCCAAACAGTCTGATACCCCAACATATTTAACTCCCAGTCGCACCCACCCTGCAACCATGTGTCTGAAATGGCCACCAAATCATACTCATTCACAATGATTTGTGCTGTTAATTCATTTTCCTTGTTTCAAATGCGACAAACATTCAGATAAAGTGCCCTTGTACTAGTTTTTGTTCCTTCTTTTTGAATTCTAATACTTGCATTCATAACATCTCCTGAGTTCTCCATCCTTTTAGATTTTCTCCTGATTTTTGACATAATTGGAACATTCGACCCACAGGCTAACCTACTGCTTTGCTTTGTATTAACCGTTATATTTCCGGTAATTTTGCGCTTGCCTTCCCCCAAACGTGTTAATTTAAAGTCCTTGTGACCAACCTGTTTATATTTTTCGCGATAGCACTGGTCCCAGATCGGTTCAGTTGGGACTGTCCCAATGGTTTAGATCCTTCCCGTTCCAATACTGGTGCCAATGCCCTGTGAAATGGAATCCCTCTTTCCAGCACCATTCCTTTATCCACGTGTTAAATTCCCTAATTCTCTGAACCCTATGCCAATTTGCATGTGGCTCGGGTAGTAATCCTGACGTTAGAATCCTTGAGAACCTGTTTGTTAGTTTAATTCCTCGTGCTTGCTTGTCCTCAAACGGGTCCACTTTCCTCGTCTTGCCTATGTTGTTTGTCCCAACGTGGACCACAACAACTGGATGCTCCCCATGCCACTCCAATATCCTTTCAGGCCGCTTGATAGGGCTTTCAACAATGTAAGACGCAATCCTCACGCCACTGCTCTCACTCCCTCTCCTCCATGCCAGAGCCATGTTGAAGTCCCGCTGGTCTTTACTTGTTACCCCATCAGCCTCCGCATTCAAAGGATCATCCTCCCCCATTTTCACCAACTCCAGTAAGATGCTGGAAACTGGGACAACTCCAGCATCATGCCACCACTCATCACATCTTCTCCTCACTTCCCCCTCAGCATTCTGCCCGTTCTCTCCTGGTCCATCCCTCATTGCACCCAACATCTCATCCACAGCCAATTACACCTTTCCATGCAACTGTAGAAGGTACAAGTGCTCCCCCTTTTCCTCCTGCCTGTTCACCATCCCAGGGCCCAAACACGTTTTACAGGTGAAGCAGCACTTCTGATGCACCTCCTTCAATGTGGTCTGTTGCATTCGCTGCCCATAATATCGTCTATCCTACATTAGCGGGACCGAACGGAGTCTGGGTGACCACTTTGCAGGACACCATCAGTCCGTCCACAAGCAGGACCCTGACCTTCCTGTCACTTGCCATTTGATCACACCACCCTGCTCTCCTGTCCACATGCCCATCCTCGGTCTTTTGCAATGTCCCAGTGGGAAGCGCAATGTAAACTGGAGGAACAGCGGGTCATCTTCCCGTTGGAAGATTGAAATTTGTGTTCAGCAACTCCAGAGCATGATCTGTCCCCTCCACCTCCAGTGCATCTCCATTTATTTCGCTTAATTTCTTCTTTTCATCTGATTCATCCATTTTTGTTATTTTATGCTCATATTTAGATTTTTCTATTTCTGAAATCTCGCTTTCCATCTTTCTTCACGCCCCTGCCCACTGGGCTCTTCTGTTGCATTTCGACACTCTGTACCTCTATTCTGCCATTTGCACATTCTGATCTCTTATTGCACGGTCTCAGCTCCATTCCTACAATTATCATCACCATGCAAGGCTTCTCGTAAAAGTGAGAGGGCATGGGATCCAAGGGGCTGCTGCCCTGTGGATCCAGAACTGGCTTGCCCAAAGGAGGCAGATAGTGTGTATGGATGGGTCTTTGTCAAATTGGACATCAGTCACCAGTGGTGTGCCCCAGGGATCTGTTCTGGGACCCTTGCTGTTTGTCATTTTCATAAATGACCTGGATGAGGAAGTGGAGGGATGGGTTGGTAAGTTTGCCGACGACACGAAGGTTTGTGGGGTTGTGGATAGTCTGGAGGGATGTCAGAAGTTACAGAGGGGCATAGATAGGATGCAAGACTGGGCGGAGAAGTGGCAGATGGACTTCAAACCAGATAAATGCGTAGTGGTGCATTTTGGCAGGTCGAATGGGATGAAGGAGTACAATATAAAGGGAAAGACTCTTCGTACGGCAGAGGATCAGAAGGACCATGGGGTCCGGGTCCATAGGACTCTAAAATCAGCCCGCAGGTGGAGGAGGTGGTTAAGAAGGCGGATGGTGTGCTGGCCTTTATCAATCGAGGGATTGAGTTTAGGAGTCCGGGGATAATGATGCAGCTATATAGGACCCTCGCCAGACCCCACTTGGAGTACTGTTTTCAGTTCTGGTCGCCTCATTACAGGAAGGATGTGGAAAAGATTGAAAGGGTGCAGAGGAGATTTACAAGGATGTTGCCTGATTTGAGTGGCATGCCTTATGAGGAGAGGCTGAGGGAGCTCGGTCTTTTCTCCTTGGAGAGACGTAGGATGAGAGGAGACCTAATAGAGGTAGATAAGATGTTGAGAGACAGAGATCAAGTGGACTCTCAGAGGCTTTTTCCCAGGGTGGAAATGGCTGCTACGAGAGGCCACAGGTTTAAGGTGCTGGAGGGTAGGTACAGGGGAAATGTTAGGGGGAAGTTTTTCACACAGAGGGTGGTGGGCGAGTGGAATCGGCTGCCGTCAGTGGTGGTGGAGGCAAACTCAATCGGGTCTTTTAAGAGGCTCCTGGATGAGTCCATGGAACTTAATAGGATGGAGGGTTATAGGTAGGCCTAAAAGGTAGGGATATGTTCGGCACAACTTGTGGGGCCGAAGGACCTGCATTTTGCTCTAGTTTTCTAAGATTCTATGTTTCTATTTACATTCTCTTTGTCTTTTTGTAGAAGCTTTTCCTATCAATTATACCCCCCACACCCCCACCCCCTACACTAACCCTCAGAGTGTAAATCTTTCCCGACTTTCTTTGTCTTCAGCTCTGACAAAGGATCATCTCGACGCGAAACGTTGGCCCTATTACCCGTCCACAGATCGTGTCAGAGCTGCTGAAAGTTTTCAGCACTTCCTTTTTCGTTTCAGATTCCAGCATTGGCAGTATTTTTAAATATAATATTATATGATACATACTCCGTTTAGAGCATCAGATAGTTAATCAGACAATCGAACTGGTTTCCCGAAGTATGAATCGGGTGGGGCTGGGAAACAAGGAGGCCATTTTCAGTTCTGTTTTCTGCACTGGTGTGTCACACTGATTTCGAGAAAGAGCTCGTTTTCTTTTAGTTTTTCTTCCTTTCATCAGCATCCGGTATCTGGCTCCTAATTTGCTGTAGGAGAATTCCATGCAGCAGCAGTAACTCGACAAAGAAGCGAGAGAGAGAGAGGGAATACATTCGAGAAAGAGAGTACCTGGAGATTAAAGGTAAAACCTGAAAGTGACGCCACGGGACAGCTCATTAGTTGCTAAGGATAGACCTTTGATACAGAGTGGAGAGCGGATTATTACACCTCAGGTTGGTCTTTATTTTTTCCCATGCTGTAGTAAGAACTTTATATTAAGTTTAAGCTATGTCAGTGATACTCAGACATGTGTAATGTGCATTCCGCAGAATGTGGAATGTCATGTGGAGTAGGTAGAGGATTGCTCGTACGTCGCTTGCTCATTTGGTAACAAGCAATGGCCAAATGAGCTGCAACGACTCTATGAATCGATTTGTTAATTTACTTTTATAATTCCATCTTCATTCTGATGAACTATATTATAACTTTCCAGCTGTCCTATTAACACAACACTAACTAAAGCTGTTATCAGTTTTCAGAGCAGTGATTTTAAATGAACTGGTCCCTGGTTTCACTTTTAATTTCTTCTTCCCTGCATAAATAACGGGGCAGTAGTTGTTATTGCCCTTTCCTGGTTTACTGTGCAACAATCAAATTAATTCTGAAAGATCAAGTCGAATTCATCCATTATTTTGCAGTAAACTCTAAAACAAATCCTACTCTGTAGGTTGCCATGTCTGGAGTTTTGCTCTTCTTTAGTTTTGTGAATGTTTGCCACACTGTTTCCACCATTTCCAACTTCCAAAGCTGATTTCTGCATGTTTCCTATTTCCACCAAACATTTGGTTTCATGTTGCTCTCGATGTTTGAGGCACATTTCCTCGTTGCAATTCAGACTTCCCTGTGTTCCGGGTGAACCTTCAGACTTAGTTTTTTAAAAATTTACAGACTTTATACAAACCTTTATACACTGTTTATGTCACTAGCTTGTGGTGACATAAACTATATTATCTTTCCTCTGTCCTTGTTAACTTTAGGTCCTCTTTTTCCGAACTCTAAAATTCTGGAAGTTTCATTCTATTCAGTTTCGCATCATTTTCGCATGTTAAACGATTCTTGTTATTCATAGTTGCGCTATTGTCTTCAGTGTGGCTGTTGTGAGTTTTTTTTTATCACGAAAATTATTACCCAGGTGACAGCGCTGTTGGCTCAGAGTTTGTCCCTCTATTTAAAAAACATTTCAATCCAGACCTTGATACAGTGTTTGGACTCGGTTTAGACCAGAATGAACTGAGCATTTGTGCACACTCTCAGTCGCTCACTCACTCGACGATCTCCCACACAAACGCTGCAAACGCTACCTCAGACACATAACCCTCTCAATCCCTCTGTCTCTCTCACTCACTCACTCACTTACGTACTCTGACACGCTCACACAGACTCCTCAACCTCATGCTCACTATTGCCTTCAACTCCCTTACACACGCACTCGTCTCAATCTCTGCCCATCACTCACAACCAGGGCCCTGTTTAATTGCATCAAGACATTACTGCTCGGCTACTTGAATCCTCTCCATATGAAGCTCATCATTCCATTTGCCTTCTTTACATACTGCTGCACTTGCGTAATTATGTAAATCGATTGGTGTACAAGGACACACAGTTCCTGTTGCACGTTTCCCTGTCTTAATTTATAGTCAATCAGCTAATAATCTGACTTCCTCTTTTTGGTACGGAATTGGTGAAAATCACAATTATCCACATTATATTGCATATTCCATGCACTTGCCCACTCACTCAGCTTGCCCAAACCACAGCGAATCATCCCTGCATCCTCCTCACAGCTCATCCTCCCACCCAGCTTTGCAAACTGCAAATTTTGAGATAATACATTTAGTTCCTTCGTCTCATTTATTTATATTGTGAATACCTGGGTACAGTCAGATTCAGAGGCCAATTCAAACCAAAAACGAAACGTTTTACCCAAAGACCAAATAGACCCTTGTTATCAATATTCAGGGATGGTGCCAAGACTTTAAGCCTTATTTGGTGAAATTTTAGTTTTGTGTCTTTTTTCATTGAATATTTGTTCTGAAGCTCGATCAGTAATATTAGATCAGAAAGGGACAGCATGGTGATGGATCCACCTCCCTCCAGGGATGGAGTGAAACATCCAAAATAAGAATGGATAGATTATTCAACTACCGATCACAACTGGGATTCAGGGGGAATAATTTATCACCAAGAAATGGAGAATGAATAATATGGGTAAGAACATGATTGTATTTCAAAGAGACACCAATTTATTCCACTTCGGTGTTTGAATTCCTGGCTTCAGCGTTTCTTCGAATTTTGGAGGTGGTTATGTCGTGATATTTTCATTGGACGAGTAATCCAGAGACCCAGGGGTGATGCTCTGGGGACCCAGGTTCAAATCCCCCCAGGGCGGATGGTGAAATTTGAATTCAACAGCAATCTGCAATTAAAAGTCTGACGATTACCATTAAACCATTGTGATAGTTGTAAACCCAATCTGTTTCACTCACGTCCATTAAGAAATGTGCCAACCTTCCTAGTCTGGCCGATAACACTCATGCTTCACTGCAATGGTTGACTCTGAACTGCCGTATGAAATAACACAACAAACACTCAATTCATGCACTATAAGGAATGGACAATAAAGTCCCAGCTGGTGTGAAACATATTTCTGAACAAATTTTTAAAAAAATGAAAATTGTGAGATCTCACATTACAATCACATTGCTGCCAGTCCCACTGAGAATCTGATGAAGATTTACTGGCCTGTTCTTCATGCACACGAAGCTTGGGCAATGTCAGTATTTCTCATGTCTCCTTTATTGATCCATGATTAAAATGTCTGTGCAGGTTACATATGTTTCTCTCTACTTCGTGAGGGGCAGCCCTGGGAATCAAGAGCTGGAGATACAACATCACGAGGCCCCATACCTTTCTCCTCCGAATTAAACTCTGGAAGTATGTATGCTGCAGATATTGGAAAATAATATAATGGATCACCTTCACGTTTAACGATTCCTCCCCATGCTTATATGTGATACAAACCCCAGTCCCTGCCCACAGTAACTGGGAGGGGCGTGTTCAAGGGTTAGGGGGGATACTTTAGAGTGGACTAACTATTCTGATAAAAGAGTAAACGAACAAAGAATTTGACCACAGAGGCAATGGAACTTCTGGCTGATGTCATCACGGGTAAACCTATAAGATTAGACATAGCACAGTGAACAGGACAGCCATTGGAGACATTAGAGTTGCGGTGCGTGGACTCGAAGATGAAACATTGCAGGATATTCTCTCTCTCTGACTGCAGAGGTAAAACTCCAGGTGATGGAATTGAAACGCATCTGTAAAATAGAACTTTGACTATGGAGGATAATGGAGTCAACTGTTGAATGAGTTCATCACCTTTTTCACTGTCATGTTAACAGTAGAACACTAACTGCAGAGATTGAAACTGGGGCTATGGAGGGATGGCTCCAATTCGGAAAGACAATTCAAAGCATTTAAGGATTTTGGAGAGGGATAGGAGGATGTAATCGGGGTGGTAGTTCACAGAGAGGGACAGTGGATGGTGTCGGGGTGGTAGTTTACAAAGGGGGATAGGAGGATAGAGCTGGGGTGGTATTTTACAGAGATGGATGGGAAGATAGAGCTTGGGTGGTAGTTTAGAGATGGATTGGAGAATATAATAGGGGTGGTACATTACAGAGAGAGATAACGGGACAGAGCTGGGGTATTAATGTGCAGAGAAGGATAGGAGATGGAGCTTTGGCGACATTTTACAAAGTGAGGGGCCAAGCTAAATTTGCTCGGAGATTGATAGTGACGGCAACATTGAAAGTGAGGGGTGATAGACTATACCTCTAACATGGGGAATCGGAACAGTCAGTGAGGAGATAGCGTTGAGTGAAAGCGAGCTGCGTATCGTAGACAATGTGAACTCGGGAGAATAAACAGAAAATATAGAGTATGGGCGTATAAAGTAATGAAAATAGAGGAAAAGTGAATTTAGGGAAGATAATAATTGTTTAATTACAACGAAACAAAGGTAGTTATGGGGAAATACAATAAATGTAAAACAATAAGTAGTGGTCTATTACATTTTGAGGAATACGGCAATATTTTACTGGTAGTGATACAGTAACCTTTTAATTAAAATGTGGAAGGGGAAATTAAGGGAACGCATAAGTTGTTTATTTCCTGCTCCAATTTTTTAATAACCTGCAGCAAACACCAATTAGAATTGATACAGAATGTTAGTTGATTTTACACGTTCTCCGGCCTGAAGAGTAAATGTTCCTGCCTTGCTCGACAGAATTGCAGCGATGCTGCCACCTTTCTAAAGTTTGTGCTGATTTTTTTCTGTCGCTGGGCCACTTGTGGAAAACCACACTCGGTGTGTGTGCGTGTGTGTGGTGGGGGTGCCGGGGGTGGGAGGGGGGGGGGCGGCGTCGTTAGATTTCCTGTAACGAGTGTCCCTGCCTGCTCTGTTGCACTACCTACTGAAGTTTCCACCTGGGGATTTCTCTTGTGGAATTCGAAATAAAAGTAGAGCTTCCCTATTAATCTCCAGGTTTCATGTCTTGAATGTTCCATTTATTACAGGGTTAACACACCAAAATTGTGGAGTTCTTCTTTCCGGATTGTGGAGGACTTCTCTCACCCTCATTTCATGTTTCGTTTCGAGGTGCGACCCTCTTGCGATACATGTCGCCCTACTGATCTTTTCAGTGGTTTTGGGGGGCGGTTTCTAAATTGTCGTTCTGAGCTGCAAAGCCGATCGATAAATAGAAACAGAGAAAATAGAATTAGGTGTAGGCCATTCGGTCCTTCGAGCCTGCTCCGCCATTCATTGTGATCTTAGCTGACAATCCAACGCAATAGTCTGTTCCTGCTTTCCTCCCATATACTTTAATCGGTTTAGCCCTAAGAACCAAACCTAACTCCTTCCTGAATGCTGTTTGGCCCCTGCTTTCTGTGGTATCGAATCGCACAGGATTGGGTGACGTTTCTCTTCATTTCAATCTTAAAAGATTCACCACGTATCGTTAGAATAGGACCCAAGGTTCTGGACACTACCACCATCGGGAACAACCTTCAGGTATCGAACTTGTTTAGTCCTGTTAGAATTTTATAGGTTTCTTTGAGATCCCTCCTCATTCTTGTAAATTTCAGCGAGCAAAATCCGTCTGAATCTCTCCTCTTCAACCAGGAATCAGGCCAGTAAATATTTGTTGCAGTTCATCTTTGGCAAGAAGCTCCTTCCTCATATAAAAAGAACAAACCTGCGTATAATATTCCTAGTGTGGTCTCATCAAGAGTAAATTGAGCAAGGCATTCCTGATCCTGTATTCGAATCCATCTGCTATGAAGGTCAATATACCAGTTGTTTCTTTACTGCCTGCTGCATTTGCAACCTTACTTTCAGTGATCGAAAGTAAGGTCTCGTTGCGCATTCAATTTATAGTCATTCATGTAACAATATGCTCTCCAAATTTTATTACCAGAGTGGATAACCTCACAATTATGCACACTATACTACATCTTCCACACCTCTGCCCACTCACTCACCTTGTCCAAATCGCATTGAAACATCTCTGCATCCTCCTGTAGCTGTGAGCCACCTGTAAATTTGGAGATGTTGCATTCAATTCCCTCGTCGAAATCATTCACACATATTGTGAATAGCTGGAGTCCTAGCACTGATCCTTGTTGTTGTACCCCACTAGTCACTGCCTCACATTCACAAAAAATACCCATTCATTCCTACTCTTTGTTTCCTGTCTGCCAATCTGTTTTCTATCCATCTCAATGCATTACCCCAATCCAATGTGCTTTAAATTTACACGCCTGTCCCTAACATGGAACTTTGTCGAAGGCTTCTGAAAGATCATATCAACTATATCTTCTGGGTCCGCCTAAAAAAAAACACTACTCTTATATACTCGACAAAATCCAGTAGATTTATCATGCATGATTTCCCTTTCATGAATCTGTGCTGACTGTCAAAGCCTGTCACACTTCTCCGAGTGTTCTGCTATTAAATCTTTTGTAATGGACTCCATCATTTTCCCCATACCAACACAACAGGTTGACTAGTCTATTATTCCTTGTGTTCCCTTTTCCACCTTGTTTAAGTAGTGCTATCCTACATTTACTATCCTACCATTTGCAGGACGTTTTCAAGAATCTGTAAAATTTTGTAAGATGACCACCAGTGCATCCATTATTTCTAGGGCCACTTCCTTTGGTCGTCTAAGATACTGATTATCAGGCCCTGGAGATTTATCAGCTTTATATCCCCTCAATTTCCCCAACACCATTTCTGCACCTATACTGACTTCCCTCAGTCCCCAACTCCCCAACTCCCCCCCCCCCCCACTCCCCGCCTTCCCTCCGCACTCACTAAACGCTGTGTTCCACAACATTTCTGGTATCTGATTTGTGACCTCCTTTATGAAGTGTAAAGCTTCATGGAAGCGTTCAGATTGCAGAAAGGCCAAACCTATACACCAGGTAAAGCTCCCTTTTGAAGTCCTTAGGAAGGCATGAAGTCAAATGAATTGAGGGACCATTTTGAAATCTTTATATTCAGTTGAGAAATGAGAAAAATAAGTTTGATGATCTAACACCACATGGAAAGTGCTCTGACAGAACAAGCTACCAGCCATCATCTCTCAACTCCTAACAGGGAACTTCTAACGTCTCTGACCATCAAATACCAAGCAGTCTCTGTGGAGGCACATGATCATACGGCATCCTCATACACTTTAATGGACCATTGTGCTGTTTTCCCCAACTCGGGACGGATGGAGTTTGCTTCCATGAAGTAAACTCGCATGAAGCAAACTTCCATGAAGCAAACTCCATCTAAATTTTGACTTTCCGAACTGTGGATCTCATGTTGAATAATATTCATTTCCGTGGGCTATTTTTGCCTCACAGCGCCAGCGACCGGGTTCGATACCCGGCTCGGGAAACTTCATGGTAACATTACTGCAGTGTTTTTGTAAGCCCACTTGTGACAATGAAAGAAAAAATAAACTCGTACCTTTTTTCTCTATCTCCTTCTGCTGGTCTTTGAAGTCACAAGCATGTCTCCTCGGTTCGAGTGGCTGAATAAACAAATATGATGATTTCAAAAACAGAAAATGCTGGAAAATCTCAGCAGTTCTGACAGTTTCTGTGGAGAGGGAATAGAGTTAAACTTTCGAGTCCAGATGACCATTGAAGCAAACTCCATCCGTCCCGAGTCGGGGAAAACAGCACAATGGTCCATTAAAGTGTATGAGGATGCTGTATGATCATGTGCCTGCACAGAGACTTCTTGGTATTTGATGGTCAGAGACTTTAGAAGTTGCCTGTTGCCTGTTAGGAGTTAGGAGTTGAGAGATGATGGCCGGTAGCTTGTTCTGTCAGAGCACTTCCCATGCGGTGTTAGATCATCAAACATATTTTTCTCATTTCTCAACTGAATACAAAGAATTCAAAATGGTCCCTCAATTCATTTGACTTCATGCCTCCCTAAGGACTTCAAAAGGGAGCTTGACCTGATGTTTGGGTTTGGCCTTTCGATTACAGCTTATGATGTCCCAGTCACCTGCTATTGAACGAGTTACCGTTCGTATTGATGATTTTCTTTCAGGGAGTCATTGTCAGGTTAGATCCAATGATTCTGCTGGAGGGATAAGCTTATAAAGATACAAATACAGTCCACTTTTTCCCTCAATGATCCACTTTTGAAATGGAGCTGGGTAGTCCCAGGTATAACATGCGGATATTAAGGTCTCTTCTGCAACAACGAGTTTGAAACTCTGTAATTTCTCTTTTTCGGTGATTACACTGTCCTTTGAAAGGGGTATGAGATTTCTCAAAGCTCTGAGGCAGTTTCGAAGGATGGCCTCTAAAATCGACTTGTTGGGAGTGTGGTAACATAGCTGAGAGTGGTCGTCAGGTCAGGAAATAATACAATTGTGAATGGAGAGTAGTCCAGGAGATGAGAGGAGTAATCCTGTCTGTTCTGGTGAGTCGTCAGGCATTTTTCCGGGTGTCATAATGTGAGGAGTAATCGGTTTAGATGGGGTGGGCAGTAGGATAGATGCGCGAATTAGTCAGAGGGGATGGCCAGAAGATCCGGTTTCAAAGGGTGTTTAGATAATTTGAGATGGGTAGGTAGGTCAGGGACTAGGGGAGACCAGTCGAATGTTTAGCCAAGCTGCGATATATACTCAGAATGGTGATCATCAGGTCGGAATTGTAGTCAGGTCGAAGGAACTGAGCGGAAGGGTAGTCTGGTAATTGGGAAGCAGTGCAATGTAGGATCAGTGAGTTAAGGCCGAGGGCATAATCATGTTGTCTGGAGCATCGCTGAGAAATTGGGCGAGGAAATCAACGGGAGCATTGTCAGGTCGGGAGGGCAGTCAGGTCCGCTTGCAGTTGGTCGGGTGCAGACGATCGGCGATTGGTTGGGGGGACTTTTGAAGTCTCAATGCCCCAGTTGAAACTCAGTTCCAGGGCATTACTGTTGTAATTCGGGAAGGCAGTGTTCGTCGCCCATCCAACTTCAGCTGCTTCATCAATGACCATCCCTCCACCATAATGTCCGAGGTATCGATGTTCGCTGAAGATTCCAGCCACTTTCTCCTTCACCCAATTTCTATCCCTCACTCAGTCTCTCTCTCTCACTCCCACTTTCTCTCTCGTCAGTCTCTCTCCTCAGTCTCCCAATCTCTCTCTCTCTCTCTCTCAAGCAGATTATCATCCGAGCCTCTGCCTCTCCTACATTCTCCCTCTTTCATCCCCATGGGAGATCAATGATTGGCTGAGGCAGCTGCGCCTTAAGGGGTGAAACGTCATGATTGTCTGATGGCAATGTAAGTGTTAGGATGATGCATTCCTGTTTGACTCAGTTGTCGGATGGAGCTTCCTGATTGGCTGGGAATGGAATCATTGGAGACGGCGGCTGTATCCGCTCCTGCAGCCATCTCATCATGCCCTATGATGCCTTGCACTCTGTCGTCTATTCATTTGGAATGTGTGAATAAATATGCCATCCATGTGCTGGCAAAACTGGGATCTGATTCTGGGTTTATCGCAGTAGTTCTTTTTTTATTAATTAATTTAGTAATTGATGTGACTGGATATTTGAGCACCTTCTTGATGTTTTCTCAGAACTTGGACTGAATCACAACATAGATAAAAGTGTTTGTGCTACAGTTTAAATTCTGCAGCATAAATCTGACTTGTTGAAATGTATATTCGGAGTCTTTGTAGGAAACTAATGCTCTGATGATATGATATTTGCAATTTATAATATAAACCGACTACAGGAGGATGAAGCTGCCAGATATGGTGTAGAGTAAAATCATAGACTTCCTTCTGTTCTCCATCTCTGGGTCACTCTGATTTTCTTCATTACTCCGAGACCTCAGTCCCTTACGGACTCGACTGGTCACTAAAATGTGGCTGAATGTGAGAGCATAGAGCAAAAGAATCAATGCAAATGGAAGGCATGGAGTTAAAACATTATTAAAACAATTAAAAACCACACATTTACCATCAGTTAAAGAGATTGACTTTTGAATACAGAACTTTGGTACATTGTTGATGAGCACTACAGGTTCATATAGAAAGTAGTAAGGGATGATTTTTTTAAATAGAGGAGAATGCCAGTTGCTGCAAGAACCAAAGCCGCAGTTCTACTGGTGCAATAATTTGTTTTCAACTTCTGGCAACAAATGTCTACAAATCGATCAATGCAGAAAGTGACGGTGAACCAGACAGAACAATCTGTGGCGGCAACAGCAAAGGCAGTGCGAACACTACACACAGGGGTGACCTCCAGGAAACTCACTAGGAAATAATAAGGATTGACGTAGTTTAGGACCACCTGAATGACAATGACAAGTAGATCCGCTGTTGCCATGGCTACTAGGTAACGAGTTGTGTAGGTGGTGAGACCACACTTTGCTCGGGACAGGATCACAATTCCCAGGAAATTGACTGTAAGTGATAAAGGGAGAAAATGCTGGAAATTGCTAATCTAACAATCTCTGTGGCTGTTTTAGACAGTAAGGATAGAATATTAGCAACAGAAGCGAATGAAGTGGATAAGAGTCAGAGATTCACGTTTTGAAAACAAAATCCCATCCCAGATCCCAATCCAGTTCCAACTCTTCCACTGTAAGGTTAGTGGAGTCAGACTAAGGATCGGTCTAACAAACAATCCAGAAGACTGGTTGGTAAATTTAATGAGGTTCAATTTGATTTTCTGATTTAAGGTATTAAACAGATTGCATTTTGACCAGCTGAGCTTCCCAATCAGACCCAGACCCCGTCATTCTCCCCACACCACGCAAACATGGACCCCACCATGGATTCGACTCTTCCATGGACTGAACCCTTGATGTGCTTGCATCCCAATCCACGAATCTTGGAATCTGCAGAATCAATATCCAAATCCCGTAACCAGATCGCTCTCCATGATAGGAAAAATAATGGGGTTTGACCCTCCCAATGGCAAAGTATTCCCAGAAGAGTGAAGAGAGTAGGGCGGTGAGTAAGAAAGATGAGTAATTGTAACGTAATTGGACTATTTTTCCACATAACCACGGAACGTTATTCAAATCACATTGTGGCAGCTGTTGAAATAATACCTCTAGAATGGGGCAGTTAGTTTCATTAACGTCACCATGAAACACTCAAACATTGGTGAGAAAAAACGTTTCGTTCACCAATGTCCTTTAAGGAAGAATGCCTTCCATTGCAACCAATCACGGATTACGGCCACCACTACCTGGACTATCAGAAACTACTCTTCAAGTTCAGATTGCCTCAGTTTCAGACACCCAACAGCATCACGCCCATTTCAGGACCAGACCACTCTCAGGACCATACATCCTTTCTGGAAACATGTCACTCTCAGCATCTGACAAGCAGCTACATGAGGATCAGACACTCCTCAGAGTTAGATCTGCTTCGGACTAGACTCCAGCAGGATAAGGCACCCTACGAATTAGGTGTGCAAACGATGATACCTCATCGATATCAAAACCTCTCCGAATCAAACCCCCACTCTTAGCACCTTTCACTGACAGAGATCGCTCACAATAAGTTTCTGCTCAGGATTAGATCCTCACCCTTACAGTGTCAGACACTCTTCAGTGTCAGGAATCTCGAAGAATAAGATTCCCCAGAGGATATGGCCCTCACACTTTAATGTCACCCGCCCCCACCCCAGACCACACTTCCCCGGAACATAAAACTCCTCGAATGCAGATCAGTTCCCTCACAAAGGATTACCACACACGCCGCCAACCCTGAGCAGTTTCACGCATTCAGTATCAGACACAGCCCGCTGATCAGGAGCCCCATTGCTTTTTAATCGTACACTCACTCGGCCCCTTTTTAGTATTTCGAGCTTACTCAGGTAGAGGAGAGCTCTCCTTGTAGGTCTGAGAAGCAGACACTTGTCCAAAAGGATATATCATAGAAAACCCACCTGACAGAAAGAGGCCATTCGGCCCATCGACTCTGCACCGACTACAAGATATGTAAATGCTTTCAGCAGAATAACAGAGCAGGAGCAAAGCGGGAATTGCAGAAAATGGGAGACGGCTCCAGTAGCCTTAACAAGTGATTGAGAATGGTATTAGTGCCCAGGAATGTTGACTAACCTGCAGTCCTTGTATTAACAGGGAACTATACACTCAAAACACCCACTCATGACATTTCCCGCCTCCTCTCCCCAATTGACTTTCGTGTAATCATTGCTCATTTCCAGCAGAGCCCGTCCCACAAATTTGGACCAATGTTTACAATATGGCGCCCACTGCTGAATAAAAAAGACAATAAAACGTTTCATTTAAAAAGTAAGGGCTCTTCCTGTTTAAGACGCAATGGAAAAGTATGGGTGATCCAGGCTAGAGTCATCATAATGTCGCATTTATAATTCAAGTGACAAATGATTGGAAGCTCGGTATCACGTTTGCAGGCTGAGCAGACAAATTCAATACAGCGGGCATCCAATCTATTATTGTTCCTCTCGTAATATACTGGAGACTCCATCATAAGCAGATAACACAATTAATTAGTGAATTGTGAGAAGTTAAAGCAAGTCTCTTTCATCTGGAAGGAGTGGTTGTGATCTTGGAAAGTGTAATGGTGGGAGGTAAAGGGAAAGTTGTTCCAGGTTCTGGAGTGTATCGGAATATAAACAGCAGCAGATGTTGGGTGAGATTTATGAGTACAATTCGAGACTGACAAATACGCCCAATGATGCATGGTTACTGTACTGCTATCATCCACTCTGTTTATTTATCCCAATTCAGTAAAATTCTACACTGACACCTATTCCTTGCAGTGCTGTTCACCGGGGTCAGATATTCTAATCTGGCTATTGACTCACAATTAGCAAAACGCTACACAGATTGATTCTCCAGTAATACATGGACAGAGAGATTTGGTAATCCAGTCTGGCTAGTTACCCACAGTCAATATATGGCATTCAGCTTTGCAGCACTTATTTCTGTGAAGTGATGCTAAAGACTTTCAACAGATATAATATTTTTAATTGACAGAAGACTTCAACAGAAATATTCATTCACATCAGCACATTATAGAACCACATGGATTATTGGATCTGCTAATTCATGAAATAATCTCAGTGAAAGTGCGTTTGAATTTTGGTGACCACTAGATCAGCATGTAGCACAATCTCTGAGAGAACAAAGCAACTCAGACACTGATTTACACAACTTCAATGCGTAAAATCACTTATCAGGAATACCAATGAAAGCAAGGATCATGTAGAATATTTTCTCAGCCATATCAAATGGAACCATTTTCACTTTGCAGTGATGTGTTCCTTCGCGCTGCAGAAGGTCGCTCTGTGTAAAATTCTGAGCTGACATATTCCGAAAGCCTGTCATTTCTACCCTGTGAAATCATCTCGGGGATAGTGAAGTTGCAACATCATTCATTCAGAAAGTGAATAGGTTGTTCGACTATATTCTCGATGTATCTGCCCTCTTTAAATTTGGACGTTCAGCTAAACAAATAAAGTGGGTTACTGTTGATGTAGGGGGGGCTAAATTAGGCTTAATGATAACACATATTCATGATTTGAGAACACAATACTGACGTAAGAGTGAATTATCTTCGACTAAAGAGAGCGCTGACAGGCTATCATTTAAAAGCAGCTCTAACTGAATAACAAATATTTCTTATTTCAAACATGTGTATTCCGAATTTATAAAATGGCTGCAGTTTGTTTGTAGAATGCATGTTGTAAACCTTCAGCGAACAGCAAGATACAGCAGGATGAGCGATGAGGCAGAAGACAGAGCCTGCATTCCGTTGGACAATTGATTTCCTGAATGTGGCCATTTTATCATCAGCTGTCGGGAACAAGATGACTACGAATGCCAGTTTGGTGAAGAGAACCATACAGCTCAAAACTGATAACAGAGATGCAAGGCATTTTCTCAGGGTCGGGCGAGTGTCACATGGATTTGAGTCCATAAGACCATAAGACCATAAGACATAGGAGCGGAAGTAAGGCCATTCGGCCCATCGAGTCCACTCCACCATTCAATCATGGTTGATTTCAACTCCATTTACCCGCTCTCTCCCCATAGCCCTTAATTCCTCGAGAAATCAAGAATTTATCAATTTCTGTCTTGAAGACGCTCAACGTCTCGGCCTCCACAGCCCTCTGTGGCAATGAATTCCACAGACCCACCACTCTCTGGCTGAAGAAATTTCTCCTCATCTCTGTTCTAAAGTGACTCCCTTTTATTCTAAGGCTGTGCCCCCGCGTCCTAGTCTCCCCTGTTAATGGAAACAACTTCCCTACGTCCATCCTATCAAAGCCGTTCATTATCTTGGGAATCAGTCTCCCATTTCACTTACCTGCGTCCTGTGTTGCTGGGCAACTGAGAGACGTAACATCCAAAATTAAGGACAAAGATTATCCCATGAGATCAGGATGTAAATTGTTATTGGCTTGAGTTAGTCACAGGGTTGATTATTGACTGATTTGTATTCATGTTTATTGGACAATATCGTCCGGAAAAGTGAGAATTATGATTTTGAAAATGTATAATTGCCCTCACGGAGACATTGCTTTACGTGTGATATTGGGGTACCCGCATTCTCTACATGAATTGCTGGACTTCTTTATATCACTCTCCCATTCGATCGTTCGGTTAATAAAGTCACGTCTTAAAATCAATACACTGAATTTCACGTGTCTCTGTGTTAGCTTAAGTTAAGCAATACATAGCCTCAAAAGAAAACGCACGTCAACATTTGACAATGTTCATTGCAGTTGAAACCTATTAAACACCACAAACCTGTTCCACATTTCAATAAAATAAAGCAGCTCAAGCTAATAAAGCACTTCCAATTAATGTACCACTTGAAACCAATATTCAATAATCACCACATTCCAACTAATAGAATCACTCCAAGAAACACAGCTCCTCGAACACATACAGACTCTCCATCTGATACAATGATCCAAGCCCTCCAAACGATACTGACGCTGCAGCCAATACATGCCTTCAAGCAGTGTCATAGTTGTATTGTCGCTTGACTGATAATCTACAAACACTGGGCAATGCTCTCGTGTTACAATTGAACCATGGCAGAAACTGAAATTTGAATTCCATAAAAATCTGGAATTAACTGTCCACTGATGAAACAATTGTCATTTGTTGTAATGTGGCTTTCTTTCAGGCTATCTTAGACCTGAATCCATTCACCTGTCTGATGGTAAAGCAAAACGATGTTATTCCTTTACAATAGGACCGGACAGAATTGGAACTAGACTTTTCAATGTGTTGATATGTAAGAGGCAGCGAGTGCAGATGGTGATTGTGTGTCAGTGATTGGGTGACTCCAGAAGAATGAGCACTTTGGTGGACAGCAATAATCAGTGTGCTCGTTTCAAACTTCCCAACGCACACTGTGTTAGAAACCAGAAACGGGATTGCAATACAAAATCAGGGAAGATATGCTGAATCTTTCTGAATGACTGATCAGAGCCCTGCTGAAGGATGAGCACCCTATCCGGACACCATACTTTAGGAAAGGTGACAAGCTACAAGAGTAGTGCAGAAGAGATTTAGTCGAATAGTATTAAAGTTGGTGAACTACAGTTCTGTGGAAAGTGTAGGAAGTTGGAGTGTTGTCGCTCCTTCTGTGTTGCACCATAACAATAAAGAGACGCATTGATCCCGCTGTTTGAAGTGCGAAGCAGTTACTAAACTCAACTCAATATTGATTCATTGTTGAATCCTTCCCACTCGGCCACAATCCAGTTGCGAACTCACCAGGAACCGAATATTGCAGTTTGGATCATCGGCCGTCAGTTCACCCAACGTCAAAATTCGGGAATCGGGCGGAATTGGGGAGAGACTATTTCCATGAGACCGAGTCCTCAGGAGCAGACGGGGAGCAGAAGAGTCAGGAACAGAACAATTGTGACACATCCAATCTGTTCTCTGACACTTCAGTCCCCTCAGTGAAACCAGAGACATGAATGATTGCTATTAATGCCCTGTTATGCTGCCAAAATTCTGCCAAGATTGTTTCCAATTGAGGTTCTTAAATGGACAAATCTCAGATTTAAAAGGATTCTGTCCTTTGCCCCAATGTGGGTCTATTTGTTGAGCTTCTCATTACAGTAATCTATGAAAGATCCCGTATTGATGTATTTTCCAGAGAGACAGATAAAGTAACAATCCTAAATTAAACAATTATTATTTACACTGTATTTAATAGAGAACTTCTGACTAAAATATTTGATATCAGATAGACAGATGTAACGTTATCACATGAATGCACTCTACTTCCCCATTCTAAACACCGTCCAACTCCAGCCTTGACTCAGCTCATCTGCTGTAGATACGATTATCCATGTCGTTCTTCACTCGATATTTGACTATTCCAGTGTTCTCCAGCGGCCTCCCATCTTTCACCCAACACCTGTGCTCATCCAAAATTCTGCTGGCTTCAACTTCACCTGAACCAAGTCCAGTTCGCAAAACACCCTCTTGTTTGATTAACTACACTCGCTCCTGGCACGGCAATGCATCCATTTTAAAATCCACATCCATCCTTTCAAATCTCTCTGTGACTTCTCCTTCCTTGCCTCTCTAACCTCCTTCAGCCAAACAAATCTTCCAGATATCTGCTGTTCTGCCATCTTGTAAATTCCCAATTTTTACCTCTTCAGCATTGACAGCCGGGCTTTCAACCTGGTCAAACATTCTTGACTCCTCCCAAAACGTCTCCCCTTTTCTCGCTCCCTTTCCTCTTTAAGGGGCTCCTTCCATTCTATCTTTTTAGCCATGCTTTTGTCACCTTACCTCATATACTCAGTGGCTCAGCATCAACACTGTTTTATTTTCAAATGTCAACTTACTTGAAACATTTCAATATTTTAATATTTATTTTTACTTAGTCATTGCGATAGGGTGGTAAACATAACTTCAGTGCTATGCACAGCTGTCTTTCAAGTTGTTGACACAGGTTCAATTCCTGGTCATCGCATTTTTTATAGTCATGGATTTGTACAACACCGGAAAAGTCCTTTCGCTATCACGTGTGTGCCACTCAAAGGGAAACCACCCACCTATCTAATCCTATTTTCAAGCAGTTGGCTCTTCTATCAGTTTGCATTAGAAGCGTGCATCTAAATACTTCTTAAATATTATGAGGGTCCGTATCTGCACCATCCGCGGAGGCAGTGAGTTCCAGACTTCTAACACCCTCTGAATGAATAGGTTTTTCCTCAAATCAACTCCAAACCTCCTGCTTCTCAACATAAACCCTTGTCTTTTGGTAATTGATCCCTCCATCAAGGGGAAACCTTTCATCCTGTCAACTCGATTTACACCTCTCCTAAATTGATATATGTCAATTATGCCCCCACTTAGAACCTTCTGACCTAAGAAAAACAACCCCGGTCTATCCATTCCCTCCTCGTTGCTAAAGGCAAGTATACTGTATGCCTTCTTTCCTACTTTAGCTATCTCTCCTGCGACTTAAGGGATCGGTCGACGTGCACACCATGAATCTCTGACCTTTGCATGGTTCTGCCGTTCATCATGTATTCCCTTGTTTTGTTTCTCATGACAAATTGCATCACTTTCCGCTTATACTCATTGAATTCCATTTGCCACGGTTCAGCCCAGCTGACCCGCAGATATATATCCTCCTGTAATCTAAGGCTAACATCCTCATTATTTACGATCCTCCCAATTTTCCTATCGTCTGCAAACTTACTGATTAACCCTCCTACTTTAATATTTAAACTGGTTATATAAATCACAAACAGCAAATGCCCCAATACTGATGCCTGCTGTACCCCACTGGTCACAGTCTTCCAGTCAGGAAAAACAGCCTTCGCCATCACCCTCTGCTTCCTGCCTCCCAGTCAAATTTGCAGTCAATTTGCCAACGTTCCTTGGATATATTGTGCTCTGAGCTTCCGTATCCGTCTACCATGTAATATTGTGTCTAAATCCGTGCTGAAGTCCAAGATGACCAGGTCAAATGCATTGCCCTATTCTAAATATCTGGTCACCTCTTCAAAGAAAACCAATCAACTTTTCTGGATTCTGGGAGATTGTGTTTTTTAGTATAAAAGTCAGTTACCTGGGGGGTCTGGCCTCATTTGTTCGAAGTGGTGCAGGACAGAGGGAGAGATTCTCAGCAGGATTACTGAGGGTGAGTGAAGTGCTGTGTTTTATTTATTTATTTATTTATTTAATCCTTTTTTTTGCGGGCTTTTTTCAGGGGTTTAAACGAAAGGAAGTGGGAGTAGGCTGCAGGGGATTCTGGGAGATTGTGTTTTTTGGTATAAAGATCACTCTATACAGCGGGCAGCGTCGGAGCGAACCGCGGAATGAGTGGGAAGCTGAGTGAAAGTTGCAAGGGCTTTGGCTCACAGGGCTGAGGCAGAAAGGGCGAGTAGGGGTGAGTTTAATTCATTTTTGCGGTTTCTACCTGGTAGTGGCAAGGTATCCCGAGGGGATGGGTGTGCAGGCAGTGCAATCTTCCTCTTGCACTATGTTTGAGGTGAGGGACGACGTCAGTGTCCCTGCTGATTCCACCTGTGGGAAGTGCACCCATCTACAGCTCCTCCAAAGATGTGTTAGGGAACTGGAGCTGGATTTGGATGAACGTAGGAGCATGAGGGAGGCAGAGGTGGCCATAGACATAAGCTTTAGGGATACAGTTACTCCGTGGAATGAAAATAGATGGGTGACGGTGAGAGGGGCTTGGGGGAAGAAGTCAGTGCAGGGATCCCCTGTGGTCGTTCCCCTTAGCAACAAGTATTCCGCTTTGGATACGGTTGAGGGGGACGACATACCAGTGGTGAGCCGCAGTGAGAGGATCTCCAGCACTGTGTCCGTCTCTGTGGCTCGGGAGGGTAAGGGGGAGAGCGGGAGGGCAATAGTTATTGGGGACTCGTTAGTTAGAGGGATAGATAGGAGGTTCTGTGGCAGCAAAATAGACTCGAGGATGGTATGTTGCCTATCGGATGCCAGGGTCCATGACGTCTCGGACCGTGTTTTCCAGATTCTTAAGGGGGAGGGGAAACAGTCACAAGTCGTGGTACACATTGGTACCAACGACATAGGTAAGAGAAGGGACGGGGATATATAGCAGGAATTTCGGGAGCTGGGCTGGAAGCTGAGAGCCAAGACAAAACATGTGGTCATCTCTGGTACGTTACCGGTGCCACGTGATAGCGAGTTGAGGAACAGGGAGAGAGTGCAGTTAAACATGTGGTTGCAGGGATGGTGTAGGAGGGAGGGTTTCAGAAACGTGGATAACTGGAACACATTCTGGGGAAGGTGGGACCTATACACACAGGACGGGGTGCACCTGAACCAGAGGGCACCAATATCCTGGGAGAGAAATTTGAGATGGCTCTTCAGGGGGGTTTAAACTAATTTGTCTGGGGAGTGGGAAAATGAGTTGTAGTCCGGTTGTCAGTGTTGAGGGTGGTGAGGTATTGGGGAAGGTATCACGGTCAAGGGTGGGTACCGGTAGACAGTAAGGTGGGATGAAGTGTGTTTACTTGAATGCAAGGAGCATCCGGAACAAGGTAGATGAACTTGGGGCATGGATTGGTACTTGGGACTCCAATGTTGTGGCCATTACGGAGACGTGGGTAGAACACGGACAGGAATGGTTTTTGGACGTTCCGGAGTAGAGATGTTTCAGTAAGTGTAGGGAAGCTGGTAAAAGAGCTAGAGGAGTTACACTGTTAATCAAGGATAGTTTAACGGCTGCGGAAAGGCACTTCGAGAGGATCTGCACACTGAGGTAATATGGGCTGCAGTTAGAAACAGGAAAGGAGCGGTCACGTTGTTAGGAGTTTACTATAGGCCCCCAAATAGTAATAGAGATGTGGAGGAAGAAATTGCTAAGCAGATTATGGATATGTGTGGGGTTCACAGGGTAGTTGTCATGGGGGACTTTAAGTTTCCAAATATTGACTGAAACTTTGAAGGTCAAATAGTTCGGATGGGCAAGTTTTTGTGCAGTGTGTGCAGGAGGGTTTCCTGACACAATATGTGGATAGGCCGACAAGAGGTGAGGCCACATTGCATTTGGTACTGGGAAATGAACCGGGCCAAGTTCTAGATTTGGTTGTGGGAGAGCACTTTCGAGATAGTGACCACAATTCGGTGTCTTTTGTCATTGCAATGGAGAGGGATAGGGCCATATGGCAGGGCAAGGTTTACAATTGGGGGAGAGGTAATTATGATGCGATGAGGCAAGAATTAGGGGGCATAAGATGGGAACAGAAACTGTCAGGGAAAGGCACTGATGAAAAGTGGAACATTTTCATGGAACAAATACTGGGTGCCCTTGATAGGTATGGCTCTGTCAGGCAGGGAGGAAATGGCCGAGTGAGGGAACCATGGTTCACGAAAGAGGTGGAATGTCTTGTGAAAAGGAAGAGGGAAGCTTATGTAGGGATGAAGAAACAAGATTCAGTTGGCTCGTTTGAGGGTTGCAAGTTAGCAAGCAATGAGTTGAAAAAGGGGCTTAGGAGAGCTAGGAGGGGACATGAGAAGGCCTTGGCGGGTCGGATCAAGGAAAACCCCAAGGCCTTTTCCTCTTATGTGAGGAATAAAAGAATGACCAGGGTGAAGTTAAGGCCGGTCAAGGACAGTAGTGGGAACTTGTGTGTGGAGTCAGTAGAGATAGGCGAGGTGATGAATGAATACTTTTCTTTCGTGTTCACCAAGGAGAAGGGCCATGTTTTTGAGGAAGAGAAGGTGTTACAGGCTAATAGGCTGGAGGAAATAGATGTTCGGAGGGAGGATGTACTGGCAGTTGTGAATGAACTGAAGGTCGATAAGTCCCCTGGGCCTGATGAAATATATCCACGGATTTTTTGGGAGGCAAGGGATGAGATTGCAGAGACTTTGGCTTTGATCTTTGGGTCCTCACTGTCCACGAGGATGGTGCCAGAGGACTGAAAAGTGGCGAATGTTGTTCCTCTGTTTCGGAAAGGGAATAGAAATGACCCTGGTAATTATAGACCGGTTAGTCTTACTTTGGTGGTTGGTAAATTGATGGAAAAGGTCCTTAGGGATGGGATTTACGACCATTTAGAAAGATGCAGCTAATCCGGGATAGTCAGTGCGGATTCGTGAAGGGCAAGTCGTGCCTCACAAATTTGATTGAATTTTTTGAGGAGGTAACTAAGTGTGTTGATGAAGGAAGTGCCGTTGATGTCATATACATGGATTTTAGTCAGGCGTTTGATAAGGTCCCTCATGGTCGGCTTATGATGAAAGTAAGGAGGTGTGGGATAGAGGGAAAGTTGGCCGTTTGGATAGGTAACTGGCTATCTGATCGAAGACAGAGTGTGGTGGTGGATGGAAATTTTTCGGACTGGAGGCAGGTTGCTAGCGGAGTGCCACAGGGATCAGTGCTTGGTCCTCTGCTCTTTGTGATTTATTTTAATGACTTGGAGGAGGGGGTTGAAGGGTGGATCAGTAAATTAGCTGATGACACCAAGATTGGTGGAGTAGTGGATGAGGTGGAGAGCAGTTGTAGGCTTCAAAGAGACATAGATAGGATGCAAAGCTGGGCTGGAAAATGGCAAATAGAGTTTAACCCTGATAAATGTGAGGTGATTCATTTTGGTAGGACTAATTTAAATATGGATTACAGGGTCAAAGGTAGGGTTCTGAAGACTGTGGAGGAACAGAGAGATCTTGAGGTCCATATCCACAGATCTCGAAAGGTTGTCACTCAAGTGGATAGAGCTGTGAAGAAGTCCTAGAGTGTGTTAGCTTATATTAACAGGGGGTTGCAGTTTCAGAGCCGTGGGGTTATGCTGCAACTGTACAGAACCTTGGTGAGACCACATTTGGAATATTCTGTGCAGTTCTGGTCACCTCACTATAAGAAGGATGTGGAAGCGCTGGGGAAAGTGCAGAGGAGATTTACCAGGATGGTGCCTGGTTTGGAGGGTAGGTCTTATGAGGAAAGGCTGAGCGAGCTAGGGCTGTTCTCTCTGGAGCGGAGGAGGCTGAGGGGAAACTAAATAGAGATTTATAAAATGATGAAGGGGATAGACAGAGTGAACGTTCAAAGACTATTTCCTCGGGTGGATGGAGCTATTACAAGGGGGCATACCTAGAGGGTTCATGGTGGGAGATATAGGAGGATATCAGAGGTAGATTCTTTATGCAGCGAGTAGTTGTGGTTTGGAATGGACTGCCTGCAGTGATAGTGGAGTCAGACACTTTAGGAACATTTAAGCGGTTGTTGGAAAAGCACATGGAGCACACCAGGATGATAGGGAGTGGGACAGCTTGATCTTGGTTTCAGATGAAGCTCGGCACAACATCGTGGGCCGAAGGGCCTGTTCTGTGCTGTACTGTTCTATGCTCTATGTTCTATGTCTTAACTTGTCTCTATGTTGTTGAGTGACTACTACAGCTTCTATTCCGTCACTTTCTGAACAGAATATGTGAAATAAATTTTAAGACGTGGTAAGCCCCGAGCTGGAGCCCTGACTAAAGCTGACTTTAAATCAGCAAATGTTTGCTTCTCTTTCCCCCCATTCCACGTTTTACCGACGAGGTTTTCCTCTTTTTACGGAATCCTGTATAGGTTTTACGAATACTGCATAATCTCCAAAAAGTTTCTGCAGTAATTGAACAACCCCAGTACTTGTCTTTCTCCCTTTACAGTGACCGGCTGTGGCATGGTTAACATGAGTTTTTTCCGATCTCCTGTAATTTCTTTTTTCCCCTGTGAGATGATGTGTCCCAGATATTTGCTTTCTGTTGTCCTAACTGAGCTTTGCTCATGTTGTGTTTGAGACCGACACCTAATACTGCTTTCAATATTAAATACTCCTCAATAGAAATGACTTTCTGGTTGCTAAGCAATATTAAACGATATTTTTTACTTATTCAGCGTTTTGTAGGGTAGTCAGAACTGTTTTTTCTATTGTGTGAGGGCCCAGTCATCTGGCAGAATTTCCAGGCTGAACTCCCTGTTGTCGAATACAAAATGATATAATTTGCTATTCCTTAAACAACGCATGGCTGTACCATATTCAAGTTGCATTGTAATTGAGTTTACATGTTTTAGTAAATTCACTGGCACAATTAGTCTTTCAGTTTTACAATCAATTACTGGCAAAATTATTAGCTTTACATTTATGATTCAAATGCCTGATTTATCCAAAACCTTACATTAACAATATTAGGTGATTGATACCCCTATGTTGAGTAATTTATCATTAAATATTCCTTTCATCAAATGGGAATCAGGAAATAGCAGAGGAGTTAAATAGATAGTTGTGTCTGTCTTCACAGAATACATTACAAATAGCATTCGAAAAATACTCAAGGACACAAAGGAGCGGAACAAATGAATACAACAACGATCACTCGAGAAAAAATAGGAAGGAAACTAATGGGCTAAACATCCACTTGTTTCCTGGACCTGTATGGGTTGCATCCTGGAGTATTAAATCAAGGATCTACGGGAATACCAAATGCTCTGGTAGTAATCTTCCAAGAACGATTACCTAATTGAGACAGTAAGAAAGTCTCACAACACCAGGCTAAAGTCCAACACGTTTATTTGGTAGCGTGAGCTTCCAGAACACTGCCCCTTCATCAGGTGAGTGGAGAGATGGGTTCATAAACAGGGCATATATCTAGATATAGACTCAATTGCAATATAATGGTTGGAATGCGAGTCTTAACAGGTCATCAAATCTTTACAGGTATAGACAATGCAAGTTGATGGAGGGTTAAGCACAGGTTAAGGAGGTGTGAATTGTCCCAAGCCAGGGAAGTTAGTAATATTTTGCAAGCCCAGTCGTGGGAGTTACAGGCAGTGTGACATGAACCCAAGATCCAGGTTGTCCTCATGTGTGCGGAACTTGGCTATCATTTTTTGTTCGGCGATTCTGCATTGTTGTGTGTCTTGAAGGCTACCTTGGAGAACGCTTAACTGAAGATCAGAGGCTGAATGCCCTCGATTGCTGAAATGTTTCCCGACAGGAAGGGAGCACTCCTGTCTGGTTATTGTCAAACAGTGTCTATTCATCCATTGTTGTAGTATCTGCATGGTTTCGCCGATGTACCATGCCTCAGGTTATCCTTTTCTGCAGCATATCAGGTAGACAACGTTGGCCGAGTTGCACAAGTATGTACCGTGTACCTGGTGGATGTGTTCTCACGGAGATGATGGCATCTGTGTCGATGATCCAGCATATCTTGCAAAGATTGCTGTGGCAGGGTTGTGTGATGTCGTGGACGCTGTTCTCCTGACGGCTGGGTAGTTGGCTGCAAATAATACTCTGTTTGAGGTCACGTGGTTGTTTAAAGGCAAGTGGTGGGCGTGTGGGGATGGCCTTTGCGAGATGTCTGTCTTCATAGATGACATGTTGAAGGCTCCAAAGAAGGTGTTGGAGCTTCTCCGCTCCAGGGAAGGTACTCTGTTGGCCATCTTCCGTATTTGTCTTCTGAGGAGGTCAGTGCGGTTTTCGCTATGGCTTGTCAGAACTGTCGGTCGACGAGTCGAACATCATATCCTGTTATTTCAGCGTCTTTCAGCGTCTGTAACTGTCTATTGCGATCCTCCTCATCTGAACAGATCCTGTGTATATGGAGGGCTTGTAGGTAGATGATGGCTTCTTTAACATGGTCAGGGAGCAAGCTGGAGAACTGGAGCATCATGAGGATATCCGTGGGCTTGCAGTGTCGTTAAGTGTTGAGATGACCATCCTTGATGGAGATGTGTGTGTCCAAGAATGCAACTGATTCTGGAGAGTAGTCCATGCTGAGTCTGATGGTGGGTTGGAACTTGTTGATGTCATCGCGTTGTTGTTTCAGTGATTGTTCACCGTGAGTCCAGAGGAAGAAAATGTCATCGATGTATCTATTGTATAGTGTCAGGTGAAGGACGTGTTAGGTGAAGAGAACTTGAACGAACCTGTGCATGAAGATGTTGGCATATTGAGGTGCGCATTTGGTCCTTATGGCTGTTCCGTGTGCCTGGATGAAGAACTGGTTGTACAAAGTGAAAACATGTAGTCCAGGATGAAGTGGATGAGTTGCAGAATTGCATCTCGAGATTGGCAGATGTCGGGATTGAGTACTGATGGGGATGCTGGTGTAGAGTGCTGAGACATTCATCGTGATGAGGAGCACATTCGGTAATGCTAATGCAAGCCCATGGATAACCTCACGATGCTCCACTTCTCAAACTTCCACCCTAAACATGTTAAAGAAGCTATCCCCTACCGACGCGCTCTCCATATACACAGAATCTGCTCAGATGAGGAGGAACGCAATAGACATCTGCAGGTGCTGCAACACTCATAAGAACAGGACATGGTGCTCAACTCCTTGATTGACAGTTGCGGCACGCCACAGCAAAAAATCGAACCGAACCCCTCAGAAGACAAACACAAAACACGGCCAACAGTGTACCCTTCATCGTCCAATACTTCTCCAGGGCGGAGAATCAACAACATATTTTTCAGAGCCTGCTACATGCCATCAATGAATACGAATATCTCACCAAGGCCATCCCCACACCTCCACTACTTCCATTTAAACAACCTCAAGCAGACCATTGTTCGTAGCCAACTACCCAGCCTTCAGGAGCACAGCGACCACGGCCCCACGCAACCCTGCCACAGCAACCTCTGCAAGACATGCTGAATCATTGAATGAATGCCATGATCTCACGTGAGAACACCATCCACCAGGTACACTGTACATACTCATGAGACTCAGCCAATGGTGTCTACCTGATACGCTGTAGGAAAGGATGTTGCAAGGCATGGTACATCGGCACATGCTACGACAACCGATGAATGGAAACCACTCAACAATAACCAGGCAGGAGTATTCCCTTCCGGGGAACACTTCAGCAGTCGAGGGCATTCAGCGTCTGGTAAGCATTCTCCAAGGCAGCCTTCAAGAAACACAACAATGCAGAATCGCCGAGCAGAAAATGATAGCCAAGTTCCGCACACATCATGCCGACCTCAGCTGGGATCTTGGATTCATGTCACACTAGCCGTGAGCCCCACGACTTGCCTGGGCTTGCAAAATCTTATTAACTGTCCTGGCTTGAGACAACTCACACTACTTTAACCCGTGCTTAACCCTCTCTCCACTCGCATTGTCTGTACTTGTAAAGACTTGATTGTCTGTTAAGACTCGCATTCCAACCATTATCTTGCAATTGAGTCTGTGTCTATATAATGCCCTGTTTTTGAACCCATTCACTGATGAAGGGGCAGCGCTCCGAAAGCTCATGCTACCAAATAAACATGTTGGACTTTAACCTGGTGTTGTGAGACCTTTTACTATGCCCAACCCAGTTCAAAGCTGACATCTCCACTAACTGAGACATAAATGATTCTCAGACCTCTTGACAAGGTAGATGCAGAGAAGTTGTTTGCCATTGTGGGAGCGTTTGGAATCACAGGATGTGAATTCAGAATGAACAGTCGCCAAATTCAGACAGAGATCAGGAGGAATTTCATCTCTCAGAGGGTATTAAATCTGTGGAATCATTAACTGCAGAGAGCTGCAGATGTTGTGTTAAGTATGTTCAAGCCTGACCGTTTTTTAATCAATATGGAAATCAAGGTTTGTTATAAGACAGGCAAGATGGCACAGTGGATAGCACTACTGCCTCACAGCATCAGGGATCCTGATACGATTCTGGCCTTGGGAGATTGTGTGTGTGTGTGTGTGTGTGTGTGTGTGTGTGTGTGTGTGTGTGTGTGTGTGTATAGTTTACATGTTATCTCCATGCCCATGTGGGTTTCCTCCAGATGCTCTGGTTTCCTCCCACAGCCCATAGATATGGCGATAAGGGGGATTGGCCATGCAACATTGCCCCTTACTGTCCAAAGGTGTGTAGGTTAGTTGGACTCACCGTGGTAAATGTGTGGGGTCACAGAATAGGATAGAATGTTGGACCTCAGAGTTTTGGATAGTTGGTGTGGACTCGATGGACTGAATGAGCTCCTGCACTGTAGGCATTGGATGTAGGGTCTATATCAAAGAGGATTTGAAGATTATCAAATCAGCCATGCTCCCATTCAATGACAGAGCTGACTGAGCCGAATGGCCCAGTACTGCTTCTGCATCTTTTGGCCTTATTGCCTTCATAGTGAGTAGGTGTTAGCATTAGAACAAACGGTCAGCACTGGCTGGTGGGAAAAGAGCATAATGTTTTAGATCAGAAAATGTTTAAGAACATTCAATCCAAAAGCAAAATATGAAAACAGGATCCAGGCTGGACATTGCGTTGGGAAAAATCAAAATGAAGGACACCGTTCATGAAGTTTTTTAACTCAATCCTGAATCTGATTGGATACAATTTCTCTCATCGGAAGATGAGTTGCTGTTCTTCCAGTTTGCATTGTGCTTTACTGGAACATTGCGTATGCCCGACAACAATGTGGGCATGAGTGCAAGGTGGTGAATTGAAATGGCATGCTTGCTGACTGAACAAATGCGTTCCGTAAACTGGTCACCAGTTTGCGTTTAGTCTGCCCACACGAGAGGAGACCGCATTTAGAGCAGTGAATCCAGCATTTAAAATGAGGTGTGAATATCAGGAAGCATGAGAAGAAGGATTACGTTTGAACCGAGTGTGTGCCCTTTGCTTAAATATCAAAATCTCTAAGCCCACCTCAGTGAATCATGTTAGGCAGTTTACGGGAATGGTAACCACTTGTTGGTTATTGTTGAAGTGATGAAATAGTCACATTTAGTCACATAAACTGGTGAAGATTGACAAAATTGAAAAAAATACATATTGCACGTTGGAGTCACTGCTAAGCCATAATTTATTATGAAACTTTGATTGCCCTTGAAAAGGTAGTGGTGTGTCATTTGCTTGAACCGATGTTGTCCCTGTTGTGTGGGTACATGTAACGTGTTGTTAAGAGGGAGTTCCAGCAGTTTAGCCGAGGAATATTGAAGGAATCGTAATACAGTTCCAAGCCGGCATGGTGTGTTCCTTGGAGGGGAATTCCAGGTGGCAGTTTCCCCATATATCTGCTTCTTTTGCCTTTCTCGATGATAGAGATGGGTTCTGAAGGTGTCATTGAAGGCGTCTTGTTGAGTTGTTGGAGTGCATCCTCCAGATGGGACACAATGTTGCCATTGTACGTGGGTGGTGTGGAGTGAACGTTAATAGAGGTAGTGGGAGTAATATTCAAAAAGGTTTGTGTTCCTCGATGAATCCGAACTTGTATTATTGGAGCTGTGGTCATCACCACAGATTCAATGTGATTACCTGTGAGGAAGGAATGTACTTTTGTTTCTAAATGTGAACAAGTTAATTCATTTAGAAGAGAATTCTTGGAAATCAAGTGATGGGTCACACATGAATATGTACGTGGCATGGGCAGGAATTAGTTTTAAAATAATTTCAATTATGAATCTCAGGCAAAAAGGAGTTTGCGCAATGACAATTGTCAGTGTCTGGGATAAAGAAGAACAGGGAATCAGAATAGCTCAGAGTCTGAGGAATAGGCAGAAATGGCAAATCGTGCACATTGTGCCCAATTCTGGGCACCATGCTAGAGAAACTAAGTAAGTACTTTAGGAATGAGGCAGATAAAGATGAAGAGGACATTTTTGACCACGGTTATGGGAATTCTCCCACGTGAAATAGAACATCTGAGATTATTCTCCTCAGAGAAGTTTGATGGGAAATATGACAGATCATCAAAACCCTGGGGTGGTGGTGTTGTGACGCAGGTGGAATAGAGCAAAATCACTCCCATTGCAAGGCATGTGTAAACACCAAGAACAAACCTTAAAGCTGTTTCGCAAATGAATCAGCGACGAGATGTGTGGAAACTCATTTTACAGTTAGTGGTTCGGACCTCAAATGAATTTTCTGAAGGTATGGTGAAGTTAGATTCAATCAGTCGGCAATTCACCAAGGAACTGAGGGGACAATATGCAGGAAAAAAAAATGAGGAGTCAGGTCAGTGCCATTAGCTGAGGTGATCTTGCAGCGCGCCGAGATGGAAAAGGCAGGTCAAATGGTATAGAGCAGAATTGATAACATTCAACGACTTCCTACTTGATTTTGTGATTTATTCGACTGACTTACAGCAGATAAAGAGAACAATCAGGTCCCAGCGTGCAGAGGAACATGCTTGAGAGGTTACTCTGAGGTTAGAATTCTAATTACTGAATAGTCACTGAAAAAATGAGTCATGTCAATGCGGCTCATGTTGTTGGAAGGAACATTTCCATTGCTGTTTGCACAGATTCCATTTTTTTATTTGCTTCGCTTCATTAACACTGCATTGAAGTTACTGTGAAAATCCCCTAGTCGCCACACTCTGGCACTTTTTGGGGTACACTGAGGGAGAATTTAGCTTTGCCAATATACATAACCAACAGGTCATTCAGACTTTGGGAGGCTAACCAGCACGTCTTTCAGACTGTGGGACGAAACCGGAACACCCAGAAGAAACCCATGCAGACATGGAGAGAACCTACAGATTCCATAGAGAATGATCCAAGCCCGGGAATCGAACCCGGATCCCTGGCAGCACTGCCAACCACTGTGCCAACGTGCCACTCCGTGTTCTTGTAGCTGCTACATGTTATGGTATGTGAATTTTCCAGTCTTGTGGCTGGGGATCTGGTTCCAAGTATACCTCAATAATTCATATATTCTCTCAATTGGGAATTACAACAATTGCCATCATATTTTTTCCAAAGATTTGGGGAAATAATTCGAACGGTTTTGCAATCTCAGTCTACCCGTGGAGACCCTGGAGGGTATAAATTCATGCACAGGGAACTTCAATTCAGAGAAATCGTCTGCTGCAAAAAGGGACAGATGCACTTCAAACACAAAATGCATCGACCAATTGAATGCATCAGGAAAATATTCGACATGGTCCTTGCCATATTTGGTGTGCCTGGTAAGTATCTAAGTCAATGTGCTTGTTTAACTCTGCACATGTGATCGTTTCTACAATTGCACTGAGCACAATAATGTTACATTCGATCGAATGGTCTCAGTTTTGCAGACACATATGTAATAATATAATTAGGTTAATTATCTGTGCAGGTGCATTTTGTTGCTCCAACTGGTTCTAGTTCAAAAGCACTCAGCATAATAAAGGTGTTGCATTCATTAGAATGCTTCGTCTTGTTGAATAAAACATCAAAGCAAGAAACACTTTGAGTGGTAGTTTTATTCGGGTAATCTGTCCACTTAGAATACTACTGAGCGTGGTCCCAAACTGAGTTATCTGGTATTATTTTTGCACAGTCCATTTGACGGCTCCAAAGGTTTATTTTTTGCGGTGTAAGGAACAGAGCTGTACGCAAATATTTAAGTGAGCTATCATTCAGCTTGCTATATCGCTTACTATAACCTCTTTTTGTGATCTTCATATAGAAATAATACTATTTTCGTCACAATGCACTGTCTCAGTAAATGTCATTTCTGCATCTGTAGCACGGTACAAAAACCAGAGGGAGTAGTCTGAACTGGATCCGGTTCTCCCAGCAGAGGTAATGGCTCCATACCGGGGGAAGGGGCTCCATTCTGGGAGAAGGGTTTCCTAACGCAGAATGTGATCCAAGTCTAAGATGAGTTCCTACCAAAGGGGTGGTAGGAGACCAGATAGGTCCCCAAACTACCAATTCTTTGCTTTCCGTGAAAACAGGATGTGTCCCTGGGGAAAGTCTGCAGCCCACTCTCATCTGACATATGCTTAACCTGGAATTGGGTATCTCAGAGGCTGGCTGAGACCATATTTGACATGCTTTTCCCAGTGATGCTATTTTCATTGCTGTTGAGTTTCAGTAAATCCCAGTCTCTTTCCCCTTTCTCTCTCCTGCAGTTAATTTAGTGGCAATTGTGATCCTGTCTCGTGGAAAGTGTGACCTCTCCACCTGCACAGTGCGCTGTCTTGTGGCCATGGCAGTGGCGGACCTCCTGGCATTATCACTGAGTTATACTGAACCAAATCGATGATTATTATTTCCCACCAAATTTCCTGAGAATCACCCCTGTGTGCAGTGTTCGTTACATCCTGCTATGCACAGCCACTGTCTGGTTCATCGTCACATTCATTTTTGATCGATTTGTCCCCACTTGTTGTCAGAAGCTAAAATCTAAATATTGCACTCAGAAAACTGCATCTGTGGTCCTCGGAACAATCGGCACTGTGCTCTATTTTAAAAATATCCCCAATTACTTTAGATTTAAACTGAGAAGGATTATTGACAATGTGCCATGGCATTGTGATAATAAGCTAAGTTACTTGAAGGACCCTCGATGTATTGGATTTAAATATTTTGAGAAGGTTTTAATGCCATTGCTCCGATTTGCTTTAATTCTATTGCTCAATGCTCTGACAGTCAAACATATTCTCGTCACTCGTCGAATCTGCAAAGGACTCAGAGGTCAGAGCAGGGGAGAGAATCACAGTGACCCAGAGATGGAGAGCAGAAGGAAATCTATCATTTCACTCTTCACCATATCCAGCAGCTTCACACTCTTCTGGTTTGTGTATGTAATTATTTTTATGTTCATGATTACTGAGATTAATATTCTTCGTACACCTTTGTGAAAGTCGCATATATGTTACAGAACTGAGGTTGCTGCACAAACACATTGATTTATGTGGCGACTCAGTCCAAATTCAGAGAGCAGTTGAAGAAATGTTGAAATATCCATTTACTTCAATTATCAAATTAATAAAGAAAACAATAGAGCACAGCTCAAATATCCCTTGTTAAGTGGCAAGAGCGAACAACAGAGGGAATGGGCCCAGAGGAGCAGGAAACATCGAAAATGTCTAACGATGGGTCAGAGGGAACAGGGAGAGATCGGAACAAAATTAGCAGCAGGTATTTATACTGAGAAGACCAGCGGGTTAGGAGGAAGCACAGTCATTCAGAGGACCGAATGCAAATGAGCAGAAGCAATCCGACACAATAATGTGCAATGGGACAAGCACATGAGAAACTTTCGGATGACCTGCACTAACTCTCAGACGGAGCCACACAAAACAAAGGCTAGTGGGACAATGGTGAGAGATGGCATGCGGATCCCCAGAAGTAAATAAACAGGATGAATCAGTGGGTCAGAAAGCAGTGACCAAGGGAGCAGAATTGAAATCCAGAAGAGTGGACAGTAAGGAGCCAGAAGGATAGTCAGAAAAAAGGCCTGAAGGTTAGGAAGTAAAGCAGCAGACACTGTCTCTCCTACATCTCCTCAATTCGATTCTCAGTTCCTCACATAGTGTGTAAGATCATGGCTGATCTGTGGCCTAACTCCATGTACCGGCCATAGGCCCATATCCCTTGGTACCCCTGCTCAATTAGAAAAAAGTCTATCTCAGACTTTACCTAAAAATGAATCAGCATTTACCGCCATATGATGAAGAGTGTTCCAAAACCCCCACCATTCTCTGCATAACGCGGTATGTTCGAACATCTGCCTGAACAGTCTGCCCCAAAATTTTAGATCATATTTAGATTCTGAAGCCGTCAGCGAGTGGATGCAGTTTATCTGTATCCACCCTCTTCTTCCCTGCAAATGTTTTGCAGATTTCAATGCTCAACAGTTTGAACTTGAGAGAATAAAGGCCTAATTTATCTAATCTCTCCTCAACTTAACTCGTGAAGTACAGGTATCATTCCTGCAACACTGCGTTGAACTCCCTCCAGGGTGGCACGGTGGGACAATGGTTATCACTGCTGCATCACAGCACCAGGGTCCCGTTTTCGATTCCTGGCGTTGGGTAACTGTATGCGTGGAGTTTGTATATTCTCCCTGTGTCTGCTTGTGTTTCCTCGGATGCACCGGTTTCATCCCACAGTCCAAAAACGTGCTGGTTAAGTGCATTGACCATACCAGTGGTGTGCCCCAGGGATCTGTTCTGGGACCCTTGCCGTTTGTCATTTTCATAAATGACCTGGATGAGGAAGTGGAGGGATGAGTTGGTAAGTTTGCCAATGACACGAAATTTGGTGGGGTTGTGGATAGTCTGGAGGGATGTCAGCAGTTACAGAGGGACATAGATAGGATGCAAGACTGGGCGGAGAAGTGGCAGATGGACTTCAACCCAGATAAATGCGTAGTGGTCAGGTCAAATGAAATGAAGGAGTACAATATTAAGGGAAAGACACTTAGTACTGTAGAGGATCTGAAGGACCTTGGGGTCCGGGTCCATAGGACTCTAAAATCGGCCCCGCAGGTGGAGGAGGTGGTTAAGAAGGTGTATGGTGTGCTCGCCTTTATCAATCGAGGGATTGAGTTCAGGAGTCCGTGGATAATGATGCAGCTATATAAGACCCTACTTGGATTACACCTCGTCAGACCCCACTTGGAGAACTCAGTTCTGGTCGCCTCATTACAGGAAGGATGTGGAAAAGATTGAAAGGGTGCAGGGGCGATTTAGAAGGATGTTGCCTGGATTGGGTGGCATTCCTTATGAGGGTAGGCTGAGGGAGCTCGGTCTTTTCTCTTTGAAGAGACGTAGGATGAGAAGAGACCTAATAGAGGTATATAAGATGTTGAGAGACATAGATCGTGTGGACTCTCAGAGGCTCTTTCCCACGGTGGAAATGGCTGCTACGAGAGGACACAGGTTTCAGGTGCTGGGGGGTAGGTACAGGGGAAATGTTCTGGGGAAGTTTTGCACAGCGGGTGGTGGGCGAGTGGAATCGGCCTCCGTCAGTGGTGGTGGAGGCAAACTCAATAGGGTCTTTTAAGAGACTCCTGGATGAGAAAATGGGACTTAATAGGATGGAGGGTTATAGGTAGGCCTAAAAGGTAGGGATATGTTCGGCACAACTTGTGGGGCCGAAGGACCTGTTTTGTGCTGTCGTTTTTCGATGTTTCTTCTATTTTTCTGAATTCTCCCTCAGTGCACCTGAACAGGAGCCAAAGTGTGATGACGAGGGGATTTTCACAGCAACTTCAACACAATGTTATTGTAACCTACTTGTGACACTAATAAATTAACTAAAAAAAAATCTTTCCTATGGTGTGTTGCCCATACCTGCTCACAATATTCTAAGTGTGGTCCAACTATGTTTTTTACAACTGCAGCATAACATCTGCATCCCTGTACTCCAGCCCGTTAGCTATGAAAGCCAGCATTCCTTTTGCCTTTTTGACGATTTTCTGCACATGTTCATGGTATTTTAATGAGCTATCTACCTGAACCCCCCAAATCTGCTTTCTGGTCATAACCTATCCACCAATATCTATTACAAGCTCACCGACTCCCACAACTACTTGGATTACACCTCGTTACCCACCACATCTTGTAAGGAATCCATCCGATTCTCTCATTTCCTTCACCTCTGCCGCATCAGTTCTGTTGATGCTACTTTCCAAAGTAGCGCTGCCGATATGTCTTCCTTCTTCCTGCATCGTGTTTTACCACGCACTGTGGTTGACAGGGCTCTGGACCCTGTCTGACCTATCCCACGAGCCACTGTTCTCACCCACCACCCCTTCCCTCCCGGAACGACAGGATAGGGTCCACCTTGTCCTCACTTTTCACCCCACCAGCCTCTGCTTTCAAAGGATCATCATCCACCATTTCCACCAACTCCAGCATGATGCCACTACTGAACAGATCTATCCCAAATTCCCCAATCCTCCATCACAGCCAACACCTCATCCCCTGCCCACGGCACCTTCTTATGCAATTGTAGAAAGTGTTACAGCTGACTCTTTACCCCCTCCCTGATCACCGTCCCAAGGCATAAACACCCCTTTCAGGTGAAGCAGAGCTTCACATGCACCTCCTACAATTTGACCCATTGTATTTGCTGCTCCCAATGCAGTTCACTCTACACCAGAGGGATCAAATGCAGGCTGGGTGATCACTTTGCTGAACACCTTCTGTCCATCCAGAAACAAGACATTCCTGTCACTTGCCGCTTCAACACACCACACTGCTCTTCTGTCCTCATTTCCTTCCTTGGCCTTCTGCAAGTTCCAGCAAATCACAACGCAAAATAGAGGAACAGCACCTCATCTTCCGATTGGGCACTTTACAACCTTCTGGACTGAACATTGAGTTCAACAACTTCAGAACTCTCTCCTCCACCTTCACCCATTTCTGTTTAATTTATTTCATTTTGTTTCTTCTTTCTGTCTCATTCATCCATTTTATCCTCCTTTTTCACTTCTTTTTTTCCACTTCGCCACTCCTGCTCTCCATCTTGCCCCCACCCCTTCTCCCTTTTGGGTCAACTGCCTGAACCTGCTGTACCTCTCTTCTGCCATACACACATTCTGATCACTTAATGGCCATTTTTTGCACATTTCTCAGCCTTCTTCATCCTCATTTACATTCCATTTGTCCAATTACAGACCCCCAGAGTACAAATCTCTTCAGATTTGCTTTGCTCTTAGCTCTAATGAAGGGTCATCCAGACTCAGAACATTGGCTCTATTTTCTCTTCTCAGATGCTGTCAGACCTGCTGAGATTTTTCAGCAATTTCTGTGTTTGTGAGCGAGGGCATGAGTTGAGCGTAGGAGTTAAGTCGGGAAACATTTCTATTACACAGATAACCGTTAAAGTTTGGATTTATCGTCCAGAAACACAAATTGATATTAGATCAGTTGATGCTGCTGGGTTATTTGGATGTGTGACATGAAACTGGATATAATGTTTTATACTGTTGTTATTGTGTTATTACAAAATGAGCACAGTCACAACTACAAGGGTATGAAGACAATGGGCTACAGTGGAGTTTTGAAGTTAATTTAAAGATAAGATTGTCGATAAGTGTGCTATAATTTTGAGGAAATATATTATAACTTCAGCAATGACATTTTTGACTGAGAATCAAAGACTCTAAAATATGTACCTATTTGCCTGTGAGTAACTAAGAAAGTTAAGGGTTGTATCCAATTGAAACAAGTGACAGACACTACTACAAACATTAGTGGAATCTTAGTATTTGGAGTTTTACAAAATTCTCTGGATTGTGTACAGCTTCCAGCAGATTGGAAAACCATAAATGTAATACCTGCATTCAAAAAAAGAGGAAAACAGAAATCAGAAAATTACTGGCTACTTGCAGGTCAATTCAAGAACATGCCTAATGCCATGATGAAAGACGGGGTTGCATGGCATTTAGCAAATCGAAGTACAATCAAGCAGTGGAACATGATTTATGAAGCTGAAAACATTTTTGGCAAATGTGTTGCCTCTGTTGAGGAAGCATGAAGCAGGATGGATAAAGGGGAGCCAGTGGATACAATATACTTGGATTTTCAAACGACATTCATAATGTGGCACATCAAATATAAAATACAAAGCATAGTCATATTGGTGGCAATATATCAGCTGGGATAGAGAATTGTCTCGCTAGCTGGGAAAAGCGAGTTGAGATAAGTAGTTTAATTTCAATTTGGGAAACGAGCTAAGAGTGCCACAGGGCTCAGTACTGGGACCTCAACTTCTTACAATCTATGTTAATGACTTCAATGAAGTAACAGGTTGTTTTGTTAAAGTTGTTGATACAAAAATTGCTGAGATGCAATTTGTGAGACTTTGAATATTCTGCAAATATTCATCAGAAATCTGGCTGATGGAGCATTGTGTGGGAAAATGTAAGGTTGTTCACACTTGAGAACAATAGAGTAGTAATTTATTATTTAAATTGAGTACTTCATAATGCTGAAACACTGGGAAATCTGGCCGCCTTCTACATAAATCACAACAAATGAGCATCCATGCCCACTAAGTAATCAGGAAGGTAAATTGAATTTTCGCGTTTGTTAAAAGGGACTTGGAGTGGAGAAGTAGGAATGTCTTGCAGTACAAGATGTGGAGATGCCGGCGTTGGACTGGGGTAAACACAGTAAGAAGTTTAACAACACCAGGTTAAAGTCCAACAGGTTTATTTGGTAGCAAAAGCCACACACGCTTTCGGAGCTGCAAGCCCCTTCTTCAGGTGAGAAGAAGGGGCTTGCAGCTCCGAAAGCTTGTGTGGCTTTTGCTACCAAATAAACCTGTTGGACTTTAACCTGGTGTTGTTAAACTTCTTATTGCAGTACAAGTACAGGGCTTTGGTGAGGCCATGCCAAAAGGCCCATGTACAGTTTGATCTCTTTATTTAAGGAGTATTATAGTTGCATCAGAGGCAATTAAGAACAATTTTGGAGAAAGGGACTGTCTTATGAGGAAATGTTGAACAGGTTGTGCTTTAACTCATTACAATTTAGAAGTGAGAGGCACGGTGCCACCGTGGTTAGCACTGCTGCCTCACAGAGCCAGGGACCTGGGTTCGATTCCCAGCTTGGGTCTCTGTCTGCGTGGAGTTTGCCCATTCACCCCGGGTCTGCATGGGCTTCCTCCGGGTGCTCCGGTTTCCTCCCACAGTCCAACAATGTGCTGGTTAGGATGATTTGCCATCCTGCATTGCCCCTTAATGTCCCGGGATGTACAGGTTAGAGGGATTAGCGGGGTATATGTGTGGGGTTGTGGGGATAGGGTCTGGGGTGAGATTGTTATCGCTGCAGACTCGATGTGCTGAATGGTCTCCTTCTGCAATGTAGGGTTTCTATGATTCTATGATCTTATTGAAACATATAAGATTCTGATGGGACTTGACGGGATGGATGCTGGGAGAATTTGTCTCGTCGGGGATGGGGAGAGAATCTAGATCCAGGAGACGTAATTTCAAAATAAGTAGCCTTTCACTTCAATGAAGGTGAAGACTATTTACTTTTTATTGCAAATAAATTAATATTTGAAAGTCGATATCCCCAACGCAGTGTCGGCCAAAACATTTGAAGTTTGATTTGGACAGATTTATCATCTGTAAATGATTCAACAGTTATTGTGTAATTGGCTGGCCGTGAGACAGGAGAACTGTGGAGTGAAGGTCACCATTAGATCAGGCACGATCTTATTCATTGGCTGAGCAGGCACGAGGGCGAAAACTCTGAATCCAGATCATTTTTGTTTGTTTGCTCCGTTATCATCTCTCCAGCCAGGCATTCATGGTTCTATCATCCTGTTTCTAAATTCACAAGATTATGGTAGGAAGTGAATCCAGAGTTACTAACTTAGACTTCCTGCTGGTGATTTTTTTTCTCACTTTTCTAAAATCTGCCTGAGGGTCTTGACTTTTTGCGAATCATGGCATTGGTACCAATGAGGACCACAATGACCGATCGTTTATTAAAACATAGAACATAGAACACTACAGCGAAGTAGAGGCCCTTCGGCCCTCGATGTTGCGCCGACCAGTGGAACCAATCTAAGGCCCCTCTAATCTACACTATTCCAATATCATCCATATGTTTATCCAATAACCATTTGAATGCTCTTAATGTTGACGAGTCCACTACTGCTGCAGGCAGGGCATTCCACACCCTTACTACTCTCTGAGAAAAGAACCTACCTCTAACATCTGTCCTATATCTCTCATCCCTCAATTTAAAGCTATGTCCCCTCGTACTAGCCATCACTATCTACCCTATCTAATCCTCTGATCATCTCGTATGTCTCTATTAAGTCACCTCTTAACCTACTTCTCTCTAACGGAAACAACCTCAAGCCCCTCAGCCTTTCCTCATACGATTTTTCCACCTTACCAGGCAACATCCTGGTCAATCTCCTCTGCACCCTTTACAACATTTCAACATCTTTCCTATAATGCAGCGACCAGAACTGTACGCAATGCTCCAAATGCGGCCGCACCAGAGTTCTGTACAGTTGCAGCATGACCTCCTGGCTCCGAAACTCAATCCCTCTACCAATAAAAGCTAACACACCGTACGTCTTCTTAACAACCCTATCAACCTGGGTTCCAACTTTCAGGGATCTATGCACATGGACACCCTGATCCCTCTGTTCATCCACACTCCCAAGTATCTTACCATTAGCCCAGTACTCTGTATTCCTGTTACTCCTTCCAAAGTGAATCACCATTATTCACCATTATTCTCCATCTTCAGAGCATCCAGGAGCCATTCAGTGATATAATGATATTTGTGACCCTGGCATGAGCTGGCGCGCAGTCGGTAGCATCATATAATGGTGAAAGCACATCTGCAGCCATTGAAATGGCTGACAGCTCCAAAAATCCACCATCACCATTGTATTTTAACTACATCCTTACATGGACTTGGTCCGAGCGGCACTCCAAATACCAGTTGGAGAGTGAGATGCACTCAGGGATCCCTTCAATACCAGCGTGGACACTAAGGTGAACATCACTCCCAGTGAGGAAAGACGTGAAAAAGTTTGAGGTGTAACCAATTCTTCGGGTCTAGCTGCAGTGGGTAGAAGGCTCCTATTTTATGAACAGAGTGCAAAATCGAGGCAGCGAGAGGCAAAAGAGAATGATGTTTTTTCACCCAGATGGTAGTGAGTCCTTATAATACACTGCTTCAAAGAAAGTTCGCAGCAGAGGCTCTCACTGCATTCGGAAAACCCTTGGATATGCAGCTCAAGAACGAAAACGTACAGGGCTACAGAACAAGAGCTGGAAATTAGGATGAGGCTGAAGGCCTTTTTTCCCATCAATATTGAGAAAACAAAAAAATTAAAGCACAGGAACCTCCTGTGGGTCCTCCAAGCCTGCACCAACCATGCTGCCCATCTGAATTGAGACCCCCTACCCTGCCGGGGACCATGTCCCTCTTTTCTCATCCTATTCATACATTTGTCAAGCTACCCCTTAAAAATCACGATCGTATCTGCTTCCACTACCTCCCCAGCCACCCACCACCACTGTGTTAAAAACGTGCCTCGGACATCGCCATTAAAACTTGCCCTTCGCACCTTAAACCTATGCCCCTCTTAATTGACTCTTTTACCTTGGGAAAAAGCTTCTGACTATCCACTCTGTCCATGCCCCCCATAATCTTGTCGACTTCTATCATGTCGCTCCTCAACCTTCCTCATTCCAGTGAGAAGAAACCAAGTTACTCCAACCTCTTCTTATAGCTAATGACCTTCAAAACAGGCCATAGCCTGGTAAATATTTTCTGCACGCTTCTCCAAAGCCTGCACATCTTCTGGTAGTGTGGCGACCAACATTGAACACTATGTTCCAAGTGCGGCCAAAATAACATGCCATAAATTTGAAAAATGACTTGCCAAGATTTAAACTCAATATTGCAGCTGATGAAGGCACACATGCCGTATGCCTCCTTGACTATCTTCTGCACCTGCGTTGCCAGTATCATTGACCTGTGCACCTGTGCACTCAGATCCCTCTGCCTATCAATACTCTTGAGGGTTCTGCCTCGACTGTATATTTCGCATCTGAATTACACCTTCCAAAATGCATTATCTCACATTTGTTCGGATTAAGCTCCATCTGGCATCTCTCTGCCTAAGTCTCCAATTGATCTATATCCTGCTGTGTCCTCTGATGATCTTCATCTCTACCTGCAATTGTGTGGTCTGCAAAGTTACGAATCAAACTAGTTCCATTTTCCTCCAAATAATTTATATATATTACAAACAGCAAAGGCCCCGCACTGACCCCTGAGGAACGCCACTCGTCACAGCCCTCCATTCAGAAACAGACCCTTCCACTGCTGCCCTTTGTCTTCTATGGCCGAGCCAATTCTGTATCCATCCTGCCAGCTCACCTCTGATCCCGTGCAACTTCACCTTCTGTACCAATGTGCCATGAGGGACCTTGTCGAAGGCCTTTCTTGTCATTTATTTGCATCAGCGCAATCACTGCAACCAAAAGGTGGATTTCCGGGGTATATCTTCCTTCTTCGTGTGAAGGCAGGTGTCCAGGTGAGGGCAGCAGAGCGGCGAAGGTGATTGGCAGTTGCAGGTATGATTTGCATAGGTGCAGTTCTGCGACCAGAAGGTAGTTTGTGGAGGAGCTGTTGTGAAGGGACAGTTAAACCCCAAACAGTACTTCAGTGTTTCCCTCCCTACCTCCTCTTCTAACCAAAAGCAAAAACAAATTGAGGATCACAAGAAAGGGAGAGGTGAGTTGAGATTATTTTATCCTTTTATATGGGCGGCACGGTAGCACAGTGGCTAGCACTGCTGCTTCACAGCTCCAGGGTCCCGGGTTCGATTCCCGGCTCGGGTCACTGTCTGTGTGGAGTTTGCACATTCTCCTCGTGTCTGCGTGGGTTTCCTCCGGGTGCTCCGGTTTCCTCCCACAGTCCAAAGATGTGCGGGTTAGGTTGATTGGCCAGGTTTAAAAAATTGCCCCTTAGAGTCCTGGGATGCGTAGGTTAGAGGGATTAGTGGGTAAAATATGTGGGGGTAGGGCCTGGATGGGATTGTGGTCGGTGCAGAGTCGATGGGCCGAATGGCCTCCTTCTGCACTGTAGGGTTTCGATGATTTATATGATGATGTATATGGCATTTAGGGCAGTGTATGCTCCTCCTGCCAGATGTGGGAAATTAGGGAGCCATTTAGTGTCCCTGACAACTTTGTCTGCAGGAGTTACAGCTCCTCACAGACTGCGTTGCTCGGTTGGAGCAGCAGGTGGATATAGGAGGCCGAGAGTGTGATAGACACGAGGTTCAGGGAGGTTGTCACACCACAGGTTCAGACAGGTAGGTGGGTGACCATAAAGAGATGCAGACAGGTCGTTCAGGAGTCTCCTGTGGCTGTACCCGAGCAGTTATACCGTTTTGGATATGGTTGAGTGGGACAGGCTGTCAGCGGAAGATACCAGCAGCAGCCAGGCCTGTGGCACCACACATGGTTCTGATGTGGAGCAGGGTCGGGCAAAGAGCAAGCGAGCTGTATTAATAGGGGTCTTGCTCGTTGGAGGCACAGGTAGGCGTTTCTGTGGCCGCAATTGAGACTCCAGGTTGGCGTGTTGCCCCCCTGGTGCGTCTCTGAGCAATTGCAGGACATTCTTAAGGGGGAGGGTGAGCAGCCCGTGGTCGTTGTACATATTGGTACCAACGACATAGGTAGGAAAAGGGATGAGGTCCTGAAGTGTGAATATAGAGATTTAGGCAGCAGGCTCAAGTGCAGGAGCTGGAAGGTAGTAATCTCTGGACTCCTTTCACTGTCACGTGCGAGTGAGAATAGGAATAGGAAGATTAGGCAGATGAATGCGTGGATTGTGAGCTGGTGCAGGGGGGCATGGATTTAGATTTTTGGATCCTTGGGATCTTTACTGGGGAAGGGGTGACCTGTTCAAGAGGGACGTGTTACACTTGAACTGGAGGAGGACGAACATCCTGGCGTGGAGATTTTCGAGAGCCAGTCGGGAGGGTTTTAACTAGATTTGCAGTGGGGTGCCGGGGGGGGGGGGGTGGGAGGGGGCGGCGGACGGGAGGGTGGGGTGATCCAAAGCATTAGGGAGTAAGAAGATACGGTTGAGGACAGCACAGAAGTTAAAGAGAGCACATTAAGTAGTAAAGGCAGTGTCAGTAATCCTTGTACCAGACAGATCAAGCGAAAGGAAGACAGAGAGCAAGAGAAGTCCACATTAAACTGCATTTATTTCAATGCAAGAGGGCTGATGGGCAAGGCAGATGAACTCGGCATGGATGGGTCCGTGGGACTGGAATATTAGAGCAATGACTGAAACATGGTTAAGGGAGGGAAAGGACCGGCTGCTCAATGTTCCTGGGTACAGATGCGATAGGAAAGATAGAACAGGAGGTAAGAGATGAGGGGGAGTTGCACTTCTGATTACGCAAAACATCACGGCAGTACTGAGAGGGGATACATCTGAGGGTTCGGCCACTGAGTCCATATGGGTAGAACTGAGAAATAAGAAGTGGAAAATCACTTTGATAGGATTGTACTATAGGCCCCAAATAGTTGGTGGGAAACTGAGGAGCAAATATGCAAGGAGACTACAGAGAGCTCCAAGAAAAGTAGGGTGGTAATAGTGGGCAATTTTTACTTTCCCAACATTGACTGGGACAGCCATCGTGTTGAAGGGTTGGATGGAGAGAAATTTGTTGAGTGTATTCAGGAGGAATTTCTCATTCAGTATGCGGATGGCCCGACTAGAGAGGGGGCAAAACGTGACCTCCTCTTGGGAAATAAGGAAGGGCAGGTGACAGAAGTGTTAGTGAGGGATCACTTTGGGACCAGTGACCATAATTCTATTAGTTTCAAGATAGTTAGAGAATGATAGGTCTGGCCCAAAAGTTCACATTCTAAATTGGGGCAAGGTCAATTTTGATGGTATCAGGCAGGAGCCTTCAAAAGTTAATTGGGGGAGTCTGTGGGAAGACAAAGGGATGTCTGGTAAGTGGGAGACTTTCAAAAGTGTGTTAACCAGGGTTCAGGGTAAGCACAGTCCTCTTTGAGTGAAGGACATGGCTGGCAGAAGTAGGGAACCCTGGATGACTCGTGATATTGAGACCCTGGTCAAAAAGAAGAAGGAGGCACATGACATATGTAGGTAGCTGGGATCAACTGTATCCCTTGAAGAGTATAGGGGTGTAGGTGCAGAGTTAAGAGAGAAATCAGGAGGGCAAAAAGGGGACACGAGATTGGATCGGCAAATAAGGCAAAGAAGAACCCAAAGAGCTTCTACAAATACATAAAGGGCAAAGATTAACAAGGGAGAGAGTAGGGCCTCTTAAGGGTCAACAAGGTCATCTATGTGCGGATCCACAAGAGATGGGTGAGATCCTAAATGAATATTTCTCATCAGTATTTACTGTTGGGAAAAGCATGAATGTTAGAGAACTTGGGGAAATAAATAATGATGTCTTGAGGAGTGTACATATTACAGAGAAAGAGGAGCTGGACGATTTAAAGCACATGAAGATAGATAAATCCCCTGGACCTGATGAAATGCATCCCAGGACATTGTGGGAGGCGAGGGAGGAAATTGCGGGTCCCCTAGAAGAGATATTTGAATCATCTGAGGTCATGGGTGAGTTCCCTCAAGATTGGAGGGTGGCATATTGTGTGCCTTTATTTAAAAAGGGCTGGAGGGTAAAGCCTTGGAACGACAGGCCAGTGAGCCTCACATCGGTGGATAAGTTGTTGGGAGGAATTTTGAGAGACAGGACTTCCTGGCAATTAGAGACGCAAGGTCTGATTAGGCACAGGAAGCATGGCTTTGTGAGTGGAAAATCATGTCTCACAAATTTGATTGAGCTTTTTGAAGGGGTAACAAAGAAGGTGGATGAGGGAAATGCAGCTGATGTTGTCTACATGGACTTTAGCAAGGCCTTTGATAGGGTAGCACATGGTAGGTTGTTGCATAAGGTTAAATCTCAACGGATCCAGGGTGAGGAATCAAAATGAATGCAAAATTGGCTTCTTGACAGAAGCCAGAGAGTGGTTGTAGAGGGTTGTTTTTCACACTGGAGGCCTGTGACCAGCCGTGTCCCTCAGGGATCAGTGCTGGTTCCGCTGTTATTTTTCATTTATATTAATGATTTGGATGAGGCTATGGGGGGAAAGTTAATAAGTTTGCAGATGACACCAAGATTGGCGGCATAGAGGACAGTGAAGAAAGTTATCTCCGATTGCAATGGGATCTTGATCAGTTGGGGCAGTGGGCTGATGATTGGCAGATGGAGTTTAATTTACAGAAATGCGAGGTGATGCAATATGGTCGAATGAACCAGGGCAGGACTTACTCAATTAATGGTAGGGCGTTTGGGAGAGTTGCAGAACAAAGAGATCTAGGGTTACATGTTCATAGCCCCTTGAAAGTGGAGTCACAGGTGAACAGAGTGGCGAAGAAGGCATTCAGCATGCTTGGTTTTATTGGTCAGAACACTGAGTACAGGAATTGGGACGTCTTGTTGAAGTCGTACAAGACATTGGTGAGGCCACACTTGGAATACTGTGTACAGCTCTGGTCACCCTATTTTAGAAAGGATATTATTAAAGTAGAAAGAGAGCAGAAATGATTTACTGGGATGCCACGGGGAGTTAATGTTTTAAGTTATAAGGAGAGGCTGGATAAACGGGGACTTTTTTCTCTGGAGCATAGAAGACTGAGAAGTGATCTTTTAGAGGTCTATAAAATAATGAGGGGCACAAATCAGCTAGATAGTCAATAACGTTTTCCAAAGGTAGGGCAGTCTGGAACTAGAGGGCATCGGTTTAAGGAGAGAGGGGAGAGATATAAAAGTGTCCAGAGGGGCAATTTTCTCCACACAGAGGATGGTGAGTGTCTGGAACAAGCTGCCAGAGGTAGTGGGAGAGGCGGGTACAATTTTGTCTTTTAAAGAGCATTTAGAGAGTTACATGGGTCAGATATGTTCAGAGGGATATGGGCCAAATGCGGGCAATTGGGATTAGCTTCGGGGTTTAAAACAAAAGGGCGCCATGGACAAGTTGGGCAGAAGGGCCTGTTTCCATGCTGCAAACCTCTATGATTCAATGACTTTATAACATCCACTGTCCTACCCTCATCAAAAATATACCTCAGTTCGTCGAAAAACTCCTTCAGTTTAGTGAGGCAGGACCTCCCCTTTACAAAACCATGTTGCCTCTTGCTAATACATGCACTTATTTCCAAGTGGGAGTAAATCCAGTCTGGAATAATCCTCTCCAATAATTACCCTACCAGTGACGTAAGTCTCACCGCCCTGTAATTACCTTTATTATCCTTGTTACCTTCCTTAAACAAAGGAACAACATTGGCTATTCTCCAATCCTCTGGGACCTCCTGGGACCTGTCTCCCTTAATGTTTTTTAAGACCCTTAATACCTTCTTCTTTTTGATCTCAATATGAACCAAACTATCTACACACCCTTTCCCAGACTCATTATCCACCAAGTACTTCTCTTTGGTTAATACTGACGCAAAGTACACATTTAATACCTTTCCCATTTTCTCTGGCTCCACGTATCGATTCTCTCCTCTGTCCTTGAGTGCGCCAACCATCTCCCTTGCTGCCCTCTTGCTCTTTCTATATGTCTAAAAAGTCTTGGGAGTTTCCTTAATCCTGCTGGCAAATGACTTTTCGTGACCCCTTTTCTCCGTCCTGACTCCTTGCTTAAGTTTCTCTCTACTTTCCTTGTATTGCACACTTGCTTCGTCTTTTCCCAGCGTCCGAGCCTTGACAAATGCTACATTTTTCTTGTTGATACTGCTCACAATATCTCTCGTTATCCAAAATTCCTGGAACTTGCCATACTTATTCTTCATTCTTACAGAAACTTGCCGGTCCTGAATTTGTATCAACATATACTTGAAAGCCTCCCACATGCCAGATGCTGATTGGCCCTCAATGGCACATTGCTGGTGATTAAAGAAAGGCTCTGAGGAAAAGGATGTGATAAAAGAGGCACAACTAGTTGGACCAGTTAATGTCGTGAAAGAAGTCTCGAAAGAAGTCAGGGAGATGAAAGAGATTGCACAGCCTCGGCACAGGTTGGATAACGAAGTAGAACCAGATCTTTTCAAAGATTTCACCTGAGTGGGTAAGGGTTACTCAGGTAGAACAGGGGAAGTAGGTAAAGAAGTGAAAAGGTTGATAGATAAGGGAGCTACTTTGTCTCTAAAGGTAAGAGAAATTTGCGCTCCTTCTGAAATACTGCCCGAGATAAGGGTAATTTGTGAATAAATGGAGAGAGGAGTAGTGTCTCCTCTGTAAAATAAGTCCAATCCAGTTTGGAAAAATAAATGAGGGAGGAATAGAAAACTCCTGGCTGTTTCAGGAATACAATTTATTCTGGGAAACGATAACTGTAAAACAAATGTGAGTGATGCCTATGGTAGTAGAACAGCCAAAAGGAAAGCAACTTTTACAGATTCACCATAGAAAGCATTCTTTCTGGCTGTATCACACCTAGGCATGTCTCCTGCTCTGTTCAAGAACGCAAGGAAACATAAAAGGTCGTGAATGTAGCCCAATCTATCATGCAAACCAGCCTCCCATCCATTGACTCTGTCTACATTCCCGCTTCCTTGGCAAAGCAGCCAGCATAAGTAAGGAGCCACGCACCCCGGACGTTCTCTCTTCCATCTTCTGCCGTCGGGAAGAAGATACAAAAGTCTGAGGTCACATACCAAACGACTCAAGAACAGTTTCTTCCCTACTGCTGTCAGACTTTTGAATGGACGTACCTTGCATTAACTTAATCTTTCTCTACACCTAGCTATGACTTTAGCACTCCATTCTGCACTCTCTCGTTTCCTTCTCTATGAATGGTATGCTTTGTCTGGGTAGCTCGCAAGAAACAATAATTTTCATTGTATGCTAATACATGTGACAATAATAAATCAAATCAAAATCAAATCAAAGGGACTGAGGAATTAAAAGGAAAAAAATATCCTGGAAATGTGTTGGACTGTGTGGTGACAAGATCCCATTTCCATGTGTTAAAACAGGAAGGGAGAGCACAAAGGGAAGATGAAGGAGGTGAGGTTTAGTTAGCTGACAGTACGTTTGATGAAATGGTAAAAGAAAAACCTGAGCAGGTAAATGATAAGCCAGAGGTGTTTAATTCTGAAAGATTAAACAGGGGAGGTGAATTAGCTAAACAGTATTTGAAGGTGGCACAGCACCGAATGAATCAAGAAGCTGATATGGAATCTACAATTCGGGTAATTTCCCCTGGGGATAATGTATTGGTGCTTTTGCCAATTGTTGGATATGCTTTTAAAGCAAGATTTAGTGGTCTGTTCCAAATTGAAAAAAATGCGTTAAATTACCTCATAAAAATGACAGATAGAAAAAAAAAGATATATAGGGTGTGTCATGTGACCATACTCAAACATCATTGTCATGATGTGGATTTGCCGGCATTGGACGGGGGTAAACACAATAAGAGTTTTAACAACACCAGGTTAAAGTCCAACAGGTTTATTTGGTAGCAAATACCATTCGCTTTCGGAGCGCTGCTCCTTCGTCAGATGGAGTGGAAATCTGCTCTCAAACAGGGCACAGAGACACAAAATCAAGTTGCAGAATATTGATTAGAATGCGAATCTCTACAGTTAACCAGGTCGTTAAGATACAGACAATGTGAGTGGAGGGAGCATTAAGCACAGGTTAAAGAGATATGTATTGTCTCCAGACAGGACAGCCAGTGAGACTCTGCAAGTCCAGGAGGCAAGCTGTGGGGGTTACTGATAAAGTGACATAAAGCCAACATCCCGGTTTAGGCCTTCCTCATGTGTGCGGAACTTGGCTATCAGTTTCTGCTCAGCGGCTCTGCGCTGTCGTGTGTCATGAAGGCAGCCTTGGAGAATGCTTACCCGAAGATCAGAGGCTGAATGTCCGTGACCGCTGAAGTGCTCCCCCACAGGAAGAGAACAGTGTGTGGACTGTGTGGTGACAAGATCCCGTTTCCATGTGTTAAAACAGGAAGAGAGAGCACAAAGGGAAGATGAAGGATGTGAGGTTTTGTAAGCTGACAGTACGTTTGGTGAAATGGTAAAAGAAAAACCTGAGCAGGTAAATGAGAAGACAGAGTTGTTTAATTCTGAAAGATTAAATCGGGGAGGTGAGATTATCTGTTCTCTTCCTGTGGAGGAGCACTTTAGCGGTCACGGGCCTTCAGCGTCTGATCTTCGGGTAAGCGTTCTCCAAGGTGGCCTTCACGACATGCAACAGCGCAGAGTCACTGAGTAGAAACTGATAGCCAAGTTCCGCACACATGAGGACGACCTAAACCGGGATGTTGGCTTCATGTCACACTATCAGTAAACCCCACAGCTTGCATCTTGGACTTGCAGAATCTCACCGGCTGTCCTGTCTGGAGACAATACACATCTCTTTAACCTGTGTTTAATGCTCCCTCCACTCACATTGTCTGTATCTTTATGACCTGGTTGGCTGTAGAGATTCGCATTCTAATCAGTATTCTGTAACTTGATTTTGTGTCTCTGTGCCCTGTTTGAGAGCAGATTTCCACTCTATCTGACGAAGGAGCAGCGCTCCGAAAGCTAATGGCATTCGCGACCAAATAAACCTGTTGGACTTTAACCTGGTGTTGTTAAAACTCTTACTGTCCAAACAACATTGTGACAGGGAAATGGAGCTGGAGAAATGGCTGTCAGTTACGGCAAGTCAGAGTGAAGAATCGAACCGTGAGGATGTGGATTTTGATGTGCCTCAAAACAAATTAAACAATGCAGAATTCCTTGTAAATTGGAATCAGGTCGTCAGTTATTTGTTCCAAGAACAGAGAACTGACCTGTTAAAGAGACATGAAGGTCTATGTAGGAACAAAGTGGGGAGGACAGATGCCATAGTATATGAGGTTGATGTAGGGAATACTGTTCAAATAAAACAACACCCTTATCGGCCTAATCCTCTCAAAGCAGAGCAGGTACAAAATGAAGTAGAAGCGGTTCTGCAAGATGACAGAATAGAGCCGAGTCAAAGTGAATGGAGATTGCCACTCGTGTTAATCCATAAACCTAATGGTACTCAACGATTCTGTGTAGATAATCAGAAAGTCAACGGAGTGACACAATCGAATTCCTACCCAATTCCAAAGTTGGACTTATTTCATGGTAACTGGAAAGTATGTTTCCATTGAAAAGTCGCCACGAATAGGCTCAGGCTTCAGAAGAGTTTTGTGCTGTGGTGAGAAAAAGGTATGCATGGATCCTAATGAAATGAATGAGATTACCAACGTCAATTCCCGTCAACAGATCAGAAAATTAATTGAAGATAGTCTGATTATCCGGAAGCCTGTGGCGGTACACTTGCGTGCTCGATGCAGGAAGAACACCCTTACACGCATGAAGGGCCAGCACATGAGCATCAGTAAGCGAAATGGTAAAGTTAATGCCCAAATGCAGGAGAAACTAACCCGGATGAGGAGAATCAAAATTCTGAGGCGTCTGCTTCACAGATACAGGGTGTCTGAGAAGATCAATCATCAATCAAAGCCTGTATCTGAAGGTGAAAGATAATATCTCCAAGAATATGTGTATCTTGATGGAGCACATTCACAAACTAAAGGCTACCAAGGCTCGCAAGAAGCTTTTTGCTGACCAAGCTGAAGCTTGCAGGAGCAAGAAAACTCATAAACACCGTTCAGAACATTGGCATGCCAAATGTTTGCCAAAATGTCATGCCCAAGGAGAAACGGAAATCCTGAAAAATATCCACACAGGTAAAGGAAAGACAAAAGCTTAGACGAGAATGGTCCCTAAAGCTCTTTGGATCGGGAATGGATTGACTCAGAAACCTCCTAAAAATAAAAGATTCATCAGACAAATGGGTTTACATTTTTAGAAGGTCCATATAACCCATCCAGAATAAGTATGTCTCGTCACTCAAGAGTACATCTATCCTACTAATCCTCGCAAGTACGACAGGGTGACAGCACTGAAGAGAGAGTTAATTGTCCTGAAAAACTTGGTGCAAAAGGATGACGAAGAGGCCAAAATGGAACAGAGTGTCATCATCTTTGATGTTGACCCACTGGCGAAGCCTTGTAAAAATGTGGTTCTGTGACAGACTATAAAATGAAATTGTTGAAGACACAAGCTGCGTTGATGCAAGGTCCAACATAAACAAACAGCTGAGCTCAACATTCAACGATGGAATGAAAAATAATGAAGTTGAACAGGGATGAAATGCACAAAACATCATCGGAAATAAAAAGGAACACACTGGGAAATGTAGCCGGTCTGGAAGTTTTGAAACTTACGTTCGCGGGTGTGTCCTTTAAACCTTCTTTAGATCTGCAATGTTCATCCTCCCTTCCTCTCTCCTTTGATTTGATTTGACTTATTATTGTCCCATGTATTAGCATATAGGTGAAAAGTATTGTTTCTCGAATGCTATACAGACAAAGCATACCGTTCATAGAAAAGAAAACGAGAGATTGCAGAATGTAGTTTTACAGCCATAGCTACAGTGCAGGGAAAGAACAACCTGATGAGAGGTACATCCATTCAAAAGTCTGATGGCAGCAGGGAAGAAGCTGTTCTTGAGTCGGTTGATACATGACCTTAGACTTTTGTATCCTTCTCTCAACGGAAAAAGGTGGATGAGTGTATGTCCAGGGTGCGTAGGGTCCTTAATTATGCTGGCTGCATAAACCGCGGCAGCGGGAGGTGTAGACAGAGTCAATAGATGGGAGGCTGGTTTGCTTGATGGATTGAGCTACATTCACGACCTTCTTGCGGTCTTGGACAGAGCAGAGGCCATACCAAGCTCTGGTACAACTGGAAAGAATGTGTGATATGATGAATCTGTAAAAGTTGGTGGGAGTCGCAGCTGACATGCCAAATTTCCTTAGTCTTCTGAGAAAGTAGAGGTATTTTTGGGCTTTCTTAACTATAGTGTCGGCATGAGGGTCCCAGGACAGGTTGTTGGTGACCTGGATGCCTAAAAACTTGAAGATTTCGACCATGAGCTGGAAACACTCAGCAGCTTCAGAGATGCTGCCGGATTCACTGAGTGCTTCCAGAACTTGTGTTATTGTTTCAGATTCCCAGCGTGAGCAGTATCTCACTTTTTCAACAATAAAACAACCTTTGTGCTGGAATCGATTTTACATGAGACATAGGAAGGAGCAGAGGGAAAAGATTCAGGGAAACAGCCAATTTCACTGAATCCGAGTAATTCTATCCCGGCTCTACACTGCAGTTCAGGGACAGCATCATTATCAGCAATAAGGAACAGATGGTGATCACCGCGAATCAAACCAAATTCATTTGCTTAGATCGGAGCAATGCTCACCACTATAACACCATCATTCATGCACGGACACTCTGCAAAAATAAATCCCAATGCAGTTAACAAGAGAGTTGAGCTTACTGGTGAAAGAAAGTTGATGCTGAGCTCCAGAATGAGCTATTCGTCCAGGTGACAAAAGCTTGGCGAAAGTGGTAGATTTTAAGGAGAGACAGCGAGAGAAGTGGAGAGATTATCGGGGAAATTCAGAATTTTAGACCAGTCCCGCTGAAAGCAAGGTTGTCAGTCCTGCTGGTATTAAATCGAGGTGGCAAAAGATGGCAGAAAACTGCAATCTTGGAGATGTGTGGAGCTAAAGAAGGTCACAGAGAAAGGGAGGGAGAAATCATGGAGGGATTAGAAAGGAAGGATGAGTATTTTAAAATGGAGACATTGCCTGGTCAGGGGCCGTGTCGGTCAGCAAACATGGGACTGATCTGGGAACTGGACCTGGTACAGGTGAAGTTGCAGGCAGCAGAAAATGGCTGAGCACAGGTATATGTAGGGGTGGAGATGAGAGGCCGGCAAGAGGAACACTGGAATAGTAAAGTCTAGAGTGGACAAAGACATGGTTGAGTGTTTCAGTCGCACATAAATTGAGGCAGGGTCAGAGTTGAACGATGCTAAGGGTGTTGACGTACGGTGTATTCATCTGATAATATTCTTTCAGTCTGTCTAATATTATCCAGTTTAGTGAAAGATATGGGGGTGAAATGGGTGCAGAGTCAGTCAGTATTTTTGAACAATGTGGTTATTGCTGTATCTGTATCCCTGTGTGGGATTTTTCCCTTTACACTGTGATTTATTGACAAAAGTTCAAATAAATCACTCAATAATATCGTGATATATCAAGATGGCCATTCCTCCACCATGTATGTGCTTGCTCTCTGAAATTATTATCCAATTAGTTCCACTCCTCTTTCCTATCTCCACAACTCTAACCCCGCAACATCATGGATTTATTTAAGTCCATTTTAAAAGTTATTATTGAATCTGCTTTCTCCATTAGGCAGTGAATCAAAACAATCCGCTGCATCAAATAAAATATTCCCACTTCCTCTCTGATTATTTTGTCAATTTTCCATCCTCCGTTAATTGCTTCTTCTCGATGGAAACAGATAATTCCCATCGACTTCAACATTTTGACATTATTCCAGCTGGGCTCCGAATCGTCCTTTAGAAAGGGTCAGCATATTATCCCTTTAGAACATGGAACAGTACAGCACAGAACAGGCCCTTCGGCCCACGATGTTGTGCCGAGCTTTATCTGAAACCAAGATCAATCTATCCCACTCTCTATCATCCTGGTGTGCTCCATGTGCCTATCCAATAACCGCTTAAATGTTCCTAAAGTGTCTGACTCCACTATCACTGCAGGCAGTCCATTCCACACCCCAACTACTTTCTGCGTAAAGAACCTACCTCTGATATCCTTCCTATATCTCCCGCCATGAACCCTATAGTTATGCCCCCTTGTAATAGCTCCATCCACCCGAGGAAATAGCCTTCGAACGTTCACTCTATCTAACCCCTTCATCATTTTGTAAACCTCTATTAAGTCTCCCCTCAGCCTCCTCCGCTCCAGAGAGAACAGCCCTAGCTCCCTCAAACTTTCCTCATAAGACCTACCCTCCAAACCAGGCAGCATCCTGGTAAATCTCCTCTGCACTCTTTCCAGCGCTTCCACATCCTTCTTATAGTGAGGTGACCAGAACTGCACACAATATTCCAAATGTGGTCTCGCCAAGGTCCTGTACAGTTGCAGCATAACCCCACGGCTCTTAAACTCCAACCCCCTGTTAATAAAAGCTAACACACTCTACGCTTTCTTCACAACTCTATCCACTTGAGTGACAACCTTTCGAGATCTGTGGATATGGACCCCAAGATCTCTCTATTCCTCCACAGTCTTCAGAACCCTACCTTTGACCCTGTAATCCACATTTAAATTAGTCCTACCAAAATGAATCACCTCACATTTATCAGGGTTAAACTCCATTTGCCATTTTTCTGCCCAGCTTTGCATCCTATCTATGTCTCTTTGCAGCCTACAACAGCCCTCCACCTCATCCACTACTCCACCAATCTTGGTGTCATCAGCAAATTTACGGATCCACCCTTCAGCCCCCTCCTCTAAGTCATTAATAAAAATCACAAAGAGCAGAGGACCAAGCACTGATCCCTGTGGCACTCCGCTAGCAACCTGCCTCCAGTCCGAAAATTTTCCATCCACCACCACCCTCTGTCTTCGATCAGATAGCCAGTTACCTATCCAATCCGCCAACTTTCCCTCTGTCCCACACCTCCTTACTTTCATCATAAGCCGACCATGGGGAACCTTATCAAACGCCTTTCTAAAATCCATGTGTATGACATCACCTGCCCTACCTTCATCAACACACTTAGTTACCTCCTCAAAAAAGTCAATCAAATTTGTGAGGCACGACTTGCCCTTCACGAATCCGTGCTGACTATCCCGGATAAATCCGTTTCTAAATATTTCTGGTCTCTGAAGCAAACAGATTGAACATTTAGTGACTCAGAGGTGACCTGAATTTTACCTCCTCGCCCGCCCGATTCCATGGCGGGCGAGGCTCGCAGAACGGAAATATCCATTGGCCTCGGGTAGGATTTTACGAAATGTTTATGAAAATTAAACCTCTCCCTTTCGGGGAGATGACGGGGATACCAACCACTATACTTAAGAGGTACACTTGCCAGCTGCGTTGATCATTCAATAGTTCAACTTCTGCCAACAAAAAAATGAAATTTTGTTAATAACCATCATAAATTCCAGGTCAGGAAGTGAATTCCAGATTACAAAACAATCCACAGCAATCGACTATGGAGAAAGATGGAAGGCCGGCAACGCGAACGCTGAAATGGTCAAGTCCAGAGTACACAAATACATGGATGAGGGTTTCAGCAGATGGGGAAGTGCCGGAGTTGGACGATGTTTCGGATATCGAATTACTTTGTATTCATTTGTTACATGATATATTGGGGGACGAATGGATACAGTGTCAGTCATTTATTTTTACATTAGGATTGTTAATGTATCTATATCTGTGGAACATTATCCTCTCTGGGACTTTTCACATGTCACTGCGATCATAAGCTTAACAAAATGTACCAGACTGGAGCAAAGGTCTTTACAACTGAGGGTTGTTCGTTAACTAATTTCCACTGGGCTCATTCCTTCTGTATGTCACCTGCTGTTGATTAACACAACATAGTAGAGGTTCACAATTGTTCAGTTTCTGACTGTCCAGAACATAATCGGTTATTCAGGCCACGGCCTCCCAAGAAATGTGTTCTCCCCAATTCCGTCTATTTCCGGATTTTCACATTGGGTGAACAGCTAGTGATTCACATAACTGTAGTCCGCATCTCTTGTACTATTCTGGTAAATCTCCCCTGCACTATCTCTAACACCTTGTCATCTTTCCTGAAGTGTGGTGTCCGGAATCGGTGATAATCTCCAGCTGGGCTCTGGTCAGTTGTTCAGAAAGTTTGCGCATATTTTCCCTGCTTTCGTATTGCAATCCCATTTCTCTTTTCAAACTCAGTGTGGACTCTGTAGGTTAGAAACCAATGGATTGAATATTGTTGTCCAACGAACTCATTCTGACCTTTTGTCTGCCAATGATAGACAATGTTTATCTGCCCTCCGTTTCTCCCAGATTTGACCCATTTCCAACGATTTGAACCATTTCCAGCCATTTGAACATGCACTTTCAATTCTGTGTATTAGAGTAAAGAGTCATAGAGTCGTACAGCACAGAGAATGCCATTAGGCCCATCGAAGCTTCACTGACAATAACTGCAACTAAAGTCCCGCCAATCCCATTTTTTTGAGTGCTTCTCCCGTACCTTGAATTTGATAATGTTTCAAGTGCTCGTCCAACAATTTTTAAAGGTTCCAACATTTCTGGACGCCACTACCTTCCCAGATTTCAGATTCTCACCGTCCTTTGTTCTCAAATCCCCTCTGAATCTGCTGTCCCTTATCCTAAAACTATGCCCCCTCTTGACTGGCCTCTCACACAAGAGGAACAACTGCTTCCAATTCACCTGCCCATACCCCCCAAAATCTTATACATCTTAATCATGTTCCATCTCTGCTCAAAAGAAAGCAATCCAAAACTATTCAGTCTCCACCCAGCTCAAATGCTCCATCCCAGGCAACACCCTGGTGAATATCCTTTGTATCACCTCCAGTGGAATCATATCCTTCCCAGAGGGAGGTGACAAGAGCTTCACACAATACTCCAACTGTGGTCTAACCGACATTATGCATTGCTCCAAAAACATCCTGCTTTCTCTTACCCTCTATGCCATGAGTGATAAAAGCAAGTGTCCATTATGCCTTTCTAACTACCCTGTTCACCTGCTCTGCCGCTTTCAGGGATCTGTGAATAAGTACCCCAAGGTCCATCTGTTCATTTGAGTTTGCTGGATACTTAACCCTGGCAAACCTGGATAACAAGGACACTTACTTCGGACTTCTAAGCGAACTGTTGTGGATCCAGGCAATCTGGGAGACCGGAGTTTCTGCTGTGGGAGATGAGGCAGGAAATTGCAGGCGCTCTGATTCAAAAGTTTAATTCCTCTCTGGCCAAGGGGGATGTCACAGTAAGAAGTCTCACAGCACCAGGTTAAAGTCCAACCGATTTATTTGGCAGCACTAGCTTTTGTTGTCTCAGGCTCCTTCATCGGGTGAGGGAGGACTTGTGTTCACAAACAGGTCATATACAGACACCAACACAAACCAAATAGATACGATATTGGCTTTTTAAAAGGACACAAAGAGCGGTGTTTGAAGATTTTTCGAGTGACTGGGAGGACAGTGTCTACTGGCATACCATAAATTTCAGTGCTGGGTCCCTTCTTGTTCGTTATGTACATTATTTAGATTGATGATAGTGTGGGGTGAAATGATAAGCATATTTGCAGAGAACACAAAGACTGATAGGTTATTTCAGAGTGAAAAGGATGGTCGGAGGTTGCAGGAAGATATGGAACAGTTGGGCAGGTTGGCAAAGCAGTGGCAGATGGTATTTAACCCTGATGTGTGCGAGATGATGCACTTTGGAAGAAGTAACAAAACAAGGGAATATTTGATGAATGGCTGGACATAAGGAAATTCTAGAATTCCTAACCCACAGACCACAAACAGCAAGGATAGACAATGACACCTGCTCCAGGATTATCTTCAACACCGGTGCTAGTACTCATCACCTTACTATACGATTTTCAGCATGTCCATGTCCACTCTTACCAATTTTCGCAGATGCACCATAGAAATCATCCTGTCCGGATGCATCATAGCTTTGTGTGAATCCTGATCTGACCAAGGCAATAAAGCACCAAGGGTGGGGAACATAACCCAATGCATCACGCAAATGTGCCTCACATCCATTGACGCTGTCTACACTTCCCACTGCTTCAGAAAAGCAGCCAGCATAAGCAAGGACCCACGCACCGTGGACATATTCTCTTCCACATTCTTCAGTCAGTCGGAAAGATGCAAAAGTCTGAAAACACGTAGAAACAGAATAAAGAACATCTCCTTCCCCACTGTCATATTCAAATGGACCTACCCTATATTATGATGTTTTTTTCCTTCCTCACATCTATAACTGCAAGATAACCCTAACACTAACCCTCGTCTTCCCTTCTCCCCTGTTTTCTTTATGAATGGGATATCTTGCGTGCAATAAACACTACTTTGCACTCTATACCATACATGTGACAATAATAAGTCAAAACAAATTTTTCCTCTGTTTCTGTAACACTGAAGTACACGTGATAGTAAGTAAGGAGGAGTAGTACTGAAAGGATCTCTCTCCCATGCACCAGAGACTGAAGCGTCCCAAAAGCATTCCACACCCCCTTACAGTGTCAGAGATTGACAGTTAAATCTGAATCATGTATCACACACGAGGCAATCACCAATAAAGTTATTCAGCAAAAACTGAATTCGTCACTGGGCAGTTGACGTCATATACATGGATTTTAGTAAGGCGTTTGATAAGGGCCCCCATCGTCGGCTTATGATGAAAGTGAGGAGGTGTGGGATAGGGGGAAAGTGGGCCGATTGGATAGGTAACTGGCTGTCTGATCGAAGACAGAGGGTCGTGGTCGATGGAAAATGTTCGGATTGGAGGCAGGTTGCTAGCGGAGTGCCGCAGGGATCAGTGCTTGATCCTCTGCTCTTTGTGATTTTTATTAATGACTTAGAGGAGGGTGCTGAAGGGTGGATCAGTAAATTTGCTGATGACACCAAGATTGGTGGAGTGGTGGATGAGGTGGAGGGCTGTTGTAGGCTGCAAAGAGACATAGATAGGATGCAAAGCTGGGCAGAAAAATGGCAAATGGAGTTTAACCCTGATAAATGTGAGGTGATTCATTTTGGTCGGACTAATTTAAATGTGGATTACAGGGTCAAAGGTAGGGTTCTGAAGACTGTGGAGGAACAGAGAGATCTCTAAAGGTTGCCACTCAAGTGGATAGAGCTGTGAAGAAGGCCTAGAGTGTGTTAGCTTTTATTAACAGGGGGTTGGAGTTTAGGAGCCGTGGGGCCATGCTGCAACTGTACAGGACCTTGGTGAGACCACATTTGGAATATTGTGTGCAGTTCTGGTCACCTCACTATAAGAAGGATGTGGAAGCGCAGGAAAGAGGGCAGAGGAGATTTACCAGGATGCTGCCTGGTTTGGAGGGTAGGTCTTATGAGGAAAGGTTGAGGGAGCTAGGGCTGTTCTCTCTGGAGCGGAGGAGGCTGAGGGGAGACTTAATAGCGCTTTATAAAATGATGAAGGGGATAGATAGAGTGAACGTTCAAAGACTATTCCCTCGGGTGGATGGAGCTATTGCAAGGGGGCATAACTATAGTGTTCGTGGTGGGTGATACAGGAAGGATATCAGAGGTAGGTTCTTTACGCAGAGAGTGGTTGGGGTGTGGAATGGACTGCCTGCAGTGATAGTGGAGTCAGACACTTTAGGAACATTTAAGCGGTTATTGGACAGGCACATGGAGTACACCAGGGTGATAGAGAGTGGGATAGCTTGATCTTGGTTTCAGATAAAGCTCGGCACAACATCGTGGGCCGAAGGGCCTGTTCTGTGCTGTACTGTTCTCTGTTCTATGGTCTATGAATTCGTAATGTCTGAATAAGTTTGATTTTTTCTGAAAGAAAACTGGTGAGGCGTCATAGTGATCAATACTGTCGGGGGAACCGTATCAATTATACTACAGCTGGTCGGTTGAACAAAATGTACCGAGAGCTCGTGAACAATTATTGTATTATTTCCTTCTCTCATCTGTTAACTTCATTGTTCAGGAATGTGGGGACATCTGCTGGTCGCAAGTGAGAACTGTAACCGAGCGGCTTAAATTCACATTGACTGCCAGTATGACAGAAACAGGACAGAGGAACAGGGATTAGACATTATTCGCTTCAATGCTTCTCCGCCATTCAATAAGATCCTTGTTGATCTGCTCCATTTGCGTACCTACCGCCCATAACCCTTAATTCGCCTGCCTACTCCTGCATTCAATAAATGCAATGAAAGTTATTTGTCAAAATGTGTTTTAACCCACGCCTCCAAGGGATACTGCGACTTTCGATTGCGCGCTGACCCTGAAACAATTTTCTGCCTCGGTTTCGGTGTCGAGGAAGCAAACAGTTTGTCACCACGGACAGTGTCCGCTTTTGGGAGCTTCACTACAATGGATGTTGGACAAGGATCAGAGGCAGATACAGGGATGTCAGTCAGTGAAGTGCCTTCTGAGACAGCAACTGCTGGGCTCCGAGTCTTTGTGAATCTGAACATTGTTAGTGACCCCAAAATTAAAAGTAATCAATGAAAAAATATCTTAAAATCTGCTCCAAACAAAGGACTGGCCAGCTGCAACCCGAACAACCCACACAAAAACCAAGCTGCTGAATATCCTGACTCTTATATTGTCCCTTTGACATCAGCTCCCACACCACTGAGTTAAGTTTCTGACTTCTGATCAAAGCCCTTCCTTGAACTTGCAAGAAGTGCCGTGCAGGCACGAAACATTAAGCTGGTTCTGCCTCCACTGATGCTACCAGACCTCGCTCTGAACTCAAATATTTGTGGACCCTCAGGATGGTTTCAGTGTTTTTGAATATTTCAGTATCTAACACCAACTGCAGTTTCCATTTGATTTTTCTTGGTGCACTATACCCCTGGTAATAAATAAAGAATTTGCAGAGAGTGGTAAATCGTGAATTCAATTCAAATCTGTACATTTGTCGTTGAGGAATGCCAAATGTCGGAGAGTCCATTGATTTCCTGATCCATACACATTCTATTGCAAGATAATATTTCATAATTCAGCAAAAACCTACTTTCCTATCGCGTCTTTAACGGATCTATTGTGGAATCTCGAGTTCGGAATCCATCAAGTTCCGAATGTATGAATATTTCTGATTAACACTGTGATGTTTGCCAGTGGGTTTTCTGTGTGTCTGCTTGCTCTTTGTAAAAAAACGTTCTGGCACAAATCAGAATGAGCTGAAATGGGGGGAAAATACAAATCCGTGTAACCCGCATTGAGACTAATTATATTTATATGCAGCACAAGAAGTCAAAATTGCATCAAGCTGAGGCCTTTTCTTTTTATATTGTTTTGAGCCGAGATCTGCGGCACTGAGCCGTGACCTGCGGCACCGCACCGCTCAGGATAGTCGTGGCAGAGTGGGTTAGGCGATGAATTAGAAACCCATTGGGTTCAAATTCTGCCGGCTACATTTTTCCAGTTTCTCTTCGTTTCATCACATTCCTTGTTTGTCAATCGTACCCAACGGGGAATGGAATCGCAGACCTTTCGACAACAGGAATTGCATTTCTCATTCTTATTCATAAATCTCTGCTCGCAAAAATCAAGCAAATTAGTGACAGTCTCCTTTCTGACGCTCTCTCCAACTGTTTAAGACACTCGCTGTTCAGTTCTATATGCATTTGCTTGTGTGTACGGAAGCACTTGTGCATGTTTGTGTGAGTTCTGCTTTTTCGGGTGTGTGTTGTTTTTTGCTTATTGATTCTGCAATGTTTGTTCGTTATGCTGTGTCTGTAAGATGCTCGCCTTCTAATAGCTTTCCAATTCCCCTTTTTAAAATTATTCGTGGAATTATCTTTTTCCACATTTTTATCTGTAACTTTCCAGATCCAACCAGCTCTGAGTGAAAATGATGTCTCTGCTTCCGTCCTCTCTCTATCTTTTGTCACTGAATTAATATCCACGATCCCTAGTTATTGGCCTACAAACAAAGGGATTATTTTCACCGTTTACTCACTCCAAGCCGTGTTTCATCAAGAAGCCCAATATTAGGCCATCTCCTATTCTTCGATGTTATCATGACAACAACCTAAACTTCTCCAACAATTCCTCATCCTTGGAAGTCTCCAAGTAAGCGTCTTTGTCCCTTTTCACATATCTTTGCTTAAGAGTGGTGACCAGCATTAAACATACGACTCCTTTCTGAGGTCAAACTGCAAATGTTAAAGTTCCAACATAATCCCGGTCCTATTTATCGACTTCACAAAACACCAAAAAAATACCATTTTCCAACTATATTAGGAAATGTGCACATATGAAAATCAATATTTTTCTGCCCATCTACAATTTTCAAAAATCTCGCATTTCCAATATATTGACTTTCGATGCTATTCCTCCCAAAGTTCATGCTTTCAATTCTTACTTCACCGTATTGAATTTTGTCTATTTAAGGAGTTATTATCATATGTGTCTTTCTTCCAGAACTCATTTCTGAGCGAATCAGTACAATCTTCGCGAACGATCCAGTACCGTTCCCTGGTGGTCTCGTTGCTGAGGATTCGGCGCTTTTACCGCCGCATATTTGTCACCTTTATCATTGAATCTTCCGGCCTTCCATCCCATCACAAACTTCCCCTTTTGTTCTTCCTTCTACCCTCCACTTGAAAGACAGAGCACAATGCAGGCTGCTCTTTCTCACACACAGTAGGAGCAGTATTGCTCACATAGACACAGAAACACAGATGGCAAATATGTTACGCACACTCAGGCAGCAGAAATATTCAGTCCCATTCTGAACCCACATTTCTGGGAGATATTTTTAATCTAACATTAAAACAGTGTAGGAGAGAAAACAAAAAGTTTCGTTTTCACTCCAACTGAGTCACGCTGGCAGGTTTAAAAAGAAATCCCAACCCCAAGATCACATCTACTATAAGATTGGAAGGGACTGTGTCAACTTCAAAATAAAAACTGACTCTGTCAACTTCAGAATAAAACCCATGGCAATGAATTGAATAACAGATCGAAAGATACAAATTTAACCCAAATCATTTAACAATATCAGATTTAAGTTGCAACGTTAATCACAAACCTGTTTACGGTTATATGGATTTACTAATGGCCACAGAATATTGTGATACTGGAAATATGAAATGAAAAGAGGAAATTCAATCTGATGGTCCAAATTTCAATTCCCTGTTTCGCCGGTGGTTTTGGCAGAAGGTGTTTGCTGTCAAGGGAACGATGAATGCATAGAAATACAGATAATATAAGCAGGTGTAGGTCATTCGTTCATTCGAGGCTGTTCCGCCATTCATTATCATGATGCTGATCATTGGACTCAGTAACCTGTCCCGCATTCCCCCTTTGATCCTCCTCGCCCCAAGAGCAATACCTAACTGCTTCCTGAAAGCATGCAACATCTGGCCTGAAATGTTCTTTGTAGCAGCGAATTCCACAGACACACCACACTCTGGGTGAGGACATTTCTCTTTATCTCAGTCCTATACGGCTTTCCCCGTTTCCTTGTGCTTCAGTTAAACTGAAAACCACTTGAAAACCTTGTCTCCAAATTGTAGCAACATTGAACATTCTCAAAAATTGATTTCATATTTTCTGCGAATGCGAAAAACGTTTCCTGATTTTGTCCTTCAACTTATCCATGTGGGTCAGCGGGTATATCATGTTAAGGTTCATCCCCATTCTTACCCATTCTTCACAGTTTTACAGTTATTAACCTAACAATTTATTTAAACAAGATGGAAACCTCGAACAGCTCAGTCTTCATTTTTCAACACTGAAGAAAATAAAAAGGGAGAGAACCGCTGAACAGGGGAAATTGTGCTGTGACCAGGCAGAAGGGGAGGGATTAAAACTCTGCATAAGAGAGCCACAACAAAGCGGACGGACCCAATGGGCTCCATCTGTGCTGCACCGATTCTATAAAATTCGAGGATTATGGAACATACGATCTGAAAGTATCCAAAAAAAAGCTTCGGAGTCCCACTGGACAAGTGCCTGTTGCGTCTTTTAATTCGTGTCTGCAATACCATGAGAAACAGGAGCAGGTGGAAAAGGTTCTCGAACGTTCAAGATCTTCCTGGCTGATCATAGAACCTGAACGACACCTCGACCTGCTTCGCCACGATATGTGTTCAAAATCCTGCTCCAAATTAATTACCTTGTGTGTTCGTATGTTCTCTTTATCAATTCTGATTCAAATTAATCCGCTAATCATGAGGAAAGGCGTGGTTCAATGGTGTAATCGGAGGGACTGAGCTTTGATGTAATGTGTGGAAGTGAGGAGACTTTGGAGGGAATTAAAGAAACAAAACGATGTTCAGAGGACAGAGAACTGAAATAATCGTATGGAGAAAGAGCAAGAATATGGATTCGAGTGTTTGGCCTAACCAGCGCTTTCTACCGCTCCACCATAATGTCCCCACTGAAATAGTTGTAACTGGTGCACCAGTTTTTCATAGAAAGCACAAATAAACCTAGCTGTTTCAGAAAGTATAAACTTTTAGTCCATATGGAAACTGGTTACAATATACCATCCTTTCAGTTAGCAAAGTAACATAGTAGGGATGTTGACAATACTCAGCCGGTCATAGAATAATTGAACGTTTTCAATGCAGAAGGAGGCCATTCGGCCCATCGAGTCTGCATCGAGTCTTTGACAGGAAGCGTCTGTGGAGGCAAACTGTTCGAATGGTTCAGGCCGATGGTTTATCCTCAGAACTAAATAAAGAAATTAATATGTTTTAAAACCAATGGATTGCGGGAGGGAGAGGGATGTACAAAAGCAAAGCTCTGTGAAGGAGGAGGGAAGGAGGGAAAATGCTTCATATACAAAATTCAAAGACAGTTGATATGTTTATAGCAAATGATATTTCCAGATGAGTTTATGAATGGCTGCGGAGCAACCGTCCCAATGTAATATGAAGGAATAAAGAAAGAAACGTGACAAAAACCAAACCAGTGAAAACCGGCGCGAAACAATATGGAGACAGATATTATGAAGTTTAAATCAACCTAACACATTCTGAATAATAAAGTTCGATATGAGTGCCAATAAAAAAAAGCCTGATTGGATCAATATTACCCTTGAAGATGAACGCTTAAGGAAGCACTTTGATTTTTGTCGCCGATAAACTGAGAGCATGGGAAGAGATTGGATGATTTTTGACACAGCACATTATACAGGGAAGAGAGGGGAGGGATAAATGATGGAGATTCTTACCACTGACAGATCTATTTCTCTCCCACGCTTTGCGATTCGCAAAATTTAAACGTTAGTCGGAATGAGGTCTATTGCTTTCAAGAGGATAAGATCACAGTTTCCTGCGGTAAACACCACATTCAACCAGTTCCTAATTCAGGAAACCAATCATTATCACTCTGTCTCCTCCCATTGGAATTTCTAAAACTTATTATTTTCCAGAAATAACAGCAAGCTTCAAAGCTTTGAAAACCTAATCCAAGTGAATGTATTTAATTCGCAATGTCGTACACCCACCCCAGGACAGATAAACAAAACAAATATTGCAGCAAAACAGTGGGAAACAATTCAAAACTTCACATTCGAAACTTCGCTGCGAAGTTGACTGAGTTGGTGCAAGTGTCTGTGTTATAAACAAGAGAAGTTGAGTTCAAATCTCAACATTGCCGTCGTTAATGCATGATTTTTGGGTCATACATGAAACGGTATTGCATTTTAGAGTTGAAAGGAGGAAAGGTTGGAAAAATATCAGGAAGCAAGCAGTCACGTAGAGTCACTGTTACCCCTTTTGTGGATCCAATTGGTCCCAATGCTGTACCTACCCCACATGACAATATGTCACATTTTTGCAAGTTTTCTTTAGCACACCCGGTGCTGGGTGTGAGTCATGAAACAGGAAATGAGCCAGTGAGACTAGAGCAGACTAGGCTGGAGAAGTAAAACTAGGAGAAAAAAATCATTGCAGAGGAACTGAAGAGTTACTTTGCATCAGTCTTCACGGTGGACGACATAACTGGGATGCCAGAGCTCCAGGAGAATCAGGGGGCACAGTTGGTTGGAGTAGCCATCGCCAAAGAGAACGTTCTGGGGAAACGTAAAGATCTGAAGATGGATAAATCACCATGACCACTACACCCCAGGGTTCTAAAATATATAGCTGAGGAAATTGTGGAGGCATTGGTGGTGATCTTTCATGAATCACTGGAGGCAGGGAGGGTTCCAGAGGATTGGAAAGTAGCTAATGTAACACTGCTGTTTAAGAAGGGAAGGAGGCAGCAGACTGCTTAGCCTGACTTCGGTTATTGGCAAGATTTTCGAGTCCATTGTTAAAGTTGAGACCGCGGGGTATTTGGAAGTGCATAATAAAATAGGACTGAGTCAGCACGGCGTCGGCAAGGGGAGGTCTTTGAGAAGGTAACAAGGAAGTTAGATAAAGGATTACAAGTGGATGTGATTTATTTAAGTTTACAGAAGGCCTTTGACAAGGTGCGTATAGGAGACTGTTAAATAAGTTAAGAGCCCATCGTGTTAAAGTTAAGATGCTGACATTGGTAGAGGATTGGCTGACTGGCAGAAGGTAGAGAGTGGGGATAAAAGGGTCCTTTTCAGGATGGCAGCAGGTGACTAGTGGTCTGCCTCAGGGGTCGTTGTTGGGACCACAACTTTTCACAATATACATTAACGATTTGGAAGAAGGAACTGAAGGCACTGTTGCTACGTTTGCAGGTAATGCAAAGACATGTAGAGGGACAGGTAGTATTGAGATGTTGAGGGGGTGGTTGGGGGTGGGGGAGCACTGCAGACAGACTTGGACAGGCTGGGAAAAATAATGGCAGATGGAATAATGAGATTATGCACTTTGGAATGAGGAATGGAGGCATAGACTATTTTCTAAATGAGGGAATGCTTAGTCAATCAGAAGCACAAAGAGACTTGGGAGTCCTTGTTCAAAATTCTTTTAAGGTTCACGTGCCGGTTCTGCGGCAGCGAGGAAGGTAAACGCAATGTTAGCATTCATGTCGAAAGGGCTGGAATATAAGGTCAGGATATACCTCTGAGGCTGTATAAGGCTTTGGTCGGACCCCATTTGGCGTATTGTGAGCAATTCTGGGCCCTTTATCTAAGGAAGGATGAGCTGGCCTTGGAAAGGGTCCAGAGGAGGTTCACAAGAATAATCCCTGGAATTAAGAGCTTGTCATATGAGGACTCTGGGTCTGTACTTGTTGGAATTTAGAAGGATGATGGGGGATCTTATTGAAACTTACAAGATACTGCGAGACCTGGATCGAGTGGACATGGAGAGGATGTCTCCACTAGTGGGAAAAACGAGAACCAGAGAGCACAACCTCCGATTGAACAGTGAACTTTAAGTCCTTTAAATCCTTCAATCCTTTAAAACAGAGATGAGGAGGAATTTATTCAGTCAAAGAATGGTGAATCTGTGGAACTCTTTGCCCCAGAAGGCTGTGGAGGCTAGTTCATTGAATGTCTTTAAAATAGTGATAGAAAGGTTCTTGATTAATAAGGGGATCAGGTATTTTGGGGAAAAGGCAGAAGAATGGGCATGAGAAAAATATCAGCAATGATTGAATGGTGGAGCAGACTCGAAGGGCCGAGTGGCCTAATTCTACTCCTATGTCTAATGGCCTCATGGTCTGATACATAAAATAAATTGGAATTTTAAAATTATTTTTCGACAATGTTTCCTATTATTTAGTGAGTTTTGTACTTGGACACCACAATCCTTACTTTTATCTTCAATTCCTCTCATAATAAATTAGACTCACTGATATATTATTCTGCCAAGATGTGTGCGTACCTGTGCGTTATGTATCGATCTCGTTGTGTTTTAGGAGTATTGAAATATGAGTGAGAAATTCACATGCAGAAAAAAGAAAACTTCTCAAGTAAAATCTGACCCAGCTGACTCAAGGAAGGAGTTATCCAAATGCTTTTAAATCATTGTGAAAGCAACAGAGGCAGATTATGAATTTGAATTCATCACACATATCTAAAATACCTCTTTCCAACTGAATTATATTTATAATGTAGGCTCATTGCACCAGAAGCATTGCATGGAGGTCTACGATTGAAATATCAGATAGAAATACATAGCCAGAAGAAAGGAAACGATTTGAATAAAATCTGACCCAACTTGATCAATGAACGAGTTATTGAGATGCTGCAAATCAATGTGTAAGCAACCGTGGCATGAAATAAACTTGTCTCCATCTCACAAAATCAGAAATATAGATAGATTACTTATTGCCAGTTGAGTTATATTTGTCCTGTCAGTAGTATTCCCTGGTGGTCCAGTGAGTAGGATTCGATGCTTTGACTACAACGGCCTGGGTTCGAGGCCTGGTTAGGGAAGAGCATTTTGCCAAATTTCAGATCCACGACAATTGTTCAGATAACCAGGGAGAGCCTGTTTTCCCCGGTGGGAGGAATTGGTTTGAGTTTTAATGTGTGTTTGTCACTGATCCACAGTAAAAATACCAATCAAGAGAAAAGTTCCGAAATACATTAAACAAAAAGACAAGACCGAATTTCAGAAATAACTCTTAAGATGATTGCACTCTCTCTGCTTTAATATGGATCAGATGGAATTTTTCACAAACGGAAGAAACAATTGATTAGCTTTACTGAAGGGAACAGGACAATTCAGTGGAAGTTACCAGCATTTTTGTTGTTCCAAGGAATTGAGTTACTTGAGCCAAAAGAGGGCCTCCTCAACGAGTCATAGACAGAGTTTTGGAGTTTTACAGCACAGAAAGAGGCCCATCGCCTCATCGTGTTTGTGTTGGTCCGTTGCCTTGTATGCAATGGTGTTTCAAGTGCTCACCTCAATGCTTCTTAAATGTTTGTGAGAGTTCCCGCCATTTAAACACTCTTAGACAGTAAGTTTCAGTTTCCCAACACTGGTTGGAAAGGTTTCCTCAAATCCCCTCTAAACCTCCTGCTCCTTAGCTTAAATCTATGTACCTGGTTATCGACCCGTCAAATGAGGGAGGAAAGTGCCTCTGTATATATCGTATGTCCCTCATACTTCTGCACAGCTCGATGATACCCCCCGCGCCCCAATGGTCTTCTCTGCTGGAAGCTCAGCCTATCTCGCCTCTTCATCGCTGACCAGATTTCTTTTCCAGATCTGCCTCCAGTGCAATCCTTAAACTTTCTACAGATCTGCGATGTGAATCTCTCTCTCCTTCATCCACAGATACTGCGGAGCACTGAGTTCTTGCAGGACCTTCTGTTATTATTTCAGATTCCCAACGTGAGAACGATCTCACTTTTTGAACAATAAATCAATCCCTGTGTGGGAATGGATATTAAATAACAAATGAAACGCAACAGAAGGGAAAGATTCAGAGAAACAGTGAATTGAATTGAATTTGACTAAATCTAACCAGGCTCCATCCTACAGTTCAGGGAAAAAAGGAACGAAAAAACCTAAGTTACATTTCAGATGCAAGTGGAACAAAAAGAGAAAATGCTGGAAAACCTCTGCAGCTCTGTCAGCATCTGTAAGGAAAGAAACGAGCTGACGTTTCGAGTCCAGATAACTCTTTGTCAAAGCAAGATAAGTGGAGGTTGGAAATCTTTGAAATCGAATTCCACCCTCGTGTGATTTCGTGGCAAAATCTCACTGTGACCGGTGAAGTACAGTTTCGAGAAGTTTAAAGAACAATAAACTGTGATGGATAAGAATCGAACCCGAATCAACTGCTTGCAAGACACCTGTGTTCACCATTATGCCACCATCACGTACATGCGCTTCTGCGAAATCTCAGAACAACTCAAGACAGTTACCGAGAGCGTTATTGTTGAAAGAAAAAACAAATTTGATGATGACCCACAGAAAGAGATATTTTGTCAGTTGAATCAGCGGATGATTTTGGTCAAAGAAGTAGATTTTAAGGAGCATCCTCAAGAGGAGAGGGAGCTCGAGAATTGAAGAGTGTTAGAGAAGGAGTCCAGAATTTTAGACCAGGTCAGCTGAAAACACGACTGTTAATGCTGCAGAAACTAAGGTCGGGAATGCAAAAGAAGACATAAAATGTATGGTGGAAAATGGGAGACCGGCCAGGGGAACACTGGAAAAGTCAAATGTAGTCTGAAGAAAGGCATTGATGAGAGTTTCAGCAGCAGACGAAATGAAACAGGGTCAGATTTGGACGATGCTTCGGATGTGGAAGTGCAGCTTTAAATTCTGATAACATAGAATCCTACAATGCAGAAGGAGGCCATACGGCCCATCGAGTCTGCACCGACCATAATCCGACCCAGGCCATAACCATATGCATTTACCCTAGCTAGTCCCCCTGACACTAATGGCCAATTTAACACTGCTCATTTTTGGACTGTGGGAGGAAACCAGAGCAACTGGAGGAAACCCACGCAGATACGGGGAACATGTGCAAACTCCACAGATAGCGACGCAAGCCAGGGATCGAACCCTGGTCCCTGGCGCATTGAGGTTGTAATGCTAACCACTGTACCACCGTGCCGCCCTGCATGACATTCTGTAGGCTGCCTAATATCATGCAGTTTAGTCAGAGATATTGGGTGTGGAATTGATAACCGTGTCAGACATTATTGTTTCATATTTGGATTGTAACCGTATCTGCATCTCTGGAACATTATATCCATGCTGGACTTATCACATTTCACTGATCTGAAGAGGTAAAACAAAGTTTCATGAACTCCTCGAATAATATAGTGATTCAGCAACGAAATTGTACATTAGGCCATCTTGCCTGTGAAAGAATTATCCAGTTCGTCGCACTCTTGCTTCTTTTCTGCATGACCGTGTAACCTCCCAACATCACGGATTTCTTGGAATCCATTCTGAAAGTTATTATTTAATCTGTCTCCTCCACCCTTTCAGGCAATGAAATCCAGATCAAAGCAATTCGCTGCATCAAATAAAATGTTCTGATTATTTTACAAATTTCTATCCTCTGGTTATCGCTTCCTCTCAATAGAAACAGGTTATTCTCATAGACCTTCGCATTTTGACAAGTCTCCACTGGGTTCTGATAAATCATTCAGAAAGTTTCAGCAGATTTTCCCTTTCTGGTTTCTAATTCAATCTGAAAACATTGATCGCCAACGTTGTGCTCACGGACTCTCAGGCTTCGCCTGGCACCGAAACACTTATATTCCGCCGGGGAATGGAACTCTAGTCTCCCGTGTGAAAAGCGGGGATGCTCCCCACTATACTAACGAGGCTTGTCAGCGAACAGCATCGATCGTTCAACAACTCAACTTCCGCAAATAAGAAGAATTTGTCAAATTATCTTTATAACCATCATGAATTCGAAACTGAAATTGAAACACAGTGGGTGGCCTCCGGGTGTTCCGGTTACCTCCCACACTCCAAAGATGTGAGGTTTAGGTTGATTTGCCATGATAAATTGCCCCTTAGTGTCAGGGGGATTATGAGGGTAAATATGTGGGTTTACGGGGATAGAGTCTGGGTGGGATTATTGTCGGTGCAGACTGGATGGGCCAAATAGACTCCTCCTGCACTGTAGATTCCATGGTAATGAATTTATGTTTCAGGTCACTTAGAAAGAGTATCGCGTTGTTTCTCCAGTTTCAATCTGAGATAACAGCTCCTCCAGTCCCAAGGTTAATTGTTACTTCCCAAAAGGATTGGAGCATCCCGCTATTTTCAGAAAAATATATTAATGCCTGAATTAAAACTCAGATTTCTCCATCTATTTACCAATGTAGACCTCGTCTGTCAGAACTGACTTGCTATAATTGAAGAAGACACATTTATTTGAAAGTCGACTTCGAATTTGAGTATTTAAAGAACATATTTGTTTTCCTATCTTGTGTAATCTCACCATAAACTTGCACACCTCTCGGACATCTTCCATCAATCTCTTTTACCCTTGAAAATTGCTTTGAAGGGAATGCAGATCCAGTCCATTCAATCTCTCATTTGATCCACCTGTGTTTAAACGGTATAAACTCCATCAAATTTCTCTTTTGGTTACCTCTGGGAGGACTCAGATGGACTCAAAACATTTTTCTTCTCTCCACGGCCGCTGTCAAAGCTACTGATAGGGGAGTTGATGCTGAGTTAGGGGAGATGAATGCGTCTCAGATTTAGATTTGAAATTGTGTCCCCTGGCTCTGGACTGCATGTCCAAGAAAACATCTTGCCTGCATTTACCGTGTCTGTTCCAGGATCAGTGCTGGAGCTTCAATGTTGTAGAATTTATATCAGTAAATTGATGAAGGAACCGAAAGTATGATTGCTAAATTCGCTGTTGACACAAAGATGGGGTGAAAATTAAGATATGAAAAGGACATAAATTGGCTGCAAAAAACATATAGACAGGTTAAGTTAATGAGCAAAGAGCTGGTAAATGGATTACCGTGGGCACAAATGTGGAATTGTCCATTTTGGCAAGAAGAGTGGAATGGAAGCTGATCTGATCATGGTTTATCTGTCATTTTAGGGAAACACAGTAAGAGTTTTAACAACACCATGTTAAAGTCCAACAGGCTTATTTGGTAGCAAATGCCATTAACCTTTGGAGCGCTGCTCCTTCGTCAGATGGAGTGCAAATCTGCAGATTTCCAACTACCAAATAAGCCTGTTGGACTTTAACCTGGTGTTGTTAAAACTCTTACTGTGTTTACCCCAGTCCAACGCCGGCATCTCCACATCATTTTTATGTAAAGCAGAGAGAAACTGTATCTCCGACGGCAAGAATGGAGTTGAATCTTAACATGGTGTCGGCTGGTGGCGATGGTCTGATGTAGAACCGACGTCTCAGCAGACCATAGGAGATATTGGTGTAGGTGGGAATCGGAGCTGTGTGTGGGCCCTGCAACTTAGTAACATTTTGACATCGGCCTGAAACCCCACATTAAGAACCTCCCAAGTCACGCGCTTGCATCTCTGGGACATTATTTCGTGGATAAGTTCAGGTTCACAGCCACCAGCCTGGTTCAGCGAGGTGGCAGAGCGCATACGTCTTGGTTTGGGAACAGATAATGGGCGGGGGTTCAGGGTCCCAGTGACCAGGAGAGATTGGCTCATTCATTTGACTCTCACTCTGCACTCCGGGGCTGGAGAACAGAACCCATCCTGATGTGAGGGAGAGACAAATCTGGGAGCAGAGGAACAAAATGGAGCTGATGAGCTGAAATTCAATCCAATTACTCCGCAGAGTTGGAGAGTGTGTGTGATGAGGGTTATCTTTGGGAGCTGCATCTGCAACTCAGAGAATAACAGAGGAAACCATTTCATAGGAACTGGAATGATCTGTTCCGAATTTCTAGACATGAACATCACTGTCCTCAGATTGCTTTGGGCAAAATGTCTATTTGTCCTGTCTGCGTGCAAAGTTTTCAAATATCAGCTTCTATTTCACGCATCTTGCCAAAATGGACAATTTCACATTTGTGCCCACGCTTATCTATTTGCCAGCTCTTTGCCCATTCACTTAACCTGTCTATATGTTTTTTGGAGCCAATTTATGTCCTCTTCATACCTTGCTTTCCAACCTACCTTTGTGTCATCAGCGAATTTAACAATCATACTTTCCTTCATCACGTTACTGATATAATTACTACAACATTGAAGCTCCAGCACTGATCCTGGAACAGACACGGTAAATGTAGGTAAGATGTTTTATTGGACAGGGAGTCCAGAACCAGGGGACACAATATCAAAACATGGTGGATGCCACTTAGGACCGAGATGGGGAGAAATTTATTTATGCAGAGTGTAATGAATCTTTGGACTTCTGTACCTCAGGGGGATGTGGAAGTTCACTAATTAATCAATTTTAAGGTAGTAATTAATAAATTTCTGATTAACAATAACGTAAAAGTTTAAGTGGATGGTGGGCGTAAAAAGCACGGAAGTGCCTGATCAACCGTGATGGTATTGAAGGCCTACTGCAGTTCCGATGTTCCAATACTTATTTTCCTTTTCAGGCTTTCTATCAATTGACTACATTTAATGTATTTCAACAACCAGAAGATGATGGAAGCTCATTATTTCCATCATGGAGGCTGCGAGCTGTGTCGGCACTAATCTGTACTGGCTCTGGGAAAGAACTGATCCAACGTCCAGGCCTCCCTTCCAATCCTGTAACTGAAGTCTATGTTAAGTCCACATTGAAATTGATTACAATACACAACACTCAACAACGACTCAAAAATAGCTTCTTCCCTGCTGCCATCAGACATTTGAATCGACCTGACTCGTATTAAGTTGATCTTTCTCTACACCCTAGTAATGACTGCAACACTACATTCTGCACTCTCTCCTTTCCTTCTCTATGGTTTGCTTTTTATGCATAGCGTGCAATAAACCATATTTTTCGCTGTATACTAATACATGTGACAATAATAAATCAAATGAAATCCATATATCATGATTTCAGATAGAAATCAAAATATTTGCTTGCTGGAAGTCAGAAAATCAGGAAGCACCTGTGGGAGAAACTGAGTGAACGGTCCTGGGCGATGGCTTTTCTGCAGACCTGAATAAAGAAACAAAGTACAACAAATTTAAAGCAATGGCTTGCGGTGGCGGGGGGCGGGGTGGGGGGGGGGGGGGGGGGGAGAAGGGGGGCGGTGTGATGCGGGGGGGGGGGGGGCGGCGGGGGGGGGGGAAGGGTGCAGACAAGCGAATCTCTGTGAAGGACGATGGAAGGAGAGGAAATTTTTCATGGTGCAAAATGCAAAGATAGTTGTAATGTTTATAGTAAATCAACAAAAGATGCGTCCAGATGAGGTTGTGAACGGCTGCATAGCAATCGTCACAATCTAACTTGAAGAGATCAGGAAAAAAAGGGACAAAACCTGTTATCTACCTTTAGTGTGTCTGGGATGGTGAAGGGACTTCAGATTTCATTGGGAACAAGGAGGCATTTATTGATAAAAATAGCCTATGGTACAGGAGGGCTTTGCAGCATGACGTTGCCTGTTTCACAGCTCCAATTCTGACATGCTTATTACATGACTGCTGCATGCATTCTTCCTGAGACAGGATTCTCTGTCTGCTGATCACTCACTCTGTGATCCCATTGGTCGCTCAAGTCAGGTGACCATCTTCTGCTGTACTGTTTTCGAGAGAGAGACACCACATCCACAGCCAAATTAATTCCTCAAAACTCAGTAAGAAACAGCAGGGAGGCAAACGTGATGAAGTTGAAAGCAAACTATCAAAATTTGGACACAGCATATGGATTGACTTGCCAATGTAGAAAAGCACGATTGGATCAATATTACGTTAAAGAAGCGCTTTGAATTTTTGCCGGCGATAACTGAGAGCAAATGAAAGGATTGGCTGATTTGTGTCACGGAACATTATACAAGAAAGAAAGGAGAGGGATAAATGCTGAAGATTTTTAGCGATGACAGCTCGATTTAAAACCACGAACTTTGTGATTCACGCCATTTAAACCTTACTTCGAATGTGCTTTATTGCTTTCAAGGGGATGTTATCACACTTTCCCTCAACAAACACCATATTCAATCATTTACTGAATCTATCCCTGTCTATAGCTTCCCAGTGGAATTCCTGTAACTTAATACCCGCCAGAATTATATGCAATAATTGAAGATTTGAAAGCCGAGTGCAGATACATGTTCTTAATTCGCACAATCGTGCACCCCGTGACAAATGAATAAAACAAACGTTGAAGCAAAATGGTGGGAAATAATTTTAAAAATGCATTGCAAGCTCCCACGCAAGATGGCGCCGTGGCTCAGTTGGTTAAAACGCCTGTCCAGTAAATACACAAAACTGACTTCAAGTCTCAGCTGTGCCTTTACTCATTATGTGAATGCATGGCTTTAACTTAAAACAGTAACATCCCGATATAAGTATTCGGCTTTCAAAACTGAAAACAGGGAATCCGGGAAAATCGTTTGGATGCCAGAAGTCGGATATGATAAAAATTATCAACTCTTTCATTTCAATTGGTCCCAATGTTTTCCTTCCTCCACACGATCATCTATTACGTGTTCTAAAGTTTTGCGTTCACAGGGCGCTGACATATTTTTTTGATTTTAACACATTCTGTTGCGTTTTTTCTGTGCCACTATCAACAACATCTTTAGCCTTTCACAGTACCTCGAAAACTCGGTTTTGTTCTGTTACATGATATATTTGTCAAATATTTCTTAGCTCCCATCTATCGCTGCATTTCTATTTTGCTCACCCATTCCCACCCCCCAAAACAATGTAAAATCCATCACATTCTTCCTCTCTTTCGCTCTGAGTCATGCGGAGGTGAACGGTTAACCCTGTTTCCCGCTCCACAGATATTCGTTGCCCTGTTAAGAATATTTTTCTCCCCAGAATTTCCTATGTTTTATTGAGATTTCCAGCGTTTTCAATTTTTTTTTTGCAGGATGAAACCTCCACAAAACCAATTGGGCGAAATGCCACAAGACATTGAAATAAAGTGAGGTAGTGATGCAATCCCACTATATCGTCATAGAGGAGGCACACAGGTTCTGTAAAACCATCTGCAAATTGGCCACCAGATCGATCCCCCAGGGATGGATCTGGTGGCCACTGCCTTGAAGATGAATGTGCTTCTGTCCTTCAACCATACAAGGAAATAGGCGACCCAACTGTAGTTAATCACATGATGAGTAGTTGGATTCTTCCCGTCGAGCTGGATTGGAGAATCCACCAGAATATTGAACTTTACGCTTTCCAGCCAGAAATTCTGGAGGCTCCGCCAACTTGGAGCAGCCTAGCAACCACTGACTCTCCGACCGATCTTCTCCATATGAGAAAACACCTCTGGAGAGCGGAGCGAAACTACAAATAAGGCTGAGTGGAGAGAATTTTGAAGGCATCCCGATTTCAGATCATGTCCTGAAACATTCACTGCTGTGGAGTTGGACAACGTAATACAGAATATCAAGCCCACCATTGGATCCCGACAGTGCTGCTTGGCACGGCTTCTCCGCTCTGATACCCACCACTGCTGTCTGCCACCACTGCCCTGCACTGCTTTCCAGCACTGCAGCTCGCTACTGCTGCCCGGCACAGCTGCCTGGCACCAGTGGCGGCTTAACTACCACCCGGGCCTCGAGGCTGAGCTTTAGTAAAGCCCCCTGACCTTGTCCCCTGCTCCCTGCCCCACCCTTCGTTGAATAGAATAAAGTGATGTTAAGTTTCGTTAGATAACTTATATCGTTGTACTATGTATAATGTACTACATGCATAATATCATAAAGTTATATGAATGAATTACAACCCTTTTATTCATTTATTTTTCATTTTCTTTACATTTGTACTTTAAAACGCTTCCGTGTTTTTATGGTGTACGAAAGTGTCGATAACAGCATGTAACTCATCAGATCAAAGCATGTCTGATTCAATGTACATGAGTACCAGATGACTCAGTTTCTCATCGCTCATTGTTGAGCGCAAATAGATTTTGATCCTCTTCAGTGTCGAAAATGAACGCACATCTGAACAGTTTGTGATTTTTTTTGCTCTCGGCCGCCCTCCCTTCCGGGCCCTGAGGCTTAAGCCTACACAGCCTAATGGTGAATCCGCCACTGCCTGGCACCACTGCCTGGCACTGCTACCGGCTATTGCAGCATTCTTCCTGAATTCATCTATCACCTTGCCCCATGTGTCCGCTGCTTATTGCTCCAATTCCTCACAAGTTTTACTGGTGACGGAAAACTGCCTAAACCCTGATGCATACTCAAAATGATCGCCTTCCCAAAATCAGGCAAAGACCAAAGCCTACCTTTAGGCTACCGGCCACTTTCTCTGCTCTCTGTGTGCTACAATGTCTGAGATTGTCTCAAATTATGGACGAAAGAGCCAGAAATGGAGAAAAACTTGAAAGCTGAAAATGTTGGCTTTCGCTTCGGGCCCAGTAGCGGCAATCATGTCCTTGCCCTCACCGCCGTAATTGAAAATGGCTTCGAATATAATCCCAAAACAGGCGCTACTTTCCTTGATCTCGCTGTCGCTTATGACACTTTCTGGCACACCGTCTCCTGGTTAAAATCCGAAGAGCCCTACCCCTGTGGGTTACTGAAACCATTGAGCAATTACTCCGAAATAGACGGTTCAGGTTTAAAACGGGCGATGAGGCAAATACCTGGAGGAAATACTCCAACAGCCTTCACCAAGGATCTGTTGTCTCCCGAACCCTTTTCAATCGCTATACCAACGATCTTCCTCCAAACCTGACTCGGAATTCATCAAGGCTGACAACATCTGCTATACCTCACAGGCTTGGACATTTGCTACACTAGAGGAAAAATAAACACGAGGTTGCAAAGCTGCCCAACCTTTGAAGAACAGGATGCCTTCAGCCCAGGAGCAACACAACTGTGTCCAGTATATCCCACCGCCACAATGACATGAGGCTGGATCACGAGAAAATCGTGACAGAAAACTGGCATACACAAAATACCTGGGCAGGGCAGCAGCAAAGATCAAAACGTGAAACAATCCCCCTCTGCAAACTTGATGGCTCTACATAAGATACAAGTGCTCTAACCTCGAAGACCTCAGTTCTTGCTATTATCCACTCGACTCAGGTAATGTGCAACCAATATGGTATAACTCCTCCCATATTGGCCTTGTAGATACCGTGCTCAACACAGCAATGCGTATAATCTTTGGCACCCTTCAAACTTGACTTCCCTGACTCTCAGTCCTGAGCAACATCCCACTCACTCACATATGGAGGGAAATTGCAACTAGAAAACTCCTGTACAAGGTTTGCATCAACACAGGACTGCTGCTACACAATAATCTTACCAATCCATCGCTGCCTCCTTCCCTTTGTGCCATGCTGCCTGACAAAGAAGATCGTGTCAAGGAATAACAGCAGAGATCTTGTTGCAAAAGCAAGGGAACCAACAAACTATAATTTTAAAAATATTTTCTCTTCACATGATATATGGCCTGTCTACCCGGATTCAACATGCCATGCCTAAGTTGGGCATGTTTGCTCACTTGCCAACACCTTTGAGTAGAAAATCGGCACAAGTTGGGTCTTTCAGGGAGCCCAGCCTGTGGCTGTGATGCGCGTTAGGCACAGTTCTCTGACAGAATACACCAGAGGGCTCGGAGAGCTCCTTTTAGCCGCTGTGGAAGCTATTGCCTGACCTGGTGATTACTGCACATGATAAGAAAAGTAAAATCAAAAGTTATAGTTACAATGTCATAAAGCAGCTGGCCGAGGGAATCCCTCAATGTTTATTGACAGCATCAGGGTTTGTGAAGATTGTTGGATTCACCCGACTGTGACACTAATTACAAGTGTGAAAGGCAGTGCAGTTTACTGCAGCCCAAATTCAGTAACGGTTTTTAGAAGAGTGTGAGTGAGATATTAATTCTTTTCTGTGCCATTTGTGGCTGCACCATTCCAACAGCTTACGTTTGGTTCCTTATGTAAAGGGGTCTGCGGGAGTTACTGTAAAATCAGGGAATGTACGCCGTGGATCAACTGTTTTCCTGAGTAGGCCTGGATAGCTTGTTTCTCCAAGTGAGTTGATGTGGGTGAATAGTTTTAGGAACAATGGAACAAGATTAGCCTAATCGAGCCTGTAGTTCCACTCAATTAGAATACGTTCATGGTTAAATATTAACCACAATGTCATTTGCCCACGCTATCCCCATATCCTTCGATATTGTTGCTCTCGACAGATCTGTCAATTTCTGTCTTGAACATGCTCAGTGATTGAACTTCTGGGGTAAAGTATTACAAAGATTTACCACCCTCTGAGTGCTAGATTCCTTCTCATTGCTTTCCTAAATGTCCTACCCCTTTTGATTCATCGTCCAGGGGATTCACTTTATCTACATCAACACTGCCAAGCCATGCAGGTGTTTATAGGTTTTAGGAAATTTATAGGTTTCAATGAGATCACCTCCCTCTTTGGCAAGAATATCCTTTCTTACAACAGAGACTAAAATTGTACACAACACTCTTCGTACAGTCTCACAAATGTTCTAGAAATTGCAACAAGATATTCTTAGTTGTGTGCTCAAATTTCTTGGCAATAAAAGCGTACATATAAGTTTCTTTCCCAACACCTGCATGCGAACTTTCAGTGACTTATGAAAAAGAGCAGCCAAATTTCATTGGACATCAGCATTTCCTAACCACTCACCATTTAAAGAGATATATATTCTTTCTGCCCGTTTTTCTACCAAAGCTGATAACTGCACAGCCATCGCGTTGTAGTCCATCCGGTATGTTCTTGCCCATCCATTAGCCTCTCTAAGTTCACATGAAACTTCCTTGTATCCTTCTCACAACTGACATGCCGATCCAGGTTTGTGTTATTAGAAAAAATGAAACATTGCAATCAGGCATTTATATAGACTGTGAACATCTGTGGCCCGAGCATCGGTGCTTGTAACATACTCAAGTAACTGCCTGGCATCCTGAGAGTGACCCATTTATTCCACATCTCTATTTTCCTTCAGAAATTCCAAATCCACTCGGGCTTCTTTACGTGTGCGACAAGTAACAAGCTCAGAAACTCCAACCGGTTTATCAAACAACATTTCTATTTCATAAACCCACGTTGATTCTGCCATTAGTTTCCTGGCTTCCAGTTTTCACACTTATTACAATAGATTCACAACAGGATGGGGATCGATGCAATATGCCTTGAGAAGTCCTCTCACTGCTCGTCCATAAAAAGAAAGGCTTTTTGAAATATGATTCCTTCTTTATAAAAGGTTATATTTTGAGTCCTCATCCTCTATGAATAGCTTGCTCAACAAATTCGAAATGAGACTAAATGAACGGGTTGGTTTATTGCACATAGAACATACAGTCTCTCTGACACACACAAACACACACACGCACAGACACACACACACACACACACACAACAAAACAACATGGGAAAGTGTATTGCAATGAGTGCCTCTTTTGCTATCGTATAATGAAAGTGTGTTAAGCGAAAGAAGGTGGTACAGAGCCAGACCGCCATAGAAATTTAAGTTATGGTTTTACGTGAATGCTGAATATAGAATCGAAAGTAAAATAGACAGCTTCATCAGAGTTTGTTCATTGCCTGCGATGGAATGATCCACTTTTGAAGAAGTGCATACATTCACAAGGTAGTGAAAGTTGAACTAGTCTTGAAGACACCGGTTTCAGTGGTTGACAGTGTAAAGGGCCAAGCGATTGTGTCTGGACAGAACTCCTTTTCCTGTGACGATGATAAGATGACAAAGACAGATACATCTTGCAGTCCTCTTCTCTAAGGAGGTCAAAGAGTGGCTGAAGATAAGATGCAAAAGTTCATTCATTCAATGAACTCAGAGAGCTTAAGACTCAGTCATGTTATTGTTATTCCAGGTTGACTACGGAGTTCCCTGGTGTAAACGTCTTTTGAACAGGTAATGGTGGGACCATTAACTCTGCATTGATTATTAGGAGACACAATCAATTACCCTTGGCTTTGGAGACACAGTGATTCTGATGAACATTTTTTTCCCTTAGAAATGCAAAGAGGTTTTGTGCACCACCATGAAGTGGCACAGACACAGTACAAATAGCGAGCATCTGCTGTGTTGTCTGAAGGTTAATGACTGCTCTGGCATGAGACATGACTAATCCTGGTGATCCTTGTCTATTTTCAAAAGTAAAAAAATATATATATGTATATAATCTTACAGGGTCGCCTGGTTAACCAAGATATATTTTATTTTATTCATTGTCTTAAGCATGATAGGATCATTTTCCCGACGACTGATGTCAAATTAACAGGACTACTGTTCTATATTCTCATTCTCCCTCCATTTGTAAATGCTCGGGGTGCATTTGCTACTTTTTAGTCAGAAAAAAACTTTCAGAAACCTAGAGCATTTTCAAAGAAAATCACCAATGTAACCACTTTGTCATGTAATAAGTGATGATCCTGAAGATTTGACTTAAACTTGTTTGTTCACTGACGGTCAGTCTCTCTGTTTCCTAATTACTTCACTGGAGGGTTTTCCTGCACTACAAATAACTGCTAATTTCAGCAAGTTATCCCATACTGCAGAAGCTTCACCTACAGAAGTAGCAGCTATTCTACTGAGGGTTAAGCAATGAATTGGGATCTAGTATTCCAGATACAGCATATACTTTATGATATCCAGAAGATTTACTATCCCCTGCTTTTGGTGTTCCGGGTAAGACCCTATATTTAACTGTTACTTTAGGAACTGTGCTAAACTGCATTGTTGTTCTTGCCATTAAAAATGCACTGCTGTTCTTCAAGTTGTTTCCAGAATTTGGTTATACTCAGCAATTAACTGTTACAGCATGTTTAACGATGTTGCTGCTTACTTACTCACAATCCTGACTTCATTGATATTCAAGTTCCTGCTGAGTACCTCTACCCAACTATTGATTTTCTAAAATATATTACACTGAATTATCAAGCTGATTATTAATACACAACTTCTCCTCACGCGGAATTCCTGGAAAATATTCTCTGGAAAAGAACATTTACTGACCTCCAATGGGTGCTATGTATGACTGAATATACTTTATGTTTTGATATTTTCAAGTTCCTGATAAAATGCCAACATTTATACATGTTCTCTTCGGATCATCTGAATATACACAAGTAGTTGATTAGATATCTTACATTGACAAAGGGATCCATATAGGATTGAACATACCAGTGATAAAGAAGTATGCAATCTGTCAGTGTTAACGAAGATTTTGCTTCTGTATTTCTACAAACCCTGAGAGTTTATTGCGCATTTACAAATATCCTTGTGATAGTTCCACTATTTACATAGAGTCAGTGGATGGTCCCTGCGAGTTTTAGTATTTAAATTGAATATATGGAATATGTCAGTGTTGAGAAATATACCTAGGCATGCCTCAGTATTTACCAAAAATCCTTGCAGTGTCTTATTCCTGGGAGTGCTTCAGTCTTTGCACCGAATCCTCAAGCTGCCCATATACATAGAGATGTGTGCACTGAAAGGATGCTCCTGAGGCCAGATCGGTGTTTACTTTCTTTGCTTGAGGATCATTTGTGTTTGCCGAATATTCCTGAGTGATGTCAGCATTATTATTATTTCTTTGTGAGTGTCATGTCATAGGATGTTTATTTGTGAGTTTCAGTTCGTGAAATATTTCCGTGGGCGAGTGTCTGCATCTACTATATTCTGGCATCAGCTTCAGTACATATAAAGCATTCGCATATGTTTGTCAAGATTGAAGATTGTTTCTGAGAGTGCCCTTATTTACAGGCAGTTCTGAATGAGGGTCAGTACAGCAGAATATTTCTGAGAGAATGTCTTTGCTTATAATAGGTCGACATACGCCATGTCACCTATGTCAATGCAACCTCACTGTCATTCAAATCTGTACATTTTTTCAGACTAACTGCAAGTGTTTGACTTCAAAAGGATGGAATATTTGAAGTTTGAACTGAAGACCGTTTAGACATTTACACCCAGGAACACATAAAAAAAATCACATGTTACACGGGCTTCTGAATATCGGCCTTATTTTTATAGGAAAAAAATGTGAACTTCCTGATAACAAAAGGTGAAGGTATCAAATTTTCCAGAGCTTCAAATACCGTATGTAAACTTTGCCAGAATTGGAGATGCAAAGTTTTGATAAATTCAGGGGATTGTAGAAATTGCATGAATACTTCCATGTGCATCCATAGACGAGTGTCGAGTATACAGTATCCTTATTGCTCTCTGCAAGTAATTCAGAGTTATTTCTGATTTACACAGCCAGATTTAAAAGCTGCTTGTATATTCAGTTTTGCAAATTGTAAACTGCATCAACAATCAAAGAACATTACTGGGGAATGTACCTGCAGTTACAGGAGGAATCCAATGTACTATAAGTTGTTATATTGCAAAACCAACGCCACTACCAGAACATTAAAATTTTGCATATGCCTCTGATGAAGCTTCGACTTTATTTCAATGAGCACGCTTTAAATGGGCCAAATTTTATTAAGAGAATGTGATGTTCAGATTTCCCAGTTGCATGCCAGATAAAATAATGAAAACTAGAAGAGCCTTCACTAGATATTGGGTCATCGAACATACCATGATGCGAAATTGTCTCTACTCACAGAAAGTCCAAGGGATACAGATGCCGAACAAATCACAAGAAATAGCGATAGCTATTTTACAGAACATGTCTCAATGACTTGAAATCCATTATCTGGCAGGATGATGGCAACAGATTTAACAGAACTTCGTAAAGGAAACATTTTCAAGAATAATCGATGCTGCAGCGAGTTCGGGGATAAGTATTTATCACTTACAGAAATCATACATTGACACTGAACATAAAGTGGCCTCGTTGTGCACTGTAAGGCTCTATGCTTCCATTTATTCACACGCACCTTTTTCGAACATCTATATTTTCTCTTTGCGTTGTTTCTCATTGAATGTCTTCTTTCTTTCCTGACAAGTTAACCTGCTGACGATTGTGATACCATCGAAAGGAAAATGTGGTCTCTCCAAATGTATCACTATTTACTTGGTGGCCATGGCAACAACAGATATGCTGGTCGCTATCCTTGATATAATGCTGAGGTAGATTCCGATTTCTTAATCGCAAATATTTGCTTTCCTTTGGGATGTCGTTGTGCGTAATCTCCATGCTGTGCTGCTTAATGCTAGTACAGACTGTTCAGTTTGGTTCACCAAAATGTTCACCTTTGATCGATGTGGCTATTTGCTGGCAAAAGTTGAAAGTGAAATATTGCACGGAGAAGACTGCAGCTGAGATGATTGGAACTGGGTCATTATTGAGCTCGTTGAAGAATATTTTCTGGTACTTCCTATTGAGCTGGACATGTAAGTTCGCAAATACTCTTTGGGTTTTGCTGTCACACATTGGATGTTTTGTATTCAAAGTGTGGCGAGTAATTGAACTTATTCATTACGCACGGTAGCACAGTGGTTAGCACTACTGCTTCACAGCTCCAGGATCCCGGGTTCGATTCCCGGCTCGGGTCACTGTCTGTGTGGAGTTTGCACATTCTCCTCGTGTCTGCGTGAGTTTCCTCCGGGTGCTCCGGTTTCCTCCCACAGTCCAAAGATGTGCGGGTTAGGTTGATTGGCCAGGTTAAAAATTGTCCCTTAGAGTCCTGGGATGCGTAGGTTAGAGGGATTAGTGGGTAAAATATGTGGGGGGAGGGCCTGGGTGGGATTGTGGTCGGTGCAGACTCGATGGGCCGAATGGCCTCCTTCTGCACTGTAGGGTTTCTATTCTCAACCCATGTGTCCCATTTTATGGATTATGTTGCGCACTGCTTTAATTGGACAAAACATTTTAATGGCCAGCAGAGCCCGTAGGAGAATCCAGATTCACGTTTATAAGGACAGCCCCAGAGATCGTGAGATGGAGAGCCGAAGAAAATCCATCATTTTACTGTTTGCTATCTCAGCGAATTTCATCATTTTACGGGCAGTGTTTATGTTATATTCCATGTGGCTGCGGATTTTATATCGATTTACCTCCCTTTGTACGTGAACTCGGATTGATGCGTCAGCTCCTTAGCTGCTGCAGAAGCACTTGCATTTATGCAACGACGCAGACTAAGTTTAGAAATCAACTATATAATATGTTGAAATATCTATTTACTATAATTGTGAAATTAAATAAATCAAAATAATAAAATAAGATGATTCTGCAGCTAAATCGAATCAGACCTCATAGCGCATCTGACGAACTAATTCTTGGTCCTGATGCATCACTTGTGCCTCAGTTGGTGGCAACTTTGAGTCATTCGTTTGTTTGTTCAAGCTCCAGTCCTGACCATTAAAGAGTCAAATCATGCTGACTGAATCTTGTATTGTTGCACGGAATATTAAAACCCGACTGTCTGGTTTCACCGGTGAACGTGCAATTTGAGGGGGGACATACCCTCCACATGCCCGTACACCCCGGCAGCACAGGTAAATTACATGAGGGCACAGAAAGCATCAGACTAGAAATGTGCCTTTGCCACAATTACTGCCTTGTTTTGTCCATTTCTGGCTAATTCAGGGAAGTTTCCCAACAAACCTCGGATTTTCGGCTGGCTGGAGGATTGGACATGCATGCGGAAAAGACAGAAATCTCCAGAGTTCTATCTCAGGTGGGAAATGGGGAACACCATTCGGAGGTTAGGCACGCCCAACATAAAATCCAATGGCCTCTGCAACTTTCTGCCCCCAGATTCTTCCTCGACTACCTCTTTCAGAGCTAACAAAGCGTTATCTAGATTCAAACTGTTAGATCTATTTTCTCTCCAGAAATGCTGTCAGATCTCCTCAGATTTTCCAGCATTTCTGTGTGTTTCAGTCTTTCAGATCTCTGCATCCACAATATTTTGCTTTCATCTCTGAATTCCCAGCTCAGACAAGGAATTCAGTCCAATTGGACTGTGAAATGTTTATGTACCGCTTCCTCTCCACTACTTCTGCAAATTTGTCAAACACAATGTGCTTTTAACATTCTATGTTGGTTACATTCATTACTCCACACTTTTTCAAGTGCTAATTCATTTTTTCCCCAGCTTATTGGCTCCGATGATGAAAAATTTTGTGTTCGGGATGGCACCAGGCCAATTACTTCCAGATCTGCAAATTAAATTAATGGAAAATAAAGAAGAGCAGCATATGCACATCAGGAGAATAGTTGTAAATTATGATGATGAAAAATGCTGAGTATGGTGCAATACATGTCTTAGGACTTTACATTGATCAACTAGAGAGTCATGACAGCATTATATACTTTCTCATTGTATTTAGATTGACGATATTCGAAGAATGTCATCTTCTGTAATTCCAAGCGTGCTGTTCATGGCTGTAGTTATCCAATTATTTTCTGCTATATTGTACACTATTTTGCACTGGGGGTGGGGAGGGGTTTGATAACCTCGGCGGTCAATAGGTGCTGATGTCTTGCTGCTGTCTCAGTCCCAGCTGCTATTTTGTTTAGGAAGGGAGAAGGGGTCATGAAAAGGGAGTACAGGGAATTAGGGAGACAGCTGAGAAAGAGGAAAGCAAAGGTAGTAATCTCAGGATTACTGCCTGTGCCACGGGAAGGTGAGGGCAGGAATGGAGTGAGGTGGAGGATGAATGTGTGGCTGAGGGACTGGTACAGGGGGCAGGCATTCAGGTTCCTGGACCATTGGGACCTCTTTAGGGGCAGGGGTGATCTGTATACAAAAAACGGGTGGAACTTGAATCACACGGGGACCAATATCCTGGCCGGTAGGTTGGCTAAGGCTACTGGGGAGAATTTAAACTAGATAGGTTGGGGGGAGGGGAGCTAGAAGAGTTGACTAGGATCAAGGAACTAATTGATGGGGTGGAGGATGCAGGGGTAAGGGGAATTACAAAATTAATGGTAGAGGAGAGGGTGCAAGTGAATGAAGGCGGTAATTTAGATAAGGGAGTAGAGGGAGAGGGTGTTCGCGACTCATCAAAGCGGGTCCAGATAAAAGCTGGAATAAAGACACTTTGCCTGAATGCACGAAGCATTCGGAACAAGGTGAATGAGTTGATGGTGCAAATCAGCACAAGTGGGTACGATCTAGTGGCCATTACAGAAACGTGGCTGAAAGGTGACCAGGACTGGGAGATGAATATCCAGGGGTATCAGGCGTTTAGGAAGAATAGACAGGAAGGAAAAGGTGGTGGGGTCGCGCTATTAATAAGAGATAATATCAGGGTAGTACTGAGGGATGACATAGGCTCTGAGGAACAAAACGTGGAATCATTATGGGTAGAGATGAGGAATAGTAGAGGGAGAAAGACACTAGTAGGTGTGGTATATAGGCCCCCAAATAATAATGTTGAGGTAGGGAGGGCTATAAACAAGCAGATAAGGGATGCGTGTAAAAACGGAACGGCAATAATCATGGGGGACTTCAACATGCACATTGACTGGCAGACTCAAGTCGGTAAGGATGGAATGGAGGAAGAGTTCTTAGAATGCTGTCGGGATAGTTTCCTTGAACAGCATGTTACGGAACCGACGAGGGAACGAGCTATTTTGGATCTGGTATTGTGTAACGAGGTAGGTAGAATTAAGGATCTTATTGTGAAGGACCCTCTTGGGTCTAGTGACCACAATATGGTCGAATTTCTGATTCAGATGGAAGAGGAGAAAGTTTGGTCTCAAACCAGTGTCCTCTGTTTGAACAGAGGGAAATATGATAGGATGAGGGATGAATTGGCTAAGGTAGACTGGGAGAGCAGGCTGGCAGGTAGGATAGCTGAGGAACAGTGGAGGATTTTTAAGGAGATCCTTTTCAGTTCTCAGCAAAAATATATTCCAGCAAAAAACAAGGATAGTAAGAAAAGGGAGAACCAGCCGTGGATAACGAAGGAAATAAAGGAGAGTATTAAAATAAAAACAGCTGCGTACAGAGTGGCCAAAAATAGTGGAGAAACAAGTGATTGGGAAAAATTTAAGAAACAACAAAGAGAGACTAAGAAAGCGATAAAGAAAGGAAGGATGGACTATGAAGCTAGGCTAGCAATTAATATAAAAAATGATAGTAAAAGTTTTTATAAATATATAAAAAGGAATAGAGTGGCTCGAGTGAATGTTGGACCCTTGGAGGACGAGAGGGGGGAGTTAATAGTGGGAAATGAGGATATGGCTGAGTCTTTAAATAAGTTTTTTGTGTCGGTCTTCACGATGGAGGACACAAATAGTTTGCCAAATATTAACGATAGAGGGTTGGCAGCAGGAGAAATACTTAATACAATTAATGTTACCAGAGAGGCAGTGCTGGGTAGACTAATGGGACTGAAGGTGGACAAGTCCCCGGGTCCGGATGGAATGCATCCCAGGGTATTGAAAGAAATGTCAGAGGTAATAGTGGATGCGTTAGTGATTATTTATCAAAACTCGTTGCATTCTGGGGTAGTGCCGGTTGATTGGAAAACGGCTAATGTTACGCCGCTGTTTAAAAAAGGAAGGAGACAAAAGGCGGGTAACTATAGGCCGGTCAGCTTAATGTCTGTAGTAGGGAAAATGCTGGAATCCATTATTAAAGAGGAGATAGCAGGGCATCTGGATAGAAATGGTTCGATCAATCAGACGCAGCATGGATTCATGAGGGGAAAGTCGTGCTTGACGAACATGTTGGATGTTATGAAGATGTGACTAGGGCGGTTGATGGAGGAGAACCGGTGGATGCGGTGTTTTTGGATTTCCAAAAGGCATTTGATAAGGTGCCCCATAAAAGGCTGCTGAAGAAGATTAGGGCACACGGAGTTGGGGGTAGTGTGTTAAAGTGGATTGGGGACTGGCTATCCGACAGGAAGCAAAGAGTCGGAATAAATGGGTGTTTTTCCGGTAGGAGGAAGGTAACTAGTGGCGTGCCGCAGGGATCGGTACTCGGGCCGCAACTATTTACCATTTATATAGATGATCTGGAGGAGGGGACGGAGTGTAGGGTAACGAAGTTTGCAGACGACACAAAGATAAGTGGAAAAGTGAATCGTGTGGAGGACGGAGAAGATCTGCAGAGAGATTTGGACAGGCTGAGTGAGTGGGCGAGGATATGGCAAATGGAGTATAACGTTGAGAAATGCGAGGTTATACACTTTGGAGGAAATAATAACAAATGGGATTACTATCTCAATGGAAACAAATTAAAACATGCTACCGTGCAAAGGGACCTGGGGGTCCTTGTGCATGAGACGCAAAAGCCCAGTCTGCAGGTACAACAGGTGATCAAGAAGGCAAATGGGATGTTGGCCTATATTGCGAGGGGGATAGAATATAAAAGCAGGGATGTCTTGATGCACCTGTACAGGGCATTGGTGAGGCCGCAGCTGGAATACTGTGTGCAGTATTGGTCCCCTTATATGAGGAAGGATATATTGGCATTGGAGGGAGTGCAGAGAAGTTTCACATGGTTGATACCGGAGATGAGGGGTTTGGATTATGAGGAGAGGCTGAGGAGATTGGGTTTGTACTCGTTGGAGTTTAGAAGGATGAGGGGGGATCTTATGGAGACTTATAAGATAATGCGGGGGCTGGATAGGGTGGAGGCGGTGGGATACTTTCCACTTAGTAAGGAAGTTAAAACTAGAGGACACAGCCTCAAAATAAAGGGGTTCGGTTTAAGACAGAGTTGAGGAGGAACTTCTTCTCCCAGAGGGTGGTGAATCTCTGGAATTCTCTGCCAACTGAGGTGGTGGAGGCGGCCTCGCTGAATATGTTTAAAGCGCGGATGGATGGATTCCTGATCGGTAAGGGAATTAAGGGTTATGGGGATCAGGCGGGTAAATGGTACTGATCCACGTCAGATCAGCCATGATCTTATTGAATGGCGGGGCAGGCTCGAGGGGCTAGATGGCCTACTCCTGCTCCTATTTCTTATGTTCTTATGTTCTTATGTTGCAGATGTATAGAACGTTGGTTCGGCCGCATTTGGAATACTGCGTCCAGTTCTGGTCGCCACACTACCAGAAGGACGTGGAGGCTTTGGAGAGAGTACAGAGGAGGTTTACCAGGATGTTGCCTGGTATGGAGGGGCTTGGTTATGAGGAGAGATTGGGGAAACTGGGGTTGTTCTCCTTGGAAAGACGGAAGATGAGGGGAGACTTAATAGAGGTGTATAAAATTATGAAAGGCATAGATAGGGTGAACAGTGGGAAGCTTTTCCCCGGGTCGGTGGTGACGTTCACGAGGGGTCATAGGTTTAAGGTGAAGGGGGGAGGTTTAACACAGATATCAGAAGGACATATTTTACACAGAGGGTCGTGGGGGCCTGGAATGTGTTGCCGGGCAAGGTGGTGGAGGCGGACACACTGGGAACGTTTAAGACTTATCTCGACAGCTATATGAACGGAGTGGGAATGGAGGGATACAAAAGAGTGGTCTAGTTTGGACCAGGGAGCGGCGCGGGCTAATTGTTCCTTGTTTCTCGTTTCAAGGCTTCATTCTATGATCATCTTGCTGGTGCCAGTACAGAGCGAGACTGCGGATAGTTGGGAACCTGTCTCGGGTGCAGGGAATTCATTTGGTGTTCGTGGAAGTGGAAATGACTAGGGTTGGGAAGCATTTTCTGATCAGGGGCAGTGTGATCTCCTGGACTCGTTTCGATCGCCTCAGGGGGTCGGAGAGGAATTTCCCAGATTTTTTTTCCCCATATTGGCCCTGGGGTTTTCACTCTGGGTTTTCGCCTCTCCCTGGAGATCACATGGTCTGGAATGGGGGGGGGTGGGGGTGAGTTAATGGGTTGTGATGAACAAAGCATCGTAGCTGTGAGGGACAGCTCGGTGGATAGGATATTGTAATGTAGATAGGCTGGAAAATTGGGCGGGGATCCTGGATTCAGGATTCAATCCTGGACCAGGGAGCGGCGCGGGCTTGGAGGGCCGAAGGGCCTGTTCCTGTGCTGTATTGTTCTTTGTTCTTTGTTTGTTTATTGACCAGGTTGGTTTGTCATGTCCACCTGGTAGCAAATGTATCCTGTGTGTCCGTTTGTGAGGGTGTTGGTGTGTCCATAAGGACGTGTATCCTTTTTAGTGCCTACATGTTGGCCTCGATATGCCTGTGTGGGGAATCCGATTGTGGAGAGGATGCCTGTCTGTATCTGTATTTGTGTGTGATGTAAATAACGTCTGTGTGTGTGTGTGTGTGTGTGTGTGTGTGTGTGTGTGTGTGTCTAAGTGTGTAAAATATAGAGAATGTGTTTGCTTATGTGGGTGTGTGAGATTGGGGGTGTTCTATCTGTGTAGCTGTCTATGTTTGCTGCTCTTCATTTGCTGTAAGATAAACCTTCCAGTTCCAGCACAGTTCGTGGCTACACAATTTCGTGTTTGACTGATTTCAATGCCCTGCCACAATTGGAAGATTGCTACTTACAGGCTGAAACAATTGGTTGACTGTGTGTTGTGTCAAACCTGACATCTTCGAAACTGCCTCCACTTCTCCTTGGACAACGCAAAGTGTGCGCTCTTCCCCAGACCCCCTCCCATTTCCCTCAATATGATCCTTCGTACACATGTTTCTTCAGTACAGCATCTTGCAACATTCCTATGGACCCAACTTCATAAATTTCCATTAATTTGGCAGCAGGAAGCAATGAAATTGTTGCTATCAGAGAAACGAGCACTCAAATACTGAGCCTGGCTTTAAGACTTCCTGGAGTATTACCAACTATACTAATCCGTATTCCCACCTGTGTTCTAGATTATAATATGTTTGTCCTATATAGCAAACATATGCCATTTAACCCCTTGAAACATGATTCAGCACATTCTGCATGCCCCAACACATACATACACACACACACACACACACACACACACACACACACACACAAACACACACACACGTAATTCTTCTCTGAGATATGTGTTTCCTTTATAGTTAGTGTTCTGAATGAAGACAGTATTATCCTTCTCTCTGTCCTAATCCTTCTTTTGGTTTTTGAAACCAGAGACTCTTCTTGTTCCAATGGTGACATTCTCTGTCTGCCCCGTGATTCATTCAATATATATAAATGCTAGATAATGGGACATTTCACAGAGTGCTGAGCAGATCTGCATTCACCTGGTAATCGATGCGATTTTTCGTAGGTCTTCTCAGTTTATTATTTTTTACACATCCCCTGCAAAAATGAAGAGATCCATCGCATTCCACAGGATTGCTGGTTTTCCAAAGAAGATTGGACCTGCTGATAGCAGCAAAACATAACGCTGCTTCACTTATCAACAGCAATGATTCCATTTTTAAATGTCATGATAGTGTGTGATGCACAAATGAGAAACATCAGTGTAATGGCAAACAACCAGAGACAAGACCATGGCTGATTCGTTCTTGAGAGTTCAATGTTACATCTGACCATGACAACATCACCTGGAATTACAGGGAGGTCACTGGGTGATGAGGGAAACCCACTCATGCAGAAGATCACTTGCCAATGGAGATGGAGGAGATGGATGACGGCAATATGGTGCCTCATGGAGAAGCCCGAGCTCCAGGTGATGCAAGGGCAGTTCGTGATTGCCTGGCAGCTGCTGCTTTTGTACAATGAGTTTATACAGTGTTTAATTAATATGTCCAAACTATCCCCTTCCCTCCCTTCCATCCATGCTTCCCTTCAAATACTCCATCCCCCTTACCTCCTTGTCTACAAAAAGACAGGAACTGTTAAAGTAGACATTTCTTTGAATGGTGTTAAATTTATAAAACATATTTTCGTGCATTTTTTAAGTTGCGCTAGTTATGTCAGATGAAATGTGAACATGGTCATCTAATTGTAAAAACAATTTTATTAACTTTAATTATTATTTAAGTCATTTATTAACTTTAAAAAATCCATTAAATTTAGCAAAATTGTGTGAATTATTTATTCAAACATCAAAAGGCAACATTCAAATATCAGAATACTAATTGAATAATTTAAGTTAACAAGGCAGAAGTATTAACCCTAAACAAATTGAAATAAGCAACTAAAAATGAAACATACATAGGAGGAGAGGGTGGTTAATGTAGAGGTAGCTGTGTTGGAAGAAGAGAGGGACCCTAATTCTTCCTGTGTCATCCCTGGGCCCTTCTCCATCGACATAACGCATCTCCCTTCATCCCTGATGGAGCCGGGTCTTGCCCAGTTGTCTCCGAACGGGTGGCTCCTGTTCATAGGGTTCAGCAGCAAGTGTCACAACGTAGCAATAATTTGCACTACCCACCTTGGCCCCCTTTGTTTTCATTCTTTTAAAAAAATTCTTTGCTGTTCTCTATCTTTTATTTCTTTATTGACTTTCCTCATTTTTCTTCCCACTCTACTTGACACCCCTTCCCTTTGCTCCCCCTCTCCCGCCCTTTGCTTCTCCTTTGCTAAATCTTGCCTCTGCTCCATTCATTTTCCTCCCCCTCCCGCACCCCCCCCCCCCCGCCCCACCGCTCCCCCCCCCCCAAGAAAAAACATCTTCATTTTAGCTTCTCGGCATTTGGCCATTCACACGCTGCATTCTCTCTGTGGACAGCTATTAACTGGTTTCCCTGGTTTCTGTGACTATGATTCTTCTTTCATTCCCACACCCTGCGGCATAAATATCTCCCACTTTATATGCCTTTTAGCTTTGACAAAGGGTCGTCTGGACTCGAAACATCAACTCTTTTCTCTCCTTACAGAAGCTGCCAGACCTGCTGAGATTTTCCAGCATTTTCTCTTTAGGTGTCACCACTTTATTTTTCGTCTTCCGAGGGAGCTCATTTGGTTGCCCCTGCAGCTAATTCTGCTGCACTGCATTCTGTCTCAGCAGCTCTTACCGCTGCACGGACTCTCGTGACGCTGTCTCAGCAGTTCATTTGCTCGAACACATCATTCAGTGTTGCAGCTTGGCTCCTTCCAGTTTCAGCATAACCTTCAGCTAACACCGTTACAACCTCATACAGTTTATAAATAACCACTTGTGCACTGTAATTGACTGTAAGAAGTTGAGGATCAGGAGGTCTGGAGTCTTTCTCTGGCAGTAACGAAGGCTCATCAACTCCGGGAAAGCTTTGGATGTTCTTCCTCCATTACAGCAGCGGTGGCATCACAGGCCTCCCCCTCCCAATCCACTTGACCACCCTGAACATCTGTATCAATGTCAAATAACTCATCAGGCAGCAAGGCTTCCTCTCGTCTGCTCCAGCTTCAGTGTTGTACTGCTGTGATTTACCGGCTTCCTTTACACCACCAGCAGGTGTTCTCGCTGTCAGCCGTATCTCGCTGTGATATAAACATGTTATCTGTGAAAGTTGAAGAAAACATAATTATTTTTCCATCATGGTAACTTTCGTGTCTATAAATAATCAAATGGCTTTTTGTCTTGCCTGAACCAAACCCAATATCGCCTCCGCCACATACTCTAGGGGTTGAGAAACCCAGCAGGTCCCAAGCATGTTCCTCCTGTGGAGTGAGCTCCTTAATGCATGCCAGTCTGCTTCTATTCAGGGTACTCTCCAAGGCATTATGTGCCCTTTTGCCTGCAGAAAGAAATTGAAATGACTTTAAACATTCTTGCTATCAACCTGTAGGTCAGCAACGGCTAAAATTAATTGGACCTGGGACCATGTTCACAATCTCCACGGTAACTGCATTTTCTGACCCTGTTCAGGTGTGTAAGGAGACGACTATTTCCACAGCTTCAGAGGTCTCCATTGTTTTTAAAGTTTTCGACCCTTCTACAAATCTGTGAGGAGACAGAGCTATTTGCCATACTAAATGTAGACTGAAATCCTTACTTTGAGAGAGATTTTATTTAAGTTTTAATTTTTCATTAAAAAATGCTGCGTACTCTGGTTGAACGCATTACGTCATTACGTTTCTTGCGACAATGCTCCATAGTCCTTGGCACTTCACTATCTGCAGACACCAAGGTTGCAATTTTCTTCCAAGACAGAGCTTGCATTTTCCTTGGTGGTTTTGATTTTCCATTGCCCAAAATTGGAACTTTCCTCTGTTTCACTTCGTGCATTATATTTTCAAAATCATGGTCAGAGAAGTTTTGAGTTCCCCTTTTCCCAGCAATCCTTTCAGTGGCCATGTTCTAAATTAAAACTCACAAACACCTCGAAGCATGCCAAGCATAAAAAAAAATAACATAATAACAATACAATGCAGATTTTGGCACAGTGGTTAGCAGTGCTGTCTCACAGCTTCAGGGACCTGGGTTTAATTCTGGCCTTGGGTGACTGTGTGGAGTTTCCATGTTCTCCCTGTGTCTGAGTGGGTTTCCTCTGAGTGCTCTGGCTTTCTCCCACACTCCAAAAATGTGCGGGTTATTTAATTTGATATGCTAAATTTTCCCTTAGTGACACTGGATTAGCAACATAAATTCATAGCGTTATGGGGATGGGGCCTGGGCGGGATTGTTGTCAGTGCAGGCATGATGGGTCGAATGACGTCCTTCTGCACTGGAGGGATTCTATGGATGAAATGTTCCAGTTGTGTTCGCCCTTAAAACGGCAAAAGCCACCCGAGGTCAATGGACATTTGTACTGTCCGCCCCTCATCTGCTGGAGGGGTGGAGCTGGAAAATTCGCCCTTATGCTTCTATGACTCTAAATAGTGCTGTTCTCAAGTTGAGTTTGTGAAGTTGCAACTTGATGTTTGTAAAGATGGAAAAAAATGCAAAAATGTTCGAAAGAAAAAAAGCATTGCGTGATCACTTTGAATGCTGCTGTTTGCTTTCAGTACTTGGAGGTTTAAATTACAAATTACATACAGAGTGCAAGCTGAAACATTTGTATCGAAAAGTAAGGCAGTATTCTCGAAAGGACAAGGACTTTTAAAAAACTTTAGCTGAAACAATTTACAGCAGGCATTCAGCTGCCAGGAACATATAAAATTTGAATTTGATTGTGTTGACAACATCAGGCCAATCCTATTGTAGGAAAATTGATAGGTCATCGCAGGTATGAAAGAGAGTGCAGGGGAAAAACAAGAGAGCAACAGAACACCCCGCTCTCAAACCTCGAGAGGGAGAGAGCAGATCTCAACTCTGCCAGCCTCAGATATCTCTTAAGAGAACGCACCATCTCACTCGCAAAATGTACCAAATAGGAAAGAACTTACAGACAGAGGAATCAACAGAGAAACTCTAAATGGTTCTACAATCCAGAAACCTGATTGTATTTTGAGAATGACTGAATTCTATTGTTATATTTTTTTGGTGAATGAATAAGTATTATATTTATTTAAACAGCATTCTATTACAACCTTATTTTATTTGGTATGTCACTTGTTTAGTTCAAGGTCCCTGTCAGTTAAATAAATAAACTAAGTGTTCTTTTTGAAGTTCATGTCAGGTATTTCTGTTCGTCAATCACTCAAGGTTAAGGAAGAACAGTTCAAGCCTTCCCACACACTTTTAACAGATTACGAGGTGAGGTATTCCTCTTTGGGAGATTCGGCATTACTTCTCAAAAGGGGAGTCAACCTTTGCATCGTTACAGTACTTTCACAAATTTGAAACAAATAAAACATGTTAAATCATAGTCATGTTCAATAATTAAAATGAATTTTAAAAATACAGTTTGAGTGATCCAGTGACTGCTTAAAATATACTAACTGCTTAAAAGAAATAGCAAAAACAATGAAATACAAATAGATACCTTTATAAGAACATGGTTCCCTTTTCAATATAAATCTACCTTTCGGAGCTTGGACCTCAATGGGCGTTCTCAGGCTTACCGCCTCATAAGGGACGTGGTTATCAATCTCTTGTGACGCGCTGGGCCTGGTCAGATTACTTCGCTGTGGGTCTGAGGCTTCCACACACATCCGTAGTTTCTGCGGAGCGGCTCAGGAAAGGTAAATGCGCATTTTAAAAAATATTTTTGGCAGACCATACATTTCGACCGGCGGTCGGAATTTTTCGGGCGGATACTACCTGAAACTTCCTCGCAGGTATGTCTGCTGCTCTGCTAGCTGAGTCTGAAATAAAACAAAATGTGCCAATTATCAGCCGTAAATACCTACCCAACATTGTGGCAGGCAGGCGAAACTAACTCTGTTCCTTTTATTTGCATTCAGCTGCTTTAACGCAACGTTTGCAGGAAAAGACGGGATCGGAAGTTTGAATGTGGCGCATTTTCAACGTGCATGTCTGTGCATCGTATTGTTACTTCGGTATTGTTCCGCTGCACATGTATTTGCTTTCCGAGAAGCTTGGCCGCTGGTAAGCTCAGGTATTTAGCTCTGAAGTCACGACTTTAATCTCAGTACTGGTCAACAATTCTTGCCCATTTGAAATAGGCGTGTTACATCTGGTTGCCATTGTTTAATGTGCCATTGCATGAGGCTTTCTAGAAGTGACTCGTACTCCAGTTCCATATTATGTCAGCGGGGAGGTTATGACGGAGCTGGATAAAATGCTCATTAGGCCAAACACTCGATCGCAGGTTTTCCCTCTTTCTCCTCCTCAATATTTCAGTTTTCTACCCTTTGCCAATTGCTTTGTCTCTTCAGCTCACACTAAAGTCTGCTCATTTCCACACATTAAACCAAAATTCTGACATTTAACGTGAGTCCTTGCTCATGTTTGAACGATTCATTTGAATCGAGTTCCGAAAGTTGAGATGGAGAAAATGTGGACATATGATAGGAACAGAATTTTAAACCATGTCGTGGAGAAACAGGCCGAGGTCCTGCTCAGATTCTAACTTAGGATCTCTTGTTTATTAGAAAGACACTTTTACTCACTAACACACGGGTTCAGTTAACAAGCGAGCATTGGAATGCATTATTTGGAATTGTGTCCCACTATTTCATGTGTTACGCACTGTGTGATAGTGCAATTGAGCCGGAAGGTCAGCCAGGAAGTTCTGAAATATCAGAGTAGCTGCTCCTATTTCATATTATCTTAGCGACATTACACAGAGAAAACACCAGAATTATGTTGACCTTGGAGTTTTTCACTAGTGGTACTCCTGTTTGTTTGAGGTTGTATTCGGATCTCAAGTTCCATTATGCTAGAATCGTATAATCATGTATGGGTACAGCATAGAAGGAGGCCTGTCTGTCCAAATTCACTGTGATGGCTTTCTCATGGAGAAATTTACCCAGTGTCAATGCGGTGCCTTCACCCTTAACCCTGTAAGGTTTTTCCTTTTCAAGGATTCTCAAAGTTTCTCTTTGCTTCTGTATAGAAGTATGCAGGTTGACCTGTTCGTGGTTTAAATCTTGTTAAGTTGAATTGTTCGGTTAAAAAACTGAGAAACTGTTCAGAAAGGGTCGCAACGTAACTTGATTGTGCCGCTGATCGACAGACAATGATTTCTGGCCAAAGTTAGGAAAAACATTATGCGTGAGCTTAAAATCGAGGAATTTGTTTTTGAAAATGCCGTTGCAATGCACTGAAGATGCTGTTGTTAAGTTTCTCCTACTTTCACTGAAGTCTTCATTATTTGTTTTCCCTGTCGTTCGAGCACTTTCAGCCAACAGCAGCGCTCAGACAGGGACTGGCACCCAAGATTCTCAGGGTAAAAATCGGGTGTTGGAATGACGAAGCTACCCAGGCCCAGGTGAGTAGCTTTCGCAGGGCTCTCTGCACTGTCTGATGAAAGGCATCAGAGACTTTTATTTCCTTCTTTCATAGTTCACCCTCTCCAGCGCATTTCCCTCACAGACAGACCGGCAAACTCATTTGGGCATCATTTCGCAAACCATCTAACTTCCACCAACTACTCGCTTCATAGTAATGGCGTGAAATGGGACAACTGTTGTTCTCCAGGTATCTGCATTGGGCCTTCACAGCTTTGAAGTTGTATTAATTTCAAGGAGTATTCTTAATTTGCCGAAATTGGAATGGGAATCCACAAAAGCACAACGCCGAATTTCACAAGTGGCTAAATAATTTCGAATAGTATTCGTTGAGGCAGAGTGTTAACGGCAGACACCGGGAGCTACATTCCTAATTTTGCCAATCACAAATTGTGGGGGGTCCATCTTCATGGAAAATCAAGTCATTTTACCCGACCAACACTGCCCTGGAAAAGAGCTAGCAAAACAAACCATTTTAAAAATTCAAACATGGGACATATTCGTCGCTGGCTGGCCACTATTTATTGCCTATCCCGAGTTGCCCTTGAGAAGATGGTGGTGAGCTGCCGTCTTGAAACGCCATGATGTGGAGATGCCGGCGTTGGACTTGGGTAAACACACTGAGAAGTCTCACAACACCAGGTTAAAGTCCAAAAGGTTTATTTGGAAGCAAAAGCCACTAGCTTTCGGATCAGGCTGTCCCTTCGTCAGGTCGGTGGGAGTTCTGATAAACTTCTGAGAGAACTCCCACACACCTGACGAAGGGACAGCCTGTTCCGATAGCTATTGGCTTTTGCGACCAAATAAAGCTATTGGACTTTAACCTGGTGTTTGCAGAGTTCTTACTGTTCTTGAAACGCTGCAGTCCATGCGTTGTGCTTGTCCCACAATGTGGTTCACGAGCAAATTCCAGGATTTTGTCACAGCGACAGAGAAGGAACAGCGATATATTTCCAAGTCAGAATGATGAGTTGTTTGGAGGGGAACTTGCAGGTCGTGATGTTCCCAAGTATCTGTTGCCCTTGTCCTTCTATATCGAAGTGGTCGTGGGCTTAGAAGGTGCTGCCGAAGGAAACTTGGAGAGACCGTGCAGTGCACCTTGCAGATAGCACACACTGCTCCTACTGAGCGTCTGCGGTGGACAGAGTTGATGTTTGTGGATGTGGTGCCAATCGAGCGGGCTTTTTTGTCCTGGATGATGTCAATCTTTCTGAGTGTTGTTGGAGTTGGACCCATCCAGGTAAGTGGAGAGTCTTCCACCTCCTGACTCCTGACTTGTGCCTTGTAGATGGTGGACAGGTTTTGGGGAGTCATGTGGTGAGTTGTAGCCACTTGTAGCCACAGTGATTATGTGGCGATTCCAGTTGAGTTTCAGGTCAATGGTAACTCCAAGGATGATGATAGTGGGAGATAGAGTGATGGTAACACCACTGAATGTTAAGGGGCAGTGGTTAGATTGTCTCTTTATTGGTGATGGTAATTGACTGGCATTTGTGTGCCGCGAATATTAATTGCCACTTGTTATCACAAGCCTGGATCTTGTCCAGATAATGTTGCATTTGAACATGGAATGTTTTATTGTCTGAGGAGCCGCAAATAGTGCTGAACATTGTTCAATCATCAGTGCACATTCCTACTTTTCACCGTATGATGGAGGGAAGGGCACTGATGAGGCAGCTGAAATGGTTGGCCCCTAGACACTACCTTGAGGTTATCTTGCAGTGATGTCCTGGAAATGAGATGACTTACCCCCACAACTAAACCATCTTCCGATGACCCAGGTATGACACCAACCAGCGGAGTGTTTCCCCGTTGAAACCCATTGATTCCAGTTTTGTTAGGGCTCCTTGATGCCATACTGGGATGAATGCGGCCTTGATGTCATGGGCTGTCAATCTCACCTCATCTCTGGAAGTCAGCTGTTTTATCCATGTTCTAACCAAGGCTGTAATGAGGTTAGGAGTGAGTTACCATGACGAAACAGAAACTGGGCGTCACAGCAGGTTACTGCTGAGCAGGTGCTGCTTGTTAGCACTGTTATTGACCCCTTCCATCACTTTGCTGATGACCGAGAGTAGACTGATGGGACGATAATTGGCCGGGTTGGATTTGTCCTGCATTTTCTGTACAGGACAAAGCTGGGTAATTTTCCACATTGTCAGGTAAATGCCAGTGCTGTAACTGTACGAGAAGAGCATGGCTAGGGGAGTGACAAGTTCAGGAGCACGAGTCTTCAGTACTATTGTGGGAATATTGTCAGGGCCCATTGACTTTGCAGTATCCAGTGCCTCAAACCGTTTATTGATATTATGTAGAGTGAATCGAATTGGCTGGAGAGTGGTGTCTGTGATGCTGGGCCCCACTGGAGGAGGCCGAGGTGGATCATACACTTGGCACTTCTGGCTGAAGAGTGCTGCGAAATCCTGCGTATCTTTTGCACTGATGTGTTGGACGCCTCCATCTATGAGGATGGGGATGTTGCTCTCAGTAATCGAAGGTAATTATTCAAAACTGCCCGTTTGGCATGCAACTACAAAGTTGGATGACTTATACATAGAATCACATTCTTCCCAGCGTTATTCCGAGCGTTATTCCGAGGCCGTTGTGCTTAAAGAATTGTTCCTGCATTGTCCAAACGGGCTGAGGCACAGGTGAGCTTTGAACTCAGGACTTTTTGTTTACGAGACAGGCACTATAACCATCGGAAAATCATTATTCACATAATCGCAGTGCTGTATGATGGTGAGATTTTAAAACTTTCATTTGGAAGAGAGAGTTTATGAAGATAGGAACAATCAGGCATCTCTGGGTGGCAAAAACAAATCCTTACAGCTCGTTGGTAACCTGAAGTTTTGATTTTGCAAATCCAATCGTTTGACCTCCCCGCTTGTGCGCTAAAGTTAGCAGAAAAGAATGCTGAATTCTTAACTCACTGAATAAACAAAAGACTTGATTACAGTCGGGAAACTTCAATTAAACAGAATATGTTGGGGATAAAGATCAGAATGTTTGGCAGCATCTGTTAAGAGAGAATCAGAGTTTACCTTCTGCATCCTTACAGATCTTCTTCAGAGCTGCTGCCAGAGCTGTTGATACTTTCCAGCATTTTCTATTTTTATTTTTGATTTCCAGCATCCACAGTATTCTGTTTGCTTTGTTCTGAATAAATCTACGTAACTGTGTACAGGATGGTGAATGGCATTGATACATTAAATCAGATATTGTGACATGAGTTAGATTAAATTTGTATTTTTCTATCTGGTATTCAATTATTTGCTATGGGCTTTTTTCTGGTGAGATTGACACAGTTCCTTTGAATCATATAATTGGGATTTAGGCGCTGGTGTCAGCTGGACTGCGTTGGAGTGAGGTGGAAACCCTTTGTTTCTCTGCTGCTCTGTCTGAATGGTACATTAAACATGTCTCCCTGAACCTCGGACCAGAGTGTTCCTGAATAATTTTGCTCTCTGAGCATGTGGAACTGATGAGCAGTCTGTGTTTATGTGAGTGATTTTGTGGCTACTGTGTGTGAGAAGGAGCTGCCTGCATTGTTCCTTGTATCTCAGGAGGAGGGGGGAGAAAAGAACAACATGGAAATTCTGTGGATGGGGTCGAGGGCAGGAGAGATTTAAAGATATTTGTGATAGTATTGGCGTAAAGTCAGAGAGAGGGAATGCGAATGGTAAGGGAACAAAATTGGGGGGATGAGTGCAAGATATTGTGGGAAGATGAATATTTATTGCCGAAAACAAAGAAAAGGAAAGATGAGAGATTACAAAAGAGAAATTCAGACAAAATTATGACAGAAACTTTTGCTTCTATTACTCTGTACTGCTACAACGTTGCTGTTGACAAGATGCACGTTGATGTGAGACTATTATTGAATTGTGGGTGTTTTGTCATTACTAATCTATTATTGCTGGTTCCTCTTTGTTTGAAAGAATACTCTTTTCGCCAACTCTCCTGGATTCGAGTTACAGATTTGACAGGTAGTCCCATTCAGCCCAGTTCAGGTGACACAGCCAGATTCTGTATTCAGGCACACAAATGAATATCGCCTGGTTGTTGGTGTGAGAGCTCCTCCGTCTCTCAGAAACTCATATCCCGGGATCTTTGAAAACCAATGCTTCTGACTCTGCCTGTCGTGGATACACAATCTTTATCAGCACGTCTCCCACATATTAACCGATTTGAAATATCAAGGTCAATTTTGTGTGCTATGTTTCAATGTAATAAAAAAGTCTCTTCCTTTGAAACTGCAGTTTCCCATCTGCCAAGCGGCGACATGAACTTCGAAATGGATGAGGAACGTCATAATGGAAAAAAACAAGACTAAATATATTCAGGGCTTATACCAGCGTTAGCAGCTTCGTATCACTCTGAGGGGATAACCCCAATCCTCTCAGGAATTAAGCACGAACTGTCGGACTGGAGGGCTGCAGGCTTCTCGCAGTTATCTTGGAGTGAGACTAGAAAGATGACACGGTATCTTCACTCAGTGAACTGAATGTGTTTGAATCCCATTTGGTGATATTTAATGGCCATGGGCCACATGTCGACAGATTTGTTGAGTCGCAGAAAGTGAATTGTCATATCGCACAGGCACCGATGCAAGCATTCCTCATTACTATCGTGGTTAATAACCCGCCTTACCATCAGGAGACCAGGGTTCAGTTCATCCAACGGGATGAACTTTAAACACAAAATTGAAGGCAGACTTCCAAATGGTAATCATTCACATATAGAAAGTGGGCAGGGCAGATGAATCTCGGAACAAGAATTAGACGGACTGGAAAAGTTAACTCTGTTTCCTTTTCTGCAGATGTGGCCACAAGTGTTGAGTTCTTTGAGCATTTTTCTGTTTATGTTTTAGTGCAGATGAAGATAGTGCAACTGTCACAGGCAGAGTCATGGGCAGTCATAGAACCATACCGTGCAGGAGAGTCTCATCGGCCTATTGAGTCTGCAACGACACATGAGAAAAATCTGACCTACATGTGTAATCCCATTTACGAGCACTTGGCCAATAGATTTGAAAGTTTAGACTTGCTAGGTACTCATCTAAACACTTTTAAAAAGATTTGAGACAACTCGCCCCCATCACCCTCCCGGGCACCACAATCCAGAACTTAGCCACCTGCGAGGCAAAAAGGTTTATTCTCGCTCCCCCCCCCCACCCCGCCCCCTCACCCGCCCACCCCCGAAACCTCCTGCCCCTCATCTTGAACCTATGTCTAATCGTGATTCACTCTTCAACTAAGGGGAACAGCTGCCTCCTATCCAGTCATTCATGTGCCTCATAATTATGTACACCTCAATCAGGTCGCCACTTAGTCATCTCTGCTCAAACTAAAACAACCCAGGCCGATCGAACTCTCTTCATAACTTAGAAGTTCCATGCCAGGCAGCATATTGTGAATCTGCACCCACTCCAGTCCAATCACATCCTTCCTATAATGTGGTAATCAGAAATGCATGCAGTACTCTCACTGTGGCCTCACCTAAGTTCTATGCAATTCCAACACAATCTTGCAGCGAGCCGAGGCGGAAATGGCAGGTCAGATGTTAAAGATCAGAATTGAAACATTCAATGACTTTTCACTTGATTTTGTGATTTATTCGACTGAATTGAGGCAGATAAAGAGAACAACAGATTCCAGAGTGCAGAGGAGCAAACTTGAGAGGGCACTCTGAGGTTAGAAATGTAATTACTGACTGGTCATGAAAGGTCCATCATTGAAGCGATACGAGATTTGTAGATGCAGCTCATGGTGTTGGAAGAAACATTTCCCTTGCTGTTTAACACACCTTCCAATTATAACGTGTTATTGTACATGATCAGAATTTTCCTGTCTTGCGGCTGGGGATCTGGGTCCAAGTAAATCCCAGTGCTTCATATATTCCCTGAACAGGGAATTGAAAGAATTGTCGTAATATGCTTTTCTCAAAGATTCGTGGTATTGATGGCGGAGGGGTGTGGGTTTGGGGGGGGGGGGGGGTGGGGGCGGCGGCGGGGTGGGTGGAGGTGGGGAGGGGGCGGGATAATTCAAACGATTTTGCAATCTCAACATCTTTGTGGAGATTCTGGACGGTATAAATCAATGCACAGTGAACTTCAAATCGGACAAATCGTCTGCTGCAAAAAGGGACAGGTTCATCTGAACACAAAATGCATCGACCAATTCAATGGATCAGGAAAATTTTCTACATGGTCCTTGCCATATTTGGTGTTCCTGGTAAGTGTCTAAAGCTAATGTGATTGTTTAACTTTTCATATGAGCTTGTTTTTGCAATTAAACTGAGAAAGGTAATGTTACATTCGTTGGTATGGTCACAGTTTTGCGGACACTTGTTTAATAATATAATTATGTTAATTACATTTGCTGAATCATCTGTGCAGTTGTATTGTGTTGTCCCATCGGAATCTAGTTCTGACGTTCTCAGTATTATAAAGGGGTTGCATTCATTAGAATGCTCTGTTCTGTTGAATAAACTCTCCAAGCAAGAAACTGTCTTGAGTGGAAGGTGTTATTAAGATTATCTGTCCATTTAGAATACTATTGAACATGGTCACAAAATGAGTACCTGGTATTATTTTTGCATCGTCAATTTGCCCCCACCAAAGGTGTTTTTTGTAATTTGGGGACAACAGCTATACCTAAAACTTTAAGTGAGCTATAATTCAGCTTTCTATATAGGTTAATATAACATCTCTTCTTTTAGTGACCGTCACATAGAGATAATCCTATTTTGGTCACAATTGCACTGTCTCATTAAACTTCATTTATGCATCTGTAGCACCAGACAACAGTGGTCTGAGCTGGATCTAGTTCTCCCATCTGAGGTATTGGCTCCATAGCAGGAGAAGTAGACCATATGGTGAGAAGGATCTCCTAACGCAGAATGTGATCCAAGCTGAAGATGAGTTCCTCTCAATGGAGTGGTAGGAGGCAGGCATACATCTCCAAATGAACATTTGTTTTCGCTTTCTCGTGAAAACATTTTACGTCATGATCTGTCCCTGGGGAAAGTCTACAGCCCACTCTCATGTGACATGTGTTAAACCTGGAATTGGACGTGTGAGAGGCAGGCTGAGATAATTGTTCAGATGCTCCTGCCAGTGATCTGATTCCAACCCACACATTTGTGATGCTTTTTTATTTTCTGATGAGTTTTGGAAAATATTGTTTTCAGTAATTCCCTTTCTCTCTCTTACAGTTAATTTAGTGGCAATTGTGATTCTGTCTCGTGCAAAGTGCGACCTCTCCGCCTGCACAACTCGCTACCTGGTGGCCATGGCAGTGGCGGATCTCCTGGTCATTATTACTGAGGTTATACTGAACCGAATCAATGATTATTATTTCCCACTGAATTTCCTGAAAATCACCCCTGTGTGTAGTGTTCGCTATGTTATGCTGCGTGCAGCCACAGACTGCTCTGTCTGGTTCACAGTCACTTTCACTTTTGATCGATTTGGCGCCATTTGTTGTCAGAAGTTAAAATCTAAATCCTCGGAACAACGGGAACTTTACTGTGTTTAAAAAATATTCCCATCTACTTTAGATTTGAACCGAGAAGGATTATTGACAATGTACCATGGCGTTGTAGTAATAAGCGTAGTTATTTCAGGGACCCTAGATGGATTGGATTTCGATATTTTGAGAAAGTTTTAACACCATTGCTCCCGTTCAGTTTAATTTTGTTACTCAATGCTCTAACAGTGAGACATATTCTAGTGGCCAATAGAATCCGTAAAGGACTGAGGGGTCAGAGCAATGGAGAGAATCACAGTGACCCAGAGATGGAGAGCAGAAGGAAGTCTATGATTTTACTCTTCACCATATCGGTCAGTTTCATACTTCTCTGGTTTGTGTATGTATTATATATTTTTGATGTTCATGGTCACTTCGATGATTATTCTTCTTACAACTTTGGAAAAGTCGCATACATGCTGCGGAATTTAAGTTGCTGCACAAACACACTGATTTACGTGGTGACTCAGTCCAAATTCAGAGAGCAGTTGAAGAACATAGCGAAATATCCATTTACATTAGTTGTCAAATCAATAAAGAACAGAGCAGAGTGCAGCTCAAATGTCCCGTGCTAAGTGGCAAAAAACACAGGAGGACCAGAGGGAAAGGGCCTGGAGCAGCAGGAGTTTTCTCAAATGTTTCAACGACAGCTCAGAGGGAACAGGGAGAGAGGGATTGGAATAAAATTAGCAGCAGGTATCTTATACTGAGAAGAACAGAGAGTCAGGAGCAAGGACAGACAATCCAAGGACCAGACTGAAATGAGCAGAGGCAATTCCACACAATAATGTGCCGTGGGACAAACGCAGACAAACTTTTGGATGACCTGCAGTAACTCTGCAGTCGGAGTCATAGAAAAAAAAGGCAGTGGGACAATGGTGAGAGATAGCATCGGGATCCCAGGAAGTAAATTAACAGGAGGAATCAGCGGACAGGAAAGCAGTGCAGAAGGGGCAAGAGTTGAAATTCGGAGGAGCGGACATTAAGAAGCCAGAAGGATAGTCAGAGAAAAGGCCTGAAGGTTAGAAAGGGATGCAGCAGACACAGTCTCTCCTAGATCTCTGCTAGTTCGATTCCCAGCTCCTCACATCATGTAAATAAAAAAGAGTTCATTCAAAGGAAAAACGCTGCGATGCTGGAAAACACCTGTTGACAATGTATAATTTGAAAATCTAGTTCGTAACTAATAGCAACAATTTATTGAATCTGTGGCCATTGCGATTCTCCAGATTCATCACTGGAATCTGCCTTTCTCTCTCTCACACCAGCTCCCGCCACGCTCCCCCCCCCCCCCCCCCCCCACCCTCCCCCAACCCCCCGCCCAAATCTCCTCCAACAACGTAGGCCATTGATAGGTGTCTTCGTGGTCACGTCTGGACAAGCCCAGCCAGGGTCACGTGTGGGCAGCAGAGACCTGCGACGGAGTTTGCCAGCCAGGGTGCGCTAGTGGCGGAGGAAAAGCTCAGGGAAATCGAGGGAAGAAAAAGTGTGCTTATTTGGTGGAGACTATTGGCCTTCGTTGGTGAATGATCGCCAGTCCCACTCTCTTCCTGCAAACTGTTTCTGGTTTCCTCTGTTTTCCGATGTGAAGACAGCTGATGGTTGGCCCAGAATCGTATCGTCAGAATGCCATATTTTACATCTCAACAACACCGCCTGGCTATCTCCCTCTTTCCGTGTATTCGCTGTGGTAACCGTCGTCCATTCCATTGCTTCATCCAGACTCGTCTATTCCAACACAATGCTGCCCAGTCTCCGGCTTCCACCCTCCATAACCTCGGCTGCGTCAAACTCTGAGTAAAATGCCACTGAATCCCATTTTAGAAACATCCTCTTTACTCACAACGCTGTATATTTTTCTGTTATTGACACTTCGAATTAAATACGCTTATGTTTGCTTTCAAAACCCACCAGGATCTCATTCCTCCATGTATCTTTAAACTTCTCCAGCCTGCAGCCCCACCCTATCTTTGCAACAAATGGACATATGTGGAGGAATGGGCATTTCAGCCCCTTGATCCCGCTCCACCATTCAATTAGATCGTGGCTGATCAGTGGTCTAACTCCATGTACCTGCCTTAGGCCCATATCCCTTGATGCACCTACACAATAAACATTTGTCTATCTCATACATAAACCTAACAATTGAACGATGGTCCACTGCCGTTTGCAGAAGAGAGTTCCAAACCGCCACCGTTCTTCGCGTGTAGAAATATTTCTAACATCTCTCTTGAACGGCTTGGCCATAATTTGTAGATTACGGCCCCTGGATCTAGAGCCCTCAACAAGTGGAAACAGTTTATCCTTATGCATTCTGTCCTTCCTTGTAAATATTTTGTAGACTTCACCTCTCAACTTTCTGAATTTGAGAGAGTGAAGGCATAATTTTCCTAATCTCTCCTCTTAACACCTGAAGTCCAGGTATCATTCTTGCATTGAGCACCCTCCAGAGTGGTACGGTGGCACAGTGGTTAGTGCTGCTGCCGCGGAGCTTGAGGGACCCGGGTTCGGTTCCCAGCCTTCGTTGACTGTATGTGTGGAGTTTGAACGTTCTCCCCTTGTTTGTCTTTGTTTCCTCCGGTTTCTGCGGTTTACTCCCACAGTCCAATAGACGTGCTGGTAAGATGCATTGACCATGCTAAATTCTCCTTCATTGCATTCGAACGGAGTGTGGTGTGACTGGAGCATTTTCACAGTAACTTCATTGCAGCGTTAATGTAAGCCTACTTGTGACACTAATAAATACATTTTTAAAAAATCTTTACGAGGGTTTGGTGCCTAACCCTGCTCACAATATTCTAAGTGGGGCCTAACTCGAGTTTTTTTTCACAACTGCAGCATGACATCTGCATCTCTATTCTCGAGTCCTTTCGATATGAAGACAAGCGTTCTTTTGGCCTGCTTTACTACTATCTGCTCCTGTTGGTGGTACTTTAATGAGCAAGGCACCTGAGCTCCCAAATCTCGCTGAACATTCACTGAATTTAACTTTGTCCCTTCTAAAATAATACCCTCGTCTATCCTTTTTCGATCCGAATTGGATAGCCTCACACTTGTATGGATTGAAATCCATTTACCACAGCTTGGCACGTTGACCTAATCTATCAAAATTTGTTGCAGTTTTATGATGTCCTCAACACTATCTACAATGCTGCCCAATTTTGTGTCGTCCACAAATTTGGATATTTGAGTTTTTATGCCATTATCTAAGCAGTTAATGCATATTGTAAATAATTGTGACCCCAAGATAGATCCGTGCGGGACGCCACAAGTCAAATCCTCCCAATTTGAGTACTTACACGTTACTACAATTCTCTGTTTTCTGTTGCTCAACCAATTTCCTATCCATGTCAGCTTCAATTCCATCAGCTTCCACCTTTGCAAACAATCTCTTGTGCAAACTCCCCAGAATCTATAATCCACATTATAGCAGTAATCTGCTCCATACTGAACAATACTTCATAACTCTGTAACCCACTGCATCCCCTTCAACTCTTCCCATCTCTGCAAACGACTTCAGCCCGACAATGCCCCCATCACTTCAAATTCCATCAGCCATTACGACGCTTCCTGTCCCTGCATCCACTTGAACAAGTAGCAAACTGCACATATGTTTATCCTGCTTCACTCCTTATAATCCGAATGGATATTTGTTCACCGAACAACGTTCCCTCGTATTTTTCAGTTTTTTAACTACTCCACCAATGTAGCTTTGAGCTATTTGACTGAATAACTCTGAAATTCTACTTGCAAGTCACTCAACCCCTCTCTTTCTGTCATGTAACAGACTCCTGAAAATTCGTCTCACGATCTCCATGGCTTGGCATAAATAATTTGTTTGATGACACATCTGTGATGAGGATGGAATATTTGATGACATGAAAGGAATTAAGTCAACCTTTTCTTTCTCCCCCTCCATTCTCTATCTCTCTCTTTATCCCACACTTTCCAATTCTACTTGTCTCAAGCCTTCTTCAGATACCTCCCTCAGAAGTCCCTGGACGGTTCATACTCTCAACTTCGCAGCCATCTCAACTGCTTCCTCACTCCCTTTCATCCACCTAAACCGTTTTCCTCCCCTCTCAGTACCCTCACCCTTCTCCCTCTCTGACACTACCGCTCTCTTACACTCTGTGTCTTCGTCACAGCCCTCACTATCCTTCCACATCTCTCACGCCTTCTTGCATTCCCCACCCCTTTCCTATTTCCCCTCACTGTCACTTTCTCCAAAGCTCTCAATCTCTCGGCATCACCGACCCCTATTAATTTCTCTCTCTCTCTCTTCTTGCCATTCATTTCTACTCTTCCTCCCTCCATCATTCCTTCTCCTCTCCACTTCTCTTTCACATCCCAAACCCATTCATTCTCTTTCCTGCTCCCTTTCTATCAACCCATTCCCACTCATATGTCCCAGTGGCTCAAACATACATTTCACAGAACTGCGCTTTATATCTAAGGATCCTTTCATCTCCGTAACATATGAATGGTTCTCTATGAATAAGTAGGTTACTCGATACATATACCCTGTGCCATTTGAGCTTTGGATGGGACCGTGTAGCTTTACCCCGTATCCGTGATTTGACTTGTTCTGGAGTGCTTGAAGAGACAATGTTCAGGAGGCTTCACTCAGTAACTAAACCTGCTTTGCGCTTGTGATGGAATATTTGATGGGGATTGTGCAACGGAGCCTTATTCCATATTTATTCCTCAGAAAACCCAATCTAATAATTCATAAAAATAACTTCAGGGGTCATTCTTTGTGCTGTGATATATGTATTTATTACATTTCTCACGAAACATTTATGAGATCGTCTGAACTGGAACAAAACGAACATGCAGAGCTGAGAAAGAAATAACTGGTTATACTGGAGATAGGTTAAATACTTGCCAGATTACAACTTGAATCCTGTGTGCAGATGTGGTCATCTCATTACAAGAGGGGTGTCATTGTATTACAGAGGGAACAGAGGAGAGTTACGAATACGTTACCAGGAGTGGAATAATGCAATCAAGTGGAAAGATTGGATAAGCTGGGGTTGCTCTCCTTGAAACAATTGAGGATGGATTTGGAGGAGTGTGGGGTGGGTTTGATTAAGATGTTCAAGGTTATGATGGGCCAATGTAGAGCGGCTAGTTGGAGCTATTTTCTGCACAAAAAGATCCGTGACTGAGTTAAGGTGGCATTGATTTAAAGTGATTGGTTGAAAGATTACAGAAGATTTGAGGACTTGTATTCACAAATAAGCTGATCGAAGTTTAGAGCTCACTGTCTGAAAGGGTAGTAGAGACATCAGCCTTCAATGAATTGAAAAGATTTATGGATAAACAACTGAAGTGCCATAACCACCAAGACCACGGAACTTGTTCTGGGAAATTCTGTTCAGTTGAATAGCTCGCTTTTTGGCTGGAGCAGACGAGGTCAGCAAAGTGACCTATTTTTGCTCCACAACGTCGCTGCATTTTCTAAATTCTCGAACTATCTGGAATATTTCTGCGATGGAGGGTTGCTTTGGGTTGTATTAAAGTGCCTTTGGTGAGTGGGGATCTTTTAAGGCTTAATTGAATTTAATTTAATTCAATGGTTAATCTCTATATCTATTCTTTACTTTAATTTTGAAATTAGCTGAAAGTTACTCTTCGGGTTGTGAGAAATGGAGTATACTTTAACTTTCTCCTCTCTGAGGCTGAACTTGCTCAGCAAAGGACTCAGCTTCATACCCTTACGTTCTCTACGAATTTTGGACGTGACATGATGCTGAACTCTTCTGCCACTGCCGTCATCTCCATGCTCCCTTCTTTGAACAGGGGGCCTCCCTCGTTCAGCAGCTTCTTTCACCCACTTACAGCATTCTCCCTCCACCTGGTCCACTTATTGTGGCACGTTACTTGCTCTTGAACTTTTAATTGAGAACTGTTGGAGTGGCATCGTCCAGTTCAATTTCTTTGCTCATCACATCCACTCAAACCTGTCTCTTTCCGAACATGCTGCACTGTGGTCTCTCATGCCCAACACTGGCATTTTAATTAAACCCACCGACAAAGGTCTGGCTTAATAATGTCGATCCAGCAGAGGCTGAGCACCAACTCTCGGACGCGACATGCTACCTCGCATGAGACCATGACCTCATATTGGACTATGACCCCATCTCCGAATATCAAGCCAATGTTTCCAGGGCTTTCAGTGACCATATCTTCTCCGGAGATCTTTCCTCCAGTGTTTCCAGCCTCATAGTCTCCCAGCCCTGGACGGACTGCATCTACCTCCTTTCCAAAATCCGCAAACAGGACTATGCCATTAAGACTGTCGTGCCAGCCTGTTCCTGCCAAATTGAAATAAATTCATCCCATCTTGAATCCATGCTCTCTTTTCTTGTCCACTCCTTTCCCAACTAGATTCTTGTTTCCTCTGACAGTACATTTTTTTTTTATTTATTTGTGGGACATCGGCATCTCTGGCTGGTCAGCGTTTATTGCCCATCCCGAATTGCCCGAGTCTAATTGAGAGTCAACCACATTGCTGTGTCTCTGGAGTGACATGTAGGCCAGACTGGGTAAGGATGGCAGATTTCCTTCCGTAAAGGACATCAGTGAACCAGATGAGCTTTTCCGATAATCAACAATGGTTTCATGGTCATCAATAGATTCATAATTCCAGATATTTTTATTGAATTCGAATTCCATGAGCTGCCGTGATGAGACTCGAAACCGGGTCCCTAGGACATTAGCTGAACTCCTGGATTAATAAACTAGCGATAATACCACTTGGCACTCAGATCCCTCTATCAACCACTTTCAGTTCTCTGGCCCAAACCGCCTCTTCCTTGCCATGGATGTCCAATTACTTTATACCTCCATTCCCGACCAGATTGGTCTAAGAGCTTTTTGCTTCTCCCTCGCAAAGAACCCTGAACAACCCCTATCTACCATCTTTCTTCTCTGACGGGCTGAACTTGTTCTCTCTCTGAACAATTTCTCCTTCAACTCATCTCACTTCCTTCAAATAAAATGTGCGCTATAGGCACACACATGGGCCAGTTATGCCTGGCTCTTTATGTGTTACGTCGAACATTCCATTTTCCACTCCTATTCTGGCCTCTTTCATCAGTACATCAATGACAATTTTGGTGCTGCTTCATGCTATTTTCTGGACCTGAAAAAATATATTAATTTCACTTTCAATTTCTACGCCTCGATCACCTTCAGGTGGTTCATCTGTGACACTTCTCTCCACTTCCGTGACATATTTGTCTCAATTTCTGTTCATGTGCATCACACCAATACTCATTGCAAGCCTACAAACCCGCATAACTCCCTTGGCTACAGCTCGTAACAACCCACACTCTGTAAGGGATCCTTCCCATTTTCTCAGTTCCTTCCCCTCCGATGCATCTGTTCTGATGATGCCACTTTCCAAAATGGTGCTATTGATATGTATTCCTTCTTTCTTAATAGTGGTTTCCCACCCATTCTGGTTAAAAGCATAAGAACATAAGAACTAGGAGCAGGAGTAAGCCATCTGGCCCCTCGAGCCTGCTCCACTATTCAATAAGATCATGGCTGATCTTATCGTGGACTCAGCTCCACTTACCCGCTGCTCACCATAGAACATAGAACAGTACAGCACAGAACAGGCCCTTCGGCCCACGATGTTGTGCCGAGCTTTGTCTGAAACCATAACACTTAATTCCTTTATTTTTCAAAAATGTATCTATCCTTCCCTAAAAACATTCAATGAGTGGCCTCAACTGCTTCACTGGGCAGGGAATTCCACAGGTTCACAACCCTTTGTGTGAAGAAGTTGCTCCTCGACTCAGTCCTAATTCTGCTCCCCCTGAATTTGAGCCATGCCCCCGAGTTTCACCCTCCAGTGGAAACAATTTGCCTGCTTCTATCTTATCTATTCCCTTCATAATCTTATATGTTTCTACAAGATCTTCCCTCATTCTTCTGAATGTCAATGAGTATAACCCCAGTCTACTCAGTCTGTCCTCATAACCCAACCCTCTCAACTCCGGACTCAATCTAGTGCATCCCCTCCAGTGCCAGTGTATCCTTTCTCAAGTAAGGACATCAACACTGTACACAGTACTCCAGGTGTGCCCTCACCAGCAGCTTATACAGCTGCATCATAACCTCACTGTTTTGAAACTCCATCCCTCCAGCTATGAAGGATAAAAAACAATTTGCTTTCTTAATTACATGCTGCACCTGCAAACCAACGTTTTGTGATTCATGCACGAGGACACCCAGGTTACTCTGCACATCAGCTGTAATTTTTACCATTTAAATAATATCAATGTTGCTGTTATTCCTATCAAAATGGATGAATCACATTTACCTCCATTGTTTTCCATCTGCCAGACCCTTGCCCACTCACTTAGACTACATATATATCACTTTGCAGACTTTCAGTGTGTTCTGCACACTTTGCTCTGCCACTCATCTGTGTCATCTGCGAATTTTGACACACAAACCTGATTCCCAACTCCAAAGCATCTCTGTAAATCGGAAACAATTGCGGTCCCAACACGGATCCCTGAGGCACATCACTAGTCACTGATCACCAACCAGAAAAACACCCAATTTTCCCCCACTCTTCACTTTCTGTTAGTTAACCAATTCTCTATTCATGCTAATACATTACCCATAATACCATGAAACGTTATCTCATACAGAAGCCTTTGTTGCGGCACCTTGTCAAATGCCTTCTGGAAATCCTGATACACCACATCCACAGGTTCCCCATTGTCCACTGCACATGCAATGTTCTCACAGAATTCCACCAAATTAGTGAAACATGACCTGCCCTTCATGAAACAATGCTGCGTCTTTCCAATGGGGCAATGTATGTGCATTTATTCGCTATTTATTCCTCTCTGATAGATTCAAGCATTTTCCCTACCACGGAAGCTAAGCTAACCGGCCTGTAGTTGTCCGCCTTTTATCTACCTCCTTTTTTAGAAAGTGGAGTCATGAATGCTATTTTGCACCCTGCAGGAACTACCCCAGAATCCTGCGAATATTGGTACATTACCACTAGTGCAATTGCTATTTCCCTTGCCATCTCCTTTAGTACTCTGGGATACATTCCATCAGGACCAGGAGACTTGTCTAACTTTAGCCCCATTAACTTGCCCAACACTCCCTCTTTCGTGATAATGATAGTTTCTAGATCCTCACCTGCGATAGCCTTCCTGCCATCAAATTCTGGCATGTTATTTCTGTCTTCCACTGTGACAGTGACACAAAATACCTGTTCAGTGCCTCAGCCATTTGCTCATTTCCAGTTATTACAACCCCCTTCTCATCCTGTAAACGACCAATGTTTTCTTTAGCCGCTCTTTTTCGTTTTATATATTTGTAGAAACATTTGCTATCTGTTTTTATATTCTGAGCTAGTTTACTCTCATAATCCATCTTACTTTTCATTGTAGCTTTTTTCGTGGCTTTCTGTCAACCTTTAAAGATTTCCCAATCCTCTACTTCCCACTAATCTTTTCTACTTTGTATGCATTTTCTTTCAATTTGATACCCTCCATTATTTCCTTAGATATCCATGGATGGTGATCTCCTTTTCTACAGTTTTTCCTTATCACTGGCACACACTTTTATTGAGCACTGTGAACGATCGCTTTTCCTCAATGGTCCCACCATCAAGTTTTTGCTCCCAGTCTACCTTCGCCAACACCTCCCTCAGCCCTTTGTGGTCTCCTTTGTTTAAGCACAAGACACATTGGAGCACATTGGATTTTACCTTCTCACGTTCCGTCTGTATTTTAAATTCATGTAATTGTTCATTCGTCGGACATGGCGTCGCTGGCTGGCCAGCATTTTTCCTGTATCCTTTTGTATTTATTCTTGTCATCAATTTTTGGCATGTTATTTGTGTCTTCCACTGTGAAGACCGACACAAAGCACCTGTTCAATGTCTCAGCCATTTCCTCATTTTCAATTGTGACATCCCCCTTCTCGCCCTCTCAGGGCCAATGTTTACTTCAGCCACTCTTTTTTGTTGTATATATATTTTAGAAACGATTGCTATCTGTTTTTATATTCTGAACTATTTTGCTCTCATAATCCATCTTACTTTTCTTGATAGCCTTTTTCGTGGCTTTCTGTTGACCTATGAAGTATTCCCAATCCTCTGGTTTCCGACAAATCTTTCACACTTTGGGCCCTATTTTACCATTTTGATTCTAAGTGCTGAACCTGGGCGTGATTCAGATCCGACTTGTAAACACTATTCTGAGGCACCCCCATACACACACAGCCTGAAAAAAAAGTCGCAAATCCGAATCGCACTGTGGGTGGGGCTTATCACGCCTGAAACCCTGCTGCTCCGAACGGAGCCTTTAACAGGGCTTGTGCAGTAAAAAAAGAAAAACGGTCCCATGCAAGAAGCGGCCTGGGAGCGATGGCCCCCACAGATATTGCCCCACCCCCACAACATATCTGTCCCCCTTACCCACCCACCCACCCCGCTACCCAGAACGATCACGACCCCCGCCTCACTTCCCCCCCACCAAACACCCGCAGAGTGGCAGCAGACCGCCTGCCCCTGCCGCCCCTCCCGCCCTCCCGCACCTGAGATCCATCGGACCCACCTCCGCCCACCACCACCAGAGAACGATCTGGCCTCCCTCCTCCACCCTCTCACCAGAGAAAGATCTGGCGTCCCTCCTCGCCCCCCCCACCCCGCCTCCAGAGATACACCTGAACTGCTTCCTTCCCCCTCCAGAGAAACACCAGGCCCACCTCCCTCCTCCTCCCCCCTCTCCAGAGAGTGGTCTGCCTCGCCTCCCTCCCTGACCCCACCACCGATCTGAGTTAGAGAGCCGCTGAAAGCTCTGAACTTACCTCTTCAGAAATTGGGGTGACCGAAAAAGACTTTTACCGAGCATATCACGGTCGCGCCGAATCTGGATGGGCAAAAGCGACAGTAAAGGGGGAAATTCACGTAGGTTTGGGTGTCCAGCTCGTTTCGAGCGCAATTCTGTTTACATCCATTTTTGGGCCTTGGTAAAGGGGGAATTGGTGCAGAGGCAAGCGAGGATCGCGCTATTCGCCTCACGCCCGACTTTACTACATTTGGTGCCTGAAAACCGTCGCAACACAATGGTAAAACCCGGCTCTTTGGATGCATTTTCTTTAAATTTGATACCTTCCTTTATTTCCTTAATTTTCCATGGCTGATTATCTCTTTTTCTACAGTCCTTCCTTATCACTGATATACACTTTTGCTGAGCACTGTGAAAAGTCCTCCACTTTACCTCAATTTTCCCATCATAATGTTTTTGCCCCAAGTCCACCGTCACCATCTCCTCCCTTATCCCATTTTATTCTCCTTTGTTTAAGCACAAAACACTGGTATTGGATTTTACATTCTCACGCTGCATCTTTATTTCAACTTCAACAAAGAACAAAGAACAATACAGCACAGGAACAGGCCCTTCGGCCCTCCAAGCCCGTGCCGCTCCCTGGTCCAAGCAAGACCATTCTTTTGTATCCCTCCGTTCCCACTCCGTTCATATGGCTATGTAGATAAGTCTTAAACGTTCCCAGTGTGTCCGCCTCCACCACCTTGCCCGGCAGCGCATTCTAGGCACCTACCACCCTCTGTGTAAAATATGTCCTTCTGATATCTGTGTTAAACTTCCCCCCACCTTCACCTTGAACCTATAACCCCTCGTGAACGTCACCACCTACCTGGGGAAAAGCTTCCCACCGTTCAACCTATCTATGCCTTTCACAATTTTATACACCTCTATTAAGTCTCCCCTCATCCACCGTCTTTCCAGGGAGAACAACCCCAGTTTACCCAATCTCTCCTCATAACTAAGCCCCTCCATACCAGGCAACATCCTGGTAAAAATCTATACTCTCTCCAAAGCCTCCACATCCTTCTGGTAGTGTGGCGACCAGAACTGGACGCAGTATTCCAAATGCGGCCGAACCAACGTTCTATGCATCTGCTATATCAGACCCCAACTTTTATACTCTATGCCCCGTCCTATAAAGGTAAGCATGCCATATGCCTTCTTCACCACCTTCTCCACCTGTGACGTCACCTTCAAGGATCTGTGGACTTGCACACCTAGGTCCCTCTACGTATCTACACCCTTTATGGTTCTGTCATTTATCGTATAGCTCCTCCCAACATTATTTCTACCAAAATGCTTCACTTCGCATTCATCAGGTTTGAACTCCATCTGCCATGTCTTGCCCAGATTATCAGCCTATCTATATCCTTCTGTAGCTTCTGACAATGCTCCTCACTATCTGCAAGTCCTGACAATTTTGTGTCGTCCGCAAACTTACTGATCACCCCAGTTACACCTTCTTCCAGATCGTTTATATGAATCACAAACAGCAGAGGTCCCAATACAGAGCCCTGCGGAACACCACTAGTCACAGGCCGCCAGCCGGAAAAAGACCCTTCCACTACCACCCTCTGACTTCCGTGACCAAGCCAGTTCTCCACCCATCTAGCCACCTCCCCCTTTATCCCATGAGATCCAACCTTTTTCACCAGCCTACCATGAGGGACTTTGTCAAACGCTTTACTAAAGTCCATATAGACGACATCCACGGCCCTTCCCTCGTCAACCATTCTGGTCACTTCTTCAAAAAACTCCACCAGGTTAGTGAGGCATGACCTCCCTCTCACAAAACCATGCTGACTATCATTAATTTGTTTATTCCTTTCTAAATGCGCATACATCCTATCTCTAAGAATCTTCTCCAACAACTTCCCCAACACGGTCGCGCAGTGGTTAGCACTGCTGCTTCACAGCTCCAGGGTCCCGGGTTCGATTTCCGGCTCGGGACACTGTCTGCGTGGAGTTTGCACATTCTCCTCGTGTCTGCGTGGGTTTCCTCCGGTTGCTCCGGTTTCCTCCCACAGTCCAAAGATGTGCGGGTTAGGTTGATTGGCCAGGTTAAAAATTGCCCCTTAGAATCCAAAAATGCGTAGGTTAGAGGGATTAGCGGGTAAATATGTGGGGGTGGGTCCTGGGCGGGATTGTGGTCGGTGCAGACTCGATGGGCCGAATGGCCTCCTTCTGCACTGTCGGGATTCTATGATTTCTATGATTTCAACACGGACGTCAAGCTCACCGACCTATAATGACCCGGGTTATCCTTCCTACCCTTCTTAAATAACGGGACCACATTAGCTATCCTCCAATCCTCTGGGACCTCACCTGCGACCAGTGACGAGACAATGATTTGCGTCAGAGGCCCACCGATTTCATCTCTCGTCTCCCTGAGCAGCCTTGGATAGATTCCATCAGGCCCTTGGGATTTGTCAGTCTTTATATTCTCTAACAAACCTAACACTTCGTCCCTCGTAATGGAGATTTTCTCCAACGGTTCAACACTCCCCTCCGAGACACTCCCAGTCAACACATCCCTCTCCTTTGTGAATACCAACGCAAAGTATTCATTTAGGATCTCCCCTACTTCTTTGGGCTCCAAGCATAATTCCCCACTTTTGTCCCTGAGAGGTCCGATTTTATCCCTGACAACCCTTTTGTTCCAAACGTGTGAATAAAATGCCTTGGGATTCTCCTTAATCCTGTCTGCCAAGGACATTTCCTGACCACTTTTTGCCCTTCTAATTCCTTGTTTGAGTTCTTTCCTACTTTCTTTGTACTCCTCCAGAGCTCCATCCGTTTTTATCTGCCTGCACCTAACATACGCCTCTCCTTTCTTTTTGACCAGTCCCTCAATTTCCCTGGTTATCCACGGTTCTCGAATCCTACCCTTCCTATCCTTCTTTTTTACAGGTACATGCCTGTCCTGCAGCCCTAACAACTGTTCCTTAAAAGACTCCCACATGCCAGATGTGGGTTTACCCTCAAACAGCCTCTCCCAATCAAGAGCTGCCAATTTCTGCCTAATCCCACTCAAGTTAGCCTTCCCCCAATCCAATACCTTACCCTTGGACACCACTCATCCTTTTCCATCACGATCCTAAAGCGAACAGAATTGTGGTCGCTATACTGTGATCTCTTCTTCTGAGAGGATCCCTAACTGTAAGATCATTAATTATTTCTGCCTCATGGCACAGAACCAGATCTAAGATAGCTTGCTGCCTTGTAGTTTCCATTACATACTGTTCACTGAAGCTATCGTGGATACATTCCATGAAATCCTCGGCAAGGCTGCTTTGACCGACCTGGTTTGACCAATTGACATGTAGATTAAGATTCCCTCATAATAATTGCAGAAACCAGTTTTACATGCTTCAGTTATGTCTTTGTTTATTTCTCACCCACCACAATGTTACTATTTTGGTGGCCTAAAGACTACGCCTATCAGTGACCTTTTCTCCTTACTATTTCTAATTGCCACCCAAATGGATTGAACGTTTTTTTCCATAGAACCTATATCATCTTCACTACCACTCCGATGTCATCCTAAAATATCAGAGCTACACGACCACCCTTACTATCCTGTCTGTCCCTCCAAATAGTCTGATACCCCTGGATATTTAACTCCCAGTCGTACCCACCCTGCAACCACGTCTTTGAAATGGCCACCAAATCATACTCATTCACCATGATTTGTGCTGTCAATTCATTTTTCTTGTTTCAAATGCGACAAACATTCAGATAAAGTGCCCTTGTACTCGTTTTTGTTCCTTCTTTTTGAATTCTAATCCTTGCATTCATAACATCTCCTGAGTTCTCCTTCCTTTTAGATTTTCTCCTGCTTTTTGACATAATTGGAACATTCGACCGACAGACTAACCTGCTGCTTTGCTTCGTATTAACCGTTATATTTCCGGTAGTTTTGCGCTTGCCTTCCCCCAAACGTGTGAATTTAAAGTCCTTGTGACCAACCTGTTTATATTTTTCGCTATAGCACTGGTCCCAGATCGGTTCAGTTGGGACTGTCCCAATGGTTTAGATCCCTCCCGTTCCAATACTGATGCCAATGCCCCGTGAAATGGAACCCCTCTTTCCAGCACCATTCCTTTATCCACGTGTTAATTTCCTGACCACTTTTTGCCCTTCTGGTCTTTACTTGTTAACCCACCAGCCTCCGCAATCAAAGGAATATCCTCCCCCAATTTCACCAACTCCACTAAGATGCTGGAAACTGGGACAACTCCAGCATGATGCCACCACTCATCATATCTTCTCCTCACTTCCCCCTCAGCATTCTGCCCGTTCTCTCCTGGTCCACCCCTCATTGCACCCAATATCTCATCCACAGCAAATGACACCTTTCCATGCAACTCTAGAAGGTGCAAGTGCTCCCCCTTTTCCTCCTGCCTGTTCACCATTCCAGGGCCCAAACACGTTTTTCAGGTGAAGCAGCACCTCTGATGCACCTCCTTCAATATGGTCTGTTGCATTCGCTGCCCATAATATCGTCTACCCTACATCAGCCGGACGGAACGCTGACTGGATGCCCACTTTGCAGAACAACGTCACTGGGGCTCCACTGGGGCTCTTCTGCAGCATTTCGACACTCTGTACCTCTATTCTGCCATTTGCACATTCTGATCTCTTATTGCACGGTCTCAGCGCCATTCCTACAATTATCATCACCATGCAAGGCTTCTCGAAAAAGTGAGAGGGCATGGGATCCAAGGGGCTGCAGCCCTTTGGGTACAGAACTGGCTTGCACAAAGGAGGCAGAGAGTGTGTATGGATGGGTCTTTTTCTAATTGGAGGTCGGTCACCAGTGGTGTGCCCCAGGGATCTGTTCTGGGACCCTTGCTGTTTGTCATTTTCATAAATGACCCGGATGAGGAAGTGGAGGGATGGGTTGGTAAGTTTGCCGACGACACGAAGGTTGGTGGGGTTGTGGATAGTCTGGAGGGATGTCAGAACAAAGAACAAAGAACAAAGAACAGTACAGCACAGGAAACAGGCCATTCGGCACTCCAAGCCTGTGCCGCTCCTTGGTCCAACTAGACCAATCGTTTGTATCCCTCCATTCCCAGGCTGCTCATGTGACTATCCAGGTAAGTCTTAAACGATGTCAGCGTTCCTGCCTCCACCACCCTACTTGGCAGCGCATTCCAGGCCCCCACCACCCTCTGTGTAAAAAACGTCCCTCTGATATCTGAGTTATACTTCGCCCCTTCAGCTTGAGCCCGTGACCCCTCGTGATCGTCACCTCCGACCTGGGAAAAAGCTTCCCACTGTTCACCCTATCTATACCCTTCATAATCTTGTACACTTCTATTAGATCTCCCCTCATTCTCCGTCTTTCCAAGGAGAACAACCCCAGTCTACCCAATCTCCCCTCATAGCTAAGACCCTCCATACCAGGCAACATCCTGGTAAACCTTCTCTGCACTCTCTCTAACGCCTCCACATCCTTCTGGTAGTGCGGCGACCAGAACTGGACGCAGTACTCCAAATGTGGCCTAACCAGCGTTCTATACAGCTGCATCATCAGACTCCAGCTTTTATACTCTATACCCTGTCCTATCAAGGCAAGCATACCATATGCCTTCTTCACCACCTTCTCCACCTGTGTTGCCACCTTCAAGGATTTGTGGACTTGCACACCTAGGTCAGATGTTACACAGGGACAGATATAGAATGCAAGACTGGGCGGAGAAGTGGCAGATGGACTTCAACCCAGATAAATGCGTAGTGGTCCATTTCGGCAGGTCGAATGGGATGAAGGAGTACAATATAAAGGGAAAGACTCTTAGTACGGCACAGGATCAGAAGGACCTTGGGGTCCGGGACCATAGGACTGTAAAATCATCACGGGTAAACCTATAAGATTAGACATAGCACAGTGAACAGGACAGCCATTGGAGACATTAGAGTTGCGGTGCGTGGACTCGAGGATGAAACATTGCAGGATATTCTCTCTCTCTAACTGCAGAGGTAAAACTCCAGATGATGGAATTAAAACCCATCTGTAAAATAGAACTTTGACTTTGGAGGATAATGGAGTCTACCGTTGAATGAGTTCATCACCTTTTTCACTGGCATGTTAATAGTAGCTGCAGAGATTGAAACTAGGGCTCTGGAGGGATCGCTACAATTCGGGAAGACAAGACAAAACATTTAAGGATTTTGGAGAGGGATAGGAGGATGTAGTCGGGGTGGTAGTTCACAGACAGGGACAGTGGATGGAGTCGGGGTGGTAGTTTACAAAGGGGGATAGGACGATAGAGCTGGGGTGGTAGTTTCCAGAGAGGGATGGGAGGATAGAGCTTGGGTGGTCGTTTAGAGCTGGATTGGAGAATATAACAGGGGTGGTAGATTACAGAGAGGGATAACGGGATAGAGCTGGGGTATTAATGTGCAGAGAACGATAGGAGATGGAGCTTTGGCGACATTTTACAAAGAGGGGGGCCAAGCTAAATTTGCTCGGAGATGGATAGTGACGGCAACATTGAAAGTGAGGGGTGATAGAATATACCTCTAACATGGGGAAACGGAAGAGTCAGTGAGGAGATAGCGTTGTGAGAAAGCGAGCTGCGTATCGTAGACAATGTGAACTCGGAGAATAAACACAGAAAATATAGAATATGGGCGTATAAAGTAATGAAAATAGAGGAAAAGTGAATTTAGGGAAGATAATAATTGTTTAATTACAACGAAACAAAGGTAGTTATGGGGAAATACAATAAATGTAAAACAATAACAAGCGGTCTATTACATTTTGAGGAATACGGCAATATTTTACTGGTAGTGACAGAGGAACCTTTTAATTGAAATGTGAAAGGGGAAATTAAGGGAACGCATAAGTTGTTTATTTCCTGCTCCAATTTTTTAATTACCCGCAGCAAACACCAATTAGAATTGATACGGAATGTTCGTTGATTTTACACGTTCTCCGGACTTACGAGTAAATGTTCCTGCCTTGCTCGGCAGCATCGCTGCCACCTTGCTACCATTTAAATTACCCCAGTGCAGAAAAACATTCCTGTCACCGGCAACACGGGGTCAATTACTGAGATGAGGTCCCTTTGCAGATGGGCATGCTGGAGGGCCACAGACATGTATCATCCACCAGAACGTCTGATTAGTGCTTTGGCTTTCAGCGAGGACTGGGGGATGGGAAGGATTATAATTCCTTCCAACATTCAACACTGAGTAACCCCTGTGTTCCAGTGCAGTAAAATATACTTCTTCAGATAATTCGGATGAGCATCCAGAAAAAATACTGGAATGTCAAACATATGAAAGTTTGCGCTGATTTTTTTCTGTCGCAGGGCCACTTGTGGAAAACCACACTCGGTGTGTGTGCGTGTGTGTGGTGGGGGTGCCGGGGTTGGGGGTGCGGGGGGGGGGGGGGGGGTCGTTAGATTTCCTGTAATGAGTGTCCCTGCCTGCTCTGTTGCACTACCTACTGAAGTTTCCACCTGGGGATTTCTCTTGTGGAATTCGAAATAAAAGTAGAGCTTCCCTATAAATCTCCAGCTTTCTTGTCTTGAATGTTCCATTTATTACAGGGTGAACATACCAAAATTCTCGAGTTCTTCTTTCCAGATTGTGGAGGACATCTCTCACCCCCATTTCATGTTTCCTTTCTCGGTGCGATACATGGCGCCCTACTGATCTTTGCAGTGGTTTTGGGGGGCGGTTTCTAAATTGTCGTTCTGAGCTGCAAAGCCTATTGATAAATAGAAACACAGAAAATAGAAGTCGGTGGAGGCCATTCGGTCCTTCGAGCCCGCTCCGCCATTCATTGTGATCATAGCTGACAATCCAACGCAATAGTCTGTTCCTGCTTTCCCCCCATATACTTTGATCCCTTTAGCCCGAAGAACCAAACCTAACTCCTTCCTGAAAGCTGTTTGGCCCCTGCTTTCTGTGGTAGCGAATCGCACAGGATTGGGTGACGTTTCTCTTCATTTCAATCTTAAAAGATTCACCACGTATCGTTAGAATGGGACCCCCGGTTCTGGACACTACCACCATCGGGGACAACCTTCAGGTATCGAACTTGTTTAGTCCTGTTAGAATTTTATAGGTTTCTTTGATATCCCTCCTCATTCTTGTAAATTTCAGCGCGTATAATCCGTCTGAATCTCTCCTCTTCAACCAGGAATCAGTCTAATAAATATTTGCTGCCGTTCATCTTTGGCAAGAAGTTCCTTCCTCATATAAAAAGAACACACCTGCACATAATATTCCGAGTGTGGTCTCACCAAGGGTAAATTGAGCAAGGCATTTCTGATCCTGTATTCGAATCCATCTGCTATGAAGGTCAATATACCAGTTGTTTCTTTACTGCCTGCTGCATTTGTATGCTTACTTTCAGTGATCAAAAGTAAGGTCTCGTTGCGCATTCAATTTATAGTCATTCATGTAACAATGTGCTCTCCAAATTTTACTACCAGAGTGGATAACCTCACAATTATGCACACTCTACTGCATCTTCCACACCTCTGCCCACTCACTCACCTTGTCCAAATCGCATTGAAACATCTCTGCATCCTCCTCTAGCTGTGAGCCACCTGTAAACTTGGAGATGTTGCATTCAATTCCCTCGTCGAAATCATTCACACGTATTGTGAATAGCTGCAGTCCTATCACTGATCCTTGTGGTACCCCACGAGTCACTTCCGCACATTCACAAAAAATACCCATTCATTCCTACTCTTTGTTTCCTGTCTGCCAATCTGTTTTCTATCCATCTCCATGCATTACCCCAATGCAATGTGCTTCAAATTTACACGCTAATCCCTTACATGGAACTTTGTCGAAGGCTTCTGAAAGATCATATAAACTATATCTTCTGGCTTCTCCTAAAACAACACTACTCTTATATACTCGACAAATTCCAGTAGATTTATCATGCATGATTTCTCTTCATGAATCTGTGCTGACTGTCAAAGCCTGTCACACTTCTCAGAGTGTTCTGCTCTTTAATCTTTTGTAATGGACTCCATCATTTTCCCCATACCAACACAACAGGTTGACTCGTCTATTATTCCTTGTGTTCCCTTTTCCACCTTGTTTAAATAGTGCTACCCTACATTTACTATCCTACAATTAGCAGGAAGTTTTCCAGAATCTGTAGAATGTTGTAAGATGACCACCAGTGCATCCATTATTTCTAGGGCCACTTCGTTATGTCGTCTAAGATACTGATTATCAGGCCCTGGACATTTATCAGCCTTATTTCCCCTCAATTTCCCCAACACCATGTATGCACCTGTACTGACTTCCTTCAGTCCCCCACTCTCCCCGACCCCCACCCCCTCCCCTCCCTCCACACTCACTAAACGCTGTGTTCCACAACATTTCTGGTATTTGAGTTGTGACCTCCTTTATGAAGATAGAAACAAAGTATGTATTCAGTTGGTCAGGCATTTCTATGTTCCCCCATTATTCCTTGCCTTGTTCCTGACTGTAAACGGATTTATATTTGCTTTCATCAATCTTCTTCTGTCCGCATACATACAGAAGCTTTTACAGTCAGTTGTCATGTTCCCTACCATCTTACTTTCGTGCTTTGTTTTCCCAATTTAATTAATTATTTTGTAATCCTTTGCTGAATTCAACACTACTCCCAATCCTCAGATCTGCGTTATTTCTTCCCAAATTTTGTGCTTCTTTCTTGGATCTAATACTACCTGTAATTTTCCTTGTCAGTTACTTTTTGGCCAACTTTCTGATCTTATCTTTGCGCAGATAGGAATGAACAGTTGTTGCAGTTCACGCATGCGTTTTTTGAATGTTTGCCATTACCTATCCAGCGTCAGCCCTGACGTAACGTCTCCCAATCCATCAGTACATAATGTGGCTTATAACTTTGCCGTTTCTCGTTATAAATTCAGCACCCTGATCTCAAAATGAACGAGATCGCTTCATATTGATGAAGAATTCTGTCGTATTATGGTCGCTCATACCCAAGGACCCTCGCATAATTCGATTGCAATTCATTCGTTCACATTACATGACATCCAGCATAGGATGATCTGTCCTCGGGTTAGTTCCTCAACTTATACGTCCGGAAAACCATCCGTACGCACTCCAGGAATTCTTAGGTTGAAGGATAAGCAGTTTTTAACTACTTCCAGCAAGATTAATTCACACAATCCCTCGCAGATGCGTTACATTTTTAAAACGCAGACCGAGCAGAACGTAATTTTCTTCAGACGTGCGAACTCTATGTCGGCCTGCACGCGTTTCTTCCACGTGTTTCATAATTTCTGGTGATGTGCCTCCGGGACAATTTCATCAGCAGCACGGATGGCCTTGGTCTGTTTATAATTAGTGTACATGTCATGAGTTAACATTGAATATACCTCTTGTGGCCTTCGCCACAGCTGTGGAGAATTATCTATATTTAATGGTCATTTTAGCTGTCCTATCAGGTTTTAAAATGTCGTGTAAAGCATTCCTTATTATTCTCTTCAATGTTCAGAACGGACCATCTGTACTTAAAGGCTTGAGCCCTTGGTTCTGGGATAGAGAGCTTCGGGAAGTTACCATGTAGAGATACATTTCCACCAGCACCTTCCACTTGTCTAATCTCTATCCCTCTGAGCTGATCAAAAAAATCCTCATTTTCGGATATCCAATTCTTAACTCTGTATTTCTATCTCTATTCTCCCTCCTGGTCTTCCGTGTCCCTCTCCTGAAACTTTAGCTGCGTTGATCTTTTACATCTTGAAGTTGGCTGGAGGAAGTGATCCAGTATCATGATATCCTCCTCGTCTACCTGTTCTGGTTGATAAGTGGAATCAAAATGCTTTCCCTGTTGCTGAAGTGACTCACTTCTATTCACCATCTGCGTGCTTTAATTGTACTTCCACGGCTATTGTATTCAATTCTTCAGTGCTTCGCGATTCTGCCGTTTCGCTATTGAATTCTTCTTGCTTAATCCATATTTCTGCACCAAAATTTACCGTTTAGTCGTGCCTTGGAAAGAAAATGTGCTGTGAAATTTATTTCTGATGTCATGGTTACTGCAGCCATTGACATTTCCATTTGGTTTCCAGTTAATTCGTTTTGCATTAGGATTTTCCATTTTCTTAAATTTGGACTTGCCAATGTCTCGGTCAGATTTTGACTTATTTGGAATGTATCGATCCCTATCCAGCCTCCAATTTGTCTAACGGACCAGAAAGAGATACAAACTGAAATTCTTCGCCGTTTCAATGACAGTCTGCAAGCAGACGTGGTTTAAATGTTAAATGCTTTGAGCCACGAAAACCTCAGTCTGCCAGATTCAAGGAACTCGCAGGAAACGCTCGCTCTGATTAAATCAGAATATTATGATCTCTGATGGAGGGTCATCTGGACTCGAAACTTTGGCTCAATTCCCTCTCCACAGAAACTGTCAGAACTGCTGAGATTTTCCAGCATTTTCTGTTTTTGAAATCATCATATTTGTTTATTCAGCCACTCGAACCGAGAAGACATGCTTGTGACTTTACAGACCAGCAGAAGGAGATAGAAAAAAAAGGGGATCCACCAAATAATTTACGAGTTTATTTTTTTTAATTGTCACAAGTGGGCTTACAAAAACACTGCAGTAATGTTACCATGAAGTTTCCCGAGCCGGGGATCGAGCCCGGTCGCTGGCGCTGTGAGGCAAAAATACCCCACGGAAATTAATATTATTCAACATGAGATCCACAGTTCGGAAAGTCAAAATTTAGATGGAGTTTGCTTCATGGACACTTCATGGAAGCAAACTCCATCCGTCCCGAGTCGGGGAAAACAGCACAATGGTCCATTAAAGTGTATGAGGATGCCGGATGATCATGTGCCTGCACAGAGACTGCTTGGTATTTGATGGTCAGAGACGTTGGAAGTTGCCTGTTAGGAGTTGAGAGATGATGGCCGGTAGCTTGTTCTGTCAGAGCACTTTCCATGTGGTGTTAGATCATCAAACTTATTTTTCTCATTTCTCAACTGAATATAAAGATGTCAAAATGGTCCCTCAATTCATTTGACTTCATGCCTTCCTAAGGACTTCAAAAGGGAGCTTTACCTGGTGTATAGGTTTGGCCTTTCTATTGCGGCTTATGATGTCCCAGTCATCTGCTATTGAAAGAGTCACCGTTCGTATTGATGATTTTCTTTCAGGGAGTCACGGTCGCGCAGTGGTTAGCACTGCTGCTCCACAGCTCCAGGGTCCCGGGTTCGATCCCCGGCTCGGGTCACTGTCTGTGTGGATTTTGCACATTCTCCTCGTGTCTGCGTGGGTTTCCTCCGGGTGCTCCGGTTTCCTTCCAAAGATGTGCGGGTTAGGTTGATTGGCCAGGTTAAAAATTGCCACTCCGAATCCTAAAATGCGTAGTTTAGAGGGATTAGCGGGTAAATATGTGGGGGTAGGGTCTGGGTGGGATTGTGGTCGGTGCAGACTCGATGGGCCGAATGGCCTCCTTCTGCACTGTAGGGTTTCTATGATTCATTGTCAGGTTAGATCCAATGATTCTGCTGGAGGGATAAGCTTATAAAGATACAAATACAGCCCATTTCTCCCTCAACGATCCACTTTTGAAATGGAGCTGGGTAGTCCCAGGTATAAGATGCAGATATTAAGGTCTCTTCTGCAACAACGAGTTTGAAGCTCTGGAATTTCTCTTTTTCGGTGATTATACTGTCCTTTGAAAGGGTATGAGATTTCTCAAAGCTCTGAGGCAGTTTCGAAGGATGGCCTCTAAAATCGACTTATTGGGAGTGTGGTAAGATAGTTGAGAGTGGTCGTCAGGTCAGGAAAGAATACAATTGTGAATGGAGAGTAGTCCAGGAGATGAGAGGAGTAATCCTGTCTGTTCAGGTGAGTCGTCAGGCATTTTTCGGGGTGTCATAATGTGAGGAGTAATCGGTTTAGATGGGGTGGGCAGTAGGATAGATGAACGAATTAGTGAGAGGGGATGGCCAGAAGATCCGGTTTCAGAGGGTATTTAGATAATTTGAGATGGGTACTTAGGTCAGGGACCAGGGGAGACAGTCGAATGTTTAGCCAAGCTGCTATATATACTCAGAATGGTGATCGTCAGGTCGGAATTGTGGTCAGGTCGAAGGAACTGAGCGGAAGGGTAGTCTGGTAATTGGGAAGCAGTGCAATGTAGGATCAGTGAGTTAATGTCGAGGGCATAATCAGGTTGTCTGGAGAATGGCTGAGAAATTGTGCGAGGAAATCAACGGGACCATTGTCAGGTCGGGAGGGCAGTCAGGTCCGCTTGCAGTTGGCCGGGTGCAGACGATCGGCGATTGGTTGGGGGGACTTTTGAAGTCTCAATGCCCCAGTTGAAACTCAGTTCCAGGGCATTACTGTTGTACCTCCTTAAGGCAGTGTTCGCCGCCCATCCAACTTCAGCTGCTTCATCAATGACAATCCTCCACCATAATGTCCGAGGTATGGATGTTCGCTGAAGATTCCAGCCACTTTCTCCCTCACCCAATTTCTATCCCTCGCTCAGTCTCTCTCTCACTCCCACTTTCTCTCTCGTCAGTCTCTCTCCTCAGTCTCCCAATCTCTCTCTCTCTCTCAAGCAGATTATCATCCTAGCCTCTGTCTCTCCTACATTCTCCCTCTTTCCTCCCATGGGAGATCGATGATTGGCTGAGGCAGCAGCGCCTTAAGGGGTGAAACTTCATGATTGTCTAATGGCAATGTAAGTGTTAGGATGATGCATTCCTGTTTGACTCAGTTGTCGGATGGAGCTTCCTGATTGGCTGGGAATGGAATCATCGGAGACGGCGGCTGTATCCGTTCCTGCAGCCGTCACATCGTGCCCAATGATGCCTTGCACTCTGTCGTCTATTCATTTGGAATTTGTGAATAAATATTCCATCTATGTGCTGGAAAAACTGGGATCTGATTCTGGGTTTATCGCAGTAGTTCTTTTTTTAACCGTCATTCTCCCCACACCACGCAAACATGGACCCCCACCACGGATTCGACTCTTCCATGGACTGAACCCTTCATGTGCCTGCAACCCAATCCACGATTCTTGGAATCTCCAGGATTAATATCCATGATAGGAAACATAATGGGTTTTGACCCTCCCAATGGCAAAGTATTCCTTTAAGAGTGAAGAGAGTAGGGCCGTGAGTGAGACAGAGGAGTAATTGTAGCGTCATTGGAAAAATATTCCACATAATCACGGGACGGTATTCAAATCACATTGTGGCAGCCGGTGAAATGATACCTCTGGAATGGGGCAGTTAGTTTCATTAACGCCACCATGAAACACTCAAACATTGGTGAGAATGTCCTTTAAGGAAGAATGCCTTCCATTGCAACCATTCACGGATTACAGACACCACTACCCGGAGCATCAGAAACTCTTCAAGTTCAGATTACCTCAGTTTCAGACACCCAACAGCATCACGCCCATTTCAGGACCAGACCACTCTCAGGACCATACATCCTTTCTGGAAACATGTCAATCGCAGCATCTGAGAAGCAGCTACCAGGGGATCAGACTCTCCTCAGAGTTGGATCTGCTTCGGACTGGACTCCATCAGGATAAGGCACCCTAGGAATTAGGTGTACACACGATGATTTCTCATCAATATCAAAACCTCTCCGAATCAAACCCCCACTCTTAACATATCAGACACCTTTCACTGACAGAGATCGCGAACAATAAGTTTCTGCTCAGGATTAGGTCCTCATCCTTACACTGTCAGACACTCTTCAGTGTCAGGAATCTCTAACAATAAGATTCCCCAGAGGATATGACGCTAACACTTTAACGTCACCCGCCCCCATCCCAGACCACACTTCCCCGGAACATAAAACTCCCTCGGATGCAGATCAGTTCCCTCACAAAGGATCACCACACTCGCCGACAAACCTCAGCAGTTTCACGCATTCAGTATCAGACACAGCCCGCTGATCAGGAGCCCCATTGCTTTTTAATCATACACTCACTTGGCCCCTTTCTCAGTATTTCGAGCTTACTCAGGTAGAGGAGTGCTCTCCTTGTAGGTCTGAGAAACAGACACTTGCCCAAAAGGATATGTAAATACTTTCAGCAGAATAACAGAGCAGGAGTAAAGCGGGAATTGCAGAAAATGGGAGACGGCTCCAGTAGCCTTAACAAGTGATTGAGAATGGTATTAGTGCCCAGGAATGTTGGCTAACCTGCAATCCTTGTATCAACAGGGAACCATCCACTCAAAACACCCACTCATGACATTTCCCGCCTCCTCTCCCCAATTGACTTTCGTGTAATCATTGCCCATTTCCAGCAGAGCCCGTCCCACAAATTTGGACCACTGTTTACCATATGGAGCCAACTGCTGAATAAAAAAGACAATAAAACGTTTCATTGAAAAATAAGGGCTCTTCCTGTTTCAGACGCAATGTTAAAGTATGGGTGGTCTCGGGTAGGGTAATCAAAATGTCGGATTTATAATTCAAGTGACAAGTGATTGGAAGCTCGGTGTCACGCTTGCAGGCTGAGCAGACAAATTCAACATAGCGGGCCTCCAATCTATTATTGTTCCTCTCGTAATATACAGGAGACTCCATCATAAGCAGATAACACAATTAATTAGTGAATTGTGAGAAGTTAAAGCAAGTCTCTTTCATCTGGAAGGAGTGGTTGTGATCTTGAAAAGTGTAATGGTGGGAGGTAAAGGGAACGTTGTCCCAGGTTCTGGAGTGGATAGGAATATAAACAGCAGCAGATGTTGTGTGAGATTTATGAGTACAATTCGAGACTGACAAATACGTCCAATGATGCATGGTTACTGTGCTGATATCATCCACTCTGTTTATTTCTCCCAACTCAGTAAAATTATACACTGAAACCTATTCCTTGCAGTGCTGTTCACCGGGGTCTGATATTCTAATCTGGCTATTGAGTCACAATTAGCAAAACGCTACACAGATTGATTCTCCAGTAATACATGGACACAGAGATTTGGTAATCCAGTCTGGCTCGTTACCCACAGTCAATATATGGCATTCAGCTTTGCAGCACTTATTTCTGTGAAGTGATGCTATAGACTTTCAATAGATATAATATTTTGAATTGACATAAGACTTCAACAGAAATATTTATTCACATCAGCACATTATAGAACCACATGGATTATTGGATCTGCTAATTCATGAAATAATCTCAGTGAAAGTGCGTTTGAATTTTGGTGACCACAAGATCAGCATGTAGCACAATCTCTGAGAGAACAACGTATCTCACACACTGATTTACACAACTTCAATGCGTAAAATCGCTTACCAGGAATACCAATGAAAGCAAGGATCATGTCGAATATTTTCTCAGCCATATCAAATGGAACCATTTTCACTTGGCAGTGATGTGTTCCTTCGCGCTGCAGGAGGTCGCTCTGTGTAAAATTCTGAGCTGACATAATCCGAAAGCCTGTCATTTATACACTGTGAAATCATCTCGGGGATATTGAAGTTGCAGCATCATTCATTAAGAAAGTGAATAGGGTGTTGGACTATATTCTCGATGCATCTGCCCTCTTTAAATTTGGACGTTCAGCTAAACAAATAAAGTGGGTTACTGTTGATGTAGGGGGGCTAAATTCGGCTAAATGATAACAGATAATCATGATTTGAGAACACAATACTGACTTAAGAGTGAATTATCTTAGACTATAGAGAGCGCTGACAGGCCATCATTTAAAAGCAGCTCTATCTGAATAACAAATATTTCTCGTTTAAAACATGTGTATTCCAAATGTATAAAATGGGTGCAGTTTGTTTTTAGAATACATGTTGTGAACCTTCAGCGAACAGCAAGATACAGCAGGATGAGCGATGAGGCAGAATACAGAGCCTGCATTCCGTTGGACAATTGATTTACTGAATGCAGCCATTTTATCAGCAGCCGTAGAGAAGAAGATGACTACCAATGCCAGTTTGGTGATTAGAACCATATAGCTCAAAACTGATAACAGAGGTGCAAGGCATTTTCTCAGGGTCGGGCGAGTGTCACATGGATTTGAGTCTGTGGGAATCATTCTTCCATTTCACTTACCAGCGTCCTGTGTTGCTGGGCAACTGCGAGACGTAACATCCGAAATTAAGGACAAAGATGATCCCATGAGATCAGGATGTAGATTGTTATTGGCTTGAGGGTCGGTCACAGGGATGATTATTGACTGATTTGTATTCATACTTATTGGACAATATCGAGCGGAAAAGTGAGAAATATGATTTTGAAAATGTATAATTGCCGTCACGGAGACATTGCTTTACATGTGATTTTGGGGTACCCGCATTCTCTACATGGAGGTGCTGGACTTCTTTATATCACTCTCCCATTCGATCGTTTGGTTAATAAAGTCACGTCTTAAAATCAATACACTTAATTTCATGTGTCTCTGTGTTAGCTTAAGTTAAGCAATAGATCGCCTCAAAAGAAAACCCACGTCAACATTTGACAATGTGCATTGCAGTTGAAACCTATTAAACACCACAAACCTGTTCCACGTTTCAATCAAATAAAGCAGCTCAAGCTAATAAGACACTTCCAATTAATGCACCACTTGAAACCAATTTTCAATAATCAACACATTCCAACTAACAGAATCACTCCAAGAAACATAGCTCCTCGAACACATACAGACTCTCCATCTGATACAATGAGCCAAGCCCTCCAGCCGATACTGACGCTCCAGCCAATACATGCCTTCAAGCAGTGTCATAGTAGTATTGTCACATGACTGGCAATCCACAAACACTGGGAAATGCTCTCGTGTTACAATGGAACCATGGCAGAAACTGAAATTTGAATTCAATAAAAATCCGGAACTAACTGTCCACTGATGAAACAATTGTCATTTGTTGTAATTTGGCTTTCTTTCAGGCTATCTTAGACCTGATTCCATTAACCTGTCAGATGGTAAAGCAAAACGATATTCGGATGTTATTCCTTTACAATAAGACCGGACAGAATTGGAACTGGACTTTTCAATGTGTTGATATGTAAGAGGCAGCGAGTGCAGATGGTGATTGTGTGTCAATGATTGGGTGAATCCAGAAGAATGAGCACTTTGGTGGACAGCAATAATCAGTGTGCTCGTTTCAAACTTCCTAACGCACACTGAGTTAGAAACCAGAAACGGGATTGCAATACAAAATCAGGGAATACATGCTGAATCTTTCTGAATGACTGATCAGAGCCCTGCTGAAGGATTACCACCCTATCCGGACACCATACTTTAGGAAAGGTGACAAGTTACAAGAGTCGTGCAGAAGAGATTTTCGTCGAATAGTATCAGATATGAGGAACTACAGTTATGTGGAAAGTGTAGGAAGTTGGAGTGTTCTCGCTCCTTCTGTGTTGCACCATAACCATGAAGAGACGCATTGATCCCGTTGTTTGAGATGCGAAGCAGTTACTAAACTCAACTCAATGTTTAATCATTGTTGAATCCTTCCCACTCGACCACACTCCAGTTGCGAACTCACCAGGAACCCGATATTGCAGGTTAGATCATCAGCCGTCAGTTCACCCAACGTTAAAATCCGGGAATCGGGCGGAATTGGGGAGAGACCATTTCCTAGGAGACCGAGTCCTCAGTAGCAGACCGGGAGCAGAAGAGTTAGGAACAGAACAATTGTGACACTTCGAATCTGTTCTCTGATACTTCAGTCCCCTCAGTGAAACCAGAGACATGAATGATTGATATTAATGCCCTGTTATGCTGCCAAACTTCTGCCAAGATTGTTTCCAATCGAGGTTCTTAAATGGACAAATCTCAGATTTAAAAGGATTCTGTCCTTTGCCCCAATGTGGGTCTATTTGTTTAGCTTCTCATTACAGTAATCTATCAAATATCCCGTATTGATGTGTTTTCCAGAGACAGATAACGTAACAATCCTAAATTAAACAATTATTATTTACACTGTATTTAACAGTGAACTTCTGACTAAAATATTTGGATCAGATAGACAGATGTAACGTTATCACATGAATGCACTGTACTTCCCCATTCTAAACACCGTCCAACTCCAGCCTTGCCTCAGCTCATCTGCTGTAGATACGATTATCCATGTCGTTCTTCACTCGATATTTGACTATTCCAGTGTTCTCCAGCGGTCTCCCATCTTTCACGCAACACCTGTGCTCATCCAAAATTCTGCTGGCTTCAACTTCACCTGAACCAATTCCAGTTCGCAAAACACCCTCTTGTTTGATTACCTACACTTGCTCCTGGCACGGCAATGCATCCATTTTAAAATCCTCATCCTTCCTTTCAAATCTCTCTATGACTTCTCCTTCCTTGCCTCTCTAACCTCCTTCAGCCTAACAAATCTTCCAGATATCTGCTGTTCTGCCATCTTGTAAATTCCCAATTTTTACCTCTTCAGCATTGACAGCCGTGCTTTCAACCTGGTTAAACGTTCTTGACTCCTCCCTAAACCTCTCCCCTTTTTTCCCTCCCTTTCCTCTTTAAGGGGCTCCTTCCATTCTATTTTTGTAGCCATGCTTTTGTCACCTTACCTAATATACTCAGTGGCTCAGCATCAACACTGTTTTATTTTCAAGTGTCAACTTACTTGAAACATTTCAAAATTTTAATATTTATTTTTACTTAGTCATTGCGATAGGGTGGTAAACATAACTTCAGTGCTATGCACAGCTGTCTTTCAAGTTGTTGACACAGGTTCAATTCCTGATCATCGCATTTTATATCGTCATGGATTTGTACAACACAGGAAAAGTCCCTTCGCTACCACGTGTGTGCCACTCAAAGAGAAACCACCCACCGATCGAATCCTATTTTCAACCAGTTGGCTCTTGTATCAGTTGGCATTAGAAGCGTGCATCAAAATACTTCTTAAATAATATGAGCTTCCGTATCTGCACCATCCGCTGAGGCAGTGAGTTCCAGACTTCTTACACCCTCTGAATGAATAGGTTTTTCCTCAAATCAACTCCAAACCTCCTGCTTCTCAACATAAACCCTTGTCTTTTGGTAATTGATCCCTCCATCAAGGGGAAACCTTTCATCCTGTCAACTCGATTTACACCTCTCCTAAATTGATATATGTCAATTATGCCCCCACTTAGAACCTTCTGACCTAAGAAAAACAACCCCGGTCTATCCATTCCCTCCTCGTTGCTAAAGGCAAGTATACGTATGCCTTCTTTCCCACTTTAGCTACCTCTACTGCGACCTAAGGGATCGGTGTACGTGCACACCATGATCCTCTGACCTTTGCATGGTTCTGCCGTTCATCATGTATTCCCTTCTTTTGTTTCTCATGACAAATTGCATCACTTTACGCTTATACACATTGAATTCCACTTGTCACGCATCAGCCCAGCTGACCCGCAGACATATAACCTCCTGTAATCTAAGGCTAACGTCCTCATTATTTACGATCCTCCCAATTTTCCTATCGCCTGCAAACTTACTGATTAACCCTCCTACTTTAAAATTTAAACTGTTTATATAAATCACAAACAGCAAATGCCCCAACACTGATGCCTGCTGTACGCCACTGGTTACAGTCTTCCAGTCAGAAAAAACAGCCTCAGCCATCACCCTCTGCTTCCTGCCACCCAGTCAAATTTGGATTCAATTTGCCAACATTCCTTGGATATATTGTGCTCTCAGCTTCGGTATCCGTCTCCCATGTAGTATTGTGTATAAAGGCGTGCTGAAGTCCAAGATGACCAGGCCAAATGCATTGCCCTATTCTTAATATCTTGTCACCTCTTCAAAGAAAACCAATCAACTTTTTTGGATTCTGGGAGATTGTGTTTTTTAGTATAAAAGTCAGTTAACTGGGGGGTCTGGCCTCCTTTGTTCGAAGTGGTGCAGGACAGAGGGAGAGATTCTCAGCAGGAGTACTGAGGGTGAGTAAAGTGCTGTGATTTATTTATTTATTTATTTATATAATCCGTTTCTTCGCGGGCTTTTTTCAAAAGATTAAACTTAAAGAAGTGGGAGTAGGCTGCAGGGGATTCTGGGAGATTGTATTTTTTCGTATAAAAGTCACTCTATACAGCGGGCAGCGTCGGGAGCGGGCTGCGGAATGAGTGGGAAGCTGAGTGAAAGCTGGAAGGGCTTTGGCTCACAGGGCCCAGGCAGAAAGGGCGAGCAGGGTGAGTTTAATTCATTTTTGCTGTTTCTACCTGGTACTGGCAAGGTATCTCGAAAGGATGGGTGTGCAGGCAGTGCAATGTTCCTCTTGCACTATGTTTGAGGTGAGGGACGACGTCAGTGTCCCTGCTGATTACACCTGTGGGAAGTGCACCCATCTGCAGCTCCTCTAAAACAGTGTTAGGGAACTGTAGCTGGAGTTGGATGAACGTAGGATCATTGGGGAGGCAGAGGTGACCATAGACAGAAGCTTTAGTGATACAGTTACTCCGAGGAATGAAAACAGATGGGTGACGGTGAGAGGGGCTGGGAGGAAGAATTCAGTGCAGGGATGCCCTGTGGTCGTTCCCCTTAGCAACAAGTATTCCGCTTTGCATACGGTTGAGGGGGACGACATACCTGTGGTGAGCCGCAGTGAGAGGATCTCCAGCACTGTGTCCGTCTCTGTGGCTCGGGAGGGTAAGGGGGAGAGCGGGAGGGCAATAGTTATTGGGACTCGTTAGTTAGAGGGATAGATAGGAGGTTCTGTGGCAGCAAAAGAGACTCACGGATGATATGTTGCCCACCGGATGCCAGGGTCCATGACGTCTCGGACCGTGTTTGCCGGATTCTTAAGGGGGAGGGGAAACAGTCACAAGTCGTGGTACACCTTGGTACCAACGACATAGGTAAGAGAAGGGGCGGGGATTTAAAACAGGAATTTCGGGAGCTGGGCTGGAAGCTGAGAGCCAAGACAAAACATGTGGTCATCTCTGGTACGTTACCGGTGCCACGTGATAGCGAGTTGAGGAACAGGGAGAGAGTGCAGTTAAACATGTGGTTGCAGGGATGGTGTTGGAGGGAGGGTCTCAGATACGTGGATAACTGGAACACATTCTGGGGAAGGTGGGACCTGTACAAACAGGACGGGGTGCACCTGAACCAGAGGGGCACCAATATCCTGGGATGGAAATTTGATAAGGCTTTTCAGGGGGGGTTAAACTAATTTGTCAGGGGAGTGGGAAAAGGAGTTGGAGTCCAGATGTCAGTGTTGAGGTTGGTGAGGTATTGGGGAAGGTACCAAGTTCAAGGGTGGGTACCGGTAGACAGTATGGTGGGTTGAAGTGTGTTGACTTCAATGCAAGGAGCATCCGGATCAAGGTAGATGAACTTGGGGCGTGGATTGGTACTTGGGACTACGATGTTGTGGTCATTACGGAGACGTGGGTAGAACAAGTACAGGAATGGTTGTTGGACGTTCCGGGGTACAGATGTTTCAGTAAGTTGTAGGGAAGCTGGTAAAAGAGGTGGAGGAGTAGCATTGTTAATCAAGGATAGTTTAACGGCTGCGGAAAGGCACTTCGAGGGGGATCTGCACACTGAGGATATATGGGCTGAAGTTAGAAATAGGAAAGGAGCGGTCACGTTGTTAGGAGTTTACTATAGGCCCCCAAATAGTAATAGAGATGTGGAGGAAGAAATTGCTAAGCAGATTATGGATATGTGTCGGGGTCACAGGGTAGTTGTCATGGGGGACTTTAACTTTCCAAATATTGATTGGAACCTTTGTTGGTCAAATAGTTCGGATGGGGCAGTTTTTGTGCAGTGTGTGCAGGAGGGTTTCCTGACACAATATGTGGATAGGCCGACAAGAGGTGAGGCCACATTGGATTTGGTACTGGGAAATGAACCGGACCAAGTGTTAGATTTGGTTGTGGGAGAGCAGTTTGGAGATAGTGACCACAATTCGGTGTCTTTTGTTATTGCAGTGGAGAGGGATAGGGCCGTACGGCAGGGCAAGGTTTACAATTGGGGGAGAGGTAATTATGATGTGATTAGGCAAGAATTAGGGGGCATAAGATGGGAACAGAAACTGTCAGGGAAAGGCATTAATGAAAAGTGGAACTTTTTCAAGGAACAAATACTCGGTGTCCTTGATAGGTATGTCCCTGTCAGGCAGGGAGGAAATGGCCAAGTGAGGGAACCATGGTTCACGAAAGAGGAGGAATGTCTTGTGAAAAGGAAGAGGGAAGCTTATATAGGGATGAGGAAACAAGGTTCAGTTGGCTCGATTGAGGGTTACAAGTTGGCAAGGAATGAGTTGAAAAAGGGGCTGAGGAGAGCTAGGAGGGGACATGAGAATTCCTTGGCGGGTCGAAGCAAGGAAAACCCCAAGGCTTTATACTCTTATGTGAGGAATAAAAGAATGACCAGGTTGAGGTTAGGGCCGGCCAAGGACAGTAGTGGGAACTTGTGTATGGATTTCAGTCGAGATCGGCGAGGTGATGAATGAATACTTTTCTTCAGTGTTCACCAAGGAGAAGGGCCATGTTTTTGAGGAAGAGAAGGTGTTACAGGCTAATAGGCTGGAGGAAATAGATGCTCGGAGGGAGGATGTCCTTGCAGTTTTGAATAAACTGAAGGTCGCTAAGTCCCCTGGGCCTGATGAAATATATCCGAGGATTCTTTGGGAGGCAAGGGATGAGGTTGCAGAGCCTTTGGCTTTGCACTTTGGGTCCTCACTGTCCATGGGGATGGTGCCAGAGGACTGCAGAGTGGCGAATGTTGTTCCTCTGTTTAAGAAAGGGAATAGAAATGACCCTGGTAATTATAGACTGCTTAGTCTAACTTCGGTGGTTGGTAAATTGATGGAAAAGGTCCTTAGGGATGGGATTTAAGACCATTTACAAAGATGCAGCTTAATCCGGGATAATCAGCACGGATTCGTGAAGGGCAAGTCGTGCCTCACAAATTTGATTGAATTTTTTGAGGAGGTAACTAAGTGTATTGATGAAGTTAGGGCCGTTGATGTCATATACATGGATTTTATTAAGGCGTTTGATAAGGACCCCCATGATCGGCATATGATGAAAGTAAGGAGGTGTGGGATAGAGGGAAAGGTGGCCGATTGGATAGGTAACTGGCTATCTGATCGAAGACAGAGGGTGGTGGTGGATGGAAAATTTTCGGACAGGAGGCAGGTTGCTTGCGGAGTGTCGCAGGGACCATTGGTTCGTCCTCTGCTCTTTGTGATTTTTATTAATGACTTAGAGGAGGGGGCTGAAGGGTGGATCAGTAAATTTGCTGATGACACCAAGATTGTTGGAGCAGTGGATCAGGTGGAGGGCAGTTGTCGGCTGCAAAGAGACATAGAGAGGATGCAAAGCTGGGCTGAAAAATGGCAAATGGAGTTTAACCCTGATAAATGTGAGGTGATTCATTTTGGTAGGACTAATTTAAATGTGGATTACAGGGTCAAAGGTAGGATTCTGAAGACTGTGGAGGAACAGAGAGATCTTGGGGTCCATATCCACAGATCTCTAAAGGTTGCCACTCAAGTGGATAGAGTTGTGAAGAATGCCTATAGTGTGTCAGCTTTTATTAACAGGAGGTTGGAGTTTAAGAGCCGTGGGCTAACGCTGCAACTGTACAGGGCCTTGGTGAGACCAGATTTTGAATATTGTGTGCAGTTCTGGTCACCTCACTGTAAGAAGGAGGTGGAAGCGCTGGAAAGAGTGCAGAGGAGATTTACCAGGATGCTGCCTGGTTTGGAGGGTAGGTCTTATGAGGAAAGGTTGAGGGAGCCTGGGCTGTTCTCTCTGGAGCGGAGGAGGCTGAGGGGAGACTTAATAGAGGTTTATAAAATGATCAAGGGGACAGATAGAGCGAACGTTCAAAGACTATTTCCTCGGGTGGATGGAACTATTACAAGGGGGCATAACTATAGGGTTCATGGTGGGAGATACAGGAAGGATATCAGAGGTAGGTGCTTTACGCAGAGAGTAGATGGGGTGTGGAATGGATTGCCTGCAGTGATAGTGAAGTAAGACACTTTAGGAACATTTAAGCGGTTATTGGATAGGCACATGGAGCACACCAGGATGATACGGATTGGGATAGCTTGATCTTGGTTTCAGATAAAGCTCGGCACAACATCGTGGGCCGAAGGGCCTGTTCTGTGCTGTACTGTTCTATGTTCTATGTTTTATGTCTTAACTTGTCTCCATGTTGTTGAGTGACTACTGCAGCTTCTTTTCCATCACTTTCTCAACAGAATATGTGAAATGTTTTTTTAATTTATGGTAAGCCCCGAGCTGGAGCCCTGAATAAAGCTGACTTTAAATCAGCAAATGTTTGCTTCTCTTTCTCCCCAATCCACGTTTTCCCGACTAGGTTTTCCTCCTTTTACGGAATCCTGTATAGGTTTTACTCATACTGCATAATCTCCACAAATTTTCTGCAGTAATTGAAAAACCCCAGTACTTGGCTTTCTCCCTTTACAGTGACCGGCTGTGACATGGTTAACATGGCTTTTTTCCGATCTCCTGGAATTTCTTTTTTCCCCTGTGAGATGATGTGTCCCAGATATTTGGTTTCTTTTGTCCTAACTGAGCTTTGCGAAGGTTGTGTTTGAGACCGACACCTTATATTGCTTTCAATATTGTGTGCAAGGCAAAGTAATGTGTTGTCTGGCTGTTTGAAATGATCAAAACATCATCTATATATTGTGAAGTGGTTATACCTGCGCATTTGATAGGTTCATTTATCTGTCACATGTGTTCGTGAAATATGACTGGACTGTTATGAAATCCCTGTGGTAATGGAGTCCATGTGTATTATTGATTCCCTGCTGTGGAAGCAAATTTGTACTGATTTTCTCTTGCTCCTGATCGAGACCAGAACCCATTAGCAACATCGAATACAGTGAAGATTTTTTGATCTGTTTCACTTGTGTTCAAGATGCTGGCTGGGTTTGCCACCAAAGGATGTGCTCGTGTCGCATATTGATTTCATAATATATAGTCTATTGTAAGTCTGTAACTTCCATTTGGCTTCTTTACCGGTCATATCGGTGAGTTGTAGGAGATGATGTCTTTGTCACTACTCCTTGTTTTTCTAACTGTATAATAATGCATCTAACAGTTTCCACAGCTTCTGTTTTCAGTCGGTATTGTTTGAGGGGAGGATGGACTGCTCCCTGAATCTTTTCTGGTGGGACCTTTAAACTTCCATAATCCTGTTTATTTTTAGCCCAAATTAGAGGATGTTGTGCAGTTATTCTTTTCTTATTTGGACCATTTCTCTCAGTCAGTTTTGAATTTTGTGATCCCAGAGACACTGCAGCTTTTCTTCTGTCCCCATCTAGTTTGTTAGGCAGTGTGATGCAATCTAATGTAGCCATCGTTGACATTGATAGTTGCCGCTAATTGTTCTCGTCAATATATTTCCAAGAAATTTCCTTCTGTATTTTTGCACATCCATATTTGAAATTGTTCTCATCTTCATTCTATTTCCAATCTTGTTAGAAAAACTCAATGTTGAAATCCTAGTTCCCCCAGTCACTCCACGAAATTATACTGTTTGATTTGTAGTTGGTAAATTTCAAGTTGTTAAAGAAATGCTTGCTCCTGTATAACTTAACAGGTTACACTTTTGTCCTCGCAATGTTACTTCTATATACATTCTGGGATCTTCCTCAATTGCTGACACTGGGTGCGCTACGAGTCATTGTGGGTTCATCAACTTTCGAATCTCCTCTGCAGTAATATTGAATGTTGCTGTCTCGTGTGTGTTTTTCTGTGGGCATCATTACTTTTGGCGTTGTTACCTTTTTAAATGCATCCATTTTCCTAGAAGACTGTCCTTCACTGCTTCCTTCCTTTGACCAGCAATTAGTTTTATTATGTCCCATTCTACCACAGCTCTCACATTGTCAACTGTCTCTCCCTGGTTTGTCCATGCGTTCTCTTGCTAAATGTCCTTTCTTTCCACAGATATAACAATTTTTGCCTTGATAAGAATTGTTTCAAACTTGCTGTTTTCTTGTGTGATTTCCTTTCCTTCCTTCCCTGCATTTTTAAAAAAAAATTCTTCAGTTCTCATTGCCCAATTTCAGATCTCTCTCTATTTGTCTCCTATTGGTATTCCCATTCGGATTACACAAATTATTTTTGGACTAAACCCATTTACTAACATTTTTAAAAACATCCCGCCATCATGACATGGATCATTCACCCCACCATTGTCTATGTAAGCCCTACATTCCTTTCTGCATACTCCTCCATTGATTCTTCTGTTTGTAGTTTTATTATTGTCACTCTGACCGGATTTTGAATTCCATCTCCTAATGCCCTTCTTAATGTGCATTTGCAATTGTTATATTTTGTGTCATCACTCATTCCTCCCTCAGTAATCCATTCTCAATCATTTAATGCATCGGGTAACATTTCCCAAATTTGTCCCAATTACTTTCCCTCAAAAAGTATTCTCACATCATCTAATGAGAAGTGATGTATGCTTCTCCCTTCATCCATGCATTCCCAAAAGGCTGAATTTTTATGACTTCTTCTTAAATGCCTCTGAACATCAGATATCATTTGTTTATTGGCTGTTGATAAAGATATTTCCTCTGTTACTACTGAAGATCTCTCTCTCTCCCCCCATGTGATCATTGTACTTTAGTTCAGACTGGTGCCATCAATCTTAAATTTGTAGGTTTCGATTTTTCTTTGATTGCTTTTAATTTATTCTTCATTTTCTCACCAATAGTTGAGGTTATTTTCTTGTTAACTTTCACGTTTCTAAAACTGCTTGAAATTTTTCCCTCCCTCTCACTTTCATTAGACGAATTTTCTGAAGATAAAGTATCTGTTTCTGAATCTGTACTTTCGACAATTTCCTGAATTTCTTTTTTTTTGTTGTCCTGGTTCTGTTTTCCTGCTCCAATTTTTATAGTTCTGCTGCTTTCTCCCTGGCTTCTCTTCCTAAACAATTTCTTGTCGTGGCAGCTAAGATGACGATTGCCATTTCAGATCTATGCTTTGTCTGTTTACTCCACCAGTTTTGCTGTATTTCATCTCAGGCTTCAGGGTCATCACCTCTTATTATCATTTTCTTAATTAATTTGCTATTTTAGTCAATAACTGTTTGAATTACGGATCTTGCAATTCCCCATTCCTGATTATTTCCTTCTGCCATTTCGTTTTTCCCTCCTCGACCTGAATCTCTTTGTGTAAATCTGAGATTCCGAAGATGATTTTGTGAATTTACCAAAAATATAGCTCTCATTATAACCTTTCTTTTAACGTAACATAAACTAGCATCTTAGACTTCTGTCTCTCCCACGGTCAGTTTCCAACCTTTTTAATGATGTAACCTACTGTCTTACTCCTTTGTCTGTCCCACGGTTAGTTTCCATAAAGGCAGTGGTCGCCACTGGCAGCGGAATCAGATCATTTACAACCTTGACTCCCTGAATTAAGCGTGCCTCATCAACTCTCCACTTTCATCCACGCGTCCCTTTGGATCTGCTTCATGGGTCGGCGGTACTTTTTCCCAAACTCCCATTTTAAGCTACTGCTATCAATTTTAACCTTGTGTCCCCGCAGGAGTTTGGATATGTCCCAGATTCAATGATTTATTGTGCACCTCCCTGTTAAAAATAAGGTGAGCCATTCTTAGTAAGAAAAATATACTCCCCCGTTCTCGGGGATGCACTCACTCGATCGCAGGCTCCAAGGAAATCCCATTCTCGTCACCAAATTGTCGAAGGGAATTGTGTTTCGGTGGCTGGATAACTTTAGAAAAGCTAAAAAGTGATTATGTTTAATAACTCTTGCAATGGGAAATGAAACTCATATTTAAGGCATAATAAATTTATTTCCAAAACTAGTTTTGTTATAAACATGCAAACAATACAAAGAACAAAAGACATACGTGAGGCAAATACAATACTTCAGCTGAAGGGGGATTTGGTGATGTGACAGTACCATGATTTTCCTGCACAGATCTCGACTTTCATGCCTAAAACTTGAACAATTATACAATTCAGTTATCTTAGATACAGCCCAGCAATTAGATTAACATGATCTCATTTAATATTCAACTTGTCAATCTATTCATGGCAACATTCTGAAATCGAATTAAAATCTGACACCTTAAATAATGGTTTGTGATTCGTTCATTCAACCATCGGAAGGATACTCCTCAATAGAAAAGACTTTCTGGTTGCTAAGCAATATTAAACAATATTTTTAACTTATTCAGCGTTTTGTAGGGTAGTCAGAACTGTTTTTTCTATTGTGTGAGGGCCCAGTCACCTGGCAGAATTTCCAGGCTGAACTCCCTGTTCTCGAATACAAAATGATATAATTTGCTATTCTTTAAACAACGCATGGCGGTACCATATTCAAGTTACATTGTAATTGAGTTTACATGTTTTAGTAAATTCACTGGCACAATTGGTCTTTGAGTTTTACAATCAATTACTGGCAAAATTATTAGCTTTACATTTATGATTCAAATGCCTGTTTTATCCAAAACCTTACATTAACAATGTTAGCTGCTTGACACCCCGATGTTGAGTAATTTATTATTACATATTCCTTTCGTCACATGGGTATCAGGAAATAGCAGAGGAGTTAAATATATAGTTGTGTATGTCTTCACAGAAGACATTACAAATAGTATTCGAAAAATACTCAAGGACACAAAGGAGGGGAACAAGTGAATACAACAACGATCACTCGAGAAAAAATAGGAAGGAAACTAATGGGCTTAACATCCACTTTTTTCCTGGACCTGTATGGGTTGCATCCTCGAGTATTAAAACAAGGATCTACGGGAATAACAAATGCTCTGGTCGTAATCTTCCAAGAACGATTACCGAATTGAGACAGTAAGAAAGTCTCACAACACCAGGTTAAAGACCAACACGTTTATTTGGTATTATGAGCTTTCGGAACACTGCCCCTTCATCAGGTGAGTGGAGAGATGGGTTCATAAACAGGGCATATATAGCTATAGACTCAATTGCAATATAATGGTTGGAATGCGAGTCTTAACAGGTAATCAAATCTTTCCAGGTACAGACAATGCAAGTGGATGGAGGGTTAAGCACAGGTTAAGGAGGTGCAAATTGTCTCAAGCCAGGAAAGTTAGTAAGATTTTGCAAGCACAGTCGTGGGAGTTACAGGTAGTGTGACATGCACCCAAGATCCAGGTTGAGTCTGTCCTCATGTGTGCGGAACTTGGCTATCATTTTTTGCTCGGTGATTCTGCATTGTTGTGTGTCTTGAAGGCTACCTTGGAGAACGCTTACCTGAAGATCAGAGGCTGAGTGCCCTCGAGTGCTGAAATGTTTCCCGACGGGAAGGGAGCACTCCTGTCTGGTTATTGTCAAACAGTGTGTATTCATCCTTTGTTGTAGTATCTGCATGGGCTCGCCGATGTACCATGCCTCAGGTTATCCTTTCCTGCAGCATATCAGGTAGACAACGTTGGCCGAGTCGAACAAGTATGTACCGTGGACCTGGTGGATGTGTTTTCACGTGAGATGATGGCATCTGTGTCGATGATCCAGCATATCTTGCCAAGGTTGCTGTGGCAGGGTTGTGTGATGTCGTGGTCGCTGTTCTCCTGAAGGCTGTGTAGTTGGCTGCAAATCATGCTCTGTTTGAGGTCACGTGGTTGTTTAAAGGCAAGTGGTGGGGGTGTGGGGATGGCCTTGGCGAGATGTCTGTCTTCATAGATGACATGTTGAAGGCTCCAAAGAAGGTGTTGTAGCTTCTCCGCTCCAGGGAAGGTACTCTGTTTGCCATCTTCCATGTTTGTCTTCTGAGGAGCTCAGTGCGGTTTTCGCTATGGCTTCTCAGAACTGTCGGTCGACGAGTCGAGCATCACATTCTGTTATTTCAGCGTCTTTCAGCGTCTGTAACTGTCTGTTGCGATCCTCCTCATCTGAACAGATCCTGTGTATATGGAGGGCTCGTAGGTAGGGGATGGCTTCTTTAACATGTTCAGGGAGCAATCTGGAGAAGTGGAGCATCATGACGTTATCCGTGGGCTTGCAGTATAGTTAAGTGTTGAGATGACCATCCTTGATGGAGATGTGTGTGTCCAAGAATGCAACTGATTCTGGAGAGTAGTCCATGCTGAGTCTGATGGTGGGATGGAACTTGTTGATGTCATCACGTTGTTGTTTCAGTGATTGTTCACCGTGAGTCCAGAGGAAGAAAATGTCATCGATGTATCTAGTGCACAGTGTCAGTTGAAGGACGTGTGCAGTGAAGAGATCTTGAACTAACCTGTGCATGAAGATGTTGGCATATTGAGTTGCGAATTTGGTCCTAATGGCTGTTCCGTGTGCCTGGATGAAGAACTGGTTGTTCAAAGTGAAATCATGTGGTCCAGGATGAAGTGGATGAGTCGCAGAATTGCATCTGGAGATTGGCAGTTGTCGGGATTGAGTACTGATGGGGATGCTGGTGTAGAGTGCTGAGACATCCATTGTGATGAGGAGCAAATTCGGTAATGCTAACGCAAGCCCATGGATAACGTCACGATGCTCCACTTCTCCAGCTTCCAACATAAACATGTTAAAGAAGCCATCCGCGACCGACGTGCCCTCCATATACACAGGATCTGCTCAGATGCGGGGGAACGCAATAGACATCTGCAGGTGCTGCAATACTCATAAGAACAGGACATGGTGCTCAACTCCTTGATTGACAGTTGCGGCACGCCACAGCAAAAAATCGCACCGAACTCCTCAGAAGACAAACACAAAACACGGCCAACAGAGTACCCTTCATCGTCCAATACTTCTCGAGAGCGGAGAATCGACAACATCGTTTTCGGAGCCTGCTACATGCCATCAATGAAGACGAATATCTCACCAAGGCCATCCCCACACCTCCACTACTTCCATTTAAACAACCGTGCAACCTCTAGCAGACCATTGTTCGCAGCCAACTACCCAGCCTTCAGGAGCACAGCGACCACGGCCCCACACAACCCTGCCACAGCAACCTCTGCAAGACATGCTGGATCTTTGAATGGATGCCATCATCTCACGTGGGAACACCATCCACCAGGTACACAGTACATACGCATGAGACTCGGCCAATGGTGTCTACCTGATACGCTGCAGGAAAAGATGTTGCAAGGCATGGTACATCGGCACATGCTGCGACAACAGATGAATGGAAACCACTCAACAATAACCAGGCAGGAGTATTCCCTTCCGGGGAACACTTCAGCAGTCGAGGGCATTCAGCCTCTGAACTTTGGGTAAGCATTCTCCAAGGCAGCCTTCAAAACACACAACAATGCAGAATCGCCGAGCAGAAAATGATAGCCAAGTTCTGCACACATCATGCCGACCTCAGCTGGGATCTTGGATTCATGTCACACTAGCCATAACTCCACGACTTGCCTGGGCTTGCAATATCTTATTAACTGTCCTGGCTTGAGATGACTCACACTTCCTTAACCCGTGCTTAACCCTCTTTCCACTCGCATTGTCTGGATTTGGAAAGACTTGATTGCCTGTTAAGACTCGCATTCCCACCATTATCTTGCAATTGAGTCTGTGTGTATATAATGCCGTGTTTTTGAACACATTCACTGATGAAGGGGCAGCACTCCGAAAGCTCATGCTACCAAATAAACATGTTGGACTGTAACCTGGTGTTGTGAGACTTTTTACTGTGCCCAACCCAGTTCAAAGCTGTCATCTCCACTAACTGAGACATAAATGATTCTCAGACCTCTTGATAAGGTAGATGCAGAGAAATTGTTTCCCATTGTTGGAGCGTCTGGAATCACAGGATGTGAATTCAGAATGAACTGTCGCCAAATTCAGACAGAGATCAGGAGGAATTTCTTCTCTCAGAGGGGATTAATTTTGTGGAATTATTTACTGCAGAGAGCTGCAGATGTTGTGTTAAGTACGTTCAAGCCTGAACGTTTTTTAATCACTATGGAAATCAAGGTTTGTTATAAGACAGGCAAGATGGCACAGTGGAAAGCACTACTGCCTCACAGCATCAGGGATCCTGCATCGATTTTGGCCTTGGGAGAGTGTGTGTGTGTGTGTGTGTGTGTGTGTGTGTGTGTGTGTGTGTGTGTGTGTGTGTGTGTGTGTGTGTGTGTAGTTGACATGTGATGTCCATGTCCATGTGGGTTTCCTCCAGATGCTCTGGTTTCCTTAAGTGTGTTGATGAAGGTAGGGCAGTTGATGTCATATACATGGATTTTAGTAAGGCGTTTGATAAGGTCCCCCATGGCCGGCTTATGATGAAAGTGAGGACTTGTGGGAGAGAGGGAAAGTTGGCCGATTGGATAGGTAACTGGCTGTCTGATCGAAGACAGAGGGTGGTGGTGGATGGAAAATTTTCGGATTGGAGGCAGGTTGCTTGCAGAGTGCCAGAGGGATCAGTGCTTGGTCCTCTGCTCTTTGTGATTATTATTAATGACTTAGAGGAGGTGGCTGAGGGGTGGATCAGTAAATTTGCTGATGACACTAAGATTGGTGGAGTAGTGGATGAGGTGGAGGGCTGTTGTAGGCTGCAAAGAGATAGAGATAGGATGCAATGCTGGGCTGAAAAATGGCAAATGGAGTTTAATCCTGATAAATGTGAGGTGATTCATTTTGGTAGGACTAATTTAAATGTGGATTACAGGGTCAAAGGTAGGGTTCTGAAGTCTGTGGAGGAACAGAGAGATCTTGGGGTCCATATCCACAGATCTCTAAAGGTTGCCACTCAAGTGGATAGTGCTGTGAAGGAGGCCTATAGTGTGTTAGCTTTTATTAACAGGGGGTTGGAGTTTAAGAGCCGTGGGGTAAATGCTGCAACTGTACAGGGCCTTGGTGAGACCACATTTGGAATATTGTGTGCAGTTCTGGTCACCTCACTATAAGAAGGATGTGGAAGCGCTGGAAAGAGAGCAGAGGAGATTTACCAGGATGCTGCCTGGTTTGGAGGGTCGGTCTTAGGAGGAAAGGTTGAGCGAGCTAGGGCTGGTCTCTCGGGAGCGGAGGAGGCTGAGGGGAGACTTAATAGAGGTTTATAAAATGATGAAGGGGATAGATAGAGTGAACGTTCAATGACTATTTCCTCGGGTGGATGGAGCTATTACAAGGGGGCATAACTATAGGGTTCGTGGTGGGAGATATATGAAGGATATCAGAGGTAGGTTCTTGAGGCAGAGAGTGGTTGGGGTGTGGAATGGACTGCCTGCAGTGATAGTGGAGTCAGACACTTTAGGAACATTTAAGCGGTTACTGGATAGGCACATGGAGCACACCAGGATGATAGGGAGTGGGATAGCTTGATCTTGTTTTCAGATAAAGCTCGGCACAACATCGTGGGCCGAAGGGCCTGTTCTGTGCTGTACTGTTCTATGTTCTATGTTCGCACCCTGCATTGAACTTCCTCCAGAGTGGCACGGTGGGACAATGGTTAGCACTGCTGCATCACAGCACCAGGGACCCGTTTTCGATTCCTGGCGTTGGCTAACTGTATGTGTGGAGTTTGTATATTCTCCCTGTGTCTGCGTGTGTTTCCTCGGGTGCTCCGGTTTCCTCCCACAGTCCAAAAACGAGCTGGTTAAGTGCATTGACCATACCAGTGGTGTGCCCCAGGGATCTGTTGTGGGACCCTTGCTGTTTGTCATTTTCATAAATGACCTGGATGAGGAAGTGGAGGGATGGGTTGGTAAATTTGCCGATGACACGAAAGTTGGTGGGGTTGTGGGTAGTCTGGAGGGATGTCAGAAGTGACAGAGGGACATAGGTAGGATGCAAGACTGGGCGGAGAAGTGGCAGATGGACTTCAACCCAGATAAATGCGTAGTGATCCATTTTGGCAGGTCAAATGGAATGAAGGAGTACAATATTAAGGGAAAGACTCTGAGTACTGTAGAGGATCAGAAGGACCTTGTATTTTCAAACGACATTCATAATATGGCTCATCAAATATACAATACAAAGCATAGTCATATTGGTGGCAATATATCAGCTGGGATAGAGAATTGTCTAGCAAACTGGGAACAGCGAGTTGAGATAATTAGTTTAATTTCAATTTGGGAAACGAGCTAAGAGAGTGCCTCAGCGCTCAGTACTGGGACCTCAACTTCTTACAATCTATGTTAATGACTTCAATGAAGTAACAGGTTGTTTTGTTAAAGTTTTTGATACACAAATTGGTGAGAAGCAATTTATGAGACTTTGAGTATTCTGCAAATATTCATCAAAAATCTGGCTGATGGAGCATAGTGTGGGAAAATGTAAGGTTGTTCACACGTGAGAACAATAGAGAAGTAATTTATCATTTAAATTGAGTACTTCATAATGCTGAAATACTGGGAAATCTGGCTGCCTTCTGCATAAATCACTATAAATGAGCTTCTATGCCCACGAAGTAATCAGGAAGGTAAATTAAATTTTCGCGTTTGTTAAAAGGGACTTGGAGTAGAGAAGTAGGAATGTCTTGCAGTACAACAGTACAAGGCTTTGGTGAGGTCAAGCCAAAAGGCCCATGTACAGTTTGATCAATTTATTTAAGGAATATCAGAGGAAGTTAAGAACAATTTTGGAGAAAGGGACTGTCTGATGAGGAAATATTGAACAGGTTGTGCTTTAACTCATTACAAAATAGAAGTGGGAGGCACGGTGGCACCGTGGTTAGCACTGCTGCCTCACAGCGCCAGGGACCTGGGATCGATTCCTGGCTTGGGTCACTGTCTGCATGGGTTTCCTCCGGGTGCTCCTGTTTCCTCCCACAGTCCAACAATGTGCTGGTTAGGTTGATTTGCCATCCTGTATTGCCCCTTAATGTCCCGGGATGTACATGTTAGAGGGATTAGCGGGGTATATGTGTCAGGTTGTAGGGAGAGGGTCTGGGGTGGGATTGTTATCGGTGCAGACCCGATGTGCTGAATGGTCTCCTTCTGCAATGTAGGGTTTCTATGATTCTATGATCTTATTGAATCATATAAAATTCTGATGGGGCTTGAGGGGATGGATGCTGGGAGAATTTGTTCTCGTCGGGGATCGGGGAGAGAATCTAGATCCAGCAGACATAATTTCAAAATAAGTTGCCTTTCACTTAAATGAAGATGAAGACTATTTACTTTTTATTGCAAATAAATTAATCTTTGAAAGTCGATATCCCCAAAGCAGTGTCGGCCAAAACATTTGAAGTTTGATTGGGACAGATTTATTATCTGCAAATGATTCAACGGTTATTGTGTAATTGGCCGTCCTTGAGACAGGAGAAATGTGGAGTGAAGGTCACCATTCGATCAGGCACGATCTTATTCATTGGCTGAGCAGGCTCGTGGGTGAAAACTCTGAATCCAGATCATTTTTGTTTGTTTGCTCCGTTATCATCTCTCCAGCCAGGCATTCATTGTTCTATCATCCTGTTTCTAAATTCACTAGATTATGGTAGGAAGGGAATGCAGAGTTACTAACTTAGACTTCCTGCTGGTGATTTTTTTTCTCACTTTTCTAAAATCTGCCTGAGGGTCTTGACTTTTTGCGAATCATGGCATTGGTACCAATCTGGACCACAATGACCGATCGTTTATTAGAACATAGAACATAGATCACTACAGCGCAGTACAGGCCCTTCTGCCCTCGATGTTGCGCCGACCAGTGGAACCAAACTAAAGCCCCTCTAATCTACACTATTTCATTATCATCCATATGTTTATCCAATAACCATTTGAATGCTCTTAATGTTGACGAGTCCACTTCTACTGCAGGCAGGGGATTCCACGCCCTTCCTACTCTCTGAGTAAAGAACATACGTATAACATCTGTCCTATATCTCTCACCCCTCAATTTAAAGCCATGTCCCCTCGTGCTAGCCATCAGCATCCGAGGAAAAAGGCTCTCACTATCCACCCTATCTAATCCTCTGATCATCTTGTGTGCCTCTATTAAGTCACCTCTTAACTTTCTTCTCTCTAACGAAAACGACCTCAAGCCCCTCAGCCTTTCCTCATACGATTTTCCCACCATACCAGGCAACATCCTGGTAAATCTCCTCTGCAAACTTTCCAACATTTCCACATCTTTCCTATAATGCGGCGACCAGAACTTTATGCATTACTCCAAATGCGGCCGCACCAGACTTTTGTAACAGTTGCAGCATGACCTCCTGGCTCCGAAACTCAATCCCTCTACCAATGAAAGCTAACACACCGTACGCCTTCTTAACAACCCTATCAACCTGGGTGCCAACTTTCAGGGATCTATGCACATGGACACCCAGATGCCTCTGTTCATCCACACTACCAAGTATCTTACCATTTGCCCAGTACTCTGTATTCCTGTTGCTCCGTCCAAAGTGAATCACCATTATTCTCCATCTTCAGAGCATCCGAGAGCCATTCAGTGATATAATGATATTTGTGACGCTGGCATGAGCTGGCGCGCAGTCAGTAGCATCATATAATGGTGAAAGCACATCTGCAGCCATTGAAATGGCTGACAGCTCCAAAACTCCACCATCACCATTGTATTTCAACTACATCCTGACATGGACTTGTTCCTGGCGGCACTCCAAATGCCAGTTGTAGAGTAAGATGCACTCAGGGATCCTTTCAATACCAGCGTGGACACTAAGGTGAACATCACTCCCTGTGAGGAAAGGCGTGAAAAGGTTGAGGTGTAACCAATTCTTCGGGTCTTGCTGCAGTGGGTAGAAGGGTCCTATTTTATGAACAGAGTGCAAAATCGAGGCAGCCACAGGCAAAAGAGAATGATGTTTTTTCACCCAGAGGTAGTGAGTCCTTATAATACACTGCTTCAAAGAAAGTTCGCAGCAGAGGCTCTCACTGCATTCGGAAAACCCTTGGATATGCAGCTCAAGTACGAAAACGTACAGGGCTACAGAACAAGAGCGGGAAATTAGGATGAGGCTGAAGGCCTTTTTTCCCATCAATATTGAAAAAACAAAAACAATTAAAGCACAGGAACGGGCCCTTCGGTCCACCAAGCCTGCACCGACCATGCTGCCCATCTGAATTGAGACCCCCTACCCTGCCGGGGACCATGTCCCTCTTTTGTCATCCTATTCATATATTTGTCAAGCTACCCCTTAAAAATCACGATCGTATCTGCTTCCACTACCTCCCCAGGCACCCACGGCCACTGTGTAAAAAACGTGTCTCGTACATCGCCTTTAAACCTTGCCCTTCGCACCTTAAACGTATGCCCCTAGGAATTGACTCTTCTACCTTGGGAAAAAGCTTCTGACTATCCACTCTGTCCATGCCCCCCATAATCTTGTCGACTTCTATCATGTCGCTCCTCAACCTTCCTCATTCCAGTGAGAACAAACCAAGTTTCTCCAACCTCTTCTTATACCTAATGACCTTCAAAACAGGCCATAGCCTGGTAAATATTTTGTGTGCCCTTCTCCAAAGCCTGCACATCTTCTGGTAGTGTGGCGACCAACATTGAACACTATATTCCAAGTGCGGCCAAAATAATATTCCATAAATTTGCAAAATGACCTGCCAATATTCAAACTCAATATTGCAGCTGATGACGGCACACATGCCGTATGCCGCCTTGACTCTCTTCTGCACCTTCGTTGCCAGTATGAGTGACCTGTGTACCTGTGCACTCAGATCCCTCTGCCTGTCAATACTCTTGAGGGTTCTGCCTCGACTGTATATTTCGCATCTTTATTACACCTTCCAATATGCATAATCTCACATTTGTTCGGATTAAGCTCCATCTGGCATCTCTCTGCCTAAGTCTCCAACTGATCTATATGCTGCTGTATCCTCTGATGTTCTTCATCTCTATCCGCAATTCCACCAAACTTTGTGTGGTCTGCAAAGTTACGAATCAAACTAGTTCCATTTTCCTCCAAATAATTTATATATATATTACAAACAGCAAAGGCCCCGCACTGACCCCTGAGGTACGCTACTAGTCACGGCTCTCCATTCACAAACAGACCCTTCCACTGCGGCCCTTTGCCTTCTATGGCCGAGCCAATTCTGTATCCGTCCTGCCAGCTCACCTCTGATCCCGTGCAACTTCACCTTCTGTACCAATGTGCCATGAGGGACCTTGTCAAAGGCCTTCCTGTCATTTATTTGCATAATCGCAATCACTGCAACCAAAAGGTGGATTTCCGGGGGATATCTTCCTCCTTCGTGTGAAGGCAAGTGTCCAGGTGAGGGCAGCAGAGCGGCGAAGGTGATTGGCAGTTGCTGGTATGATTTCCTGAGGTGCAGTTACTGCGACCAGAAGGTAGTTTGTGGAGGAGCTGTTGTGAAGGGACAGTTAAATCCCAGACAGTACTTCATTGTTTCCCTCCCTACCTCCTCCTCTAACCAAAAGCAAAAACAAATTGAGAACCACAATCAAGGGAGAGGTGAGTTGAGATTATTTTATCCTTTTATATGTATAAGGGCAGTATGGCAGTTAGGGCAGTGTGTGCTCCTCCTGCCAGATGTGGGAAATTAGGGAGCCATTTAGTGTCCCTGACAAGTTTGTCTGCAGGAGTTACAGCTCCTCACAGACTGCGTTGCTCGGTTGGAGCAGCAAGTGGATTCACTGCGGAGCATATTGGAGGCCGAGAGTGTGATAGACACTAGGTTCAGGGAGGTTGTCACACCACAGGTTCAGACAGGTAGGTGGGTGACCATAAAGAGATGCAGACAGGTCGTGCAGGAGTCTCCTGTGGCTATACCCGTTTCAAGCAGGTATACAGTTTTGGATATGGTTGAGGGGATAGACTGTCAGGGGGAGAAACCAGCAGCAGCCAAGCCTGTGGCACCACACATGGTTCTGATGTGGAGCAGGGTCGGGCAAAGAGCAAGCGAGCAATATTCATAGGGGACTCGCTAGTTGGAGGCACAGGCAGGCCGCAATTGAGACTCCAGGATGGTGTGTTGCCCCTCAAGTGCGTCTCTGAGCGATTGCAGGACATTCTTAAGGGGGAGGGTGATCAGCCCGTGGTTGTTGTACATATTGGTACCAACGACATAGGTAGGAAAAGGGATGAGGTCCTGAAGTGTGAATATAGAGACTGAGGCAGCAGGCTCAAGTGCAGGAGCTGGAAGGGAGTAATCGCTGGACTATTTTCGCTGTCACGTGCTTGTGAGAATAGGAATAGGAAGATTCGGCAGATGAATGGGTGGATTGTGAGCTGGTGCAGGGGGGATGGATTTAGATATTTGGCTCATTGGCATCTTTACTGGGGAAGGGGTGACCTGTTCAAGAGGGACGGGTTACACTTCAACTGAAGGGGGACTAACATCCTGGCGGGGAGTTTTGCTAGAGCCACTCGGAAGGGTTTAAACTAGTTTGGCAGTGGGATGGGCAGTGGGGGAGGGGGAGGGGGGGGGGGCGGCGGGGGGGTGGGGTCCAAAGCAGTAGGGAGAAAGAAGATACGGCTGAAGACAGCACAGAAGTTAAAGAGAGCACATTAAGTACTAAAGGCAGTGTCAGTAATCCTCGGACCAGACCGATCAAGCGAAAGGAAGACAGAGAGCAAGGGATGTCCAGATTAAACTGCATTTATTTCAATGCAAGAGGGCTGATGGGCAAAGCAGATGAACTCGGCATGGATGGGTCCGTGGGACTGGAATATTAGAGCAATTACTGAAAAATGGCTAAGGGAGGTACAGGACCGGCAGCTCAATGTTCCGGGGTACAGATGCGATTGGAAAGATAGAACAGGAGGTAAGAGATGAGGGGGAGTTGCACTTTTGATGAGGGAAAACATCACGGCAGTACTGAGAGGGGATACATCTGAGGCTTCGGCCACTGAGTCCATATGGGTAGAACTGAGAAATAAGAATGGGAAAATCTCCTTGATAGGATTGTACTATAGGCCCCCAAATAGTTGGCGGGGAACTGAGGAGCAAATATGCAAGGAGACTACAGATAGCTCCAAGAAAAATAGGGTGGTAATAGGAGGCAATTTTAACTTTCCCAACATTGACTGGGACAGCCATAGTGTTAAAGGGTTGGATGGAGAGAAATTTGTTGAGTGTATTCAGGAGGAATTTCTCATTCAGGATGTGGATGGCCCGACAAGAGAAGGGGCAAAACTTGACCTCCTCTTGGGAAATAAGGAAGGCAGATGACAGAAGTGTTAGTGAGGGATCACTTTGGGACCAGTGACCATAATTCTATTAGTTTCAAGATAGTTAGAGAATGATAGGTCTGGCCCAAAAGTTAACATTCTAAATTGAGACATAGACAGGATGCAAAGCTGGGCTGAAAAATGGCAAATGGAGTTTAACCCTGATAAATGTGAGGTGATTCATTTTGGTAGGACTAATTTAAATGTGGATTACAGGGTCAAAGGTAGGGTTCTGAGGACTTTGGAGGAACAGAGAGATCTTGGGGTCCATATCCACAGATCTCTAAAGGTTGCCACTCATGTGGATAGATCTGTGAAGAAGGCCTATAGTGTGTTAGCTTTTATTAACAGGGGGTTGGAGTTTAAGAGCCGTGGGGTTATGCTGCAACTGTACAGGGCCTTGGTGAGACCGCATTTGGAATATTGTGGGCAGGTCTGGTCACCTCACTATAAGAACGATGTGGAAGCGCTGGAAAGAGTGCAGAGGAGATTTTCCAGGATGCTGCCTGGTTTGGAGGGTAGTTCATATGAGGAAAGGTTGAGGGAGCTAGGGCTGTTCTCTCTGGAGCGGAGGAGGCTGAGGGAAGACTTAACAGAAGTTTATAAAATGATGAAGGGGATAGATAGAGTGAACGTTCAATGACTATTTCCGCGGGTGGATGGAGCTATTACAAGGGGGCATAACTATAGAGTTCGTGTTGGGAAATATAGGAAGGATATCAGAGGTAGGTTCTTTATGCAGAGAGTGGTTGGGGTGTGGAATGGACTGCCTGAAGTGATTCTGGAGTCAGACACTTTAGGAACATTTAAGCGGTTATTGGATAGGCACATGGAGCACACCAGGATGATAAGGAGTGGGATAGCTTGATCTTGGTTTCAGATAAAGCTCGGCACAACATCGTGGGCCGAAGGGCCCGTTCTGTGCTGTACTGTTCTACGTAATTGGGGCAAGGCCAATTTTAATGGTATCAGGCAGGAGCCTTGAAAAGTTAATTGGGGGAGTCTGTGGGAAGACAAAGGGATGTTTGGTAAGTGGGAGACTTTCAAAAGTGTGTTAACCAGGGTTCAGGGTAAGCGCATTCCTCTTTGCATGAAGGACATGGCTGGCAGAAGTAGGGAACTCTGGATGACTCGAGATATTGAGACCCTGGTCAAGAAGAAGAAGGAGGCACATGACATACATAGGTAGCTGGGATCAACTGTATCCCTTGAAGAGTATAGGGGTGTAGGAGCAGAGTTAAGAGAGCAATCAGGAGGGCAAAAAGCGGACACGAGATTGCTTTGGCAGATAAGGCAAAGAAGAATCCAAAGAGCTTCTACAAATACATGAAGGGCAAAAATTAACAAGGGAGAGAGTAGGGCCTCTTAAGGTTCAACAAGGTCATCTATGTGCGGATCCACAAGAGATGGGTGAGATCCTGAATGAATATTTCTCATCAGTATTTACTGTTGGGAAAAGTATCAATGTTAGAGAACTTGGGGAAATAAATAGTGATGTCTTGAGGAGTGTACATATTATATAGAAAGAGGAGCTGGAAGATTTAAAGCACATTAAGATCGATAAATCCCCTGGAACTGATGAAATGCCTCCCAGGACATTGTGGGAGGCGAAGGAGGAAATTGCGGGTCCCCGAGAAGCGATATTTGGATAATCTATAGTCACGGGTGAGGTGCCTGAAGATTGAACAGTGGCAAATGTTGTGCCTTTGTTTAAAAAGGGCTGCAGGGTAAAGCCTTGGAACGACTGGCCAGTGAGCCTCACATCGGTGGATAAATTGTTGTGAGGTATTTTGAGAGACAGGTCCAACAGGCAATTAGAGACGCAAGGCCTGATTAGGCACAGTCAGCATGGCTTTGTGAGTGGAAAATCATGTCTCACAAATTTGATTGAGTTTTTTGAAGGGTAACCAAGAAGGTGGATGAGGGGAATGCAGTTCATGTTCTCTACATGGACTTTAGCAAGGCCTTTGACATGGTATCACATGGTAGGTTGTTGCATAAGACCATAAGACATAGGAGCGGAAGTAAGGCCATTCGGCCCATCGAGTCCACTCCACCATTCAATCATGGTTGATTTCAACTCCATTTACCCGCTCTCTCCCCATAGCCCTTAATTCCTCGAGAAATCAAGAATTTATCAATTTCTGTCTTGAAGACGCTCAACGTCTCGGCCTCCACAGCCCTCTGTGGCAATGAATTCCACAGACCTACCACTCTCTGGCTGAAGAAATTTCTCCTCTTCTCTGTTCTAAAGTGACTCCCTTTTATTCTAAGGCTGTGCCCCCGCGTCCTAGTCTCCCCTGCTAATGGAAACAACTTCCCTACGTCCATCCTATCTAAGCCGTTCATTATCTTGTAAGTTTCTATTAGATCTCCCCTCAACCTCGTAAACTCCAATGAATATAATCCCACGATCCTCAGAGGTTCATCGTATGTCAGGCCTACCATTCCTGGGATCATCCGTGTGAATCTCCGCTGGACCCGCTCCAGTGTCAGTATGTCCTTCCTGAGGTGTGGGGCCCAAAATTGCTCACAGTACTCCAAATGGGGCCTAACCAGTGCTTTATAAAGCCTCAGAAGGTTAAATCGCACGTGATCCAGGGTGAGGTATCAAAATGAATGCAAAATTGGCTTCTTGACAGAAACCAGAGAGTGGTTGCCGAGGGTTGTTTTTCAAACTGGGGGCCTGTGACCAGCCGTGTCCCTCAGGGATCAGTGCTGGGTCCGCTGTTATTTGTTATTTATATTAATGATTTTGATGAGACTATAGGGGGCATGGTTAATAAGTTTGCAGATGACACGAAGATTGGCGGCATAGTGGACAGTGAAGAAAGTTATATCCGATTGCAATGGGATCTTGATCAATTGTGCCAGTTGGCTGATGATTGGCTGATGGAGTTTAATTTAGAGCAATGCGAGGTGATGCAATATGGTCGATTGAACCAGGACAGGACTTACTCAATTCATGGTAGGGCGTTTGGGAGAGTTGCAGAACAAAGAGATCTCGGGTTACATGTTCATAGCTCCTTGAAAGTGGAGTCACAGGTGGACAGAGTGGCGAAGAAGGCATTCAGCATGCTTGGTTATATTGGTCAGAACATTGAATACAGGAATTGGGACGTCTTGTTGAAGTCGTACAAGACATTGGTAAGGCCACAATTGGAATAATGTGTACAGCTCTGGTCACCCTATTTTAAAAAGGATATTATTAAACTTGAAAGAGTGCAGAAATGATTTAGTGGGATGCCAACGGGACTTGATGGTTTAAGTTATAAGGAGAGGCTGGATAAACGGGGACTTTTTTCTCGAGAGCATAGAAGACTTAGAAGTGATCTTTTAGAGGTCTATAAAATAATCAGGGTCACAGATCAGCTAGATAGTCCACATCGTTTACCAAAGGTAGGGGAGTCTGAAACTAGAGAGCATAGGTTTAAGGTGAGAGGGGAAAGATATAAAAGTGTCCAGAGGGGCCATTTTTTCACACAGAGGATGGTGAGTGTCTGCAACAAGCTGCCAGAGGTAGTGGTAGAGGCGGGTACAATTTTGTCTTTTAAAAAGCATTTAGACAGTTACATGGGTAAGATAGGTTTGGAGGGATATGGGCCAAATGCGGGCAATTGGGAATAGCTTCAGGGTTTAAAAAAAAGGGCGCCATGGATAAGTTGGGACGAAGGGCCTGTTTCCATGCTGTAAACCTCAATGACTCAATGAATTTATAACATCACTGTCCAACCCTCATCAATCATATTCGTCAGCTCGTCGAAAAACACCTTCAAGTTAATGAGGCACGAACTCCCCTTTACAAAACCATGTTGCCTCTTGATAATACAAGCACTTGTTTCCAAGTGGGAGTCAAACCAGTCTGGAATAATCCTCTCCAATAATTACCCTGCCAGTGACGTAAGTCTCACCGCCCTGTAATTACCTTTATTATCCTTGTTACCTTCCTTAAACAAAGGAACAACATTGTCTATTCTCCAATCCTCTGGGACCTCCCCTGTAATGTGGAGATGCCAGCGTTGGACTGGGGTGGGCACAGTGAAAAGTCTCACAACACCAGTTTAAGGTTGAATATGTTTATTTGGCAGCACTAGCTTTCGGAGTCTCAAGCTCCTTCACTCACCCGAGGAAGGAGCTTGAGACTCCAAAAGCTAGTGTTGCCAAATAAACCTGTTGGAATTTAACCTGGTGTTGTGAGACTCCTCACCTCCCCTTTAGCCAGTGAGGATACAAATATTTCTCTCAAGGCCCCAGCAATTTCCTCAATTGCGCCTCCATCAAGCCCTGGGACCTGTCTCCCTTAATGTTTTTTCAGACCCCTAATACCTCCTTCTTTTTGATCTCAATACGACCCCAACTATCTACACGCCCTGTCCCAGATTCATTATCCACCAAGTCCTTCTCTTTGGTGAATACTGACGCAAAGTACTCATTTAATACCTCACCCATTTCCTCTGGCTCCACGCATAGATTCTCTCCTCTGTCCTTGAGTGGGCCAAACATCTCCCTGGCTACCCTCTTGCTCTTTCTATATGTCTAAAAAGTCTTGGGAGTTTCCTCAATCCTGCTGGCCAATGACCTTTCGTGACCCCTTTTATCCGTCCTGACCCCTTGCTTAAGTTTCTCTCTACTTTCTTTGTATTGCACACTTGCTTCGTCTTTTCCCAGCGTCCGAGCCTTGACAAATGCTACATTTTTATTGTTATCTATGCCCACAATATCTCTCGTTATCCAAGATTCCTGGAACTTGCCATACTTCATCTTCATTCTTACAGAACCTTGCCGGTCCTGAATTTGTATCAACATATACTTGAAAGCCTCCCACATGCCAGATGCTGATTGGCCCTCAATGGCACATTGCTGGTGATTAAAGAAAGGCTCTGAAGAAAAGGATGTGATAAAAGAGGCACAACTAGTGGGACGAGTTAATGTCGTGAAAGAAGTCTCGAAAGAAGTCAGGGAGATGAAAGAGATTGCACAGCCTCGGCACAGGTTGGATAACGAAGTAGAACCAGATCGTTTCAAAGATTTCACCTGAGTGGGTAAGGGTTACTCAGGTAGAACAGGGGAAGTAGGTAAAGAAGTGAAAATGTTGATCGATAAGGGAGCTACTTTGTCTCGAAAGGTAAGAGAAATTTGCACTCCTTCTGAGATACTGCCCGAGAGAAGGGCAATTTGTGATTAAATGTAAAGAGGAGTAGTGTTTCCTCTGTGAAATAAGTCCAATCCAGTTTGGGAAAATAAAAGAGGGAGTAATCGAAAACTACTGGCTTATGTTCGGATGAGACGTGAGCACTCGGGTAGTGCACTAGAAAGCTTTAGATTGGCTAAGAGGGAGTTGAAGAGCGAGCTTAGAAGGGCTAAAAGGGGACATGAGAAGACTTTGGCGGATAGGGTTAAAGAGAATCCTAAGGCGTTCTATAGGTATGTCAAGAACAGAAGGTTGGTTAGGGCAAGTTTAGGGCCAGTTATAGATGGCAGAGGGAAGTTATGTGTGGAACCGGAGGAGATTGGTGAAGCATTGAACCAATATTTCTCTTCGGTGTTCACGCAAGGGGACATGAATATAGCTGAGGAGGACACTGGGTTGCAGGGGAGTAGAATAGACAGTATTACAGTTGATAAGGAGGATGTGCAGGATATTCTGGAGGGTCTGAAAATAGATAAATCCCCTGGTCCGGATGGGATTTATCCAAGGATTCTCTGGGAGGCAAGAGAAGTGATTGCAGAGCCTCTGGCTCTGATCTTCAGGTCGTCGTTGGCCTCTGGTATAGTACCAGAAGATTGGAGGTTAGCGAATGTTGTTCCATTGTTTAAGAAGGGGAACAGAGACTTCCCCGGGAATTATAGACCGGTGAGTCTCACTTCTGTTGTCGGCAAGATGTTGGAAAAAATTATAAGGGATAGGATTTATAGTTATTTGGAGAGTAATGAATTGATAGGTGATAGTCAGCATGGTTTTGTGGCAGGTAGGTCGTGCCTTACTAACCTTATTGAGTTTTTTGAGAAAGTGACCAAGGAGGTGGATGGGGGCAAGGCAGTGGACGTGGTATATATGGATTTTAGTAAGGCGTTTGATAAGGTTCACCATGGTAGGCTTCTGCAGAAAATGCAGATGTATGGGATTGGGGGTGATCTAGGAAATTGGATCAGGAATTGGCTAGCGGATAGGAAACAGAGGGTGGTGGTTGATAGTAAATATTCATCATGGAGTGCGGTTACAAGTGGTGTACCTCAGGGATCTGTTTTGGGGCCACTGCTGTTTGTAATATTTATTAATGATCTGGATGAGGGTATAGTTGGGTGGATTAGCAAATTTGCTGATGACACCAAAGTCGGTGGTGTGGTAGACAGTGAGGAAGGGTGTCGTAGTTTGCAGGAAGACTTAGACAGGTTGCAAAGTTGGGCCGAGAGGTGGCGGATGGAGTTTAATGCGGAGAAGTGTGAGGTAATTCACTTTGGTAGGAATAACAGATGTGTTGAGTATAGGGCTAACGGGAGGACTTTGAATAGTGTGGAGGAGCAGAGGGATCTAGGTGTATGTGTGCATAGATCCCTGAAAGTTGGGAATCAAGTAGATAAGGTTGTTAAGAAGGCATATGGTGTCTTGGCGTTTATTGGTAGGGGGATTGAATTTAGGAGTCGTAGCGTTATGTTGCAACTGTACACAACTCTGGTGCGGCCGCACTTGGAGTACTGTGTGCAGTTCTGGTCCCCACATTACAGGAAGGATGTGGAGGCTTTGGAGAGGGTGCAGAGGAGGTTTACCAGGATGTTGCCTGGTATGGAGGGGAGATCCTATGAGGAGAGGCTGAGGGATTTGGGATTGTTTTCGCTGGAAAGGCGGCGGCTAAGAGGGGATCTCATTGAAACATATAAGATGATTAGAGGTTTAGATAGGGTGGATAGTGATAGCCTTTTTCCTCTGATGGAGAAATCCAGCACGAGGGGACATGGCTTTAAATTGAGGGGGGGTAGTTATAGAACCGATGTCAGGGGTAGGTTCTTTACCCAGAGGGTGGTGAGGGATTGGAATGCCCTGCCAGCATCAGTTGTAAATGCGCCTAGTTTGGGGGCGTTTAAGAGATCCGTAGATAGGTTCATGGACGAAAAGAAATTGGTTTAGGTTGGAGGGTCACAGTTTTTTTTTCTTAACTGGTCGGTGCAACATCGTGGGCCGAAGGGCCTGTTCTGCGCTGTAATGTTCTATGTTCTATGTTTCAGGAATACAATTTATTCTGGGAAACGATGTAACTGTAACACAAATGTGAGTGATGCCCATGGACGTAGAACAGCGAAAAGGAAACCAACTTTTACAGATTCACCATAGAAAGCATTCCTTCTGCCTGTATAACAGGTAGGTATGCCTCCTGCTCTGTCCAAGAACGCAAGGAAATACAAAAGGTCGTGAATGTAGCCCAATCCATCATGCAAACCAGCCTCCCATCCATTGACACTGTCTACATTCCTGCTTCCTTGGCAAAGCAGCCAGCATAATTAAGGACCCCACGCACCCTGGACATTCTCTCTTCCATCTTCTGCCGTCGGGAAGAAGATACAAAAGTCTGAGGTCACATACCAAACGACTCAAGAACAGTTTCTTCCCTGCTGCTGTCAGACTTTTGAATGGACGTACTTTGCATTAACTTCATCTTTCTCTACACCTCGCTCTGAATGTAACACTCCATTCTGCACTCTCGCGTTTCCTTCTCAATGAATGGTATGCTTTGTCTGGGTAGCACGCAAGAAACAATACTTTACATTGTATGCTGATACATGTGACAATAATAAATCAAATCAAAATCAAATCAAACGAACTGAGGAATTAAAAGGGAAAAATAAAATCCTGGAAATGTGTTGGACTGTGTGGTGACAAAATCCTATTTCCATGTGTTAAAACAGGAAGGGAGAGCACAAAGGGAAGATGAAGGAGGTGAGGTTTAGTTAGCTGACAGTACGTTTGATGAAATGGTAAAAGAAAAACCTAAGCAGGTAAATGATAAGCCAGAGGTGTTTAATTCTGAAAGATTAAATAGGGGAGGTGAATTAGCTAAACAGTATTTGAAGGTGGCACAGCACCTAATGAATCAAGAAGCTGATATGGAATCTACAATTCGGGAAATTTCCCCTGGGGATAATGTATTGGTGCTTTTGCCAATTGTCGGAGATGCTTTTAAAGCAAGATTCAGTTGTCTGTTCCAAATTGAAAAAAATGAGTTCAATTACCTGGTAAAAATAACAGACAGAAAAGAAAGATATATAGGGTATGTCATGTGACCATGCTCAAACAGCATTATCATGATGTGGAGATGCCGGCATTAGACTGGGGTAAACACAATAAGAGTTTTAAATACACCAGGTTAAAGTCCAACAGGTTTATTTGGTAGCAAATGCCATTAGCTTTCAGAGCGCTGCTCCTTCGTCAGATGGAGTGGAAATCTGCTCTCAAACAGGGCACAGAGACATGAAATGAAGTTACAGAATACTGATTAGAATGCGAATCTCTACAGCCAACCAGGTCGTTAAGATACAGACAATGTGAGTGGAGGGAGCATTAAGCATAGGTTAAAGAGATGTGTATTGTCTCCAGACAGGACAGGCAGCGAGGCTCTGCAAGTCCAGGAGGCAAGCTGTGGGGGTTTCTGATAATGTGACATAAAGCCAACATCCTGGTTTAGGCCTTCCTCATGTGTGCGGAACTTGGCTATCAGTTTCTGCTCAGTGGCTCTGCGCTGTCGTGTGTCGTGAAGGCAGCCTTGGAGAATGCTTACCCGAAGATCAGAGGCTGAATGTCCGTGACCGCTGAAGTGCTCCCCCACGGGAACAGAACAGTGCTTGGACTGTGTGCTGACAAGATCCCATTTCCATGTGTTAAAACAGGAAGGGAGAGCACAAAGGGAAGATGAAGGATGTGAGGTTTAGTTGGCTAACAGTACGTTTGGTGAAATGGTAAAAGAAAAACCTGAGCAGGTAAATGATAAGACAGAGTTGTTTAATTCTGAAAGATTAAATCGGGGAGGTGAGACTATCTGTTCTCTTCCTGTGGGGGAGCACTTCAGCGGTCATGGGCCTTCAGCGTCTGATCTTCGGGTAAGCGTTCTCCAAGGCCGCCTTCATGACATGCGACAGCGCAGAGTCGCTGAGCAGAAACTGATAGCCAAGTTCGGCACACATGGGGACGACCTAAACCGGGATGTTGGCTTCACGTCACACTATCAGTATCCTCCACAGCTTGCATCCCGGACTTGCAGAATCTCACCGGCTGTCCTGATTGGAGACAATACACATCTCTTTAACCTGTGTTTAATGCTCCCTCCACTCACATTATCTGTATCTTTATGACCTGGTTGGCTGTAGAGATTCGCATTCTAATCTGTATTCTGTAACTTGATTTTGTGTCTCTGTGCCCTGTTTGAGAGCAGATTTCCACTCTATCTGACGAAGGAGCAACGCTCCGAAAGCTAATGGCATTCGCTTCCAAATAAACCTGTTGGACTTTAAACTGGTGTTGTTAAAACTCTTTCTGTCCAAACAACATTGTGACAGGGAATGGGAGCTGGAGAAATGGCTGTCAGTTACGGCAAGTCAGAGTGAAGAATCGAACCGTGAGGATGTGGATTTTGATGTGCCTCAAAATTAAATTGAACAATGCAGAATTCCTTGTAAATTGGAATCAGGTCGTCAGTTATTTCTTCCAAGAACAGAGAACTGACCTGTTAAAGAGATATGAAGGTCTGTGTAGGAATAAAGTGGGGAGGACAGATGCCATAGTATATGAGGTTGATGTTGGGAATGCTGTTCAAATAAAACAACACCCTTATCGGCCTAATCCTCTCAAAGCAGAGCAGGTACAAAATGAAGTAGAAGCGGTTCTACAAGATGACAGAATAGAGCCGAGTCAAAGTGAATGGAGTTTGCCAGTCGTGTAAATCCATAAACCTAATGGTACTCAACGATTCTGTGTAGATAATCAGAAAGTCAACGGAGTGACAGAATCGAATTCCTATCCAATTCCAAAGTTGGTCTTATTTCATGGTAACTGGAAAGTATGTTTCCATTGAAAAGTCGCCACGAGTAGGCTCAGGCTTCAGAAGAGTTTTGTGCTGTGGTGAGAAAAAGGTATGCATGGATCCTAATGAAATGAATGAGATTACCAACGTCAATTCCCGTCAACAGATCAGGAAATTAATTAAAGATAGTCTGATTATCCGGAAGCCTGTGACGGTACACTTGCGTGCTCGATGCAGGAAGAACACCCTTACATGCATGAAGGGCCAGCACATGAGCATCAGTAAGCGAAAGGGTAAAGTTAATGCCCACATGCAGGAGAAACTAGCCAGGATGAGGAGAATCAAAATTCTGAGGCGTCTGCTTCACAGATACAGGGTGTCTGAGAAGATCAATCATCAATCAAAGCCTGTATCTGAAGGTGAAAGATAATATCTCCAAGAATATGTGTATCTTGATGGAGCACATTCACAAACTAAAGGCGACCAAGGCTCGCAAGAAGCTTTTTGCTGACCAAGCTGAAACTCGCAGGAGCACGAAAACTCATAAACACCGTTCAGAACATTGCCATGCCAAGAAGGAAGTACCTTTGCCAAAATGTCATGCCCAAGGAGAAACGGAAATCCTGAAAAATATCCACACAGGTAAAGGAGAGACAAAAGCTTCGACGAGAATGGTCGCTAAAGCTCGCTGGATCGGGAATGGATTGACTCGGAAACCTCCTAAAAATAAAAGATTCATCAGACAAATGGGTTTACATTTTTAGAAGGTCCATATAACCCATCCAGAATAAGTACGTCTCATCACTCAAGAGCACATCTATCCGACTAATCCTCGCAAGGACGACAGTGTGACAGCACTGAAGAGAGAGTTCATTGCCCTTAAAAACTTGGTGCAAAAGGATGATGAAGATGCTAAAATGGAACAGAGTGTCATCATCTTTGATGTTGACCCACTGGCGAACCCTTGTAAAAATGTGGTTCTGTGACAGACTATAATGATATTGTTGAAGACACAAGCTGCGTTGATGCAAGGTCCGACATAAACAAACAGCTGAGCTCAACATTCAACGATGGAATGAAAAATAATGAAGTTGAACAGGGATGACATGCACAAAATATCATCAGAAATAAAAAGGAACACACTGGGAAATGAAGCAGCTCTGGAAGTTTTGAAACTTACGTTCGCGGGTATGTCATTTAAACCTTCCTTAGATCTGCAATGTTCATCCTCCCTTCCTCTCTCCTTTGATTTGATTTGACGTATTATTGTCACATGTATTAGCATACAGGTGAAAAGTATTGTTTATCAAACGCTATACAGACAAAGCATACCGTTCATAGAAAAGGAAACGAGAGAGTGCAGAATGTAGTTTTACAGCCATAGCTACAGTGCAGAGAAAGAACAACCTGATGCGAGGTACATCCATTCAAAAGTCTGATGGCAGCAGGGAAGAAGCTGTTCTTGAATCGGTTGATACATGACCTTAGACTTTTGTATCTTTCTCCCGACGGAAGAAGGTGGAAGAGAGTATGTCCAGGGTGCGTAGGGTCCTTAATTATGCTGGCTCCTTTCCCGAGGCAGCGGGAGGTGTAGACACATTCAATCGATGGGAGGCTGGTTTGCTTGATGGATTGAGCTACATTCACGACCTTCTTGCGGTCTTGGACAGAGCAGAGGCCATACCAAGCTCTGGTACAACTGGAAAGAATGTGTGATATGATGAATCTGTAAAAGTTGGTGGGAGTCGCAGCTGACATGCCAAATTTCCTTAGTCTTCTGAGAAAGTAGAGGTATTTTTGGGCTTTCTTAACTATAGTGTCGGCATGAGGGTCCCAGGACAGGTTGTTGGTGACCTGGATACCTAGAAACTTGAACATTTCGAACATGAGCTGGAAGCACTCAACAGTTTCAGAGACGCTGCCGGATTCACTGAGTGCTTCCAGCACTTGTGTTATTGTTTCAGATTCCCAGCGTGAGCAGTATCTCACTTTTTCAACAATAAAACAACCTTTGTGCTGGAATCGATTTTACATGAGACATAGGAAGGAGCAGAGGAAAAAGATTCAGGGAAACAGCCAATTTCACTGAATCCGAGTAATTCTATCCCGGCTCCACACTGCAGTTCAGGGACACCATCATTATCAGCAATAAGGAACAGATGGTGATCACCGCGAATCAAACCAAATTCATGTGCTTAGATCGGAGCAATGCTCGCCACTATACCACCATTATTCACGGACGGACACTCTGCAAAAATAAATCCCAATGCAGTTAACAAGAGAGTTGAGCTTACTGGTGAAAGAAAGTTGATGCTGAGCTACAGAATGAGCTATTCGTCCAGGTGACAAAAGCTTGGCGGAAGTGGTAGATTTTAAGGAGCATCTGAAAGAGGAGAGAGAGCTAGAGAAGTGGAGAGATTATCGGGGAAGTTCAGAATTTTAGACCAGTTCCGCTGAAAGCAAGGCTGTCAGTGCTGCTGGTATTAAATCGAGGTGGCAAAAGATGGCAGAAAACAGAAATCTTGGAGATGTGTGGAGCTAAAGAAGGTCACAGAGAAAGGGAAGGATAAATCATGGAGGGATGAGAAAGGAAGGATGAGTATTTGAAAATGGAGACGTTGCCTGGTCAGGGGCCAGTGTCGGTCAGCAAACATGGGACTGATCTGTGAACTGGACCTGGTACAGGTGAAGTTGCAGGCAGGAGAAAATGGCTGAGCACAGGTATATGTCGCGTTGGAGATGAGAGGCCGGCAAGAGGAACACTGGAATAGTATGTCTGGAGTGGACAAAGACATGGTTGAGTGCTTCAGTCGCACATAAACTGAGGCTGGGTCAGAGTCGAACGATGCTAAGGGTGTTGACGTACGGTGTATTCATCTGATAATATTCTTTCAGTCTGTCTAATATTTTCCAGTTTAGTGAAAAATATGGGGGGTGAAATGGGTGCAGAGTCAGTCAGCATTGTTTAATAATATGGTTATTACTGTATCTGAGTCCCTGTGCGGGATTTTTCCCATTTCACTGTGATTCATTGAAAAAAGTTCAAATAAATCACTCAATAATATCGTGATATATCAAGATGGCCATTCCTCCACCATGTCTGTGCGTGCTCTCTGAAATTATTATTCAATCAGTTCCACTCCTCTTTCCTATCAACACAACTCTCACTCTGCAACTTCACGGATTTATTTAATCCATTTTAAAAGTTATTATTGAATCTGCTTTCTTCATTAGGCAGTGAATCAAAACAATCCGCTGCCTCAAATAAAATATTCCCACTTCCTCTCTGATTATTTTGTCAATTTTCCATCCTCCGTTAATTGCTTGTTCTCGATGGAAACAGATAATTCGCATCGCCTTCAACATTTTGACATCATTCCAGCTGGGCCCTGAATCGTCCTTGAGAAAGGGTAAGCATATTTTCCCTTTAGAACAGAGAACAGTACAGCACAAAACAGGCCCTTCGGCCCACGATGTTGTGCCGAGCTTTATCTGAAACCAAGATCAAGCTACCCCACTCCCAATCATCCTGGTATTCTCCATGTTCCTATCCAATAACCGCTTAAATGTTCCGAAAGTGTCTGACTCCACTATCACTGCAGGCAGTCCATTCCACACCCCAACCACTTTCTGCGTAAAGAACCTACCTCTGATATCCTTCCTATATCGCCCACCATGAACCCTATAGTTATGCCCCCTTGGAATAGCTCCATCCACCCGAGGAAAGAGTCTTCGAACGTTCACTCTATCTATCCCCTTCAACATTTTATAAACCTCTATTAAGTCTCCACTCAGCTTCCTCCGCTCCAGAGAGAACAGCCCTAGCTCCCTCAACCTTTCCTCATAAGACCTACCCTCCAAGGTCTCACCAAGGTCCTGTACAGTTGCAGCATTACCCCACGGCTCTTAAACTCCAACCCCCTGTTAATGAAAGCTAACACACGATAGTCATTCTTCACAACTCTATCCACTTGAGTGGCAACATTTAGAGATCTGTGGATATGGACCCCAAGATCTCTCTGTTCCTCCACAGTCTTCAGAAACCTACCTTTTCACTCTGTAATCCACATTTAAATTAGTCCTACCAAAATGAATCACCTCACATTTATCAGGGTTAAACTCCATTTGCCATTTTTCAGCCCAGCTTTGCATCCTATCTATGTCTCTTTGCAGCCCACAACAGCCCTCCACCTCGTCCACTACTCCACCAATCTTGCTGTCATCAGCAAATTTACTGATCCACCCTTCAGCCCCCTCCTCTAAGTCATTAATAAAAATCACAAAGATCAGAGGACCAAGCACTGATCCCTGTGGCACTCCGCTCGCAACCTGCCTCCAGTCCGTAAATTTTCCATCCACCACCACCCTCTGTCTTCGATCAGATAGCCAGTTACTAATCCAATCGGCCAACTTTCCCTCAATTCCACACCTCCTTACTTTCAAAATATGCCAACTATGGGGGGCTTTATCAAACGCCTTACTAAAATCCATGTATATGACATCAACTGCCCTACCTTCATCAACACACGTAGTTACCTCCTCAAAACATTGAATCAAATTTGTGAGGCACGACTTGCCCTTCACGAATCCGTGCTGACTAATTCGGATTAATCCGTTTCTAAATAAGTCTGGTCTCTGAAGCAAACAGATTGAATATTTAGTGACTCAGAGGTGACCTGAATTTTACCTCCTCGCCCGCCCGATTCCATGGCGGGCGAGACTCGCAGAACGGAAATATCCATTGACCTCGGGCAGGAGTTTATGAAATGTTTATGAAAATTAAACCTCTCCCTTTCGGGGAGCAAAGAACAAAGAACAAAGAACAGTACAGCACAGGAAACAGGCCCTTCGGCCCTCCAAGCCTGTGCCGCTCCTTGGTCCAACTAGACCAATCGTTTGTATCCCTCCATTCCCAGGCTGCTCATGTGACTATCCAGGTAAGTCTTAAACGATGTCAGCGTGCCTGCCTCCACCACCCTACTTGGCAGCGCATTCCAGGCCCCCACCACCCTCTGTGTAAAAAACGTCCCTCTGATGTCTGAGTTATACTTCGCCCCTCTCAGCTTGAGCCCGTGACCCCTCGTGATCGTCACCTCCGACCTGGGAAAAAGCTTCCCACTGTTCACCCTACCTATACCCTTCATAATCTTGTATACCTCTATTAGATCTCCCCTCATTCTCCGTCTTTCCAAGGAGAACAACCCCAGTCTACCCAATCTCTCCTCATAGCTAAGACCCTCCATACCAGGCAACAACCTGATAAACCTTCTCTGCACTCTCTCCAATGCCTCCACGTCCTTCTGGTAGTGCGGCGACCAGAACTGGACGCAGTACTCCAAATGTGGCCTAACCAGCGTTCTAAACAGCTGCATCATCAGACTCCAGCTTTTATACTCTATACCCCGTCCTATAAAGGCAAGCATACCATATGCCTTCTTCACCACCTTCTCCCCCTGTGTTGCCACCTTCAAGGATTTGTGGACTTGCACACCTAGGTCCCTCTGTGTTTCTATACTCCTGATGACTCTGCCATTTATTGTATAACTCCTCCCTACATTATTTCTTCCAAAATACATCACTTCGCATTCATCCGGATTAAATTCCATCTGCCACCTCTCCGCCCAATTTTCCAGCCTATCTATATCCTGCTGTATTGCCCGACAGCAGACCGGGATACCAACTACTATACTTAAGAGGTAGACTTGCCAGCGGCGTTGATCATGCAATAGTTCAACTTCTGCCAAAAAAAAAGTGAAATTTAGTTTATAACCATCATAAATTCCAGCTCAGGAAGTGAATTCCAGATTACAAAACAATCCACAGCAATCGACTAGGGAGAAAGATGGAAGGCCGGCAACGCGAACGCTGAAATGGTCAAGTCCAGAGTAAACAAATACATGGATGAGGGTTTCAGCAGATGGGGAAGTGCCGGAGTTGGACGCTGTTTAGGATATCGAATTACTTTGTATTCATTTGTTACATGATATATTGGGGGTCTAATGGATACAGTGCCAGTCATTTATTTTTACATTAGGATTGTTAATGTATCTATATCTGTGGAACATTATCCTCTCTGGGACTTTTCACATGTCACTGCGGTCATACGCTTCACAAAATGTCCCAGACTGGAACAAAGGTCTTTACAACTGAGGGTTGTTCGTTCACTAATTTCCACTGGGCTCATTCCTTCTCTATGTTACCTGCTGTTGATTAAGGTATCAACAGGTTCACAATTGTTCAGTTTCTGACTGTCCAGTACACAATCGGTTATTCAGGCCACGGCCTCCCAAGAAACGTGTTCTCCCCAATTCCGTCTATTTCCGGATTTTCACATTGGGTGAACAGCTAGTGATTCACATAACTGTAGTCCGCATCTCTGGTACTATTTTGGTAAATCTCCCCTGCACTATCTCTAACACCTTGTCATCTTTCCTGAAGTGTGGTGTCCGGAATCGGTGATAATCTCCAGCTGGGCTCTGGTCAGTTGTTCAGAAAGTTTGAGCATATTTTCCCTGCTTGCGTATTGCAATCCCATTTCTCTTTTCAAACTCAGTGTGGACTCTGTAGGTTAGAAATCAATGGATTGAATATTGTTGTCCAACGAACTCTTTCTGACCTTTTGTCTGCCAATGATAGACAATGTTAATCAGCGCTCCCTATCTCCCAGATTTGACCCATTTCCAAAGATTTGAACCATTCCCAGCCACTTGAACGTGCACTTTCAATTCTGTGTGTCAGAGTCAAGAGTCACAGAGTCGTACAGCGCAGAGAATGCCATTATGCCCATCGAGGCTTCACTGAGAATAACTGCCACTAACGTCCCGCGAATCCCATTTTTTCAGCGCTTCGAGCGTACCTTGAATTTGAAGATGTTTCAAGTGCTCGTCCAACAATTTTCAAAAGTTCCAACATTTCTGGACGCCACTATCTTCCCAGACAGAACATTTCAGATTCTCACCGTCCTTTGAGGGAAAATATTGTTCTCAAATCACCTCTGAAACTGCTGTCTCTTATCCTAAAACTATGCCCCCTCCTGACTGGCCTCTAACACAAGAGGAACAACTGCTTCCAATTCACCCTGCCCATACCCCCAAAATCTTATACATCTTAATCATGTTCCATCTCTGCTCAAAAGAAAGCAATCCAAAACTATTCAGTCTCCATCCAGCTCAAATGCTTCATCCCAGGCAACATCCTGGTGAATATCCTTTGTATCACCTCCAGTGGAATCATATCCTTCCCATAGGGAGGTGACAAGAACTTCACAAAAGACTCCAACTGTGGTCCAACCAACATTCTGCATTGCTCCAAAAACATCCTCCTTTTTCTTACCCTCTATGCCATGAGTGATAAAAGCAAGTGTCCATTATGCCTTTCTAATTACCCTGTTCACCTGCTCTGCCGCTTTCAGGGATCTGTGAATAAGTACCTAAAGTCCATCTGTTCATTTCAGTTTCCTGGACACTCAACCCTGGCAAACCTGGATAAGAAGGACACTTACTTCGGACTTCTAAGCGAACTGTTGTGTATCCAGCAAATCTGGGAGACCGTAGTTTCTGCTGTGGGAGATTAGGCAGGAAATTGCAGGCGCTCTGATGCAAATGTTTAATTCCTCTCTGGCCAAGGGGGATGTCACAGTAAGAAGTCTCACAGCACCAGGTTAAAGTCCAACAGATTTATTTGGCAGCACTAGCTTTTGTTTTCTCAGGCTCCTTCATCAGGTGAGGGAGGACTTGTGTTCACAAACAGGTCATATACAGACACCAACACAAACCAAATAGATCCGATATTGGCTTTTTAAAAGGACACAAAGAGCGGTGTTTGAAGATTTTTCGAGTGACTGGGAGAACAGTGTTTACTGGCATACCATAAGTTTCAGTGCTGGGTCCCTTATTGTTCGTTATGTGCATCATTTAGATTGATGATAGTGTGGGGGGAAATGATAAGCATATTTGCAGATGATACCAAGACTGATAGGTTGTTTCACAGTGAAAAGGATGGTCGTAGGTTGCAGGAAGATATGGAACAGTTGGTCAGGTTGGCATAGCAGTGGCAGATGGTATTTAACCCTGATGTGTGCGAGATGATGCACTTTGGAAGAAGTAACAAAATAAGGGAGTATTTAATGAATGGCTGGACATCAGGAAATTCTAGAATTCCTAACCCACAGACCACAAACAGCAAGGATAGACAATGACACCTGCTCCAGGATTATCTTCAACACCGGTGCTGGTACTCATCACCTTACGATACTCCTTATACACTTATGACGCTGGCCAAATTCTGCTGAAATTCCATTTTCAAGTTTGCTGATGACACCACTAACTCGGGTAGGATCTCAAGAAACGATGTGATGAAGCATAGGAAATAAAGAGCGAATTTGGTGAAATGGTACGACAACAATAATGTCTCCCTCAAATTCACTGAAACGAAAGAGCTAGTCATCGATTTAAAACAAAACATAGTGGAAGATATGTTCCTGTCATCAATCATGTTGAAGTGGAGACAGTCGAGAGCTTCAATTTTGTAGATGTTCAGATCACCAATTATCTGGCCTGGACTGTCCACACCGATGCTATAGTTAAGAGAACTCACCAACGCCCCCTCATTCTCAGAAGGCTAACGATTTTCAGCATGTCCACGACCACTCTTACCAAGTTTCGCAGATGCACCATAGAAAGCATCCTGTCCGGATGTATCATAGCTTTGTGCGACTCCTGATCTGACCAAGGCCGCAATACCGAACCAAGGGTGGGGAACATAACCCAATGCATCACACAAATGTGCCTCCCATCGATTGACGCTGTCTCCACTTCCCACTGCCTCAGAAAAGCAGCCAGCATAAGCAAGGACCCACGCAACGCGGACATATTCTCTTCCACATTCTTCAGTCAGGAGGAAAGATACAAAAGTCTGAAAACACGTGGAAACAGAATAAAGAACATCGCCTTCCCCACTGTCATATTTAAATAGACCGACCCTATATTATGATGTTTTTTTTTCCCTTCGTCACGTCTCTCACTGCAAGATAAATCTAACCCTAACACTCGTCGTCCCTTCTCCCCTGTTTTCTTTATGAATGGGATATTTTGCGTGCAATAAACACTTCTTTGCACTCTATACCATACATGTGACAATAATAAGTCAAAACAAAGTTTTGCTCTGTTTCTGTAACACTGAAGTACACGTGATAGTAAGTAAGGAGTAGGAATACTGAAAGGATCTCTCTCCCTTACACCAGAGACTGAAGCGTCCCAAAACCATTCCACACTCCCTTACAGAGTCAGAGATTGACAAATGTAGTTAAATCTGAATCATGTGTCACACACGAGGCAATCACCAATAAAGTTATTCAGCAATAACTGAATTCGTAATGTCTGAATAAGTTCGATTTTTTCTGAAAGAAAACCGGTCAGGCGTCATAGTGATAAATACTGTCGAGGGAATCGTATCAATTAGACTACAGCTGGTCGGTTCAACAAAATGTACCGAGAGCTCGTGAACAATTATTGTGTTATTTCCTTCTCGAATCTGTTAACTTCATTGTTCGGGAATGTGGGGACATCTGCTGGTCGCAAGTTAGAACTGTGACCGAGCGGCTTAAATTCACATTGACTGCCAGTATAACAGAAACAGGACAGCGGAATAGGGATAAGACATTATTCCCTTCAATGCTTCTCCGCCATTCAATAAGATCGCAGTTGATCTGCTCCATTTGCGTACCTACCGCCCATAACCCTTAATTCGCCTGCCTACTCCTGCATTCAATAAATGCAATGAAAGTTATTTGTCAAAATGTGATTTAAACCCACGCCTGCAAGGGAGACTGCGACCTTAGATTGCGCGCCCACCCTGAAACAATTTTCTGCCTTGCTTTCAGTGTCGAGGAAGCAAACAGTTTGTCACCACGGACAGTGTCCGCATTTGGGAGCCTCACTACAATGGATGTTGGACAAGGATCAGAGACAGGTACTGGGATGTCAGTCAGTGAAGTGCCTTCTGAGACAGCAACTGCTCGGCTCCGACTCTTTGTGAATCTGAACATTGTTAGTGACCCCAAAATTAAAAGTAATCAATGAAAAAATATCTTAAAAATCTACTCCAAACAAAGGACTGGCCAGCTGCAACCCGAACAACCCACACAAAAACCAAGCTGCTGAATATCCTGACTCCGATATTATCCCTTTGACATCAGCTTCCACACCACTGAGTTAAGTTTCTGTCTACTGATAAAAGCCCTTCCTTGAACTCGCAAGAAGTGCCGTGCAGGCACGAAACATTAAGCTGGTTCTGCCTCCACTGATGCTACCAGGCCTCGGCCTCTGCTCAAATATTTGTGGACCCTCAGGATGGTTCCAGTGTTTTTGAATATTTCAGTATCTAACACTAACTGCAGTTTCCATTTGATTTTTCTTGGTGCACTATTCCCCTGGGAATAAATAAAGAATTTGCAGAGAGTGGTAAATCGTGAATTCAATTCAAATCTGTACATTTGCCGTTGAGGAATGCCAAATGTCGGAGAGTCCATTGATTTCCTGATCCATACACATTCTATTGCAACATAATATTTCATAATTCAGCAAAAACCTACTTTCCCATCGCGCCTTTAACGGATCTATTGTGGAATTTCGAGTTCGGAATCCATCAAGTTCCGAATGTATGAATATTTCTGATTAACACTGTGATGTTTGCCAGTGGATTTTCTGTGTGTCTGCCTGCTCTTTGTAAAAAAAAACTTCATGGCACAAATCAGAATGAGCTGAAATGGGGGGAAAATACAAAACTGTGTAACCCGCATTGAGACTAATTATATTTATATGCAGCACAAGAAGTCAAAATTGCATCAAGCTGAGGCCTTTTCTTTTTATATTGTTTTGAGCCGTGGTCTGCGGCACCGCACCATTCAGGATTGCCGTGGCAGAGTGGTTAAGGCGATGAATTAGAAACCCATTGGGGTTTCGCCGCGCAGGTTCAAATTCTGCCGGTTACATTTTTCCTGTTTCTCTTCGTTTCATCACATTCCTTGTTTGTCAATCGTGCCTAACGGGGAATGGAATCGCAGACCTTTCGACAACAGGAATTTCTTCTCTCATTCTTATTCATAAATCTCTGCTCGCAAAAATCAAGCAAATTGTGACAGTCTTCTTTCTGACGCTCTCTCCAACTGTTTAAGACACTCGCTGTTCACTTCTATATGCATTTGCTTGTGTGCACGGAAGCACTTGTGCATGTTTTGTGTGAGTTCTGCTTTTTCCGGTGTGTGTTGTGTTTTGTTCATTGATTCTGCAATGTTTGTTCGTTATGCTGTGTCTGTAAGATGCTCGCTTTCAAATAGCTTTCCAATTCCCCTTTTTAAAATTATTCGTGGAATTATCTTCTTCCACATTTTTATCTGTAACTTTCCAGATCCAACCAGCTCTGAGTGAAAATGATGTCTCTGCTTCCGTCCTCTCTCTATCTTTTGTCACTGAATTAATATCCACGATCCCTAGTTATTGGCCTACAAACACATGGATTATTTTCACCGTTTACTCACTCCAAACCGTGTTTCATCTAGAAGCCCACTATTAGGCCATCTCCTAATCTTCGATGTTATAATGACAGCAACCTAAACTTCTCCAACAATTCCTCATCCTTGGAAGTCTCCAAGTAAGCGTCTTTGTCCCCTTTCACATATCTTTGCTTAAGAGTGGTGACCAGCATTAACCATACGACTCCTTACTGAGGTCAAACTGCAAATGTTAAAGTTCCAACATAATCCCGGTCATATTTATCGACTTCACAAAATACTAAAAAACTACTATTTCCCAACTATATTCGGAAATGTGCACAAATGATAATCAATATTTTTCTGCCCATCTACATTTTTCAAAAATCTCGCATTTCCAATATGTTGACTTTCGATGATATTCCTCATGCCTTCAATTCTTACTTCATCGTATTGAATTTTGTCTGTTTAAGGAGTTATTATCATATGCGTCTTTCTTCCAGAACTGCTTGCTGAGCGAATCAGTACAATCTTCGCTAACGATCCAGTACCGTTCCATGGTGGTCAAGTTGCTGAGGATTCGGCGCTTTTACCGCCGCATATTGTCACCTTTATCATTGAATCTTCCGGCCTTCCATCCCATCACGAAGTTCCCTTTTTGTTCTTCCTTCTACCCTCCACTTGAAATACAGAGAAAATTGCAGGCTGCTCTTTCTCACACACAGTAGGAACAGTATCGCTCACATAGACACAGAAACACAGAGGGCAAATATGTTCCGCACACTCAGGCGGCAGAAATATTCAGTCCCATTCTGAACCCACATTGCTGGGAGATCATTTTAATCTAACATTAAAACAGAGTAGGAGAGAAAAAAAAAGTAGTTTCGTTTTCACTCCAACTGAGTCCCGCTGGCAGGTTTATAAAGAAATCCCAACCCCAAGATCACATCTACTATCAGATTGGAAAGGACTGTGTCAACTTCATAATAAAAACTGAATCTGTCAACTTCATAATAAAACCCACGGCAATTCGTTAAATAGCAAATCGAAAGATACAAATTTAACCCAAATCATTTAACAATATCAGATTTAAGTTGCAACGTTACTCACAATCCTGTTTACGGTTATATGGATTTACTAATGGCCACAGAATATTGTGATGCTGGAAATCTGAAATGAAAAGAGGAAATTCATTCTGAGGGTCCAAATTTCAAGTCCCTGTTTCGGCGTTGGTTTTGGCAGAAGGTGTTTGCGGTCCAGGGAACGATGGATGCATAGAAATACAGATAATATAAGCAGGTGTAGGTCATTCGTTCATTCGAAACTGTTCCGCCATTCATTATAATCACGGCTGATCATTGAACTCAGTAACCTGTCCCGCATTTCCCCTTTGATCCTCCTCGCCCCAAGAGCAATAACTAACTGCTTCCTAAAAGCATGCAACATCTGGCCTCAAATGTTCTCTGTAGCAGTGAATTCCACAGACTCACCACACTCTGGGTGAGGACATTTCTCTTTATCTCAGTCCTCTACGGCTTTCCCCGTTTCCTTATGCTTCAGTTAAACTGAAAACAACTTGTAAACCTTGTCTCCAAATTATGGCAACATTGAACATTCTCAAAAATTGATTTCCTATTTTATGCGAATGCGAAAAACGTTTCTTGACTTTGTCCTTCAACTTATCCATGTGGATCAGCGGGTATATCACGTTAAGATTCATTCCCATTCTTACCCATTCGTCACAGTTTTTAACCGAACAATTTATTTAAACAGGATGGAAACCTCGAACAGATCAGCCTTCATTTTTCAACACTGAAGAAAATAAAAAAGGAGAGAACCGCTGAACAGGGGAAACTGTGCAGTGATCAGGGAGACGGGGAGGGATCAAATCTCAACATTGCCGTCGTTAATGCATGATTTGTGGGTCATACATGAAGCGGTATTGCATCTCAGAGTTGAAAGCAGGAAAGGTTGGAAAAATACCAGGAAGCAAGCAGTCAGATAGAGTCACTGTTAACCCTTTTGTGGATCCAATTGGTCCCAATGCTGTACCTACCCCACATGACAATCTGTCACTATTTTGCAAGATTGTTTTAGCACACCCGGTGCTGGGTGTGAGTAATGAAACAGCAAATGAGTCAGTGAGACTAGAGCAGACTAGGCTGCAGAAGTAAAACTAGGAAAAAAAAACATTGCAGAGGAACGGAAGAGTGACTTTGCATCAGTCTTCACGGTGGAAGACATAAGTGGGATGCAAGAGCTCCAGGAGAATCAGGGGGCACAGGTGAGTGGAGTAGTCATCGCCAAGGAGAACGTTCTGGGGAAACTTAAAGATCTGAAGATGGATAAATCAACATGACCGGATGGACTATACCCTAGGGTTCTAAAAGAGATCGCTGAGGAAATTGTGGAGGCATTGGTGGTGGTCTTTCATGAATCACTGGAGGCAGGGAGGGTTCCAGAGGATTGGAAAGTAGCTAATGTAACACTGCTGTTTAAGAAGGGAAGGAGGCAGCAGACTGCTTCGCCTGACTTCGGTCATTGGCAAGATTTTCGAGTCCATTATTAAAGTTGAGATCGCGGGGTATTTGGAAGTGCATAATAAAATAGGACTGAGTCAGCACGGCGTCAGCAAGGGGAGGTCTTTGAGAAGGTAACAAGGAAGTAAGATAAAGGATTACAAGTGGATGTGATTTATTTAAATTTACAGAACGCCTTTGACAAAGTGTGTATAGGAGACTGTTAAATAAGCTAAGAGCCCATGGTGTTAAAGTTAAGATGCTGACATTGGTAGAGGATTGGTTGACTGGGAGACGGTAGAGAGTGGGGATAAAAGGGTCCTTTTCAGGATAGCAGCTGGTGACTAGTGGCCTGCCTCAGGGGCCGGTGTTGGGACCACAACTTTTCACAATATACATTAACGATTTGGAAGAAGGAACTGAAGGCACTGTTGCTACGTTTGCAGGTAATGCAAAGACATGTAGAGGGACAGGTTGTATTGAGATGTTGTGGGGGTGGGGGTGGGGGGGGGGGAGAACTGCAGACAGACTTGGACAGGCGAGGAGAAATAATGGCAGATGGAATAAAAAGATTATGCACTTTGGAAGGAGGAATGGAGGCACAGACTATTTTCTAAATGAGGGAATGCTTAGTCAATCAGAAGCACAAAGGGACTTGGGAGTCCTTGTTCAAAATTCTTTTAAGGTTCACGTGCAGGTTCTGCGGCAGTGAGGAAGGTAAACGCAATGTCAGCATTCATGTCGAGAGGGCTGGAATAGAAGGTCAGGATGGACCTCTGAGGCTGTATAAGGCTTTGGTCTGACCCTTTATCTAAGGAAGGATGTGCTTTGTTCTGGGCCCTTTATCTAAGGAAGGATGAGCTGGCCTTGGAAAGGGTCCAGAGGAGGTTCACAAGAATAATCCCTGGAATTAAGAGCTTGTCATATGAGGACTCTGGGCCTGTACTTGTTGGAATTTAGCAGGATGATGGGGGATCTTATTGAAACTTACAAGATACTGCGAGACCTCGATTGAGTGGACATGGAGAGGATGTCTCCACTAGTGGGAAAAACGAGAACCAGAGAGCACAACCTCCGATTCAAACAGTGAACTTTAAGTCCTTTAAATCCTTAAATCCTTTAAAACAGAGATGAGGAGGAATTTCTTCAGAGAATTGTGAATCTGTGGAACTTTTTGCCCCAGAATGCTGTGGAGGCGAGTTCATTGAGTGTCTTTAAAATAGTGATAGAAAGGTTCTTGATTCATAAGGGGATCAGGAATTTTGGGGAAAAGGAATGGGGATGAGAAAAATATCAGCCATGATTGAATGGTGGAGCAGACTCGAAGGGCCGAGTGGCCTAATTCTACTCCTATGTATAATGGCCTCATGGTCTTATACACAAAATAAATTGGAATTTTAAAATTATTTTTCGACAATGTTTCCTAGTATTTAGTGAGTTTTGTACTTGGACACCACAATCCTTACTTTTATCTTCAATTCCTCTCATAATAAATTCGACTCACTGATATATTATTCTGCCAAGATGTGTGCATCTGTGCGTTATCTATCGATCTCGTTGTGTTTTAGGAGTATTGAAATATGAGTGAGAAATACACATGCAGAAAAATGAAAACTTTTCAAGTAAAATCTGACCCAGCTGAATCAAGGACCGAGTTATCCAAATGCTTTTAAATCAGTGTGAAAGCAACAGAGGCAGAAAATGAATTTGAATTCATCACACATATCTAAATTACCTATTTCCAACTGAGTTATATTTATAATGTTGGCTCATAGAACCAGAAGCATTGCCTGGAGGTCTACGATTGAAATATCAGATAGAAATACATAGCCAGAAGAAAGGAAACGCTTTGAATAAAATCTGATCCAGCTTGATCAATGAACGAGTTATTGAGATGCTGTAAATCAATGTGTAAGCAACCGTGGCATGAAATAAATTTGTCTCCATCACACAAAATCAGAAATATAGATAGATTACTTATTGCCAGTTGAGTTATATTTATAATGTCCACTTGCCCTGTCAGTAGTCTTCCCTGGTGGTCCAGTGGTTAGGATTCGATGCTTTCACCACAGCGGCCTGGGTTCGAGGCCTGGTTAGGGAAGAGCATTTTGCCAAATTTGAGATCCACGACAATTGTTCAGATAACCAGGGAGAGCCTGTTTTCCCCGGTGGGAGGAATTGGTTTGAGTTTTAATGTGTATTTGCCACTGATCCACAGTAAAAATGCCAATCAAGAGAAAAGTCCCGAAATACATTGGACAAAAAGACAAGACCGAATTTCAGAAGTAACTGTTAAGATGATTGCACTCTCTCTGCTTTAATATAGATCAGATGGAATTTTTCACAAACGGAAGAAACAATTGATTAGCTTTACTGAAGGGAACAGGACAATTCAGTGGAAGTTACCAGCATTTTTGTTGTTCCAAGGAATTGAGTTACTTGAGCCAAAAGAGGGCCTCCTCAACGAGTCATAGACAGAGTTTTGGAGTTTTACAGCACAGAAAGAGGCCCATCGCCTCATCGTGTTTGTGTTGGTCCGTTGCCTTGTATGCAATGATGTTTCAAGTGCTCACCTCAATGCTTCTTAAATGTTTGTGAGAGTTCCCGCCATTAAAACACTTTTAGACAGTAAGTTTCAGTTTCCCAACACTGGTTGGAAAGGTTTCCTCAAATCCCCTCTAAACCTCCTGCTCCTGAGCTTAAATCTATGTACCTGGTTATTGACCCGTCAAATGAGGGAGGAAAGTGTCTCTGTATATATCCTATGTCCCTCATACTTCTGCACAGCTCGATGATACCCCCCGCGCCCCAATGGTCTTCTCTGCTGGAAGCTCAGCCTATCTCGCCTCTTCATCGCTGACCAGATTTCTTTTCCAGATCTGCCTCCAGTGCAATCCTTAAACTTTCTACAGATCTGCGATGTGAATCTCTCTCTCCTTCATCCACAGATACTGCGGAGCACTGAGTTCTTGCAGGACCTTCTGTTATTATTTCAGATTCCCAACGTGAGAACGATCTCACTTTTTGAACAATAAATCAATCCCTGTGTGGGAATGGATATTAAATAACAAATGAAACGCAACAAAGGGAAAGATTCAGAGAAACAGTGAATTTAATTGAATTTGACTAAATCCAGCCAGGCTCCATCCTACAGTTCAGGGAAAAAAGGAACGAAAAAACCTAAGTTACATTTCAGATGCAAGTGGAACAAAAAGAGAAAATGCTCGAAAGCCTCTGCAGCTCTGTCAGCGTCTGTAAGGAAAGAAACGAGCTGCCGTTTCGAGTCCAGATAACTCTTTGTCAAAGCAAGATAAGTGGAGGTTGGAAATCTTTGAAATCGAATTCCACCCTCGTGTGATTTCGTGGCAAAATCTCACTGTGACGGATGAAGTACAGTTTCGAGAAGTTTAAAGAACAATAAACTGTGATGGATAAGAATGGAACCCGAATCAATTGCTTGCAAGACACCTGTGTTCACCATTATGCCACCATCACGTACATGCGCTTCTGCGAAATCTCAAAACAACTCAAGACAGTTACCGAGAGCGTTATTGTTGAAAGAAAAAACAAATTTGATGATGTCCCACAGAAAGAGATATTTAGTCAGTTGATGCAGCGGATGATTTTGGTCAAAGAAGTAGATTTTAAGGAGCATCCTCAAGAGGGGAGGGAGCTCGAGAATTGAAGAGGGTTAGAGAAGGAGTCCAGAATTTTAGACCAGGTCAGCTAAAAGCACGACTGTTATTGCTGCAGAAATTAAGGTCGGGAATGCAAAAGAAGACATAAAATGTACGGTGGAAAATGGGAGACCGGCCAGCGGAACACTGGAATAGTCAAATCTAGTCTGAAGAAAGGCATTGATGAGAGTTTCAGCAGCAGACGAAATGAAACAGGGTCAGATTTGGACGAAGCTTCGGATGTGGAAGTGCAGCTTTAAATTCTGATAACATAGAATCCTACAATGCAGAAGGAGGCCATACGGCCCATCGAGTCTGCACTGACCATAATCCCACCCAGACCATAACCATATGCATTTACCCTAGCTAGTCCCCCTGACACTAATGGCCAATTTAACACGGCCAATCCACCTAACCTGCTCATTTTTTGGACTGTGGGAGGAAACCAGAGTAACTGGAGGAAACCCACGCAGATACGGGGAACATGTGCAAACTCCACAGATAGCGACGCAAGCCAGGGATCGAACCCTGGTCCCTGGCGCAGTGAGGTAGTAATGCTAACCACTGTACCACCGTGCCGCCCTGCATGACATTCTGTAGGCTGCCTAATATCATGCAGTTTAGTCAGAGATATTGGGTGTGGAATTGAGAACCGTGTCAGACATTATTGTTTCATATTTGGATTGTAACCGTATCTGCATCTCTGGAACATTATATCCATGCTGGACTTAACACATTTCACTGATCTGAAGAGGTAAAACAAAGTTTCATGAACTCCTCGAATAATATAGTGATTCAGCAACGAAATTGTACATTAGGCCATCTTGCCTGTGAAAGAATTATGCAGTTCGTCGCACTCTTGCTTCTTTTCTGCATGACCGTGTAACCTCCCAACATCACGGATTTCTTGGAATCCATTCTGAAAGTTATTATTTAATCTGTCTCCTCCACCCTTTCAGGCAATGAAATCCAGATCAAAGCAATTCGCTGCATCAAATAAAATGTTCTCATTATTTTACAAATTTCTATCCTCTGGTTATCGCTTCTTCTCAATAGAAACAGGTTATTCTCATAGACCTTCGCATTTTGACAAGTCTCCACTGGGTTTGGATAAATCATTCAGAAAGTTTCAGCAGATTTTCCCTTTCTGGTTTCTAATTCAATCTGAAAACATTGATCGCCAACGTTGTGCTCACGGACTCTCAGGCTTCGCCTGGCACTGAAACACTTATATTCCGCCGGGGAATGGAACTCTAGTCTCCCGTGTGAAAAGCGGGGATGCTCCCCACTATACTAACGAGGCATGTCAGCGAACAGCATCGATCGTTCAGCAACTCAACTTCCGCAAATAAGAAGAATTTGTCAAATTATATTTATAACCATCATGAATTCGAAACTGAAATTGTAACACAGTGGGTTTCCTCCGGGTGTTCCGGTTACCTCCCACACTCCAAAGATGTGCGGTTTAGGTTGATTTGCCATGATAAATTGCCCCCTAGTGTCAGGGGGATTATGAGGGTAAATATGTGGGTTTACGGGGATAGAGTCTGGGTGGGATTATTGTCGGTGCAGACTGGATGGGCCAAATAGACTCCTCCTGCACTGTAGATTCCATGGTAATGAATTTATGTTTCAGGTCACTTCGAAAGAGTATCGCGTTGTTTCTCCAGTTTCAATCTGAGATAACAGCTCCTCCAGTCCCAAGGTTAATTGTTACTTCCCGAAAGGATTGGAGCATTCCCCTATTTTCAGAAAAATATATTAATGCCTGAATTGAAACTCCGATTTCTCCATCTATTTACCAATGTAGACCTCGTCTGTCAGAACTGACTTGCTATAATTGAAGAAGACACATTTATTTGAAAGTCGACTTAGAATTTGAGTATTTAAATAACATATTTATTTTCCTATCTTGTGTAATCTTACCATCAACTTGCACACCTCTCGGAAATCTTCCATCAATCTCTTTTACCCTTGTAAATTGCTTTGAAGGGAATGCAGATCCAGTCCATTCAATCTCTCATTTGATCCACCTGTGTTTAAACGGTATAAACTCCATCAAATTTCTCTTTTGGTTACCTCTGGGAGGACTCAGATGGACTCAAAACATTTTTCTTCTCTCCACGGCCGCTGTCAAAGCAACTGATAGGGGAGTTGATGCAAAGTTAGGGGAGATGAATGCGTCTCAGATTTAGATTTGAAATTGTGTCCCCTGGCTCTGGACTGCATGTCCAAGAAAACATCTTGCCTGCATTTACCGGGTCTGTTCCAGGATCAGTGTTGGAGCTTCAATGTTGTAGAATTTATATCAGTAATTTGATGAAGGAACCGAAAGTATGATTGCTAAATTCGCTGTTGACACAAAGATGGGGTGAAAATTAAGATAAGAAAAGGACATAAATTGGCTGCAAAAAACATATGGACAGGTTAAGTGAATGAGCAAAGAGCTGGTAAATGGATTACCGTGGGCACAAATGTGGAATTGTCCATTTTGGCAAGAAGAGTCTAATGGAAGCTGATCTGATCATGGTTTATCTGTCATTTTAGGTAAACACAGTAAGAGTTTTAACAACACCATGTTAAAGTCCAACAGGCTTATTTGGTAGCAAATGCCATTAACTTTTGGAGCGCTGCTCCTTCGTCAGATGGAGTGCAAATCTGCAGATTTCCAACTACCAAATAAACCTGTTGGACTTTAACCTGGTGTTGTTAAAACTCTTACTGTGTTTACCCCAGTCCAACGCCGGCATCTCCACATCATTTTTATGTAAAGCAGAGAGAAACTGTATCTCCGACGGCAAGAATGGAGTTGAATCTTAACATGGTGTCGGCTGGTGGTGATGGTCTGATGTAGAACGGACGTCTCAGCAGACCATAGGAGATATTGGTGTAGGTGGGAATCGGAGCTGTGTGTGGGCCCTGCAACTTAGTAACATTCTGACATCGGCCTGAAACCCGACATTAAGAACCTCCCAAGTCACGCGCTTGCATCTCTGGGACATTATTTCGTGGATAAGTTCAGGTTCACAGCCACCAGCCTGGTTCAGCGAGGTGGCAGAGCGCATACATCTTGGTTTGGGAACAGATAATGGGCGGGAGTTCAGGGTCCCAGTGACCAGGAGAGATTGGCTCATTCATTTGACTCTCACTCTGCACTCCGGGGCTGGAGAACAGAACCCATCCTGATGTGAGGGAGAGACAAATCTGGGAGCAGAGGAACAAAATGGAGCTGATGAGCTGAAATTCAATCCAATTACTCCGCGGAGTTGAAGAGTGTGTGTGATGAGGGTTATCTTTGGGAGCTGCATCTGCAACTCAGAGAATAACAGAGGAAACCATTTCATAGGAACTGGAATGATCTGTTCCGAATTTCTAGACATGAACATCACTGTCCTCAGATTGCTTTGGGCAAAATGTCTATTTGTCCTGTCTGCGTGCAAAGTTTTCAAATATCAGCTTCTATTTCACGCATCTTGCCAAAATGGACAATTTCACATTTGTGCCCACGGTAATCTATTTGCCAGCTCTTTGCCCATTCACTTAACCTGTCCATATGTTTTTTGGAGCCAATTTATGTCCTCTTCATACCTTGCTTTCCAACCTACCTTTGTGTCATCAGCGAATTTAACAATCATACTTTCCTTCATCACGTTACTGATATAATTACTACAACATTGAAGCTCCAGCACTGATCCTGGAACAGACACGGTAAATGTAGGTAAGATGTTTTATTGGACAGGGAGTCCAGAACCACGGGACACAATATCAAAACATGGTGGATGCCACTTAGGACCGAGATGGGGAGAAATTTATTTATGCAGAGTGTTATGAATCTTTGGACTTCTGTACCTCAGGAGGATGTGGAAGTTCACTAATTAATCAATTTTAAGGTAGAGATTAATACATTTCTGATTAACAATAACGTAAAAGTTTAAGTGGATGGTGGGCGTAAAAAGCACGGAAGTGCCTGATCAACCGTGATGGTATTGAAGGCCTACTGCAGTTCCAATGTTACAATACTTGTTTTCCTTTTCAGGCTTTCTATCAATTGACTACATTTAATGTATTTCAACAACCAGAAGATGATGGAAGATCATTATTTCCATCATGGAGGCTGCGACCTGTGTCGGCACTAATCTGTACTGGCTCTGGGAAAGAACTGATCCATCGTCCACGCCTCCCTTCCAACGATGTAACTGAAGTCTATGTTAAGTCCACATTGAAATTGATTACAATACACAACACTCAACAACGACTCAAAAATAGCTTCTTCCCTGCTGCCATCAGACATTTGAATCGACCTGACTCGTATTAAGTTGATCTTTCTCTACACCCTAGTAATGACTACAACACTACATTCTGCACTCTCTCCTTTCCTTCTCGATGGTATGCTTTGTATGCATAGCGTGCAAGAAACCATACTTTTCGCTGTATACTAATACATGTGACAATAATAAATCAAATCAAATCAATATATCATGATTTCAGATAGAAATCAAAATATTTGTTTGCTGGAAGTCAGGAAATCAGGAAGCATCTGTGGGGGAAACTGAGTGAACGGTCCTGGGCGATGGCTTTTCTGCAGACCTGAATAAAGAAACAAAATACAACAAATTTAAAGCAATGGCTTGCGGTGGCGGCGGGAGGGGGGGGGGGTGGTGGGGGGGAGAGGGGGGGGGGGAGTGATGGGGGGGGGGGGCGGCGGGGGGGAAGGGTGCACACAAGCGAATCTCTGTGAAGGACGATGGAAGGAGAGGAAATTTTTCATGGTGCAAAATGCAAAGATAGTTGTAATGTTTATAGTAAATCAACAAAAGATGCGTCCAGATGAGGTTGTGAACGGCTGCATAGCAATCGTCACAATCTAACTTGAAGAGATCGGGAAAAAAAGGGACAAAACCTGTTATCTACCTTTAGTGTGTCTGGGATGGTGAAGGGACTTCAGATTTCATTGGGAACAAGGAGGCATTTATTGATAGAAATAGCCTATGGTACAGGAGGGCTTTGCAGCATGACGTTGCCTGTTTCACAGCTCCAATTCTGACATGCTTATTACATGACTGCTGCATGCATTCTTCCTGAGACAGGATTCCCTGTCTGCTGATCACTCACTCTGTGATCCCATTGGTCGCTCAAGTCAGGTGACCATCTTCTGCTGTACTGTTTTCGAGAGAGAGACACCACATCCACAGCCAAATTAATTCCTCAAAACTCAGTAAGAAACAGCATGGAGACAAACGTGATGAAGTTGAAAGCAAACTATCAAAATTTGGACACAGCATATGGATTGACTTGCCAATTAGAAAAGCACGATTGGATCAATATTACGTTAAAGAAGCGCTTTGAATTTTTGCCGGCGATAACTGAGAGCAAATGAAAGGATTGGCTGATTTGTGTCACGGAACATTATACAAGAAAGAAAGGAGAGGGATAAATGCTGAAGACTTTTCGCGATGACAGCTCGATTTAAAACCACGAACTTTGTGATTCACGCCATTTAAACCTTACTTCGAATGTGCTTTATTGCTTTCAAGGGGATGTTATCACACTTTCACTCAACAAACACCATATTCAATCATTTACTGAATCTATCCCTGTCTATAGCTTCCCAGTGGAATTCCTGTAACTTAACACCCGCCAGAATTATATGCAATAATTGAAGATTTGAAAGCCGAGTGCAGATACATGTTCTTAATTCGCAGAATCGTGCACCCCGTGACAAATGAATAAAACAAACGTTGAAGCAAAATGGTGGGAAATAATTTTAAAAATGCATTGCAAGCTCCCACGCAAGATGGCGCCGTGGCTAGTTGGTTAAAACGCCTGTCCAGTCAATACACAAAACTGACTTCAAGTCTCAGCTGTGCCTTTTCTCATTATGTGAATGCATGGCTTTAACTCAAAACAGTAACATCCCGATATAAGTATTCGGCTTTCCACACTGAAAACAGGGAATCCAGGAAAATCGTTTGGATGCCAGAAGTCGGATATGATAAAAATTAACAACTCTTTCATTTCAATTGGTCCCAATGTTTTCCTTCCTCCACACGATCATCTATTACGTGTTCTAAAGTTTTGCGTTCACAGGGCGCTGACATATTTTTTTGATTTTAACACATTCTGCTGCGTTTTTTCTGTGCCACTATCAACAACATCTTTAGCCTTTCACAGTACCTCGAAAACTCGGTTTTGTTCTGTTACATGATATATTTATCAAATATTCCTTAGCTCCCATCTATTGCTGCATTTCTATTTTGCTCACCCATTCCCACCCCCCAAAACAATGTAAAATCCATCACATTCTTCCTCTCTTTCGCTCTGAGTCATGCGGAGGTGAACGGTTAACCCTGTTTCCCGCTCCACAGATATTCGTTGCCCTGTTAAGAATATTGTTCTCCCCAGAATTTCCTATTTTTTATTGAGATTTCCAGCGTTTTCAGTTTTTTTTTGCAGGATGAAACCTCCACAAAACCAATTGGGCGAAATGCCACAAGACATTGAAATAAAGTGAGGTAGTGATGCAATCCCACTATATCGTCATAGAGGAGGCACACAGGTTCTGTAAAACCATCTGCAAATTGGCCACCAGATCGATCCCCCAGGGATGGATCTGGTGGCCACTGCCTTGATGATGAATGTGCTTCTGTCCTTCAACCATACAAGGAAATCGGCGACCCAACTGTAGTTAATCACATGATGAGTAGTTGGATTCTTCCCGTCGAGCTGGATTGGAGAATCCACCAGAATCTTGAACTTTACACTTTCCAGCCAGAAATTCTGGAGGCTCCGCCAACTTGGAGCAGCCTAGCAACCACTGACTCTCCGACCGATCTTCTCCATATGAGAAAACACCTCTGGAGAGCGAAGCGGAACTACAAATAAGGCTGAGTGGAGAGAATTTTGTAGGCATCCCGATTTCAGATCATGTCCTGAAACATTCACTGTTTTGGAGTTGGACAACGGAATACAGAATATCAAGCCCACCATTGGATCCCGACAGTGCTGCTTGGCACTGCTTCTCCGTTCTGATACCCACCACTGCTGTCTGCCACCACTGCCCTGCACTGCTTTCCAGCACTGCAGCTCGCTACTGCTGCCCGGCACAGCTGCCAGGCACCAGTGGCGGCTTAACTACCACCCGGGCCCCGAGGCTGAGCTTTAGTAAAGCCCCCTGACCTTGTCCCCTGCTCCCTGCCCCACCCTTCGTTGAATAGAATAAAGTGATGTTAAGTGACGTTAGATAACTTATATCGTTGTACTATGTATAATGTACTACATGCATAATATCATAAAGTTATATGAATGAATTACAACCCTTTTATTCATTTATTTTTCATTTTCTTTACATTTGTACTTTAAAACGCTTCCGTGTTTTTATGGTGTACGAAAGTGTCGATAACAGCATGTAACTCAACAGATCAAAGCATGGCTGATTCAATGTACATGAGTACCAGATGACTCCGTTTCTCATCGCTCATTGTTGAGCGCAAATAGATTTTGATCCTCTTCAGTGTCGAAAATGAACGCTCATCTGAACAGTTTGTGATTTTTTTTGCTCTCGGCCGCCCTCCCTTCCGGGCCCTGAGGCTTAAGCCTCCACAGCCGAATGGTTAATCCGCCACTGCCTGGCACCACTGCCTGGCACTGCTACCGGCTATGGCAGCATTCTTCCTGATTTCATCTATCACCTTGCCCCATGTGTCCGCTGCTTATTGCTCCAATTCCTCAGAAGTTTTACTGGTGACGGAAAACTGCCTAAACCCTGATGCATACTCAAAATGATCGCCTTCCCAAAATCAGGCAAAGACCAAAGCCTACCTTTCGGCTACCGGCCACTGTCTCTGCTCTCTGTGTGCTACAATGTCTGAGATTGTCTCAAATTATGGACGAAAGAGCCAGAAATGGAGAAAAACGTGAAAGCTGAAAATGTTGGCTTTCGCTTCGGGCCTAGTAGCGGCAATCATGTCCTTGCCCTAACCGCCTTAATTGAAAATGGCTTCGAATATAATCCCAAAACAGGCGCTACCTTCCTTGATCTCGCTGTCGCTTATGACACTTTCTGGCACACCGTCCCCTGGTTAAAATCCGAAGAGCCCTACCCCTGTGGGTTACTGAAACCATTGAGCAATTACTCCGAAATAGACGGTTCAGGTTTAAAACGGGCGATGAGGCAAATACCTGGAGGAAATACTCCAACAGCCTTCACCAAGGATCTGTTGTCTCCCGAACCCTTTTCAATCGCTATACCAACGATCTTCCTCCAAACCTGACTCGGAATTCATCAAGGCTGACAACATCTGCTGTACCTCACAGGCTTGGACATTTGCTACACTAGAGGAAAAATAAACACGAGGTTGCAAAGCTGCCCAACCTTTGAAGAACAGGATGCCTTCAGCCCAGGATGCAACACAACTGTGTCCAGTATATCCCACCTCCACAATGACATGAGGCTGGATCACGAGAAAATCGTGACAGAAAACTGGCATACACAAAATACCTGGGCAGGGCAGCAGCAAAGATCAAAACGTGAAACAATCCCCCTCTGCAAAATTGATGGCTCTACATAAGATACAAGTGCTCTAACCTCGAAGACCTCAGTTCTTGCTATTATCCACTCGACTCAGGTAATGTGCAACCAATATGGCATAACTCCTCCCATATTGGCCTTGTAGATACCCCGCTCAACACAGCAATGCGTATAATCTTTGGCACCCTTCAAACTTGACTTCCCTGACTCTCAGTCCTGAGCAACATCCCACTCACTCACATATGGAGGGAAATTGCAACTAGAACACTCCTGTACAAGGTTTGCATCAACACAAGACTGCTGCGACACAATAATCTTACCAATCCATCGCTGCCTCCTTCCCTTTGTGCCATGCTGCCTGACAAAGAAGATCGTGTCAAGGAATAACAGCAGAGATCTTGTTGCAAAAGCAAGGGAACCAACAAACTATAATTTAAAAACTATTTTCTCTTCACATGATAAATGGCCTGTCGACACGGATTCAACATGCCATGCCTAAGTTGGGCATGTTTGCTCACTTGCCAACACCCTTGAGTAGACATCGGCACAAGTCGGGTCTTTCAGGGAGCCCAGCCTGTCGCTGTGATGCGCGTTAGTCACAGTTCTCTGACAGAATTCACCAGAGGGCTCGGAGAGCTCCTTTTAGCCGCTGTGGAAGCTATTGCCTGACCTGGTGAATACTGCACATGATAAGAAAAGTAAAATCAAAAGTTATAGTTACAATGTCATAAAGCAGCTGGCCGAGGGAATCCCTCAATGTTTATTGACAGCATCAGGGTTTGTGAAGATTGTTGGATTCACCCGACTGTGACACTAATTACAAGTGTGAAAGGCAGTGCAGTTTACTGCAGCCCAAATTCAGTAATAGTTTTTAGAAGAGTGTGAGTGAGATATTAATTCTTTTCTGTGCCATTTGTGGCTGCACCATTCCCACAGCTTCCGTTTGGTTCCTTATGTAAAGGGGTCTGCGGGAGTTACTGTAAAATCAGGGAATGTACGCCGTGGATCAACTGTTTTCCTGAGTCGGCCTGGATAGCTTGTTTCTCCATGTGAGTTGATGTGGGTGAATAGTTTTAGGAACAATGGAACAAGATTAGCCTAATCGAGCCTGTAGTTCCACTCAATTAGAATACGTTCATGGTTAAATATTAACCACAATGTCATTTGCCCACGCTATCCCCATATCCCTCGATATTGTTGCTCTCGACAGATCTGTCAATTTCTGTCTTGAACATGCTCAGTGATTGAACTTCTGGGGTAAAGTATTACAAAGATTTACCACCCTCTGAGTGCTAGATTCCTTCTCATTGCTTTCCTAAATGTCCTACCCCTTTTGATTTATCGTCCAGGGGATTCACTTTATCTACATCAACACTGCCAAGCCCTGCAGGAAATTTATAGGTTTCAATGAGATCACCTCTCGGTCTTTGAATCGCAAAACAATACAGGCGCTGTCTCTTCAATGTCCCTCCAAAAGACAGTTCTGTCATGCCAGGGTAAGTGTGGTGAACATTGATAGCACTCCCTCTTTGGCAAGTATATCCTTTCTTACAACAGAGACTAAAATTGTACACAACACTCTTTGTACAGTCTCACAAATGTTCTAGAAATTGCAACAAGATATTCTTAGTTGTGTGCTCAAATTTCTTGGCAATAAAAGCGTACATATAAGTTTCTTTCCCAACACCTGCATGCGAACTTTCAGTGACTTATGAAAAAGAGCAGCCAAATTTCTTTGGACATCAACATTTCCTAACCACTCACCATTTAAAGAGATATATATTCTTTCTGCCCGTTTTTCTACCAAAGCTGATAACTGCACAGCCATCGTGTTGTAGTCCATCCGGTATGTTCTTGCCCATCCATTAGCCTCTCTAAGTTCACATGAAACTTCCTTGTATCCTTCTCACAACTGACATGCCGATCCAGGTTTGTGTTATTAGAAAAAATGAAACATTGCAATCAGGCATTTATATAGACTGTGAACATCTGTGGCCCGAGCATCGGTGCTTGTAACATACTCAAGTAACAGCCTGGCATCCTGAGAGTGACCCATTTATTCCACATCTCTATTTTCCTTCAGAAATTCCAAATCCACTCGGGCTTCTTTACCTGTGCGACAAGTAACAAGCTCAGAAACTCCAACCGCTTTATCAAACAACATTTCTATTTCATAAACCCACGTTGATTCTGCCATTAGTTTCCTGGCTTCCAGTTTTCACACTTATTACAATAGATTCACAACAGGATGGAGATCGATGCAATATGCCTTGAGAAGTCCTCTCACTGCTCGTCCATAAAAAGAAAGTCTTTTTGAAATATGATCCCTTCTTTATAAAAGGTTATATTTTGAGTCCTCATCCTCTATGAATAGCTTGCTCAACAAATTCGAAATGAGACGAAATGAACGGGTTGGTTTATTGCACATAGAACATACAGTCTCTCTCACACACACAAACACACACACGCACACACACACACACACACACACACACACACACACACACACATAACAACACAATATGGGAAAGTGTATTGCAATGAGTGCCCCTTTTGCTATCGTATAATGAAAGTGGGTTAAGGGAAAGAAGGTGGTACAGAGCCAGACCGCCATAGAAATTTAAGTTATGGTTTTACGTGAATGCTGAATATAGAATCGAAAGTAAAATAGAGAGCTTCATCAGAGTTTGTTCATTGCCTGCGACGGAATGATCCACCTTTGAAGAAATGCATACATTCACAAGGTAGTGAAAGTTGAATTAGTCTTGAAAACACCGGTTTCAGTGGTTGACAGTGTAAAGGGCCAAGCGATTGTGTCTGGACAGAACTCCTTTTCCTGTGACGATGATAAGATGACAAAGACAGATACATCTTGCAGTCCTCTTCTCTAAGGAGGTCAAAGAGTGGCTGAAGATAAGATGCAAAAGTTCATTCGTTCAATTAACTCAGAGAACTTAAGACTCAGTCATGTTATTGTTATTCCAGGTTGACTACGGAGTTCCCTGGTGTAAACCCTGCATCTGCTGTGTTGTCTGAAGGTTAATGACTGCTCTGGCATGAGACATGACTAATCCTGGTAATCCTTGTCTATTTTCAAAAGTAAAAAAAATATATATGTATATAATCTTACAGGGTCGCCTGGTTAACCAAGATATATTTTATTTTATTCATTGTCTTAAGCATGATAGGATCATTTTCTCGACGACTGATATCAAATTAACAGGACTACTGTTCTATATTCTCATTCTCCCTCCATTCGTAAATGCTCGGGATGCATTTGCTACTTTTTAGTCAGAAAAAAACTTTCAGAAACCTAGAGCATTTTCAATGAAAATCACCAATGTAACCACGTTGTCATGTAATAAGTGATGATCCTGAAGATTTGAATTAAACTTGTTTGTTCACTGACGGTCAGTCTCTATGTTTCCTAATTACTTCACTGGAGGGTTTTCCTCCACGACAAATAACTGCTTACTTCAGCAAGTTATCCCATACTGCAGAAGCTTCACCAACAGAAGTAGCGGCTATTCTACTGAGGGTTAAGCAATGAATTGGGATCAAGTATTCCAGATACAGTATGTACTTTATGATATCCAGAAGATTTACTATCCCCTGCTTTTGGTGTTCCGGGTAAGACCCTATATTTAACTGTTACTTTAGGAACTGTGCTAAACTGCATTGTTGTTCTTGCCATTAAAAATGCACTGCTGTCCTTCAAGTTGTTTCCAGAATTTGGTTATACTCAGCAATTAACTGTTACAGCATGTTTAACGATGTTGCTGCTTACTTACTCACAATCCTGACTTCATTGATATTCAAGTTCCTGCTGAGTATCTCTACCCAACTATTGATTTTCTAAAATATATTACACTGAATTATCAAGCTGATTATTAATACACAACTTCTCCTCACGCGGAACTCCTGGAAAATATTCTCTGGAAAAGAACATTTACTGACCACCAATGGGTGCTATGTATGACTGAATATACTTTATGTTTTGATATTTTCAAGTTCCTGATGAAATGCCAACATTTATACATGTTCTCTTCGGATCATCTGAATATACACAAGTAGTTGATTAGATATCTTACATTGACAAAGGGATCCATATAGGATTGAACATACCAGTGATAAAGAAGTATGCAATCTGTCAGTGTTAACGAAGATTTTGCTTCTGTATTTCTACAAACCCTGAGAGTTTATTGCGCATTTACAAATATCCTTGTGATAGTTCCACTATTTACATAGAGTCAGTGGATGGTCCCTGCGAGTTTTAATATTTAAATTGAATATATGGAATATGTCAGTGTTGAGAAATATACCTCGGCGTGCCTCAGTATTTACCAAAAATCCTTGCAGTGTCTTATTCCTGGGAGTGCTTCAGTCTTTGCACCGAATCCTCAAACTGCCCATATACATAGAGATGTGTGTACTGAAAGGATGCTCCTGAGGCAGGATCGGCGTTTACTTTCATTGCTTGAGGATCATTTGTGTTGGCCGAATGTTCCTGAGTGATGTCAGCATTATTATTATTTCTTTGTGAGTGTCATGTCATAGGATGTTTATTTGTGAGTTTCAGTTCGTGAAATATTTCCGTGGGCGAGTGTCTGCATCGACTCTATTCTGGCATCAGCTTCAGTACATATAAAGCATTCGCATATGTTTGTCAAGATTGAAGATTGTTTCTGAGAGTGCCCTTATTTACAGGCAGTTCTGAATGAGGGTCAGTACAGCAGAATATTTGTGAGAGAATGTCTTTGCTTACAATAGGTCTACATACGCCATGTCACCTATTTCAATGCAACCTCACTGTCATTCAAATCTGTACATTTTTTCAAACTAACTGCAAGTGTTTGACTTCAAAAGGATGGAATATTTGAAGTTTGAACTGAAGACCGTTTAGACCTTTACACCCAGGAACACATAAAAAAAAATCACATGTTACACGGGCTTCTGAATATCGGCCTTATTTTTAGAGGAAAAAGCTGTGAACTTACTGATAACAAAAGGTGAAGGTATCAAATTTTCCAAAGCTTCAAATACCGTATGTAAACTTTGCCAGAATTGGAGATGCAAAGTTTTGATAAATTCAGGGGATTGTAGAAATTGCATGAATACTTCCATGTGCATCCATAGACGGGTGTCGAGTATGCAGTATCTTTATTGCTCTCTGCAAGGAATTCAGAGTTATTTCTGATTTACACAGCCAGATTTAAAAGCTGCTTGTATATTCAGTTTTGCAAATTGTAAACTGCATCAACAATCAAAGAACATTACTGGGGAATGTACCTGCAGTTACAGGAGGAATCCAATGTACTATAAGTTGTTATATTGCAAAACCAACGCCACTACCAGAACATTGAAATTTTGCATATGCCTCTGATGAAGCTTCGACTTTATTTCAATGAGCACGCTTTAAATGGGCCAAATTTTATTAAGAGAATGTGATGTTCAGATTTCCCAGTTGCATGCCAGATAAAAAAATGAAAACTAGAAGAGCCTTCACTAGATATTGGGTCATCGAACATACCATGATGCGAAATTGTCTCTCCTCACAGAAAGTCCAAGGGATACAGATGCCGAACAAATCACAAGAAATAGCGATAGCTATTTTACAGAACATGTCTCAATGACTTGAAATCCATTATCTGGCAGGATGATGGCAACAGATTTAACAGAACTTCGTAAAGGAAACATTTTCAAGAATAATCGATGCTGCAGCGAGTTCGGGGATAAGTATTTATCACTTACAGAAATCATACATTGACACTGAACATAAAGTGGCCTCGCTGTGCACTGTAAGGCTCTATGCTTCCATTTATTCACACGCACCTTCATCGAACATCTATATTTTCTCTTTGCGTTGTTTCTCATTGAATGTATTCTTTCTTTCCTGACAGTTAACCTGCTGACGATTGTGATACCGTCGAAAGGAAAGTGTGGTCTCTCCAAATGTATCACTATTTACTTGGTGGCCATGGCAACAACAGATATGCCGGTCGCTATCCTTGATATAATGCTGAGGTAGATTCCGATTTCTTAATCGCAAATATTTGCTTTCCTTTGGGATGTCGTTGTGCGTAATCTCCATGCTGTGCTGCTTTATGCTAGTACAGACTGTTCAGTTTGGTTCACCAAAATGTTCACCTTTGATCGATTTGTGGTTATTTGCTGGCAAAAGTTGAAAGTGAAATATTGCACGGAGAAGACTGCAGCTGAGATGATTGGAACTGGGTCATTATTGAGCTCGTTAAAGAATATTTTCTGGTACTTCCTATTGAGCTGGACATATAAGTTCGCAAATGCTCTTTGGGTTTTGCTGTCACACATTGGATGTTTTGTATTCAAAGTGTGGCGAGTAATTGAACTTATTCATTACATTCTCAACCCATGTGTCCCATTTTATGGATTATGTTGCGCACTGCTTTAATTGTACAAAACATTTTGATGGCCAGCAGAGCCCGTAGGAGAATCCAGATTCACGTTTATAAGGACAGCCCCAGAGATCTTGAGATGGAGAGCCGAAGAAAATCCATCATTTTACTGATGCTATCTCAGCGAATTTCGCCATTGTCCGGGCAGTGTTTATGTTATATTCCATGTGGCTGCGGATTTTATATCTATTTACCTCCCTTTGTCCGTGAACTAGGATTGATGCTTCAGCTCCTTAGCTGCTGCAGAAGCACTTGTATGTATGCAACGACGCAGACTAAGTTTAGAAATCAACTATATAATATGTTGAAATATCTATTTACAATAATTGTGAAATTAAATAAAACAAAATAATAAAATAAGATGTTTCTGCAGCTAAATCGAATCAGACTTCATAGCGCATCTGACGAACGAATTCTTGGTACTGATGCATCACTTGTGCCTCAGTTGGTAGCAAATTTGAGTCATTCGTTTGTTTGTTCAAGCTCCAGTCCTGACCATTAAAGAGTCCGATCATACTGACTGAATCTTGTATTGTTGCATGAAATATTAAAACACGACTGTCTGGTTTCTCCGGTGAACGTGCAATTTGAGGGGGGACATTCCCTCCACATGCCCGTACACCCCGGCAGCACAGGTAATTTACATTGGGGCACAGAAAGCATCAGATAGAAATGTGCCTTTGCCACAATTACTGCCTTGTTTTGCCCATTTCTGGCTACTTAAGGGACGTTTCCCAACAAAGCTCAGATTTTCCGGCTGGCTGGAGGAATGGACATGCATGTGGAAAAGTCAAAAATCTCCAGAGTTCTATCTCAGGTGGGAAATGGGGAACACCATTCGGAGGTTAGGCACGCCCATCTTAAAATCCAGTGGCCGCTGCAACTTTCTCCCCCCTGATTCTTACTCGACTACCTCGTTCAGAGCTGACAAAGAGTTATCTAGATTCAAACTCTTAGCTCTATTTTCTCTCCAGAAATGCTGTCAGATCTCCTGAGATTTTCCAGCATTTCTGAGTGTTCCAGTCTTTCAGATCTCTGCATCCACAATATTTTGCTTTCATCCCTGAATTTCCAGCTCAGACAAGGAATTCAGTCCATTTCCACTGTGAAATGTGTTTGTACCGCTTCCTCTCCACTACTTCTGCAAATTTGTCAAACACAATTTGCTTTTAACATTCTATGCTTGTTTTCATTCAACACGCCATACGTTTTCAAGTGCTAATTCATTTTTTCCCAGATTATTGGCTCCGATGATGAAACATGTTGTGTTCGGGATGGCAGCAAGCCAATCGCTTCCAAATCTGCAAATTAAATGAATGGAAAATAAAGAAGAGCAGCATATGCACATCAGGAGAATTGTTGTAAATTATGATGATCAAAAATGCTGAGTATGGTGCAATACATGTCTTAGGACTTTACATTGATCAACGAGAGAGTCATGACAGCATTATAAACTTTCTCATTGTATTTAGATTGACGATATTCGAAGAATGTCATCTTCTGTAATTCCAAGCGTGCTGTTCATGGCTGTAGTTATCCAATGATTTTCTTCTATATTGTACACTCTTTTGCACTGAGGGTGGGGAGGGGTTTGATAACCTCGGCGGTCTACAGGTGCTGATGTTTTGCTGCTGTCTCTGTCCCAGCTGCTATTTTGTTTTGCCTTAAGGTTCAGAGAATGACGTGGAATCATATGGCGCAAACAGCTGATAGCGATTGGAGGGGAAATGTTCCTTGAACTTCTTAGAATATTGTAGCCGTTATACATTATCCAAATATTAACCAGGTTGGTTTGTGATGTCCACCTGTTAACAAATGTCTCCTGTGTGTCCGTTTGTGAGGGTGTTGCTGTGTCCATAAGGGCGTGTATCCGTTTGGGTGCCTACATGTTGGTGTGGATATGCCTGTGTGAGGAATCCGATTGTGGAGAGGATGCCTGTCTATATCTGTATTTGTGTGTGATGTAAATAACGTGTGTGTGTGTGTGTCTCAGTGTGTAAAATATAGAGAATGTGTTTGCTTATGAGGGTGTGTGTGAGAGTGGGGGTATTCTATCTGTGTGGGTGCCTATGTTTGCTGCTCTTCATTAGCTGTAAGATAAATCTTCCAGTTCAAGCACAATCCGTGGCTGCTAAATTTCGTATTTGACTAATTTGAATGCCCAGCCACAATTGGGAGATTGCTTCTTCCAGGCTGAAACAATTGGTTGACTGTGTGTTGTGTCAAACCTGACATCTTCGAAACTGCCTCCACTTCTCCTTGGACAACGCAAAGTGTGTGCTCTTCCCCAGACCCCTCCCATTTCCCTCAATATGATCCTTAGTACGCAATTGTCTTGAGTACAGCATCTTGCAACATTCTTATAGGCCCAACTTCATAAATTTCCATTGATTTGGCAGCAGGAAGGAATGAAATTGTTGCTATCAGAGAAACCAGCTTTCAAATACTGAGCCTGGCTTGAAGACTTCCTGGAGTATTCCCACATATCCTAATCCGTATTCCCATCTGTGTTCTAGATTATAATATGTTTGTCCTATATAGCAAACATATATCATTTAACCACTTGAAACATGATTCAGCACATTCTGCATGCCCCAACACATACATACACACACACACACACACACGTAAGTCTTCACTGAGATTAGTGTTTCCTTTATAGTCAGTGTTCTGAATGAAGACAGTATTACCGTTCTCTCTGTCCTAATACTTCATTTGGGTCATCTATTGAAACCAGAGACTCTTCTTGTTCCAATGGTGACCTTCCCTGTCTGTCCCGTGATTCACTCAATATATATAAATGCTAGATAATGTAACATTTGACAAACAGCAGAGCGGATCTGCATTCACCTGGTAATCGATGCGATTTTTCGTAGGTCTTCTGAATTTATTATTTTATACACATCCCCTGCAAAAATGAAGAAGAGATCCATCGCATTCCACAGGATTGCTGGTTTTCCAAAGATGATTGGAGCTGCTGATGAAACACCTATTGCACTGAAGGCAGCAAAACATAACGCTGCTTCATTTATCAACAGCAATGATTCCATTTTTAAATGTCATGATAGTGTGTGATGCACAAATGAGAAACATCAGTGTAAAGGCAAACAACCAGAGACAAGACCATGACTGATTCGTTCTTGAGAGTTCAATGTTACATCTGACCATGACAACATCACCTGGAATTACAGGAAGGCCACTGGGTGATAAGGGAAACCCACTCATGCAGAAGATCACTTGCCAATGGAGATGGAGGAGATGGATGAGGGCAATATGGAGCCTCATGGAGAAGCCCGAGCTCCAGGTGATGCAAGGGCAGTTCGTGATTGACTGGCAGCTGCTGCTTTTGAACAATGAGTTGATACAATGTTTAATTAATATGTCCAAACTATCCCCTTCCCTCCCTTCTATCCACGCTTCCCTTCAAATTCTCCATCCCCCTGACCTCCTTGTCTACAAAAAGACAGGAACTGTTAAAGTAGAAGTTTTTAAATTTTTGATGGTGTTAAAATTATAAAACATATTTTCGTGCATTTTTTAAGTTGAGCTAGTTATGTCAGATGAAATGTGAACATGGTTAAGGTCTTCTAATTGTAAAAACAAAGTGTCATTTATTGAATTTAAAAAATCTATTAAACTTCGCAAAATTGTGCGAATTATTCATTCAAACATCAAAAGGCAACATTCAAATATCAGAATACTAATTGAATAATTTTAGTTGACAAGGCAGAAGTATTAACCCTAAACAAATTGAAATAAGCAACTAAAAATGAAACATACATAGGAGGAGAGGGTGGTTAAGGTACAGGTAACTGTGTTGGAAGAAGAGAGGGACCCTAATTCTTCCTGTGTCGTCCCTGGGCCTTCCCCATCGACATAGCATGCATCTCTCTTCATCCCTGATGGAGCCAGGTCTTGCCCAGTAGTCTCCGAACGGGTGGCTCCTCTTCATAGGGGTTCAGCAGCAAGTGTCACAACTTAGCAATGATTTGCACTCCCCCACCTTGGCCCCCTTTGTTTACATTCTTTTTAAAAAATTCTTTCCTGTTCTCTATCTTTTATTTCTTTCTTGAATTTCCTCATTTTTGTTCCCCCTCTACTTTACGCCCCTTCCCTTTCCTTCCCCCTCCCCCCCGCCCTTTGCTTCTCCTTTTCTAAATCTTGCCTCTGTTCCATTCATTCCCCCCCCCCCCGCACCACCTCCCCCCCCCCCCCCCCGCCCGCCTTCCGCAACCCCCTCCCCCCCGCCCCATCGCTCCCACCCCCCACCTCCCCCAAAATCTTCATTTTACCTTCTATGCCTTTGGCCATTAACATGCTGCATTGTCTCTGTGGACAGCTATTAACTGGTTTCCCTGGTTTCTGTGACTATTATTCATCTTTCATTCCCTTACCCTGCGGCATAAATATCTCCCACTTTCTATGCCTTTTAGCTTTGACAAAGGATCGTCTGGACTCGAAACGTCAACTCTTTTCTCTCCTTACAGAAGCTGCCAGACCTGCTGAGATTTTCCAGCATTTTCTCTTTACGTGTCACCACTTTATTTTTTATCTTCTGAGGGAGCTCATTTTGTTGTCTCTGCAGCTAATTCTGCTGCACTGCATTCTGTCTCAGCAGCTCATATTACTGCACCGACTCTCGTGATGCTGTCTCAGCAGTTCATTTGCTCGAACACATCATTCAGTGCTGCAGTTTGGCTCCTTCCAGTTTCAGCATAACCTTCAGCTAACACCGTTACAACCTCACACAGTTTATAAATAACCACGTATGCACTGTAATTGACTGTAAGAAGTTGAGGATCAGGAGGTCTGGAGTCTTTCTCTGGCAGTAACTCCGGGAAAGTTCTGGGTGTTCTTCCTCCATTACAGCAGCCGTGGCATCACAGGCCTCCCCCTCCCAAACCACTTGACCACCCTGAACATCTGTATCAATGTCAAATAACTCATCAGGCTGCAAGGCTTCCCCTCGTCTGCAATAGCTTCAGTGTTGTACTGCTGTGATGTGCCGGCTTCCTTTACACCACCAGCAGGTGTTCGTGGTGCAGCCTGACACTCAGCCGTATCCCGTTGTGTTATAACCATGTTATCTGTGAAAGTTGAAGAAAACATAATTATGTTTCCATCATGGTAACTGTTGTGTATACAAGTAATCAAATGGCATTTTATCTTGCCTAAACGAAACCCAATATCGCCTCCGCCACGTACTCTGGGGGTTGAAAAACCCAGCAGGTCCCAAGCATGTTCCTCCTGTGGAATGAGCTCCTTAATGCATGCCAGTCTGCTTCTATTCAGCGAACTCTCCCAGGCATTATGTGCCTTTTTGCCTGCAGAAAGAAATTGAAATGACTTTAAACATTCTTGCTATCAACCTGTAGGTCAGCAACGGCTAAAATTAATTGGACCCGGGACCATGTTCACAATCTCCACGGTAACTGCATTTTCTGACCCTCTTCAGGTTTGTAAGGAGACGACTATTTACACAGCTTCAGAGGTCTCCATTGTTTTTAAAGTTTTCGACCCTTCTACAAATCTGTGAGGAGACAGAACTATTTGCCATACTAAATGCAGACTGAAATCCTTACTTTGAGAGAGATTTTATTAAGTTTTAATTTTTCATTAAAAATGCTGCGTACTGTGGTGAACGCATCACGTCATTACGTTTATTGCGACAATGCTCCATAGTCCTTGGCACTTCACTATCTGCAGACACCAAGGTTGCAATTTTCTTCCAAGACAGAGTTTGCATTTGCCTTATTGGTTTTGATTTTCCATTCCTCAAAATTTGAACTTTCCTCTGTTTCACTTCGTGCATTATATTTTCAAAATCATGTTCAGAGAAGTTTTGAGTTCTCTTTTTCCCAGCAAACTTTTCAGTGGCCATGTTCTAAATTAAAACACACAAACACCTCGAAGCATGCCAAGCATAAAAAAAAGTTACATAATAACAATACAATGCAGATTTTGGGTGACACGGTGGCACAGTGGTTAGCAGTGCTGTCTCACAGCTTCAGGGAACTGTGTTTAATTCTGGACTTGGGTGACTGTGTGGAGATTCCATGTTTTCCCTGTGTCTGAGTGGGTTTCCTCTGAGTGCTCTGGGTTTCTCCCACACTCCAAAAATGTGCGGGTTATTTAATTTGCCATGCTAAATTTTCCCTTAGTGTCACTGGATTAGCAACATAAATTCATAGCGTTATGGGGATGGGGCCTGGGTGGGATTGTTGTCGGTGCAGGCCTGATGGGTCGAATGACGTCCTTCTGCACTGTAGCGCTTCTATGGATGAAATGTTCCAGTTGTGTTCGCCCTGAAAACGGCAAAAGCCCCGAGGTCAATGGACATTTGTACTGTCTGCCCCTCATCTGCTGGAGGGGTGGAGCTGGAAAATTCGCCCTTATGCTTCTATGACTCTAAATAGTGCTGTTCTCAAGTTGAGTTTGTGAAGTTGCAATTTGAAGTTTGTAAAGATGGGAAAAAATGCAAAAATGCTCGATAGAGAAAAAGCATTGCGTCATCCTTGAATGCTGCTGCTTGCTTTCAGTATTTGGAGGTTTAAAGTACAAATTACATAAAGAGTGCAAGCTGAAACATTTGTATCGAAAAGTAAGGCAGTATTCTTGAAAGGACAAGGACTTTTAAAAATCTTTAGCTGAAACAATTTACAGCAGGCATTCAGCTGCCAGGAACACATAAAAATTGAATTTGATTGTGTTGACAACATCAGGCCAATCCTATTGTAGGAAAATTGATAGGTCATCGCAGGTATGAAAGAGTGTGCAGGGGGAAAAACAAGAGGGCAACAGAACACCCCGCTCTCAAACTTCGAGAGGGAGAGAGCAGATCTCGACTCTGCCAGCTTCAGATATCGTTTAAGAGAACGCACCATCTAACTATCAAAATGTAGCAAATAGGAAAGAACTTACACACACAGGAATCAACAGAGAAACTCTAAATGATTCTACAATCCACAAACCTGATTGTATTTTGAGAATGACTGAATTCTATTATTATATATTTTTTGGTGAATGAATAAGTATTGTATTTATTTGAACAGCATTCCATTAGAATCTTACTTTATTTGGTATGTCACTTGTTTAGTTAAAGGTCCCTGTTAGTTAAATAAATAAACTAAGTGTTCTTTTTGAAGTTCGTGTCAGGTATTTCTGTTAGTTAATCACTCAAGGTTAACGAAGAACAGTTCACGCCTTCCCATACACTTTTAACAGATTACGAGGTGAGGTATTTATCTTTGGAAGAGTCAACCTCCGCATCGTTACAGTACTTTCACACATTTGAAACAAATAAAACATTTATTTATACATGTTAAATAATAGTCATGTTCAATAATTAAAATGAATTTTAAAAATACAGTTTGAATGTTCCAATCACTGCTTAAAAGATATTAACTGCTTAAACGAAATAGCAAAAACAATGAAATACAAATAGATACTTTTATAAGAACATGGTTCCCTTTTCAATATAAATCTGCCTTTCGGAGCCTGGACATCAATGGGCGTTCTCAGGTTTACCGCGTCATAAGGGGCGTGGTTATTAATCTCTTGTGACGCGCTGGGCCTGGTCAGATTACTTCGCTGTGGGTCCGAGGCTTCCACACACATCCGTATTTTCGGCGGAGCGGCTCAGGAAACGTCAATGCGCATTTTAAAATATATTTTTGGCACACCATACATTTCGACCGGCGATCGGAATTTACGGGCGGATACTACCTGAAACCACCTCGCAGGTATGTCTGCTGCTCTGCTCGCTGAGTCCAGAACAAAACAAAATTTGCCAATAATCAGGCGTAAATCCCGACCCAACATTGTGGCAGGCAGGCGAAGCTAACTCTGTTCCTTTTATTAGCATACAGCTGCTTTGTCACAACGTTTGCAGGAAAAGACTGGATCGGAAGTTGGAATGTGACGCGTTTTCAACGTGCATGTCTGTGCATCGTATTGTTCCTTCGGTATTGTTCCGCTGCACATGTATAATCTCCATAGGTTAGCATTTGGTACAAAAGTTATGGCCCAAACTTCAAGTTGACCATGGCAACATTCGGACAAATAGGATCATAGAAACATAGGATAGGAACAAGAGCAGGAAATTCAGCCGTTGGAGTCCACTTTGCATTCCCAGAAGCTTGGCTGCTGGTAAGCTCAGGCAGTTAGCTCTGAAGTCACGAATTTAATCTCAGTACTGGTCAACAATTCTTGCCCATTTGAAATAGGCGTGTTACATCTCGTTGCCATTGGTTAATGTGCCATTGCATGAGGCTTTCTACCAGTGACTCGTACTCCAGTTGCATATTATGTCAACGGGGAGGTTATGACGGAGCTGGATAAAATGCTCATTAGGCTGAACACTCGATCCCAGGTTTTCCCTCTTCTCCTCAATATTTCAGTTTTCTACCCTTTGCCAATTGCTTTGTCTCTTCAGCTCACACTAAAGTCTCCTCATTTCCACACATTAAACCAAAGTTCTGCCATTTAACGTAAGTCCTTGCTCATGTTTGAAAGATTCATTTGAATTGAGTTCCGAAAGTTGATAAAGAGAAAATGTGAACATACGATAGGAACAGAATTTTAAACCATGTCGTCGAGAAACAGGCCGAGGTACTGCTCAGATTCTAACTTACGATCTCCTGTTTATTAGAAAGACACTTTTAACCACTGACACATGGAGTCAGTTAACAAGCGAGCATTGGAATGCATTATTTGGAATTGTATCCCACTATGTCATGTGTTACGCACTGTGCGATAGTGCAATTGAGGCGGAAGGTCAGCCAGGAAGTTCTGAAATATTAGAGTAGCTGCTCCTATTTCTGATTATCTTAGAGACATTACTCAGAGAAAACACCAGAATTATCTTGACCTTGGAGTTTTTCACTCGTGGTACTCCTGTTTGTTTGAGATTGTATTCGGATCTCAAGTTCCATTATGCTAGAATCGTATAATCATGTATGGGTACAGCATAGAAGGAGGACTGTCTGTCCATATTCTCTGTGATGGCTTTCTCATGGAGAAATTTACCCAGTGTCAATGCGGCGCCTTCACCCTTAACCGTGTAATTTTTTTTTTCCTTTTCAAGGATTCTCAAATTTTCTCTTTGCTTCTGTATAGAAGTATGCAGGTTGACCTGTTCGTGGTTTAAATTTTGTTAAGGTCAATTGTTTGGTTAAAAAACTGAGAAACTGTTAAGAAAGAGTCGCATCGTAACTTGATTTTGCCGCTGATAGACAGAGAATGATTTCTGGCCAAAGTTAGGAAAATCTTTATGCGTTCGCTTAAAATCGAGGAATTTGTTTTTGAAAATGCCGTTGCAATGCAGTGAAGATGCTGTTCTTAAGTTTCTCCTACTTTCACTGAAGTCTTCATTATTTGTTTTCCCTGTCGTTCGAGCACTTTCAGCCAACAGCAGCGCTCAGACAGGGACTGGCACCCAAAATTCTCAGGTTAAAAATCGGGTGTTGGACTGACGAAGCTACCCAGGCCCAGGGTAGGAGATTTCGCAGGGCTCTCTGCACTGTTTGATGAAAGGCATCAGAGACTTTTATTTAGTTCTTTAATAGTTCACCCTCTCCAGCGCATTTCCCTCACAGACAAACCGGCAAACTCATTTGGGCATCATTTCACAAACCCTCTAACTTCCACCAACGACTCGCTTCATACTAATGGCGTGAAATCGGACAACTGTTGTTATCCAGGTATCTGCACTGGGCCTTCACAGCTTTGAAGTTGCATTAATTTCAAGGAGTATTCTTAATTTGCCGAAATTGAAATGGGAATCCACAAAAGCACAACGCTGGATTTCACAAGTGGCTAAAGAATTTCTAATAGTATTCGTTGAGGCAGAGTGTTAACAGCAGACATCGGGAGCTACATTCCCAATTTTGCCAATCACAAATTGTGGGGGTCCATCTTAATGGAAAATCAAGGCCTTTTACCCGACCAACTCTGCCCTGCAAAAGAGCGAACAAAACAAACCATTTAAAAAATTCAAAATTCAAAAATTCGTCGCTGTTTGGCCACTATTTATTGCCTATCCCGAGTTGCTCTTGTGAAGATGGTGGTGAGCTGCCTTCTTGGAACGCCATGATGCGAAGATGCCGGCGGTTGACTGTGGTAAACACCGTAAGTAGTCTATCAACACCAGGTTAAAGTCCAACAGGTTTATTTGGAAGCAAAAGCCACTAGCTTTCGGAACAGGCTGTCCCTTCGTCAGGTCGGTAGGAGTTCTGAGAAACTTCTGAGAGAACTCCCACCCACCTGACGAAGGGACAGCCTGTTCCGAAAGCGAGTGGCTTTTGCTGCCAAATAAACCTGTTGGACTTTAACCTGGTGTTGGTAGACTTCTTACTGTTCTTGAAACGCTGCAGTCCATGCGCTGTGGCTTGAGCCACAATGTGGTTCGCGAGGAAATTCCAGGATTTTGACACAGTGACAGAGAAGGAACAGCGATATATTTCCAAGTCAGAATGATGAGTTGTTTGGAGGGGAACTTGCAGGTCGTGATGTTCCCAAGTATCTGTTGCCCTTGTCCTTCTATATCGAAGTGGTCGTGGGCTTAGAAGCTGCTGCCTCAGGAAACTTGGAGAGATCGTGCAGTGCACCTTGCAGATAGCACACACTGCTCCTACTGAGCGTCTGCGGTGGACAGAGTTGATGTTTGTTGATGTGGTGCCAATCAAGCGGGCTTCTTTGTCCTGGATGGTGTCATGCTTTCTGAGTGTTGTTGGAGTTGGATCGATCCAGGTAAGTGGAGAGTATTCCACCTCCTGACTCCTGACTTGTGCCTTGTAGATGGTGGACAGGTTTTGGCGAGACATGTGGTGAGTTGTTCACCGCAGCATTCCTAGATTCTGACCCGCTCTTGTAGCCACAGCGATTATGTGGCGATTCCAGTTGAGTTTCAGGTCAATGGTAACTCCAAAGATGATGATAGTGGGAGATTGAGTGATGGTAACACCATTGAATGTTAAGGGGCAGTGGTTAGATTGTCTCTTTATTGGTGATGGTAATTGACTGGCATTTCTGTGCCGCGAATATCAATTGCCACTTGTTATCACAAGCCTGGATCTTGTCCAGATAATGTTGCATTTGAACATGGAATGTTTTAATGTCTGAGGAGCCGCAAATAGTGCTGAACATTGTTCAATCATCAGTGAACATTCCTACTTTTGACCATATGAGGGAGGGAAGGGCACTGATGAAGCAGCTGAAATGGTTGGTCCTAGGACACGACCCTGAGGTTATCCTGCAGTGATGAGATGACTTACCCCCACAACTAAACCATCTTCCGATTACCCAGGTATGACACTAACCAGCGGAGTGTTTCCCCGTTGAAACCCATTGATTCCAGTTTTGGTAGGGCTCCTTGATGCCACACTGGGATGAATGCGGCCTTGACGTCATGGGCTGTCAATCTCACCTCATCTCTGGAAGTCAGCTGTTTTTTCCATGTTCTAACCAAGGCTGTAATGAGGTTAGGAGTGGAGTTACCATGACGAAACAGAAACTGGGCGTCACAACAGGTTACTGCTGAGCAGGTGCTGCTTGTTAGCACTGTTAATGACCCCTTCCATCACTTTGCTGATGACCGAGAGTAGACTGATGGGACGATAATTGGCCGGGTTGGATTTGTCCTGCATTTTCTGTACAGGACAAAGCTGGGTAATTTTCCACATTGTCAGGTAAAAGCCAGTGCTGTAACTGTACTAGAAGAGCATGGCTAGGGGAGTGACAAGTTCTGGAGCACGAGTCGTCAGTACTATTTTGGGACTATTGTCAGGGCCCATTGACTTTGCCGTATCCAGTGCCTCAAACCGTTTATTGATATTATGTAGAGTGAATCGAATTGGCTGGAGAGTGGTGTCTGTGATGCTGGGCCCCACTGGAGGAGGCCGAGATGGATCATATGCTTCGCACTTCTTTGCACTGATGTGCTGGACGCCTCCATCTATGAGGATGGGGATGTTGCTCTCAGTAATCGAAGGTAATTATTCCAAATTGCCGGTTTGGCACGCAGCTACAAAGTTGGATAACTTATACATAGAATCACATTCTTCCCAGAGTTATTTCGAGGCCGTTGTGCTTTAAGTCCCTGCATTGTCCAAACGGGCTGAGGCACAGGTGAGCTTTGAACTCAGGACTATAAACATCGAAACATCATTATTCACATAATCGCAGTGCTGTATGATGGTGAGAATTTAAAACTTTCATTTGGAAGAGAGAGTTTCTGAGCAGCTTTATGAAGATAGAAACATTCAGGCATCTCTGGGGGGAAAAAAAAAACAAATCCTTACAGCTCGTTGGTAACCTGAAGTTTTGATTTTGCAAATCCAATCGTTCTGAAGTCCCAGCTTGTGCGCTATCAGTCAGCAGAAAAGAATGCAGAATTCTTAACTCACTGAATAAAAAACAACGTGATTATAGTCGGGAAACTTCAATTAAACAGAATATGTTGGGGATAAAGATCAGAATGTTTGGCAGCATCTGATGAGCGAGATTCAGAGTTTACCTTCTGCATCCTTACAGATCTTCTTCAGAGCTGCTGCCAGGCTGTTGATATTTTCCAGCATTTCCTGTTTTGATTTTTGATTTCCAGCATCCACAGTATTCTGTTTGCTTTATCCCTAATAAATCTACGTAACTGTGCACAGGATGGTGAATGACATTGATACATTAAATCAGATATTGTGACATGAGTTAGATTAAATTTGTATTTTTCAATCTGGTATTCAATTATTTGCTCTGGGCTTTTTTCTCGTGAGATTGACACAGTTCCTTTGAATCATATAATTGGGATTTAGGCGCTGTTGTCAGCTGGACTGCGTTGGAGTGAGATGGAAACTCTTTGTTTCTCTGCTGCTCTGTCGGAATGTTATATTAAAAATATCTCCCTGAACCTAGGACCAGAGTGTTCCTGAATACTTTTGCTGTCTGAACATGTGGAACTGATCAGCAGTCTGTGTCTATGTGAGTGATTTTGTGGCTACTGTGTGTGAGAAGGAGCTGCCTGCATTGTTCCTTGTATATCAGGTGGAGGGTGGAAAAAAGAACAACATGGAAATTCTGTGGATGGGGTCGAGGGCAGGAGAGATTTAAAGATATTTGTGATAGTATTGGCGTGAGGTCAGAGAGAGGGAATGCGAGTGGTAAGGGAACAAAATTGGCGGGAATGAGTGCAAGATTGTGGGAAGAAGAATATTTATTGCCGAAACCAAAGAAAAGGAAAGATGAGAGATTACAAAAGAGAAATTCAGACAAAATTATGACAGAAACTTTTGCTTCTATTACTCTGTACTGCTATAACGTCGCTGTTTACAAGATGCACGTTTATGTGAGACTATTATTGAATTGTGGCTTGTTTTGTCATTACTAATCTATTATTGCTGGTTCCTCTTTGTTTGAAAGAATACTCTTTTCGCCAACTGTCCTGAATTCGATTTACAGATTTGACAGGTAATCCCATTCAGCCCAGTTCAGGTGACACAGCCAGATTCTGTATTCAGGCACACAAATGAATATCGCCTGATTGTTGGTGTGAAAGCTCCTCCGTCTCAGAGAAACTCATATCCTGGGATCTTTGAAAAACAATGTTTCTGACTCTGCCTGTCGTGGATACACAATCTTTATCAGCACGTCTCCCACATATCAACCCATTTGAAATATCAAGGTCAATTTTGTGTGCTGTATTTCAATGTAATGAAAAAAGTCTCTTCCTTTGAAACTGCAGTTTCCCATCTGCCAAGTGGCGACATTAACTTCGAACTGGATGAGGAATGTCATAATGGAAAAAAACAAGACTAAATATATTCAGGGTTTATACCAGCGTTAGCAGCTTCGTATCACTCTGAGGGGATAACCCCAATCCTCTCAGGAATTAAGCACTAATTGTGGGACTGGAGGGCTGCGGGCTTCTCGCAATTATCTTGGAGTGAGACTAGAAAGTTGACACGGTATCTTCACTCAGTGAACTGAATGTGTTTTCATCCCATTTGGTGACATTTAATGGCCATTGACCGACATGTCGACAGATTTGTTGAATCGCAGAAAGTGAATTGTCATATCGCACAAACAGGCACCGATGCAAGCATTCCTCATTACTATAGTGGTTAATAACCCGCCTTAGCATAAGGAGACCAGGATTCATTTCATCCAACGGGCTGAACTTTAAACACAAAATGGAAGGCAGACTTCCAAATGGTAATCATTCACATATGGAAAATGGGCAGGGCAGATGAATCTCGGAACAAGAATTAGACGGACTCGAAAAGTTAACTCTGTTTCCTTTTCTGCAGATGTGGCCACAAGTGATGAGTTTTTTGAGCATTTTTCTGTTTATGTTTTAGTGCAGATGATGATAGTGCATCTGTCACAGGCAGAGTCATGGGCAGTCATAGAATCATACCGTGCAGGAGAGTCTCATCGGCCTATTGAGTCTGCAACGACAAATGAGAAAAATCTGACCTACATATATAATCCCATTTACGAGTACTTGGCCAATAGGTTTGAAAGTTTAGACTTGCTCGGTACTCATCTAGACACTTTAAAAAAGATTTGAGACAACTCGCCCCCATCGCCCTCCCAGGCACCGCAATCCAGAACTTAGCCACCTGCTAGGCAAAAAGGTATATCCTCGCTCCCCCACCCCAGCCCCCACACCGCCCCCTCACCCGCCCACCCCCGAAACCTCCTGCCCCTCATCTTGAACCTTTGTCTCATCGTGATTGACCCTTCATCTAAGGGGAACAGTTGCCTCCTATCCAGTCGTTCATGTACCTCATAATTATGTACACCTCAATCAGGTCGCCACTTAGTCATCTCTGCTCAAACTAAAACAACCCAGGCCGATCGCACTCTCTTCATAACTTAGAAGTTCCATGCCAGGCAGGATCGTGTGAATCTGCACCCTCTCCAGTACAATCACATTCTTCCTATAATGTGGTAATCAGAAATGCATGCAGTACTCTCACTGTCGCCTCACCAAAGTTCTATGCAATTCCAACAGGAACTTGCAGCGAGCCGAGGCAGAAATGGCAGGTCAGATGTTAAAGATCAGAATTGAAAACATTCAATGACTTTTCACTTGATTTTGTGATTTATTCGACTGAATTGAGGCAGATAAAGAAAACAACAGATTCCAGAGTGCAGAGGAACGAACTTGAGAGGGCTCTCTGAGGTTTGAAATGTAATTACTGACTGGTCATGAAAGGTCCATCATTGAAGCGATACGAGATTTGTAGATGCAGCTCATAGTGTTGGAAGAAACATTTCCATTGCTGTTTAACACACCTTCCAATTATAACGTGTTATTGCACGTGATCAGAATTTTCCTGCCTTGCGGCTGGGGATCTGGGTCCAAGTAAATCCCAGTGCTTCATATATTCCCTGAACAGGAATTGAAAGAACTGCCGTAATATGATTTTCTTCAAGATTCGTGGTATTAATGGCGGAGGGGTGTGGGGGGCGGGAGAGGGGGCGGGATAATTCAAACGATTTTGCAATCTCAACATCTCTGTGGAGATTCTGGAAGGTATAAATCAATGCACAGTGAACTTCAAATCGGACAAATCGTCTGCTGCAAAAAGGGACAAGTTCATCTGAACACAAAATGCATCGACCAATTCAATGGATCAGGAAAGTATTCTACATGGTCCTTGCCATATTTGGTGTTCCTGGTACGTGTCTAAACCTAATGTAGCTGTTTACCTTTTCGTATGAGCTAGTTTTTGCAATTAAACTGAGAAAAGTAATGTTACATTCGTTGGTATGGTCACAGTTCTGCGGACACTTAGTTAATAATATAATTATGTTAATTACATTTGCTGTGTCATCTGTGCAGTTGTATTGTGTTGTCCCATCGGAATCATTAGAATGCTCTGTTCTGTTGAATAAACTCTCCAAGCAAGAAACTGTCTTGAGTGGAAGGTTTTATTAGGATTATCTGTCCATTTAGAATACTATTGAACATGGTCACAAAATGAGTACCTGGTATTATTTGTGCATCATCAATTTGCCCCCACCAAAGGTGTCTTTTGTGATTTGGGGACAACAGCTATACCTAAAACTTTAATTGAGCTATAATTCAGCTTTCTATATAGGTTAATATAACGTCTCTTCTTTTAGTGACCGTCACATAGAGATAATCCTATTTTGGTCACAATTGCACTGTCTCATTAAACTTCATTTACGCATCTGTAGCACCAGACAACAGTGGTCTGAGCTGGATTCAGTTCTCCCACCTGAGGTAATGGCTCCATAGTAGGAGAAGTGGACCATACCGCGAGAAGGATCTCCTAATGCAGAATGTGATCCAAGCTGAAGATGAGTTCCTATCAATGGAGTGGTAGGAGGCAGGCATAGATCTCCAAATGAACATTTGTTTTTGCTTTCTCGTGAAAACATTTTACATCATGATCCGTCCCTGGGGAAAGTCTGCAGCTCACTCTCATGTGACATGTGTTAAACCTGGAATTGGACGTGTCAGAGGCAGGCTGAGATCATTGTTCAGATGCTCTTGCCAGTGATCTGATTCCAACCCACATATTTGTGATGCTATTTTCTTTTCTGATGAGTTTTGGGAAATATTTTTTTGAGTAATTCCCTTTCTCTCTCTTACAGTTAATGTAGTGGCAATTGTGATTCTGTGTCGTGGAAAGTGCGACCTCTCCGCCTGCACAACTCGCTACCTCGTGGCCATGGCAGTGGCAGATCTCCTGGTCATTATCACTGAGGTTATACTGAACCGAATCGATGATTATTATTTCCCACTGAATTTCCTGAAAATCACCTCTGTGTGTAGAGTTCGCTATGTTATGCTACGGGCAGCCTCAGACTGCTCTGTCTGGTTCACAGTCACTTTCACTTTTGATCGATTTGTCGCCATTTGTTGTCAGAAGTTAAAATCTAAATATTGCACCAAGAAGACTGCATCCGTGGTCCTAGGAACAACTGGCACTTTACTGTGTTTAAAAAATATTCCCATCTACTTTCGATTTAAACCAAGAATGATTATTGACAATGTACCATGGATTTGTAGTAATAAGCCTAGTTATTTCAAAGACCCTCGATGGATTGGATTTCGATATTTTGAGAAAGTTTTAACACCATTGCTCCCGTTCAGTTTAATTTTGTTACTCAATGCTCTAACAGTTAGACATATTCTAGTAGCCAATAGAATCCGTAAAGGACTGAGGGGTCAGAGCAATGGAGACAATCACAGTGACCCAGAGATGGAGAGCAGAAGGAAGTCTATGATTTTACTCTTCACCATATCGGGCAGTTTCATACTCCTCTGGTTTGTGTATGTTTTATATTTTTTTGACGTTAATGATCACTTAGATGATTATTCTTCTTACAACTTTAGACAAGTCGCATACATGCTGCGGAATTTAAGTTGCTGCACAAACACACTGATTTACGTGGTGACTCAGTCCAAATTCAGAGAGCAGTTGAAGAACATAGCGAAATATCCATTTACATTACTTGTCAAATCAATAAAGAACAGAGCCGAGTGCAGCTCGAATATCCCGTGCTAAGTGGCAAGAACACAGGAGGACCAGAGGGAAAGGGCCTGGAGCAGCAGGAAACATCTCAAATATTTCAACGACGATGCAGAGGGAACACGGAGAGAGGGATCGGAACAAAATTAACAGCAGGTATCTTATACTGAGAAGAACAGTGCGTCAGGAGCAAGGACAGACATTCAGAGGACCAGACTGAAATGAGCAGAAGCAATTCGACACAATACTGTGCCGTGGGACAAACGCAGACAAACTTTCGGATGACCTGCAGTAACTCTGCAGTCGTAGTCAAACAAAGCAAAAGGCAGTGGAACAATGGTGAGGGATGGCATCGGGATCCCAGGAAGTAAATTGGCAGGAGGAATCAGCGGACAGGAAAGCAGTGACCAAGGGACAAGAGTTGACATTCGGAGGAGCGTACATTAAGAAGCCAGGTGGATAGTCAGAGAAAAGGCCTGAAGGTTAGAAAGGGATGCAGCCGACCCTAGATCTCTGCTAGGTCGATTCCCAGCTCCTCACATCCTGTCAATAAAATAGCGTTAATTCAAAGGAAAAACGCTGTGATGCTGGAAAACACCTGTTGACAATGTATAATTTGTCAATCTAGTTAGTAACTAATAGCACCAATTTATTGAATCTCTGGCCATCGCGATTCTCCAGATTCATCACTGGAATCTGCCTTTCTCTCTCTCACCAGCTCCCGCCACCCCGCCCCCCCCCCCCATCTCCTCCAACAATGTAGGCTATTGATAGGTATCTTCGTGGTCACATCTGGACAAGTCCAGCCAGGGGCACGGGTGGGCAGCAGAGACCTGCGGAGGAGTTTGCTAGCAAGGGTGGGGTAGTGGCAGAGGAAGAGCTCAGGGAAATCGAGGGAAGAAAAAGTGTGTTTATTTGGAGGAGACTATTGGCCTTAGTTGGTGAATGATCGCCAGCCCCACCCTCTCCCTGGAAAATGTTTCTGGTTTCCCCTGTTTTCCGGTGTGAAGACAGCTGATAGTTGGCCCAGGATCGTATAATCGCAATGCCATCTTTTACATCTCAACAACGCCGCCTGCCTATCTCCCTCTTTCAGTGTCTTCGCTGTGGTAACCCTCGTCCATTCCATTGCTTCAGCCAGACTCGACTATTCCAACACAATGCTGCCCAGTCTCCGGCTTCCACCCTCCATAACCTCGGCTGCATCAAACTCTGAGTAAAATGCCACTGAATCCCATTTTACAAACATTCTCTTCACTCACAACGCTGTATGGCTATTCAGCCCCTTAATCCCGCTCCACCATTCAATTAGATCGTGGCTGATCAGTGGTCAAACTCCATGTACCTGCCTTAGGCCCATATCCCTTGATGCACCTACACAATAAACATTTGTCTATCTCATACTTAAACCTAACAATTGAACGATGGTCCACTGCCGTTCAAGGAAGAGAGTTCCAAACCGCCACCATTCTCCGCGTGTAGAAATGTTTCTAACATCTCTCTCGAACGGCTTGGCCATAATTTGTAGATTATGGTCCCTGGATCTAGAGTCCTCAACAAGTGGAAACAATTTATCCTTATGCATTATGTCCTTCCTTGTAAATATTTTGTAGACTTCACCTCTCAACTTTCTGGATTTGAGAGGGTAAAGGCATAATTTTCCTAATCTCTCCTCTTAACTTAACTCCTGAAGTCCAGGTATCATTCGTGCATTGGGCACCCTCCAGAATGGCACGGTGGCACAGTGGTTAGTGCTGCTGCCGCGGAGCTCGAGGGACCCGGGTTCGGTTCCCAGCCTTCGTTGACTGTATGTGTGGACTTTGCACGTTCTCCCCAAGTCTGTGTTTGTTTCCTCTGGGTGCTGCGGTTTCCTCCCACAGTCCAATAGACGTGCTGGTAAGGTACATTGACCTGGCTAAATTCTCCTTTATTGTATCAAAACAGACGCTGGAGTGTGGTGTGGCTGGAGCATTTCCACAGTAACTTCATTGCAGGGTTAATGTAAGCTTACTTGTGACACTAATAAATACATTTAAAACAATTATTTCCTTAGGTGTGGTTCCTAAACCTGCTCACAATATTCTAAGTGGGGACTAACTAGAGATTTTTTTTACAACTGCAGCATGACAGCTGCATCCCTATTCTCGAGCCCTTTAGATATGAAGACAAGCGTTCTTTTGGCCTGCTTTACTACTATCTGCTCCTGTTGGTGGTACTTTAATGAGCAAGGCACCTGAGCTCCCAAATCTCGTTGGACATTCACTGAATTTAAATTTGTCCCTTCTAAAATAGTACCCTCGTCTATCCTTTATCGATCCGAATTGGATAACCTCGCAGTTGTATGGATTCAAATCCATTTACCACAGCTTAGCCCATTGACCTATTCTATCAAAAAGTTGTTGCAGCTTTATGATATCCTCATCACTATCTACAATGCTGCCCAATTTTCTGTCGTCCACAAATTTGGATATTTGAGATTTTATGCCATTATCTAAGCAGTTAATGCATATTGTAAATAACTGAGACCCCAAGATAGATCCGTGCGGGACGCCACTATTCAAATCCTCCCAATTTGAGTACTTACATGTTGCTACAATTCTCTGTTTTCTGTTGCTCAACCAATTTCCTATCGATGTCAGCTGCAATTCCATCAGCTTCCGCCTGAGCTACCAATCTCTTGTGCAATCTCCCCAGAATCTATAATCGACTTTATAGCAGTAATCTGCTCTATACTGAACAATACTTGATAACTCTGTAAACCACTGCATTCCCTTCAACTCTTCCCATCTCTGCAAACTGCTTCAGCCCTCCAATGCCCCCTACCTCTTTAAATTCCATCAGCCATTACGACGCTTCCTGTCCCTGCATCCACTTGAACAAGTAGCAAACTGCATACTTGTTTATCCTGCCTCACCCCTTATAATCCGATAGGATATTTGTTCACCGAACAATGTTCCCTCGTATTTTTCAGTTTCTTAACCACTCCACCAATGTAGCTTTGAGCTCATTGACTGAATAACTCTGACATTCTACCTGCAAGCCACACAACCCCTCTCTTTCTGTCATGTAACAGACTCCTGAAGAATCGTCTCACGATCTCCATGGCTTGGCGTAAATAATTTGTTTGATAACACATCTGTGATGAGGATGGAATATTTGACGACATGAAAGGAATTAAGTCAACCTTTTTTCTGTCCCCGTCCATTTTCTATCTCTCTCTTTATCCCACGCTTTCCAATTCTACTTGTCTCAAGCCTTCTTTAGATACCTTCCTCAGAAGTCCCTGGACGGTTCATACTTTCATCTTCGCAGCCATCTCACCTGCTTCCTCACTCCCTTTGATACACCTCACCTCTTCCCTTCCCCTCTCAGTACCCTCACCCTTCTCCCTCTCTGACACTATCGCTCTCTTACGCTCTGTGTCTTCGTCACAGCCCTCACCATCCTTGCACATCTCTCACGCTTTCTTGCGTTCCCCACCCCTTTCCTCTTTCCCCTCACAGTCACTTTCTCCAAGCTCTCAATCTCTCGGCATCGCCTACCCCGGTTAATTTCTCTCACTCTCTTCTTGCCATTCATTCCGACTCTTCCTCCCTCCTTCATTCCTTCTCCTCTCCACTTCTCTTTCACAACCCAAACCCATTCATTCTCTTTCCTGCTCCCTTTCTATCAACCCATTCCCACTCATATGTCCCAATGGCTCAAAAATACATTTCACAGAACTTCGCTTGAAATCTAAGGATCCTTTCATCTCCGTAACGTATGAATGGTTCTCTATGAATAAGTAGGTTACTCAATACATAGATCCTGTGCCATTTGAGCGTTGGATGGGACCGTGTAGCTTTACCCTGTATCCGTGATTGACTTGTTCTGGAGTGCTTGAAGAGCCAATGTTCAGGAGGCTTCACTCAGTAACTAAACCTGCTTTGCGCTTGTGATGGAAGTGTCTGATGGGGACTGTGCAACGGAGCCTTATTCCATATTTATTCCTCAGAAAACCCAACCTAATAACTCATAAAAATAATCTCAGGGGTCATTCTTTGCGCTGTGATATATGTATTTATGACATTTCCCACGTTACATTTATGAGATCGTCTGAACTGGAACAAAACTAACATGCAGAGCTGAGAGGGAAATAACTGGTTATATTGGAGATAGGTAAAATACTTGCCAGATTACAACTTGAATACTGTGTGCAGATGTGGTCATCTCATTACAGGAGGTGTGTCATTGTATTGCAGAGGGAACAGAGGAGAGTTACGAATACGTTACCAGGAGTGGAATAATGCAATCATTTTATAATTTAATTTAATGGTTAAGCTCTATATCTAGTCTTTAATTTTAAAATTAGCTGAAAGTTACTCTTCAGGTTGTGAGAAATGGAGTATACTTTAACTTTCTCCTCTCTGAGGCTGAACGTGCTCCACTCAGCAAAGGACTCAGCTTCATACCCTTACGTTCTCTACGAATTTTGGGCGTGACATGATGCTGAACTCTTCTGCCACTGCCTTCGCCTCCATGCTCCCTTCTTTGAACAGGAGGCCTCCTTCGTTCAGCAGCTTCTTTCACCCACCTACAGCATTCTCCCTCCACCTGGACCCCTTATTCTGGCATGTTACTTGCTCTTGAACTTTTAATTGAAAACTGTTGGAGTGGCATCGTCTGGTTCAATTTCTCTGCTCATCACATCCACTCAAATTTGTCTCCTTCCGAATTGGCTGCACTTTGATCTCTCATGTCCAACCCTGGCATTTTAATTAACCTCACCGACAAAGGTCTGCCTGAATACCGTCTATCTAGCAGAGGCTGAGCACCAGCTCTCGGACAATACTTCCTACCTCCCCTTAGACCATGATCTCCCATTGGACTATGACCCCACCTCCGAATATCGTGCCAATGTTTCCAGGGCTGTCACTGAGTATATCATCTCCGGAGATCTTTCCTCCAGTGTTTCCAAACTCATAGTCTCCCAGCCCTGGACGGATTGCATCTCCCTCCTTTCCAAAATCCACAAACAAGACTATGCCATTAAGCCTGTCGTGCCAGCCTGTTCCTGCCAAATTGAAATAAATTCATCTCATCTTGAATCCATTCTCTCTTTTCTTGTCCACTCATTTCCCAACTAGATTCTCGTTTCCTCGGAAATCACATCTTTTTTTTATTTATTCGTGGGACATGGGGATAGCTGGCTGGTCAGTGTTTATTGCCCATCCCTAGTTGCCCGAGGGTAATTGAGAGTCAACCACATTGCTGTGTCTCTGGAGTCACATGTTGGCCAGACTGGGTAAGGATGGCAGATTTCCTTCCGTAAAGGACATCAGTGAACCAGATGAGCTTTTCCGACAATCAACAATGGTTTCATGGTCATCAATAGATTCAAAATTCCAGATTTTTTTATTGAATTCGAATTCCATGAGCTGCCGTGATGAGACTCGAACCCGGGTCCCTCAAACATTAGCTGTGTTTCTGGATTAATAAACGAGCAATAATACCACTTGGCAATACATCCCTCTATCAACCACTTTCAGTTCCCGGGCCCAAACCGCCTCTTCCTTGCCATGGATATCCAATTACTTTATACCTCCATTCCCGACCAGAATGGTCTAAGAGCTTTTTGCTTCTCCCTCGCAAAGAGCCCTAAACAACCCGTATCTACCATCTTACTCCTCTGACGGGCTGAACTTTGTTCTCTGTCTGAACAATTTCTTCTTTAACTCATCTCACTTCCTTCAAATAAAATGTGCACTGTCGGCACACACATGGGTCCCAGTTATGCCTGTCTCTTTATGTGGTATGTAGAACATTCCCTGTTCCACCCCTATTCTGGCCTCTTTCATCAGTTCATCAATGACAATTTTGGTGCCGCTTCATGCTATTTTCTGGAACTCAAAAAATACATTAATTTCACTTTCAATTTCCACACCTCTATCACCTTCACGTGGTTCATCTCTGACACTTCTCTCCCCTTCCGTGACATATTAGTCTCAATTTCTGTTAATATGCACCACACCAATACTCATTGCAAGCCTACAAACCCCCACAACTCCCTTGGCTGCAGTTCGTCACAACCCACATTCTGTAAGAGCTCCTTCCCATTTTCTCAGTTCCTTCCCCTCCGCAGTATCTGTTCTGATGCTGCCACTTTCCAAAATGGCGCTATTGATATGTATTCCTTCTTTCTTAACAGTGGTTTCCCACCCATTCTGGTTAAGAGCAGAAGAACATAAGAACTAGGAGCAGGAGTAAGCCACCTGGCCCCTCGACCCTGCACCACTATTCAATAAGATCAAGGTTGATCTTATCGTGGACTCAGCTCCACTTACCCGCTGCTCACCATAACACTTAATTCCTTTACTGATCAAAAATGTATCCATCCTTGCCTTAAAAACATTCAATGAGTAGCCTCAACTGCTTCACTGGGCAGGGAATGCCACAGATTCACAACACTTTGTGTGAAGAAGTTGCTCCTCGACTCAGTCCTAAATCTGCTCCACCTGTATTTGAGCCATGCCCCGTAGTTTCACCCGCCAGTGGAAACAACTCGCCTGCTTCTACCTCATCTATCCCCTTCATAATCTTATATGTTTCTACAAGATCTTCCCTCATTCTTCTGAATTTCAATGAGTATAGCCCCAGTCTACACAGTCTCTCCTCATAAGCCAACCCTCTCAACTCCGGACTCAATCTAGTGCATCCCCTCCAGTGCCAGTGTATCCTTTCTCAAGTAAGGACATCAAAACTGTACACAGTACTCCAGGTGTGCCCTCACCAGCAACTTATACAGCTGCAACATAACCTCACTGTTTTGAAACTCCATCCCTCCAGCAATGAAGGACAAAAATCAATTTGCTTTCTTAATTACATGCTGCACCTGCAAACCAGCATTTTGTGATTCATGCACGAGGACACTCAGGTTACTCTGCACAGCAGCTGTAATTTTTACCATTTAAATAATATCAATGTTGCTGGTATTCCTATCAAAATGGATGAATCACATTTACCGACATTGTTTTCCATCTGCCAGACCCTTGCCCACTCACTTCGACTATCTATATCACTTTGCAGCCTTTCAGCATCTTCTGCACACTTTGCTCTGCCACTCATCTGTGTCATCTGCGAATTTTGACACACAAACCTGATCCCCAACTCCAAATCATCGATGTAAATCGTAAAAAATTGCGGTCCCAACAGAGATCCCTGAGGCACACCACTAGTCACTGATCACCAACCAGAAAAACACTCAGTTTTCCCCCGCTCTTCACTTTCTGTTAGTTAACCAATCCTCTAGCCATGCTAATACATTACCCATAGCACCATGGAACTTTATCTTATACATAACCCTTTGTTGTGGCACCTTGTCAAATGCCTTCTGGAAATACTGATACACCACATCCACAGGTTCCTGAATGTCCACTGCGCATGCAATGTTCTCAAAGAACTCCACCAAATTAGTGAAACATGACCTGCCCTTCATGAACCCATGCTGCGCCTTTCCAATGGGACAATGTATATGCAGATGTCTCGCTATTTATTCCTCTATGATAGATTCAAGCATTTTCCCTACTACAGAAGTTAAGCTAACCGGCCTGTAGTTGTCCGCCTTTTCTCTACCTCCTTTTTTAAACAATGGAGTCATGAATGCCATTTTCCAACCTGCAGGAACTAGCCCAGAATCCTGCGAATATTGGTAAATTACCACTCGTGCAATTGCTATTTCCCTTGCCATCTCCTTTAGTACTCTGGGATGCATTCCATCAGGACCAGGAGACTTGTCTACCTTTAGCCCCATTAACTTGCCCAACACTGCCTCTTTCGTGATAGTGGTAGTTTCCAGGTCCTCACCTGCCATAGCCTTCCTGCCATCAAATTCTGGCATGTTATTTGTGTCTTCCACTGTGACAGTGACACAAAATACCTGTTCAGTGCCTCAGCCATTTTCTCATTTCCGGTTATTACAACACCCTTCTCATCCTGTAAAGGACCAATGTTTACTTTAGCCGCTCTTTTTCTTTTTATGTATTTGTAGAAACATTTGCTATCTCTTTTCATATTCTGAGCTAGTTTACTCTCATTATCCATCTTACTTTTCTTTATAGCTTCTTTCGTGGCTTTCTGTCAAACTTTAAATATTTCCCAATCCTCTACTTCCCCACTAATCTTTGCCACTTTGTATGCATTTTCTTTCAATTTGATATCCTCCTTTATTTCCTTAGATATCCATGGCTGGTTATCTCTTTTTCTACAGTTCTTCCTTATCACTGGCATACACTTTTGTTGAGCACTGTGAACGATCACTTTTCCTCAATGATTCCACCATAAAGTTTTTGCTCCCAGTCTACCTTCGCCAACACGTCCCTCAACCCTCTGTAGTCTCCTTTGTTTAAGCACAAGACATTGGTATTGGATTTTAGCATCTCACGTTCCATCTGTATTTTAAATTCATATTATTATTCATTTCGTGGGACACGGCGTCGCTGGCTGGCCAGCATTTATTGCCTTTATTCTTTTTTATTTATTCTTGTCATCAATTTTTGGCATGTTATTTGTGTCTTCCACTGTGAAGACCGACACAAAATACCTGTTCAATGGCTCAGCCATTTCCTCATTTTCAGTTATTATATCCCCCTTCTCGTCCTCGAAGGACCAAGGTTTACTTTAGCCACTCTTTTTTGTTTTATATATTTTTAGAAACGATTGCCATCTGTTTTTAATCTTCTGAACTATTTTGCTCTCATAATCCATCTTACTTTTCTTGATAGCTTTTTTCGTGGCTTTTTGATGACCTTTAAAGATTTCCCAATCCTCTAGTTTCCCACGAATCTTTGACACTTTTGGCCCTATTTTTCATTTTGATTCAAAGTGCTGAACCTGGGTGTGATTCAGATCCGACTTGTAAACGCTATTCTCAGGCAACCCCATACTCACACAGCCTGAAGAAAAGTCGCAAATCCGAATCACACTGTGGGCGGGGCTTATCGCGCCTGAAACCCTGCTGCTCTGATCGGAGCCTTTAACAGCGCTTGTGCAGTAAAAAAAAAGAAAAACGGCCCCATGCCACATCGCTCCTGGGCAGATTTTTGCGGCTCAGGAGCGATGGCCCCACAGATATTGCCCCACCCCCACAACATAACTGTCCCCCTTACCCACCCACCCACCCCGCTACACAGACCGATCACGACCCTCTGCCTCACTTCCCCCCACCAATCACCCGCAGAGTGGCAGCAGACCACCTGCCCCTGCCTACCCACCCGCCCTCCCACACCAGAGATCCATCTGACCCACCTCCACCCCCCACCACCAGAGAACGATCTGGCCTCCCTCCTCCACCCTCCCACCAGAGAAAGGTCCGGCGTCCCACATCCCCCTATCACCAGAGATAAACCTGAACCGCTTCCTTCCCCCGCCAGAGAAACACCAGGCCCACCTCCCTCCTCCTCCCCCCTCCAGAGAGCGATCTGACTCGCCTCCATCCCCGACCCCACCACCGATCTCAGTTCGAGATTCGCTGAAAGCTCTGAACCTACCTCTTCAGAAGCTGGGGTGACCGAAAAAGACTTTTACCGAGCATATCACGCCGAATCTGGATGGGCAAAAGCGACAGTAAAGGGGGAAATTCACGTAGGTTTGGGTGTCCAGCTCGTTTCGAGCGCCATTCCGTTTGCATCCATTTTTGGGCCTTGGTAAAGGGGGAATTGGTGCAGACGCAAGCGGTGATCGCGCTATTCGCCTCACGCCCGACTTTACTACATTTCGTGCCTGAAAACCGGCGCAACGCAATGGTAAAATCTGCCTCTTTGTACGCATTTTCTTTAAATATGACACCCTCCTTTATTTCCTTAATTATCCATGGCTGATTATCTCTTTTTCTACAGTCCTTCCTTATCACTGATATACACTTTTGCTGAGCACTGTGAAAAGTCCTCCACTTTACCTCAATTTTTCCAACATAATGTTTTTGCCCCAAGTCCACCGTCGCCTTCTCCTCCCTTATCCCATTGTATTCTCCTTTGTTTAAGCACAAACACTGGTATTGGATTTTACATTCTCACGCTGCATCTTTATTTTAACTTCAACAATACTGTGATCTCTTCTTCTGAGAGGATCCCTAACTGTAAGATCATTAATTATTTCTGCCTCATTACACAGAACCAGATCTAGGATAGCTTGCTGCCTTGTAGTTTCCATTACATACTGTTCACTGAAACTATCGTGGATACATTCTATGAACTCCTCCTCAAGGCTGCTTTGACCGACCTGGTTTGACTAATTGACATGTAGATTAAGATTCCCCCATAATAATTGCTGTACCAGTTTTACATGCTTCAGTTATGTCTTTGTTTATTTCTCACTCACCATAATGTTACTATTTTGGTGGCCTAAATACTACGCCTATCAGTGACCTTTTCTCCTTAATATTTCTAATTGCCACCCAAATGGATTGAACGTTTTTTTCCATGGAACCTATATCATCTCTCACTACCACTCCGATGTCATCCTTAAATATCAGAACGACACCACCTTCCTTTCTATCCTGTCTGTCCCTCCAAACAGTCTGATACCCCTACATATTTAACTCCCAGTCGCACCCACCCTGCAACCATGTGTCTGAAATGGCCACCAAATCATACTCATTCACAATGATTTGTGCTGTTAATTCATTTTTCTTGTTTCAAATGCGACAAACATTCAGATAAAGTGCCCTTGAACTAGTTTTTGTTCCTTCTTTTTGAATTCTAATACTTGCATTCATAACATTTCCTGAGTTCTCCTTCCTTTTAGATTTTCTCCTGCTTTTTGACATAATTGGAACATTCGACTGACAGACTAACCTGCTGCTTTGCTTTGTATTCACCGTTATATTTCCGGTAATTTTGCACTTGCCTTCCCCCAAACGGGTTAATTTAAAGTCCTTGTGACCAACCTGTTTATATTTTTCGCTATAGCACTGGTCCCAGGTCGGTTCAGTTGGGACTGTCCCAATGGTTTAGATCCCTCCCGTTCCAATACTGATGCCAATGCCCCGTGAAATGGAATCCCTCTTTCCAGCACCATTCCTTTATCCACGTGTTAATTTCCCTAATTCTCTGAACACTATGCCAATTTGCATGAGGCTCGGGTAGTAATCCTGAGGTTAGAATCCTTGAGAACCTGTTTGTTAGTTTAATTCCTCGTGCTTGCTTGTTCTCAAACGGGTCCACTTTCCTCGTCTTGCCTATGTTGTTTGTCCCAACGTGGACCACAACAACTGGATGCTCCCCATCCCACTCCAATATCCTTTCAGGCCGCTTGATAGGGCTTTCAACAATGTAAGACCCATCCCTCACGCCACTGCTCTCACTCCCTCTCCTCCATGCCAGAGCCATGTTGAAGTCCCGCTGGTCTTTACTTGTTACCCCATCAGCCTCCGCATTCAAAGGATCATCCTCTCATCCTCCCCCATTTTCACCAACTCCAGTAAGATGCTGGAAACTGGGACAACTCCAGCATGATGCCACCACTCATCACATCTTCTCCTCACTTCCCCCTCAGCATTCTGTCCGTTCTCTCCTGGTCCATCCCTCATTGCACCCAACATCTCATCCACAGCCAATTACAACTTTCCATGCAACTGTAGAAGGTACAAGTGCTCCCCCTTTTCCTCCTGCCTGTTCACCATCCCAGGGCCCAAACACGTTTTACAGGTGAAGCAGCACTTCTGATGCACCTCCTTCAATGTGGCCTGTTGCATTCGCTGCCCATAATATTGTCTACCCTACATCAGCGGGACCGAACGGTGTCTGGGTGAGCACTTTGCAGGACACCATCAGTCCGTCCACAAGCAGGACCCTGACCTTCCTGTCACTTGCCATTTGATCACACCACCCTGCTCTCCTGTCCACATGCCCATCCTCGGTCTTTTGCATTGTCCCAGTGGGAAGCGCAATGTAAACTGAAGGAACAGCGACTCATCTTCCCATTGGAAGATTGAACTTTGTGTTCAGCAACTCCAGAGCATGAACTCTCCCCTCCACCTCCACTGCATCTCCATTTATTTCGCTTAATTTCTTCTTTTCATCTGATTCATCCATTTTTGTTATTTTATGCTCATATTTAGATTTTTCTATTTCTGAAATCTCGCTTTACATCTTTCTTCACGCCCATGCCCACTGGGGCTCTTCTGTTGCATTTCGACACTCTGTACCTCTATTCTGCCATTTGCACATTCTGATCTCTTATTGCACGGTCTCGGCTCCATTCCTACAATTATTATCACCATGCAAGGCTTCTCGAAAAAGTGAGAGGACATGGGATCCAAGGGGCTGCTGCCCTGTGGATCCAGAACTGGCTTGCCCAAAGGAGGCAGAGAGTGTGTATGGATGGGTCTTTGTCAAATTGGACATCGGTCACCAGTGGTGTGCCCCAGGGATCTGTTCTGGGACCCTTGCTGTTTGTCATTTTCATAAATGACCTGGATGAGGAAGTGGAGGGATGGGTTGGTAAGTTTGCCGACGACACGAAGGTTGGTGGGGTTGTGGATAGTCTGGAGGGATGTCAGAAGTTACAGAGGGGCATAGATAGGATGCAAGACTGGGCGGAGAAGTGGCAGATGGACTTCAACCCAGATGAATGCGTAGTCGTGCATTTTGGCAGGTCGAATGGGATGAAGGAGTACAATATAAAGGGAAAGACTCTTAGTACGGCAGAGGATCAGAAGGACCACGGGGTCCGGGTCCATAGGACTCTAAAATCGGCCCGCAGGTGGAGGAGGTGGTTAAGAAGGCGGATGGTGTGCTGGCCTTTATCAATCGAGGGATTGAGTTTAGGAGTCCGGGGATAATGATGCAGCTATATAAGACCGTCGTCAGACCCCACTTGGAGTACTGTTTTCAGTTCTGGTCGCCTCATTACAGGAAGGATGTGGAAAAGATTGAAAGGGTGCAGAGGAGATTTACAAGGATGTTGCCTGATTTGAGTGGCATGCCTTATGAGGAGAGGCTGAGGGAGCTCGGTCTTTTCTCCTTGGAGAGACGTAGGATGAGAGGAGACCTAATAGAGGTAGATAAGATGTTGAGAGACAGAGATCAAGTGGACTCTCAGAGGCTTTTTTCCCAGGGTGGAAATGGCTGCTACGAGAGGCCACAGGTTGAAGGTGCTGGAGGGTAGGTACAGGGGAAATGTTCGGGGGAAGTTTTTCACACAGAGGGTGGTGGGCGAGTGGAATCGGCTGCCGTCAGTGATGGTGGAGGCAAACTCAATTGGGTCTTTTAAGAGGCTCCTGGATGAGTACATGGGACTTAATAGGATGGAGGGTTATAGGTAGGCCTAAAAGGTAGGGATATGTTCCGCACAACTTGTGGGGCCGAAGGACCTGCATTTTGCTGTAGTTTTCTATGATTCTATGTTTCTATTTACATTCTCTTTGTCTTTTTGTAGAAGCTATTCCTATCAATTATACCCCCCACACCCCCACCCCCTACACTAACCCTCAGAGTGTAAATCTTTCCCGACTTTCTTTGTCTTCAGCTCTGACAAAGGATCATCTCGACTCGAAACGTTGGCCCTATTACCCGTCCACAGATCGTGTCAGAGCTGCTGAAAGTTTTCAGCACTTCCTTTTTCGTTTCAGATTCCAGCATTGGCAGTATTTTTAAATATAATATTATATGATACATAATCCGTTTAGAGCATCAGATAGTTAATCAGACAATCGAACTGGTTTCCCGAAGTATGAATCGGGTGGGGCTGGGAAACAAGGAGGCTATTTTCAGTTCTGTTTTCTGCACTGGTGTGTCACACTGATTTCGAGAAAGAGCTCGTTTTCTTTTAGTTTTTCTTCCTTTCCTCAGGATCCGGTATCTGGCTCCTAATTTGCTGTAGGAGAAGTCCTTGCAGCAGCAGTGACTCGACAAAGGAGCGAGAGAGTGAGAGACGGAATACATTCGAGAAAGAGAGTACCTGGAGATTAAAGGTAAAATCTGAAAGTGACGCCACGGGACAGCTCATTAGTTGCTAAGGATAGACATTTGATACAGAGGAGAGAGCGGATTATTACACCTCAGGTTGGTCTTTATTTTTTCCCATGCTGTAGTAAGAACTTTATATTTAGTTTAAGCTATGTCAGTGATACTCAGACATGTGTAATGTGCATTCCGCAGAATGTGGAATGTCATATGGAGAAGGTAGAGGATTGCTAGTACGTCGCTTGCTCATCTGGTAGCAAGCAATGGCCAAATGAGCTGTAACGACTCTATGAATCGATTTGTTAATTTACTTTTATAATTCCATCTTGATTCTGATGAACTATATTATAACTTTCCAGCTGTCCTATTAACACAACACTCACTAAAGCTGTTATCAGTTTTCAGAGCAGTGATGTTAAATGAACTGGTCCCTGGTTTCCCTTTTAATTTCTTCTTCCCTGCATAAATAACGGGGCAATAGTTGTTATTGCCCTTTCCTGGTTTACTGTGCAACAATCAAATTAATTCTGAAAGATCAAGTCGAATTCATCCATTATTTTGCAGTAAACTCTAAAACAAATCCTACTATGTAGGTTGCCATGTCTGGAGTTTTGCTCTTCTTTAGTTTTGTGAATGTTTGCCACACTGATTCCACTATTTTCAACTTCCAAAGCTGATTTCTGCATGTTTCCGATTTCCACCAAACACTTGGTTTCATGTTGCTCTCGATGTTTGAGGCACATTTCCTCGTTGCAATTCAGACTTCCCTGTGTACCGGGTGAACCTTCAGACTTAGTTTTTTTTAAATTTCCAGACCTTCTACAAACTTTTGCACACCGTTTATGTCACTAGCTTGTGGTGACATAAACTCTATTATCTTTCCTCTGTCCTTGTCAGCTTTAGGTCCGCTTTTTCCGAACTCTAAAATTCTGGAAGTTTCATTCTGTTCAGTTTCGCATCATTTTCGCACGTTTAACGATTCTTGTTATTCATAGTTGCGCTATTCTCTTCAGTGTGGCGGTTGTGAGGTTTTTTTTTATCACGGAAACTATTACCCAGGTGACAGCGCTGTTGTCTCAGAGTTTGTCCCTCCATTTAAAAAATATTTCAATCCAGACCTTGATACAGTGTTTGGACACGGTTTAGACCAGAATGAACTGAACATTTGTGCACACTCTCAGTCGCTCACTCACTCGACGATCTCCCACACAAACGCTTCAAACGCTCCCTCACACACATAACCCTCTCAATCCCTCTGTTTCTCTCACTCACTCACTCACATACATACTCTGACACGCTCACACAGACTCCTCAACCTCATGCTCACTATTGCCTTCAACTCCCTTACACACGCACTCGTCTCAATCTCTGCCCATCACTCACAAACAGGGCCCTGTATAATTGCATCAAGACATTACTGCTCGGCTACTTGAATCCTCTCCATATGAAGTTCATCATTCCATTTGCCTTCTTTACATACTGCTGCACTTGCGTAATTATGTATAACGATTGGTGTACAAGGACACACAGTTCCTGTTGCACGTTTCCCTGTCTTAATTTATAGTCAATCAGCTAATAATCTGACTTCCTCTTTTTGGTACGGAATTGGAGAAACTCACAATTATCCACATTATATTGCATATTCCGTGCACTTGCCCACTCACTCAGCTTGCCCAAACCATAGCGAATCATCCCTGCATCCTCCTCACAGCTCATCCTCCCACCCAGCTTTGCAATCTGCTAATTTTGAGATAATACATTTAGTTCCTTCGTCTCATTTATTTATATTGTGAATACCTGGGATCAGTCAGATTCAGAGGCGAATTCAAACAAAAACGAAACGTTTCACCCAAAGACCAAATAGCCCCTTGTTATCAATATTCAGGGATGGTGCCAAGACTTTAAGTCTTATTTGGTGAAATTTTAGTTTTGTATCTTTTTTCATTGAATATTTGTTCTGAAGATCGATCAGTAATATTAGAACAGAAAGGGACAGCATGGTGATGGATCCACCTCCCTCCAGAGATGGAGTGAAACATCCAAAATAAGAATGGATAGATTATTCAACTACCGATCACAACTGGGATTCAGGGGGAATAATTTATCACCAAGAAATGGAGAATGAATAATATGGGTAAGAACATGATTGTATTTCAAAGAGACTAAAATCTATTCCACTTCGGTGTTTGAATTCCTGGCTTCAGCGTTTCTTCGAATTTTGGAGGTGGTTATGTCGTGATATTTTCATTGGACGAGTAATCCAGAGATGCAGGGGTGATGCTCTGGGGACCCAGGTTCAAATCCCACCAGGGCGGATGGTGAAATTTGAATTCAACAGCAATCTGCAATTAAAAGTCTGACGATTACCATTAAACCATTGTGATAGTTGTAAACCCAATCTGTTTCACTCACGTCCATTAAGAAATGTGCCATTCTTCCTAGTCAGGCCCAAACCCTCATGCTTCACTGCAATGGTTGACTCTGAACTGCCGTATGAAATAACACAACAAACACTCAATTCATGCACTATAAGGAATGGACAATAAAGTCCCAGCTAGTGTGAAACAGATTTTTTAAAAAAATAAAAATTGTGAGATCTCACTTTACAATCACATTGCTGCCAGTCCCACTGAGAATCTGATGAAGATTTACTGGCCTGTTCTTCATGCACACGTAGCTTGGGCAATGTCAGTATTTCTCAAGTCTCCATTATTGATCCATGATTAAAATATCTGTGCAGGTTACATATGTTTCTCTCTACTTCGTGAGGGGCAGCCCTGGGAATCAAGAGCTGGAGATACAGCAACACGAGGCCCCATACCTTTCTCCTCCGAATTAAACTCTGGAAGTATGTATGCTGCAGATATTGGAAAATAATATAATGGATCACCTTCACGTTTAACGATTCCTCCGCATGCTTATATGTGATACAAACCCCAGTTCCTGCCCACAGAAACTGGGAGGGGCGTGTTCAAGGGTTAGGGGGGGATACTTTAGAGTGGACTAACTATTCTGATAAAGGAGTAAACGAACAAAGAATTTGACCACAGAGGCAATGGAACTTCTGGCTGATTTCATCACGGGTAAACCTATAAGATTAGACATAGCACAGTGAACAGGACAGCCATTGGAGACATTAGAGTTGCGGTGCATGGACTCGAGGATGAAACATTGCAGGATATTCTCTCTCTCTGACTGCAGAGGTAAAACTCCAGGTGATGGAATTGAAACCCATCTGTAAAATAGAACTTTGACTATGGAGGATAATGGAGTCAACCGTTGAATGAGTTCATCACCTGTTTCACTGGCATGTTAACAGTAGAACACTAACTGCAGAGATTGAAACTAGGGCTGTGGAGGGATGGCTACAATTCGGGAAGACAATTCAAAACATTTAAGAATTTTGGAGAGGGATAGGAGGATGTAATCGGGGTGGTAGTTCACAGAGAGGGACAGTGGATGGAGTCGGGGTGGTAGTTTATAAAGGGGGATAGGAAGATAGAGCTGGGGTGGTAGTTTACAGAGATGGATGGGAAGATAGAGCTTGGGTGGTAGTTTAGAGATGGATTGGAGAATATAACAGGGGTGGTACATTACAGAGAGGGATAACGGGATAGAGCTGGGGTATTAATGTGCAGAGAAGGATAGGAGATGGAGCTTTGGCGACATTTTACAAAGTGAGGGGCCAAGCTAAATTTGCTCGGAGATGGATAGTGACGGCAACATTGAAAGTGAGGGGTGATAGAATATACCTCTAACATGGGGAATCGGGGCAGTCAGTGAGGAGATAGCGTTGAGAGAAAGCGAGCTGCGTATCATAGACAATGTGAACTCGGGAGAATAAACAGAAAATATAGACTATGGGCGTATAAAGTAATGAAAATAGAGGAAAAGTGAATTTAGGGAAGATAATAATTGTTTAATTACAACGAAACAAAGGTAGTTATGGGGGAATACAATAAATGTAAAACAATAACTAGTGGTCTATTACATTTTGAGGAATACGGCAATATTTTACTGGTAGTGATTCAGTAACCTTTTAATTAAAATGTGGAAGGGGAAATTAAGGGAACGCATAAGTTGTTTATTTCCTGCTCCAATTTTTTAAGAACCCACCGCAAACACCAATTAGAATTGATACAGAATGTTAGTTGATTTTACCCGTTCTCCGGCCTGAAGAGTAAATGTTCATGCCTTGCTCGACAGAATTGCAGCGATGCTGCCACCTTTCTACCATTTAAATTACCCCAGTGCAGAAAAACATTCCTGTCACCGGCAACACGGGGTCAATTACTGAGATGAGGTTGCTTTGCAGATGGGCATGCTGGAGCCACAGACTTATGTCCTCCACCCAATCGTCTGATTAGTGCTTTGGCTTTCAGCGAGGACTGGGGGAGGGGGGGGGGGGGTGGGGAGGATTATAATTCCTTCCAACATTAAACACTGAGTCACACTGAGTCACCCCTGTGTTCCAGTGCAGTAAAATATACTTCTTCAGATAATTCGGATGAGCATCCAGATAAAATACTGGAAGGTCAAACATATGAAAGTTTGTGCTGATTTTTTTCTGTCGCTGGGCCACTTGTGGAAAACCACACTCGGTGTGTGTGCGTGTGTGTGGTGGGGGTGCCGGGGGTGGGAGGGGGGGGGGCGGCGTCGTTAGATTTCCTGTAACGAGTGTCCCTGCCTGCTCTGTTGCACTACCTACTGAAGTTTCCACCTGGGGATTTCTCTTGTGGAATTCGAAATAAAAGTAGAGCTTCCCTATTAATCTCCAGGTTTCATGTCTTGAATGTTCCATTTATTACAGGGTGAACACACCAAAATTGTGGAGTTCTTCTTTCCGGATTGTGGAGGACTTCTCTCACCCTCATTTCATGTTTCGTTTTGAGGTGCGACCCTCTTGCGATACATGTCGCCCTACTGAACTTTTCAGTGGTTTTGGGGGGCGGTTTCTAAATTGTCGTCCTGAGCTGCAAAGCCGATCGATAAATAGAAACAGAGAAAATAGTAGTAGGTGTAGGCCATTCGGTCCTTCGAGCCTGCTCCGCCATTCATTGTGATCATAGCTGACAATCCAATGCAACAGTCTGTTCCTGCTTTCCTCCCATATACTTTAACCGCTTTAGCCCTAAGAACCAAACCTAACTCCTTCCTGAAAGCTGTTTGGCCCCTGCTTTCTGTGGTAGCGAATCGCAAAGGATTGGGTGACGTTTCTCTTCATTTCAATCTTAAAAGATTCACCACGTATCGTTAGAATAGGACCCAAGGTTCTGGACACTACCACCATCGGGAACAAGCTTCAGGTATCGAACTTGTTTAGTCATGTTAGAATTTTATAGGTTTCTTTGAGATCCCTCCTCATTCTTGTAAATTTCAGCAAGCAAAATCCATCTGAATCTCTCCTCTTCAACCAGGAATCAGGCCAGTATATATTTGTTGCAGTTCATCTTTGGCAAGAAGCTCCTTCCTCATATAAAAAGAACACACCTGCACATAATATTCCTAGTGTGGTCTCATCAAGAGTAAATTGAGCAAAGGCATTCCTGATCCTGTATTCGAATCCATCTGCTATGAAGGTCAATATACCAATTGTTTCTTTACTGCCTGCTGCATTTGCATGCTTACTTTCAGTGATCGAAAGTAAGGTCTCGTTACACATTCAATTTATAGTCATTCATGTAACAATATGCTCTCCAAATTTTATTACCAGAGTGGATAACCTCACAATTATGCACACTATACTACATCTTCCACACCTCTGCCCACTCACTCACCTTGTCCAAATCGCATTGAAACATCTCTGCATCCTCCTCTAGCTGTGAGCCACCTGTAAATTTGGAGATGTTGCATTCAATTCCCTCGTCGAAATCATTCACACATATTGTGAATAGCTGGAGTCCTAGCACTGATCCTTGTTGTACCCCACTAGTCACTGCCTCACATTCACAAAAAATACCCATTCATTCCTACTCTTTGTTTCCTGTCTGCCAATCTGTTTTCTATCCATCTCAATGCATTACCCCAATCCAATGTGCTTTAAATTTACACGCCAGTCCCTTACATGGAACTTTGTCGAAAGGCTTCTGAAAGATCATATCAACTATATCTTCTGGCTCCGCCTAAAAACAAAACACTACTCTTATATACTCGACAAAATCCAGTAGATTTATCATGCATGATTTCCCTTTCATGAATGTTTGCTGACTGTCAAAGCCTGTCACACTTCTCCGAGTGTTCTGCTATTAAATATTTTGTAATGGACTCCATCATTTTCCCCATACCAACACAACAGGTTGACTAGTCTATTATTCCTTGTGTTCCCTTTTCCACCTTGTTTAAGTAGTGCTATCCTACATTTACTATCCTACAATTTGCAGGACGTTTTCCAGAATCTGTAGAATTTTGTAAGATGACCACCAGTGCATCCATTATTTCTAGGGCCACTTCCTTAGGTCGTCTAAGATACTGATTATCAGGCCCTGGAGATTTATCAGCTTTATATCCCCTCAATTTCCCCAACACCATTTCTGCACCGATACTGACTTCCCTCAGTCCCCCACTCCCCGCCCCCCCCCACCCCCCGCCTTCCCTCCGCACTCACTAAACGCTGTGTTCCACAACATTTCTGGTATATGATTTGTGACCTCCTTTATGAAGAAAGAAACAAAGTGTGACTTTAGTTGGTCAGGCATTTCTATGTTCCCCCATTATTCCTTGCCTTCTTCCTGACTGTAAACGGATTTATATTTGCCTTCATCAATCTTCTTCTGTCCGCATACATACAGAAACTTTTACACTCAGTTGTCATGTTCCCTACCATCTTACTTTCGTGCTTTATTTTCCCAATCGTAATTAATTATTTTGTAATCCTTTGCTGAATTCAACACTACTCACAATCCTCAGATCTGCGTTATTTCTTCCAAAATTTTGTGCTTCTTTCTTGGATCTAATACTACCTGTAATTCTCCTTGTCAGTTACTTTTTGGCCAACTTTCCGATCTTATCTTTGCGCCAGATAGGAATGAACAATTGTTGCAGTTCATGCATGCATTTTTTGAATGTTTGCCATTACCTATCCAGCGTCAGCCCTGACGTAACGTGTCCCAATCTATCAGTACATAATGTGGCGATAACATTGTCCTATCTCGTTATAAATTCAGCACCCTTGTCTCAAAATGAACGAGATCACTCCATATTAATGAAGAGTTCTGTCGTATTATGGTCGCTCATCCCCATGGAGCCTCGCACAATTAGATTGCCATTCATTCGTTCACATTACATGACATCCAGCATAGGATGATCTGTCCTCGGGTTAGTTCCTCAACTTATACGTCCGGAAAATCATCCTCATGCACTCCAGGACTTCTTAGTTTGAAGGATAAGCAGTTTTTAACTACTTCCAGCAAGATCAATTCACACAATCCCTCGCAGATGCGTTACATTTTTAAAACGCAGAGCGAGTAGAGCATAATTTTCTTCAGACGTGCGAACTCTATGTCGGCCTGCACGCGTTTCTCATACGTGTTTCATCATTTCTGGTGATATGCCTCCGGGACAATTTCATCTGCAGCACGGATGGCCTGGGTCTGTTTATGATTAGTGTACATGTCATGAGTTAACATTGAATATACCTCTTGCGGCCTTCCCCACAGCTGTGGAAAATTATCTATATTTAATGGTCATTTTAGCTGTCCTATCAGGTTTTAAAATGTAGTGTAAAGCATTCCTTATTATTCTCGTCAAGGTTCAGAACGGACCATCGGTACTTAAGGGCTTGAGCCCTTGGTTCTGGGATAGAGAGCTTCGGGAAGTTATCCAATTCTTAACTCTGTATTTCTATCTCTATTCTCCCTCCCGGCCTTCCGTGTCCGTCTCCTGAAACTTTAGCTGCGCTGATCTTTTACATCTTGAAGTTGGCTGGAGGAAGTGATCCAGTATCATGATATCCTCCTCGTCTACCTGCTCTGGTTGATAAGTGGAATCAAAATATTTTCCCTGCAGCTGAAGTGACTCACTTCTATTCACCATCTGCGTGCTTTAGTTGTACTTCCACGGCTATAGCATTCAATTCTTCAGTGCTTAGCGATTCGCTATTTAATTCTTCTTGCTTAATCCATATTTCTGCACCAAAATTTACCGTTTAGTCGTGCTTTGGATAGAAAATGTGCTGTGAAATCTATTTCTGATGTAATGGTTACTGCAACCATTAACTTTTCCATTTGGTTTCCAGTAAATTCGTTTTGCATTAGGATTTTCCATTTTCTTAAATTTGGACTTGTCAATGTTTCGGTCAGATTTTGACTTATTTGGAATGTATCGATCCCTATCCAGCCTCCAATTTGTCTAACGGACTAGAAAGAGATACAAACTGAAATTCTTCGCCATTTCAATGACAGTCTGCAAGCAGACGTGGTTTAAATGTTAAATGCTGTGAGCCACGAAAACCTCAGTTTGCCAAATTCAAGAAACTCGCAGGAAACGCTCGCTCTGATTAAATCAGAATATTATGGTCTCTGACGAAGGGTCAGCTAGACTCGAAACTTTAACTCTCTTCCCTCTCCACAGAAACTGTCAGAACTGCTGAGATTTTCCAGCATTTTCTGTTTTTGAAATCATCATATTTGTTTATTCAGCCACTCGAACCGAGGAGACATGCTTGTGACTTCAAAGACCAGCAGAAGGAGATAGAGAAAAAAGGTACGAGTTTATTTTTTCTTTCATTGTCACAAGTGGGCTTACAAAAACACTGCAGTAATGTTACCATGAAGTTTCCCGAGCCGGGGATCGAACCCGGTCGCTGGCGCTGTGAGGCAAAAAAAAAACCCACGGAAATTAATATTATTCAACATGAGATCCACAGTTCGGAAAGTTAAAGTTTACTTGGAGTTTGCTTCATGGAAGCAAACTCCATCCGTCCCGAGTCGGGGAAAACAGCACAATGGTCCATTAAAGTGTATGAGGATGCCGTATGATCATGTGCCTGCACAGAGACTTCTTGGTCTTTGATGGTCAGAGACTTTAGAAGTTGCCTGTTAGGAGTTGAGAGATGATGGCCGGTAGCTTGTTCTGTCAGAGCACTTCCCATGCGGTGTTAGATAATCAAACATATTTTTCTCATTTCTCAACTGAATACAAAGAATTCAAAATGGTCCCTCAATTCATTTGACTTCATGCCTCCCTAAGGACTTCAAAAGGGAGCTTGACCTGCTGTTTGGGTTTGGCCTTTCGATTAGAGCTTATGATGTCCCAGTCATCTGCTATTGAACGAGTTACCGTTCGTATTGATGATTTTCTTTCAGGGAGTCATTGTCAGGTTAGATCCAATGATTCTGCTGGAGGGATAAGCTTATAAAGATACAAATACAGTCCATTTTTCCCTCAATGATCCACTTTTGAAATGGAGCTGGGTAGTCCCAGGTATAAGATGCGGATATTAAGGTCTCTTCTGCAACAACGAGTTTGAAACTCTGTAATTTCTCTTTTTCGGTGATTATACTGTCCTTTGAAAGGGGTATGAGATTTCTCAAAGCTCTGAGGCAGTTTCGAAGGGTGGCCTCTAAAATCGACTTGTTGGGAGTGTGGTAACATAGCTGAGAGTGGTCGTCAGGTCAGGGAAGAATACAATTGTGAATGGAGAGTAGTCCAGGAGATGAGAGGAGTAATCCTGTCTGTTCAGGTGAGTCGTCAGGCATTTTTCAGGGTGTCATAATGTGAGGAGTAATCGGTTTAGATGGGGTGGGCAGTAGGATAGATGAGCGAATTATTCAGAGGGGATGGCCAGAAGATCCGGTTTCAAAGGGTATTTAGATAATTTGAGATGGGTAGGTAGGTCAGGGACGAGGGGAGACCAGTCGAATGTTTAGCCAAGCTGCGATATATACTCAGAATGGTGATCGTCAGGTCGGAATTGTAGTCAGGTCGAAGGAGCTGAGCGGAAGGGTAGTCTGGTAATTGGGATACAGTGCAATGTAGGATCAGTGAGTTAATGTCGAGGGCATAATCAGGTTGTCTGGAGCATCGCTGAGAAATTGGGCGAGGAAATCAACGGGAGCATTGTCAGGTCGGGAGGGCAGTCAGGTCCGCTTGCAGTTGGTCGGGTGCAGACGATCGGCGATTGGTTGGGGGAACTTTTGAAGTCTCAATGCCCCAGTTGAAACTCAGTTCCAGGGCATTACTGTTGTACCTCCTGAAGGCAGTGTTCGTCGCCCATCCAACTTCAGCTGCTTCATCAATGACCATCCCTCCACCATAATGTCCGAGGTATGGATGTTCGCTGAAGATTCCAGCCACTTTCTCCCTCACCCAATTTCTCTCCCTCGCTCAGTCTCTCTCTCACTCCCACTTTCTCTCTCGTCAGTCTCTCTCCTCAGTCTCCCAATCTCTCTCTCTCTCTCAAGCAGATTATCATCCGAGCCTCTGCCTCTCCTACATTCTCCCTCTTTCTCCCCATGGGAGATCAATGATTGGCTGAGGCAGCTGCGCCTTAAGGGGTGAAACTTCATGATTGTCTGATGGCAATGTAAGTGTTAGGATGATGCATTCCTGTTTGACTCAGTTGTCGGATGGAGCTTCCTGATTGGCTGGGAATGGAATCATTGGAGACGGCGGCTGTATCCGCTCCTGCAGCCATCACATCATGCCCAATGATGCCTTGCACTCTGTCGGCTATTCTATGCAATTTGTGAATAAATATTCCATCTATGTGCTGGAAAAACTGGGATCTGATTCTGGGTTTATCACAGTCGTTCTTTTTTTATTCATTACTTTTGTAATTGATGGGACTGGATATTTCAGCACCTTCTTGATGTTTTTTCAGAACTTGGACTGAGTCACAACATAGATAAAAGTGTTTGTGCTACAGTTTAAATTCTGCAGCATAAATCCGACTTGTTGAAGTGTATATTCGGAATCTTTGTAGGAAACTAATGCTCTGATGATATGATATTTGCAATTTATAACATAAACCGACAACAGGAGGATGAAGCTGCCAGATATGGTGTAGAGTAAAATCATAGACTTCCTTCTGTTCTCCATCTCTGGGTCACTGTGATTTTCTTCATTACTCCGAGACCTCAGTCCCTTACGGACTCGACTGGTCACTAAAATGTGGCTGAATGTGAGAGCATAGAGCAAAAGAATCAATGCAAATGGAAGGCATGGAGTTAAAACCTTATTAAACCAATTGAAAACCACACATTTACCATCAGTTAAAGAGATTGACTTTTGAATACAGAACTTTGGTACATTGTTGATGAGCACTACAGGTTCATATAAAAAGTAGTAAGGGATGTTTTTTAAATAGAGGAGAATGCCAGTTGCTGCAAGAACCAAAGCCGCAGTTCTACTGGTGCAATAATTTGTTTTCAACTTCTGGCAACAAATGGCTACAAATCGATCAATGGAGAAAGTGACGGTGAACCAGACAGAACAATCTGTGGCGGCAACAGCAAAGGCAGTGCGAACACTACACACAGGGGTGATCTCCATGAAACTCACTGGGAAATAATAAGGATTGACGTAGTTTTGGACCACCTGAATGACAATGACAAGTAGATCCGCTGTTGCCATGGCTACTAGGTAACGAGTTGTGTAGGTGGTGAGACCACACTTTGCTCGGGACAGGATCACAATTCCCAGGAAATTGACTGTAAGTGATAAAGGGAGAAAATGCTGGAAAATGCCAATCAAAAAATCTCTGTGGCTGCTTTAGACAGTAAGGATAGAATATTAGCAACAGAAGCGAATTAAGTGGATAAGAGTCAGAGATTCAAGTTTTGAAAAAAAAATCCCATCCCAGATCCCAATCCAGTTCCAACTCTTCCACTGTAAGATTAGTGGAGTCAGACTAAGGATCGGTCTAACAAACAATCCAGAAGACTGGTTGGTAAATTTAATGAGGTTCAATTTGATTTTCTGATTTAAGGTATTAAACAGATTGCATTTTGACCAGCTGAGCTTCCCAATCAGACCCAGACCCCGTCATTCTCCCCACACCACGCAAACATGGACCCCCACCATGGATTCGACTCTTCCATGGACTGAACCCTTGATGTGCTTGCATCCCAATCAACGAATCTTGGAATCTCCAGAATCAATATCCAAATCCCGTAACCAGATCGCTCTCCATGATAGGAAAAATAATGGGTTTTGACCCTCCCAGTGGCAAAGTATTCCCAGAAGAGTGAAGAGAGTAGGGCGGTGAGTAAGACAGATGAGTAATTGTAACGTCATTGGACTATTTTTCCACATAACCACGGAACGGTATTCAAATCACATTGTGGCAGCTGTTGAAATAATACCTCTAGAATGGGGCAGTTGGTTTCATTAACGTCACCATGAAACACTCAAACATTGGTGAGAAAAAACGTTTCGTTCACCAATGTCCTTTAAGGAAGAATGCCTTCCATTGCAACCAATCACGGATTACGGCCACCACTACCTGGACTATCAGAAACTCTTCAAGTTCAGATTACCTCAGTTTCAGACACCCAACAGCATCACGCCCATTTCAGGACCTGACCACGCTCAGGACCATACATCCTTTCTGGAAACATGTCACTCTCAGCATCTGACAAGCAGCTACATGAGGATCAGACACTCCTCAGAGTTCGATCTGCTTCTGACTAGACTCCAGCAGGATAAGGCACCCTACGAATTAGGTGTGCAAACGATGATATCTCATCGATATCAAAATCGGTCCGAATCAAACCCCCACTCTTAGCATATCAGACACCTTTCACTGACAGAGATCGCTCACAATAAGTTTCTGCTCAGGATTAGATCCTCACCCTTACAGTGTCAGACACTCTTCACTGTCAGGAATCTCGAACAATAAGATTCCCCAGAGGATATGACCCTCACACTTTAATGTCACCCGCCCCCACCCCAGACCACACTTCCCCGGAACATAAAACTCCTCGGATGCAGATCAGTTCCCTCACAAAGGATCACCACACACGCCGACAAACCTGAGCAGTTTCACGCATTTAGTATCAGACACAGCCCGCTGATCAGGAGCCCCATTGCTTTTTAATCGTACACTCACTTGGCCCCTTTTTAGTATTTCGAGCTTACTCAGGTCGAGGAGAGCTCTCCTTGTAGGTCTGAGAAGCAGACACTTGTCCAAAAGGATATATCATAGAAACCCCACAGTACAGAAAGAGGCCATTTGGCCCATCGAGTCTGCACCGACTACAAGATATGTAAATGCTTTCAGCAGAATAACAGAGCAGGAGCAAATCGGGAATTGCAGTAAATGGGAGACGGCACCGGTAGCCTTAACAAGTGATTGAGAATGGTATTAGTGCCCAGGAATGTTGACTAACCTGTAGTCCTTGTATCAACAGGGAACTATCCACTCAAAACACCCACTCATGACATTTCCCGCCTCCTCTCCCCAATTGACTTTCGTGTAATCATTGCCCATTTCCAGCAGAGCCCGTCCCACAAATTTGGACCAATGTTTACAATATGGCGCCCACTGCTGAATAAAAAAGACAATAAAACGTTTCGTTTAAAAAGTAAGGGGTCTTCCTGTTGAAGACGCAATGTAAAAGTATGGGTGATCCAGGGTAGAGTCATCAAAATGTCGCATTTATAATTCAAGTGACAAATGATTGGAAGCTCGGTATCACGTTTGCAGGCTGAGCAGACAAATTCAATACAGCGGGCATCCAATCTATTATTGTTCCTCTCGTAATAGACAGGCGACTCCATCATAAGCAGATAACACAATTAATTAGTGAATTGTGAGAAGTTAAAGCAAGTCTCTTTCATCTGGAAGGAGCGGTTGTGATCTTGGAAAGTGTAATGGTGGGAGGTAAAGGGAAAGTTGTTCCAGGTTCTGGAGTGTATAGGAATGTAAACAGCAGCAGATGTTGGGTGAGATTTATGAGTACAATTCGAGACTGACAAATACGCCCAATGATGCATGGTTACTGTGCTGATATCATCCACTCTGTTTATTTATCCCAATTCAGTAAAATTCTACACTGACACGTATTCCTTGCAGTGCTGTTCACCGGGGTCAGATATTCTAATCTGGCTATTGACTCACAATTAGCAAAACGCGACACAGATTGATTCTCCAGTAATACATGGACACAGAGATTTGGTAATCCAGTCTGGCTAGTTACCCACAGTCAATATATGGCATTCAGCTTTGCAGCACTTATTTCTGTGAAGTGATGCTATAGACTTTCAATAGATATAATATTTTTAATTGACATAAGACTTCAACAGAAATATTTATTCACATCAGCACATTATAGAACCACGTGGATTATTGGATCTGCTAATTCATGAAATAATCTCAGTGAAAGTGCGTTTGAATTTTGGTGACCACAAGATCAGCATGTAGCACAATCTCTGAGAGAACAAAGCACCTCACACACTGATTTACACAACTTCAATGCGTAAAATCACTTATCAGGAATACCAATGAAAGCAAGGATCATGTAGAATATTTTCTCAGCCATATCAATTGGAAACATTTTCTCTTTGCAGTGATGTGTTCCTTTGCGCTGCAGAAGGTCGCTCTGTGTAAAATTCTGAGCTGACATATTCCGAAAGCCTATCATTTCTACCCTGTGAAATCATCTCGGGGATACTGAAGTTGCAACATCATTCATTAAGAAAGTGAATAGGTTGTTCGACTATATTCTCGATGTATCTGCCCTCTTTAAATTTGGACGTTCAGCGAAACAAATAAAGTGGGTTACTGTTGATGTAGGGGGCTAAATTAGGCTTAATGATAACACATATTCATGATTTGAGAACACAATACTGACGTAAGAGTGAATTATCTTCGACTATAGAGAGCGCTGACAGGGTATCATTTAAAAGCAGCTCCAACTGAATAACAAATATTTCTCATTTCAAACATGTGTATTCCGAATTTATAAAATGGGTGCAGTTTGTTTGTAGAATGCATGTTGTAAACCTTCAGCGAACAGCAACATACAGCAGGATGAGCGATGAGGCAGAAGACAGAGCCTGCATTCCGTTGGACAATTGATTTACTGAATGCGGCCATTTTATCGTCAGCTGTAGGGAACAAGATGACTACGAATGCCAGTTTGGTGAATAGAACCATACAGCTCAAAACTGATAACAGAAATGCAAGGCATTTTCTCAGGTTCGGGCGAGTGTCACATGGATTTGAGTCTTTGGGAATCATTCTCCCATTTCACTTACCTGCGTCCTGTGTTGCTGGGCAACTGAGAGACGTAACATCCAAAATTAAGGACAAAGATTATCCCATGAGATCAGGATGTAAATTGTTATTGGCTTGAGTTGGTCACAGGGATGATTATTGACTGATTTGTATTCATGTTTATTGGACAATATCGACCGGAAAAGTGAGAATTATGATTTTGAAAATGTATAATTGCCCTCACGGAGACATTGCTTTACGTGTGATATTGGGGTACCCGCATTCTCTACATGAATTGCTGGGCTTCTTTATATCACTCTCCCATTCGATCGTTCGGTTAATAATGTCACGTCTTAAAATCAATACACTGAATTTCACGTGTCTCTGTGTTAGCTTAAGTTAAGCAATACATAGCCTCAAAAGAAAACGCACGTCAACATTTGACAATGTTCATTGCAGTTGAAACCTATTAAACACCACAAACCTGTTCCACATTTCAATAAAATAAAGCAGCTCAAGCCAATAAAACACTTCCAATTAATGCACCACTTGAAACCAATTTTCAATAATCACCACATTCCAACTAATAGAAATACTCCAAGAAACATAGCTCCTCGAACACATACAGACTCTCCATCTGATACAATGATCCAAGCCCTCCAAACGATACTGACGCTGCAGCCAATACATGCCTTCAAGCAGTGTCATAGTTGTATTGTCGCTTGACTGATAATCCACAAGCACTGGGCAATGCTCTCGTGTTACAATTGAACCATGGCAGAAACTGAAATTTGAATTCCATAAAAATCTGGAACTAACTGTCCACTGATGAAACAATTGTCATTTGTTGTAATTTGGCTTTCTTTCAGGCTATCTTAGACCTGATTCCATCAACCTGTCAGATGGTAAAGCAAAACGATGTTATTCCTTTACAATAGGACCGGACAGAATTGGAACTGGACTTTTCAATGTGTTGATATGTAAGAGGCAGCGAGTGGAGATGGTGATTGTGTGTCAATGATTGGGTGACTCCAGAAGAATGAGCACTTTGGTGGACAGCAATAATCAGTGTGCTCGTTTCAAACTTCCCAACGCACACTGTGTTAGAAACCAGAAACGGGATTGCAATACAAAATCAGGGAAGATATGCTGAATCTTTCTGAATGACTGATCAGAGTCCTGCTGAAGGATGAGCACCCTATCCGGACACCATACTTTAGGAAAGGTGACAAGTTACAAGAGTAGTGCAGAAGAGATTTAGTCGAATAGTATCAGAGGTGGGGAACTACAGTTATGTGGAAAGTGTAGGAAGTTGGAGTGTTCTCGCTCCTTCTGTGTTGCACCATAACCATAAAGAGACGCATTGATCCCGTTGTTTGAAGTGCGAAGCAGTTACTAAACTCAACTCAATATTTAATCATTGTTGAATCCTTCCCACTCGGCCACAATCCAGTTGCGAACTCACCAGGAACCGAATATTGCAGTTTGGATCATCGGCCGTCAGTTCACCCAACGTCAAAATTCGGGAATCGGGCGGAATTGGGGAGAGACCATTTCCTAGGAGACCGAGTCCTCAGGAGCAGACCGGGAGCAGAAGAGTCAGGAACAGAACAATTGTGACACGTCCAATCTGTTCTCTGATACTTCAGGCCCTCAGTGAAACCAGAGACATGAATGATTGATATTAATGCCCTGTTATGCTGCCAAAATTCTGCCAAGATTGTTTCCAATTGAGGTTCTTAAATGGACAAATCTCAGATTTAAAAGGATTCTGTCCTTTGCCCCAATGTGGGTCTATTTGTTGAGCTTCTCATTACAGTAATCTATGAAAGATCCCGTATTGATGTATTTTCCAGAGAGACAGATAAAGTAACAATCCTAAATTAAACAGTTATTATTTACACTGTATTTAGTAGAGAACTTCAGGCTAAAATATTTGATATCAGATAGACAGATGTAACGTTATCACATGAATGCACTCTACTTCCCCATTCTAAACACCGTCCAACTCCAGCCTTGCCTCAGCTCATCTGCTGTAGATACGATTATCAATGTCGTTCTTCACTCGATATTTGACTATTCCAGTGTTCTCCAGCGGCCTCCCATCTTTCACCCAACACCTGTGCTCATCCAAAATTCTGCTGGCTTCAACTTCACCTGAACCAAGTCCAGTTCGCAAAACACCCTCTTGTTTGATTAACTACACTTGCTCCTGGCACGGCAATGCATCCATTTTAATATCCTCATCCATCCTTTCAAATCTCTCTGTGACTTCTCCTTCCTTGCCTCTCTAACCTCCTTCAGCCTAACAAATCTTCCAGATATCTGCTGTTCTGCCATCTTGTAAATTCCCAATTTTTACCTCTTCAGCATTGACAGCCGGGCTTCCAACCTGGTCAAACATTCTTGACTCCTCCCTAAACGTCTCCCCTTTTCTCGCTCCCTTTCCTCTTTAAGGGGCTCCTTCAATTCTACCTTTTTAGCCATGCTTTTGTCACCTTCCCTAATATACTCAGTGGCTCAGCATCAACACTGTTTTATTTTCAAATGTCAACTTACTTGAAACATTTCAATATTTTAATATTTATTTTTACTTAGTCATTGCGATAGGGTGGTAAACATAACTTCAGTGTTATGCACAGCTGTCTTTCAAGTTGTTGACACAGGTTCAATTCCTGGTCATCGCATTTTTTATAGTCATGGATTTGTACAACACAGGAAAAGTCCCTTCGCTATCACGTGTGTGCCACTCAAAGGGAAACCGCCCACCTATCTAATCCTATTTTCAAGCAGTTGGCTCTTGTATCAGTTTGCATTCGAAGCGTGCATCTAAATACTTCTTAAATATTATGAGGTTCCGTATCTGCACCATCCGCGGAGGCAGTGAGTTCCAGACTTCTCACACCCTCTGAATGAATAGGTTTTTCCTCAAATAAACTCCAAACCTCCTGCTTCTCAACATAAACCCTTGTCTTTTGGTAATTGATCCCTCCATCAAGGGGAAACCTTTCATCCTGTCAACTCGAATTAACACCTCTCATAAATTGATATATTTCAATTATGCCCCCCCCCCCCCCACTTAGACCCCTCTGACCTAAGAAAAACAACCTCAGTCTATCCATTCCCTCCTCGTTGCTAAAGGCAAGTATACTGTATGCCTTCTTTCCTACTTTAGCTATCTCTCCTGCGACTTCAGGGATAGGTCTACGTGCACACCATGAATCTCTGACCTTTGCATGGTTCTGCCGTTCATCATGTATTCCCTTGTTTCGTTTCTCATGACAAATTGCATCACTTTCCGCTTATACTCATTGAATTCCATTTGCCACGGTTCAGCCCAGCTGACCCGCAGATATATATCCTCCTGTAATCTAAGGCTAACATCCTCATTATTTACGATCCTCCCAATTTTCCTATCGTCTGCAAACTTACTGATTAACCCTCCTACTTTAAAATTTAAACTGTTTATATAAATCACAAACAGCAAATGTCCCAATACTGATGCCTGCTGTACCCCACTGGTCACAGTCTTCCAGTCAGGAAAAACAGCCTTCGCCATCACCCTCTGCTTCCTGCCTCCCAGTCAAATTTGGATTCAATTTGCCAACGTTCCTTGGATATATTGTGCTCTTAGCTTCCGTATCCGTCTACCATGTAATATTGTGTCTAAAGCCGTGCTGAAGTCCAAGATGACCAGGTCAAATGCATTGCCCTATTCTAAATATCTGGTCACCTCTTCAAAATAAACCAATCAACTTTTCTGGATTCTTGGAGATTGCGTTTTTTTGTATAAAAGTCAGTTACCTGGGGGGTCTGGCCTCATTTGGTCGAAGTGGTGCAGGACAGAGGGAGAGATTCTCAGCAGGATTACTGAGGGTGACTAAAGTGCTGTGATTTATTATTATTTTTTTTTAATCCGTTTTTATTGCGGGCTTTTTTCAGGGGTTTAAACTAAAGGAAGTGGGAGTAGGCTGCAGGGGATTCTGGGAGATTGTGTTTTTTCGTATAAAGATCACTCTGTACAGGGGGCAGCGTCGGAGCGAGCTGCGGAATGAGTGGGAAGCTGAGTGAAAGCTGCAAGGGCTTTGGCTCACAGGGCTTAGGCAGAAAGTGCGAGTAGGGGTGAGTTTAATTCATTTTTGCTGTTTCTACCTGGTACTGGCAAGGAATCTCGAGGGGATGGGTGTGCAGGCAGTGCAATGTTCCTCTTGCACTATGTTTGAGGTGAGGGACGACGTCAGTGTCCCTGCTGATTCCACCTGTGGGAAGTGCACCCATCTGCAGCTCCTCCAAAGACCTATTGGGGAACTGGAGCTGGAGTTGGATGAACGTAGGATCATTAGGAAGGCAGAGGTGGCCATAGACATAAGCTTTAGGGATACAGTTACTCCGTGGAATGAAAATAGATGGGTGACGGTGAGAGGGGCTGGGAGGAAGAAGTCCGTGCAGGGATCCCCTGTGGTCGTTCCCCTTTGCAACAAGTATTCCGCTTTGGATACGGTTGAGGGGGACGACATACCAGTGGTGAGCCGCAGTGAGAGGGTCTCCAGCACTGTGTCCGTCTCTGTGGCTCGGGAGGGTATGGGGGAGAGCGGGAGGGCAATAGTTATTGGGGACTCGTTCGTTAGAGGGATAGATAGGAGGTTCTGTGGCAGCAAAAGAGACTCGAGGATGGTATGTTGCCTACCGGATGCCAGGGTCCATGACGTCTCGGACCGTGTTTTCCAGATTCTTAAGGGGAAGGGGAAACAGTCACAAGTCGTGGTACACATTAGTACCAACGACATAGGTAAGAGAAGGGACGGGGATTTAAAGCAGGAATTTCGGGAGCTGGGCTGGAAGCTAAGAGCCAAGACAAAACATGTGGTCATCTCTGGTAGGTTACCGGTGCCACGTGATAGCGAGTTGAGGAACAGGGAGAGAGTGCAGTTAAACATGTGGTTGCAGGGATGGTGTAGGAGAGAGGGTTTCAGATACGTGGATAACTGGAACACATTCTGGGGAAGGTGGGACCTGTACAAACAGGACGGGGTGCACCTGAACCAGAGGGCACCAATATCCTGCGAGAGAAATTTGAGATGGTTCTTCAGGGGGGTTTAAACGAATTTGTCTGGGGAGTGGGAAAAGGAGTTGTAGTCCGGTTGTCAGTGTTGAGGGTGTTGAGGTATTGGGGAAGGTATCACGGTCAAGGGTGGGTTCCGGTAGACAGTAAGGTGGGATGAAGTGCGTTTACTTGAATGCAAGGAGCATCCGGAACAAGGTAGATGAACTTGAGGCATGGATTGGTACTTGGGACTCCGATGTTGTGGCCATTACGGAGACGTGGGTAGAACACGGACAGGAATGGTTGTTGGACGTTCCGGAGTATAGATGTTTCAGTAAGTGTAGGGAAGCTGGTAAAAGAGGTGGAGGAGTTACACTGTTAATCAAGGATAGTTTAACGGCTGCGGAAAGGCACTTCGAGGGGATCTGCACACTGAGGTAATATGGGCTGCAGTTAGAAACAGGAAAGGAGCGGTCACGTTGTTAGGAGTTTACTATAGGCCCCCAAATAGTAATAGAGATGTGGAGGAAGAAATTGCTAAGCAGATTATGGATATGTGTGGGGGTCACAGGGTAGTTGTCATGGGGGACTTTAAGTTTCCAAATATTGACTGAACCTTTGAAGGTCAAATAGTTCGGATGGGGCAGTTTTTGTGCAGTGTGTGCAGGAGGGTTTCCTGACACAATATGTGGATAGGCCGACAAGAGGTGAGGCCACATTGGATTTGGTACTGGGAAATGAACCGGGCCAAGTGCTAGATTTGGTTGTGGGAGAGCACTTTCGAGATGGTGACCACAATTCGGTGTCTTTTGTTATTGCAATGGAGAGGGATAGGGCCGTATGGCAGTGCAAGGTTTACAATTGGGGGAGAGGTAATTATGATGCGATGAGGCAAGAATTAGGGGGCATAAGATGGGAACAGAAACTGTCAGGGAAAGGCACTAATGAAAAGTGGAACTTTTTCAAGGAACAAATACTGGGTGTCCTTGATAGGTATGTCCCTGTCAGGCAGGGAGGAAATGGCCGAGTGAGGGAACGATGGTTCACGAAAGAGGTGGAATGTCTTGTGAAAAGGAAGAGGGAAGCTTATGTAGGGATGAGGAAACAAGATTCAGATGGCTCGATTGAGGGTTGCAAGTTAGCAAGGAATGAGTTGAAAAAGGGGCTTAGGAGAGCTAGGAGGGGACATGAGAAGTCCTTGGCGGGTCGGATCAAGGAAAACCCCAAGGCCTTTCCTCTTCTGTGAGAATAAAAGAATGACCAGGGTGAGGTTAGGGCCGGTCAAGGACAGTAGTGGGAACTTGTGTATGGAGTCAGTAGAGGTAGGCGAGGTGATGAATAAATACTTTTCTTTCGTGTTCACCAAGGAGAAGGGCCATGTTTTTGAGGAAGAGAAGGTGTTACAGGCTAATAGGCTGGAGGAAATAGATGTTTGGAGGGATGATGTACTGGCAGTTGTGAATGAACTGAAGGTCGATAAGTCCCCTGGGCCTGATGAAATATATCCACGGATTTTTTGGGAGGCAAGGGATGAGATTGCAGAGCCTTTGGCTTTGATCTTTGGGTCCTCACTGTCCACGAGGATGGTGCCAGAGGACTGGAAAATGGCGAATGTTGTTCCTCTGTTTCGGAAAGGGAATAGAAATGACCCTGGTAATTATCGACCGGTTAGTCTTACTTTGGTGGTTGGTACATTGATGGAAAAGGTCCTTAGGGTTGGGATTTACGACCATTTAGAAAGATGCAGCTAATCCGGGATAGTCAGTGCGGATTCGTGAAGGGCAAGTTGTGCCTCACAGATTTGATTGAATATTTTGAGGAGGTAACTAAGTGTGTTGATGAAGGAAGTGCCGTTGATGTCATATACATGGATTTTAGTCAGGCGTTTGATAAGATCCCTCATGGTCGGCTTATGATGAAAGTAAGGAGGTGTGGGAAAGAGGGAAAGTTGGCCGTTTGGATAGGTAACTGGCTATCTGATCGAAGACAGAGTGTGGTGGTGGATGGAAAATTTTCGGACTGGGTGCAGGTTGCTAGCGGAGTGCCACAGGGATCAGTGCTTGGTCCTCTGCTCTTTGTGATTCATTTTACTGACTTGGAGGAGGGGGCTGAAGGGTGGATCAGTAAATTAGCTGATGACACCAAGATTGGTGGAGGAGTGGATGAGGTGGAGGGCAGTTGTAGGCTGCAAAGAGACATAGATAGGATGCAAAGCTGGGCTGGAAAATGGCAAATAGAGTTTAACCCTCATAAATGTGAGGTGATTCATTTTGGTCGGACTAATTTAAATGTGGATTACAGGGTCGAAGGTAGGGTTCTGAAGACTGTGGAGGAACAGAGAGATCTTGAGGTCCATATCCACAGATCTCGAAAGGTTGTCACTCAAGTGGATAGAGCTGTGAAGAAGTCCTAGAGTGTGTTAGCATTTATTAACAGGGGGTTGAAGTTTAAGAGCCGTGGGGTTATGCTGCAACTGTCCAGGACCTTGGTGAGACCACATTTGGAATATTCTGTGCAGTTCTGGTCACCTCACTATAAGAAGGATGTGGAAGCGCTGGGGAAAGTGCAGAGGAGATTTACCAGGATGCTGCCTGGTTTGGAGGGTAGGTCTTATGAAGAAAGGTTCAGCGAGCTAGAGCTGTTCTCTCTGGAGCGGAGGAGGCTGAGGGGAGACTAAATAGAGGTTTATAAAATGATGAAGGGGACAGACAGAGTGAACGTTCAAAGACTATTTCCTCGGGTGGATGGAGCTATTACAATGGGGCATATCTAGAGCGTTCATGGTGGGAGATATAGGAAGGATATCAGAGGTAGGTTCTTTATGCAGAGAGTAGTTGGGGTGTGGAATGGACTGCCTGCAGTGATAGTGGAGTCAGACACTTTAGGAACATTTAAGCGGTTGTTGGAAAAGCACATGGAGCACACCAGGATGATAGGGAGTGGGATAGCTTGATCTTGGTTTCAGATGAAGCTCGGCACAACATCGTGGGCCGAAGGGCCTGTTCTGTGCTGTACTGTTCTATGCTCTATGTTCTATGTCTTAACTTGTCTCCATGTTGTTGAGTGACTACTGCAGCTTCTATTCCGTCACTTTCTGAACAGAATATGTGAAATAAATTTTAAGACGTGGTAAGCCCCGAGCTGGAGCCCTGACGAAAGCTGACTTTAAATCAGCAAATGTTTGCTTCTCTTTCTCCCCATTCCACGTTTTACCGACGAGGTTTTCCTCCTTTTACGGAATCCTGTATAGGTTTTACGAATACTGCATAATCTCCACAAAGTTTCTGCAGTAGTTGAACAACCCCAGTACTTGTCTTTCTCCCTTTACAGTGACCGGCTGTGGCATGGTTAACATGGCTTTTTTCCGATCTCCTGTAATTTCTTTTTTCCCCTGTGAGATGATGTGTCCCAGATATTTGCTTTCTGTTCTCCTAACTGAGCTTTGCTCATGTTGTGTTTGAGACCGACACCTAATATTGCTTTCAATATTAAATACTCCTCAATAGAAATGACTTTCTGGTTGCTAAGCAATATTAAACTATATTTTTAACTTATTCAGCGTTTTGTAGGGTAGTCAGAACTTTTTTTTCTATTGTGTGAGGGCCCAGTCATCTGGCAGAATTTCCAAGCTGAACTCCCTGTTCTCGAATACGAAATGATATAATTTGCTATTCCTAAAACAACGCATGGCTGTACCATATTCAAGTTGCATTGTAATTGAGTTTACATGGTTTAGTAAATTCACTGGCACAATTAGTCTTTGAGTTTTACAATCAATTACTGGCAAAATTATTAGCTTTACATTTATGATTCAAATGCCTGATTTATCCAAAACCTTACATTAACAATATTAGATGATTGACACCCCTATGTTGAGTAATTTATCATTAAATATTCCTTTCATCAAATGGGAATCAGGAAATAGCAGAGGAGTTAAATATATAGTTGTGTCTGTCTTCACAGAATACATTACAAATAGCATTCGAAAAATACTCAAGGACACAAAGGAGGGGAACAAATGAATACAACAACGATCACTCGAGAAAAAATAGGAAGGAAACTAATGGGCTAAACATCCACTTGTTTCCTGGACCTGTATGGGTTGCATCCTAGAGTATTAAAACAAGGATCTACGGGAATACCAAATGCTCTGGTAGGAATCTTCCAAGAACGATTACCTAATTGAGACAGTAAGGAAGTCTCACAACACCAGGCTAAAGTCCAACACGTTTATTTGGTAGCGTGAGCTTCCAGAACACTGCCTCTTCATCAGGTGAGTGGAGAGATGGGTTCATAAACAGGGCATATATATAGATATAGACTCAATTGCAATATAATGGTTGGAATGCGAGTCTTAACAGGTCATCAAATCTTTACAGGTATAGACAATGCAAATGCACAGGTTAAGGAGGTGTGAATTGTCTCAAGCCAGGGAAGTTAGTAATATTTTGCAAGCCCAGTCGTGGGAGTTAGAGGTAGTGTGACATGAACCCAAGATCCAGGTTGTCCTCATGTGTGCGGAACTTGGCTATCATTTTTTGCTCGGCGATTCTGCATTGTTGTGTGTCTTGAAGGCTACCTTGGAGAACGCTTACCTGAAGATCAGAGGCTGAATGCCCTCGATTGCTGAAATGTTTCCCGACAGGAAGGGAGCACTCCTATCTGGTTATTGTCAAACAGTGTCTATTCATCCATTGTTGTAGTATCTGCATGGTTTCGCCGATGTACCATGCCTCAGGGTATCCTTTTCTGCAGCATATCAGGTAGACAACGTTGGCCGAGTCGCACAATTATGTACCGTGTACCTGGTGGATGTGTTCTCACGTGAGAGGATGGCATCTGTGTCGATGATCCAGCATATCTTGCAAAGATTGCAGTGGCAGGGTTGTGTGATGTCGTGGACGCTGTTCTCCTGACGGCTGGGTCGTTGGCTGCAAATAATACTCTGTTTGAGGTCACGTGGTTGTTTAAAGGCAAGTGGTGGGGGTGTGGGGATGGCCTTTGCGAGATGTCTGTCTTCATAGATGACATGACATGTTGAAGGCTCCAAAGAAGGTGTTGGAGCTTCTCCGCTCCAGGGAAGGTACTCTGTTGGCCATGCTCCGTGTTTGTCTTCTGAGGAGGTCAGTGCGGTTTTCGCTATGGCTTGTCAGAACTGTCGGTCGACGAGTCGAGCATCATATCCTGTTATTTCAGCGTCTATCAGCGTCTGTAATTGTCTGTTGCGATCCTCCTCATCTGAACAGATCCTGTGTATATGGAGGGCTTGTAGGTAGGGGATGGCTTCTTTAACATGTTCAGGGAGCAAGCTGGAGAAGTGGAGCACCATGAGGTTATCCGTGGGCTTGCAGTGTCGTTAAGTGTTGAGATGACCATCCTTGATGGAGATGTGTGTGTCCAAGAATGCAACTGATTCTGGAGAGTAGTCCATGCTGAGTCTGATGGTGGGTTGGAACTTGTTGATGTCATCACGTTGTTGTTTCAGTGATTGTTCGCCGTGAGTCCAGAGGAAGAAAATGTCATCGATGTATCTATTGTATAGTGTCAGTTGAAGGACGTGTTAGGTGAAGAGAACTTGAACGAACCTGTGCATGAAGATGTTGGCATATTGAGGTGCGCATTTGGTCCTTATGGCTGTTCCGTGTGCCTGGATGAAGAACTGGTTGTTCAAAGTGAAAACATGTGGCCCAGGATGAAGTGGATGAGTTGCAGAATTGCATCTCGAGATTGGCAGTTGTCGGGATTGAGTACTGATGGGGATGCTGGTGTAGAGTGCTGAGACATTCATCGTAATGAGGAGCACATTCGGTAATGCTAATGCAAGCCCATGGATAACCTCACGATGCTCCACTCCTCAAGCTTCCACCCTAAACATGTTAAAGAAGCCGTCCCCTACCGACGCGCTCTCCATATACAGAGAATCTGCTCAGATGAGGAAGAACGCAATAGACATCTGCAGGTGCTGCAACACTCATAAGAACAGGACATGGTGCTCAACTCCTTGATTGACAGTTGCGGCACGCCACAGCAAAACATCGAACCGAACCCCTCAGAAGACAAACACAAAACACGGCCAACAGTGTACCCTTCATCGTCCAATACGTCTCCAGGGCGGAGAATCAACAACATCTTTTTCAGAGCCTGCTACATGCCATCAATGAAGACGAATATCTCACCAAGGCCATCCCCACACCTCCACTACTTCCATTTAAACAACCTCAAGCAGACCATTGTTCGTAGCCATCTACCCAGCCTTCAGGAGCACAGCGACCACGGCCCCACGCAACCCTGCCACAGCAACCTCTGCAAGACATGCTGAATCATTGAACGAATGCCATGATCTCACGTGAGACCACCATACACCAGGTACACTGTACATAATCATGAGACTCAGCCAATGGTGTCTCCCTGATACGCTGTAGGAAAGGATGTCGCAAGGCATGGTACATCGGCACATGCTACGACAACAGATGAATGGAAACCACTCAACAATAACCCTTCCGGGGAACACTTCAGCAGTCGAGGGCATTCAGCGTCTGGTAAGCATTCTCCAAGGCAGCCTTCATGAAACACAACAATGCAGAATCGCCGAGCAGAAAATGATAGCCAAGTTCCACACACATCATGCCGACCTCAGCTGGGATCTTGGATTCATGTCACACTAGTCGTGAGCCCCACGACTTGCCTGGGCTTGCAAAATCTTATTAACTGTCCTGGCTTGAGACAACTTACACTACTTTAACCCGTGTTTAACCCTCTCTCCACTCGCATTGTCTGTACTTGTAAAGACTTGATTGCCTGTTAAGACTCGCATTCCAACCATTATCTTGCAATTGAGTCTGTGTCTATATAATGCCCTGTTTTTGAACCCATTCACTGATGAAGGGGCAGCGCTCCGAAAGCTCATGCTACCAAATAAACATGTTGGACTTTAACCTGGTGTTGTGAGACCTTTTACTATGCCCAACCCAGTTCAAAGCTGACATCTCCACTAACTGAGACATAAATGATTCTCAGACCTCTTGACAAGGTAGATGCAGAGAAGTTGTTTCCCATTGTGGGAGCGTTTGGAATCACAGGATGTGAATTCAGAATGAACTGTCGCCAAATTCAGACAGAGATCAGGAGGAATTTCTTCTCTCAGAGGGTATTAAATCTGTGGAATCATTAACTGCAGAGAGCTGCAGATGTTGTGTTAAGTACGTTCAATAATGAACGTTTTTTAATCAATATGGAAATCAAGGTTTGTTATAAGACAGGCAAGAAGGCACAGTGGATAGCACTACTGCCTCACAGCATCAGGAATCCTGATTCGATTCTGGCCTTGGGAGATTGTGTGTGTGTGTGTGTGTGTGTGTGTGTGTGTGTGTGTGTGTGTGTGTGTGTGTGGGTGTGTGTGGGTGTAGTTTACATGTTATCTCCATGCCCATGTGGGTTTCCTCCAGATGCTCTTGTTTCCTCCCACAGCCCATAGATATGGCGATAAGGGGGATTGGCCATGCAACATTGCCCCTTATTGTCCAAAGGTGTGTAGGTTAGTTGGACTCACCGTGGTAAATGTGTGGGGTCACAGAATAGGATAGAATGTTTGACCTCAGAGTTTTGGATAGTTGGTGTGGACTCGATGGACTGAATGAGCTCCTGCACTGTAGGCATTGGATGTAGGGTCCCTATCAAAGAGGATTTGAAGATTATCAGATCAGCCATGCTCCCATTCAATGACAGAGCTGACTGGGCCGAATGGCCCAGTACTGCTTCTGCATCTTTTGGCCTTATTGCCTTCATAGTGAGTAGGTGTTAGCATTAGAACAAACGGTCAGCACTGGCTGGTGGGAAAAGAGCATAATGTGTCAGATCAGAAAATGTTTAAGAACATTCAAGCCAAAAGCAAAACATGAAAACAGGATCCAGGCTGGACCTTGCGTTGGGAAAAATCAAAATGAAGGACAGCGTTCATGAAGTTTTTTAACTCAATCCTGAATCTGATTGGATAAAATTTCCCTCATCGGAAGATGAGTTGCTGTTCTTCCAGTTTGCATTGTGCTTTACTGGAACATTGCGTATGCCCGACAACAATGTGGGCATGAGTGCAAGGTGGTGAATTGAAATGGCATGTTTGCTGACTGAACAAATGTGTTCCGTAAACTGGTCACCAGTCTGCGTTTAGTCTGCCCACACTGGAGGAGACCGCATTTAGAGCAGTGAATCCAGCATTTAAAATGAGGTGTGAATATCAGGATGCATGAGAAGAAGGATTACGTTTGAACCGAGTGTGTGCCCTTTGCTTAAATATCAAAATCTCTAAGCCCACCTCAGTGAATCATGTTAGGCAGTTTACGGGAATGGTAACCACTTGTGGGTTATTGTTGAAGTGATGAAATATTCACATTTAGTCACATAAACTGGTGAATATTGACAAAATTGAAAAAAATACATATTGCACGTTGGAGTCACTGCTAAGCCATAATTTATTATGCAACTTTGATTGCCCTTGAAAAGGTGGTGGTGTGTCATTTGCTTGAACCGATGTTGTCCCTGTTGTGTGGGTACATGTAACGTGTTGTTAAGAGGGAGTTCCAGCAGTTTAGCCGAGGAATATTGAAGGAATCGTAATACAGTTCCAAGCCGGCATGGTGTGTTCCTTGGAGGGGAATTCCAGGTGGCAGTTTCCCCATATATCTGCTTCTTCTGCCTTTCTCGATGACAGAGATGGGTTCTGAAGGTGTCATTGAAGGCGTCTTGTTGAGTTGTTGGAGTGTATCCTCCAGATGGGACACAATGTTGCCATTGTACGTGGGTGGTGTGGAGTGAACGTTAATAGAGGTAGTGGGAGTAATATTCAAAAAGGTTTGTGTTCCTCGATGAATCCGAACTTGTATTATTGGAGCTGTGGTCATCACCACAGATTCAATGTGATGACCTGTGAGGAAGGAATGTACTTTTGTTTCTAAATGTGAACAAGTTAATTCATTTAGAAGAGAATTCTTGGAAACCAAGTGATGGGTCACACATGAATATGTACGGGGCATGGGCAGGAATTAGTTTTAAAATAATTTCAATTATGAATCTCAGGCATAAAGGTGGAGTTTGCGCAATGACAGTTGTCAGTGTACAGGATAAAGAAGAACAGGGAATCAGAATGGCTCAGACTGAGGAATAGGCAACAATGGCAAATCGTGCACATTGTGCCCAATTCTGGGCACCATGCGAGAGAAACTAGGTAAGTACTTTAGGAATGAGGCAGATAAAGATGAAGAGGACATTTTTGAACACGGTTATGGGAATTCTCCCACGTGAAATAGAACATCTGAGATTATTCTCCTTCGAGAAGTTTGATGGGAAATACGACAGATCATCAAAATCCTGGGGTGGTGGTGTTGTGACGCAGGTGGAATAGAGCAAATTCACTCCCATTGCAAGGCATGTGTAAACACCAAGAACAAACCTTAAAGCTGTTTCGCAAATGAATCAGCGACGAGATGTGTGGAAACTCATTTTACAGTTAGTGGTTCGGACCTCAAATGAATTTTCTGAAGGTATGGTGAAGTTAGATTCAATCAGTCGGCAATTCACCAAGAACTGAGGGGACGATATGCAGGAAGAAAAAATGAGGAGTCAGGTTAGTGCCATTAGCTGAGGTGATCTTGTAGCGAGCCGAGATGGAAAAGGCAGGTCAAATGGTATAGAGCATAATTGATAATATTCAACGACTTCCTACTTGATTTTGTGATTTATTCGACTGAATTACAGCAGATAAAGAGAACAATCAGTTCCTAACGTGCAGAGGAACATGCTTGAGAGGTTACTCTGAGGTTAGAATTCTAATTACTGAATGGTCACTGAAAAAAATGAGTCATGTCAATGCGGCTCATGTTGTTGGAAGGAACATTTCCATTGCTGTTTGCACAGATTCCATTTTTTCTATTTGTTTCGCTTCATTAACACTGCATTGAAGTTACTGTGAAAATTCCCTAGTCGCCACACTCTGGCACCTTTTGGGGTACACTGAGGGAGAATTTAGCTTTGCCAATATACATAACCAACAGGTCATTCAGACTTTGGGAGGCTAACCATCACGTCTTTCAGACTGTGGGACGAAACCGGAACACCCAGAAGAAACCCATGCAGACATGGAGAGAACCTACAGATTCCATTGAGAAAGATCCAAGCCCGGGAATCGAACCCGGATCCCTGGCAGCACTGCCAACCACTGTGCCAACGTGCCACTCCGTGTTCTTGTAGTTGCTACATGTTATTGTATGTGAATTTTCCAGTCTTGTGGCTGGGGAACTGGTTTCAAGTATACCTCAATAATTCATATATTCTCTCAATTGGGAATTACAACAATTGCCATCATATTTTTTCCAAAAATTTGGGGGAAATAATTCGAACGGTTTTGCAATCTCAGTCTACCCGTGGAGACCCTGGAGGGTATAAATTCATGCACAGGGAACTTCAATTCAGAGAAATCGTCTGCTGCAAAAAGGGACAGATGCACTTCAAACACAAAATGCATCGACCAATTGAATGCATCAGGAAAATATTCTACATGGTCCTTGCCATATTTGGTGTGCCTGGTAAGTATCTAAGTCAATGTGCTTGTTTAACTCTGCACATGTGATCGTTTCTACAATTGCACTGAGCACAATAATGTTACATTCGATCGAATGGTCTCAGTTTTGCAGACACATATGTAATAATATAATTATGTTAATTATCTGTGCAGGTGCATTTTGTTGTTCCAACTGGTTCTAGTTCAAAAGCACTCAGCATAATAAAGGTGTTGCATTCATTAGAATGCTTCGTCTTGTTGAATAAAACATCAAAGCAAGAAACACTTTGAGTGGTATTTTTATTCGGGTAATCTGTCCACTTCGAATACGACTGAGCGTGGTCCCAAACTGAGTTATCTGGTATTATTTTTGCACAGTCCATTTGACGGCTCCAAAGGTTTATTTTTTGCGGTGTGAGGAACAGAGCTGTACCCAAATATTTAAGTGAGCTATCATTCAGCTTGCTATATCGCTTACTATAACCTCTTTTTGTGATCTTCATATAGAAATAATCCTATTTTCGTCACAATGCACTGTCTCAGTAAATGTCATTTCTGCATCTGTAGCACGGTACAACAAGCAGAGGGAGTAGTCTGAACTGGATCCGGTTCTCCCAGCAGAGGTAATGGCTCCATACCGGGGGAAGGGGCTCCATACTGGGAGAAGGGTTTCCTAACGCAGAATGTGATCCAAGTCTAAGATGAGTTCCTACCAAAGGGGTGGTAGGAGACCAGATAGGTCTCCAAACTACCACTTTTTTGCTTTCCGTGAAAACAGGATGTGTCCCTGGGGAAAGCCTGCAGCCCACTCTCATCTGACATATGCTTAACCTGGAATTGGGTATCTCAGAGGCTGGCTGAGACCATATTTGACATGCTTTTCCCAGTGATGCTATTTTCATTGCTGTTGAGTTTCAGTAAATCCCAGTCTATTTCCCCTTTCGCTCTCCTGCAGTTAATTTAGTGGCAATTGTGATCCTGTCTCATGGAAAGTGTGACCTCTCCACCTGCACAGTGCGCTGTCTTGTGGCCATGGCAGTGGCGGATCTCCTGGCATTATCACTGAGTTATACTGAACCAAATCGATGATTATTATTTCCCACCAAATTTCCTGAGAATCACCCCTGTGTGCAGTGTTCGTTACATCCTGCTATGCACAGCCACTGTCTGGTTCATCGTCACATTCATTTTTGATCGATTTGTCACCACTTGTCAGAAGCTAAAATCTAAATATTGCACTCAGAAAACTGCATCTGTGGTCCTCGGAACAATCGGCACTTTGCTCTATTTTAAAAATATCCCCAATTACTTTAGATTTAAACCGAGAAGGATTATTGACAATGTGCCATGGCATTGTGATAATAAGCTAAGTTACTTGAAGGACCCTCGATGTATTGGATTTAAATATTTTGAGAAGGTTTTAATGCCATTGCTCCTATTTGCTTTAATTCTGTTGCTCAATGCTCTGACAGTCAAACATATTCTCGTCACTAGTGGAATCTGCAAAGGACTGAGAGGTCAGAGCAGGGGAGAGAATCACAGTGACCCAGAGATGGAGAGCAGAAGGAAATCTATCATTTCACTCTTCACCATATCCGGCAGCTTCACACTCTTCTGGTTTATGTATGTAATTCTTTTTATGTCCATGATTACTGAGATTATTATTCTTCGAACACCTTTGGGAAAGTCGCATATATGTTACAGAACTGAGGTTGCTGCACAAACACATTGATTTATGTGGCGACTCAGTCCAAATTCAGAGAGCAGTTGAAGAAATGTTGAAATATCCATTTACTTCAATTATCAAATTAATAAAGAAAATAATAGAGCACAGCTCAAATATCCCTTGTTAAGTGGCAAGAGCGAACAACAGAGGGAATGGGCCCAGAGGAGCAGGAAACATCCAAAATGTCTAACGATGGGTCAGAGGGAACAGGGAGAGATCGGAACAAAATTAGCAGCAGGTATTTATACTGAGAAGAACAGCGAGTTAGGAGGAAGCACAGTCATTCAGAGGACCGAATGCAAATGAGCAGAAGCAATCCGACACAATAATGTGCAATGGGACAAACACATGAGAAACTTTCGGATGACTTGCACTAACTCTCAGTCGGAGTCACACAAAACAAAGGGCAGTGGGACAATGGTGAGAGATGGCATGCGGATCCCCAAAGTAAATAAACAGGATGAATCAGTGGGTCAGAAAGCAGTGACCAAGGGACAAGAATTGAAATCCAGAAGAGTGGACATTAAGGAGCCAGAAGGATAGTCAGAAAAAAGGCCTGAAGGTTAGGAAGTAAAGCAGCAGACACTGTCTCTCCTACATCTCCTCAATTCGATTCTCAGTTCCTCACATAGTGTGTAAGATCATGGCTGATCTGTGGCCTAACTCCATGTACCGGCCATAGGCCCATATCCCTTGGTACCCCTGCTCAATTAGAAAAAAGTCTATCTCAGACTTTACCTAAAAATGAAACAGCATCTACTGCCATATGATGAAGAGTGTTCCAAAACCCCCACCATTCTCTGCATAACGCGGTATGTTCGAACATCTCCCTGAACAGTCTGCCCCAAAATTTTAGATCATATTTAGATTCTGAAGCGGTCAGCGAGTGGATGCAGTTTATCTGTATCCACCCTCTTCTTCCCTGCAAATGTTTTGCAGATTTCAATGCTCAAAAGTTTGAACTTGAGAGAATAAAGGCCTAATTTATCTAATCTCTCCTCAACTTAACTCGTGAAGTACAGATATCATTCCTGTAACACTGCATTGAACTCCCTCCAGGGTGGCACGGTGGGACAATGGTTAGCACTGCTGCATCACAGCACCAGGGTCCCGCTTTCGATCCCTGGCGTTGGCTAACTGTATGCGTGGAGTTTGTATATTCTCCCTGTGTCTGCGTGTGTTTCCTCGGATGCACCGGTTTCATCCCACAGTCCAAAAACGTGCTGGTTAAGTGCATTGACCATACCATTGGTGTGCCCCAGGGATCTGTTCTGGGACCCTTGCCGTTTGTCATTTTCATAAATGACCTGGATGAGGAAGTGGAGGGATGAGTTGGTAAGTTTGCCAATGACACGAAATTTGGTGGGGTTGTGGATAGTCTGGAGGGATGTCAGCAGTTACAGAGGGACATAGATAGGATGCAAGACTGGGCGGAGAAGTGGCAGATGGACTTCAACCCAGATAAATGCGTAGTGGTCAGGTCAAATGAAATGAAGGAGTACAATATTAAGGGAAAGACACTTAGTACTGTAGAGGATCTGAAGGACCTTGGGGTCCGGGTCCATAGGACTCTAATATCGGCCCCGCAGGTGGAGGAGGTGGTTAAGAAGGCGTATGGTGTGCTCGCCTTTATCAATCGAGGGATTGAGTTCAGGAGTCCGTGGATAATGATGCAGCTATATAAGACCCTACTTGGATTACACCTCGTCAGACCCCACTTAGAGAACTCAGTTCTGGTCGCCTCATTACAGGAAGGATGTGGAAAAGATTGAAAGGGTGCAGGGGCGATTTAGAACGATGTTGCCTGGATTGGGTTGCATTCCTTATGAGGGTAGGCTGAGGGAGCTCGGTCTTTTCTCTTTGAAGAGATGGAGGATGAGAAGAGACCTAATAGAGGTATATAAGATGTTGAGAGACATAGATCGTGTGGACTCTCAGAGGCGCTTTCCCACGGTGGAAATGGCTGCTACGAGAGGACACAGGCTTAAGGTGCTGGGGGGTAGGTACAGGGGAAATGTTCTGGGGAAGTTTTGCACAGCGGGTGGTGGGCGAGTGGAATCGGCCTCCGTCAGTGGTGGTGGAGGCAAACTCAATAGGGTCTTTTAAGAGACTCCTGGATGAGTACATGGAACTTAATAGGATGGAGGGTTATAGGTAGGCCTAAAAGGTAGGGATATGTTTTGCACAACTTGTGGGGCCGAAGGGCCTGTTCTGTGCTGTAGTTTTTCTATGTTTCTTCTATTTTTCTGAATTCTCCCTCATTGCACCTGAACAGGAGCCAAAGTGTGATGACTAGGGGATTTTCACAGCAACTTCAACACAATGTTAATGTAACCTACTTGTGACACTAATAAATTAACTAAAAAAAAATCTTTCCTATGGTGTGTTGCCCATACCTACTCACAATATTCTAAGTGTGGTCCAACTATGTTTTTTACAACTGCAGCATAACATCTGCATCCCTGTACTCCAGCCCTTTAGCTATGAAAGCCAGCATTCCTTTTGCCTTTTTGACTATTTTCTACACATGTTCATGGTATTTTAATGAGCTATCTACCTGAACCCCCAAATCTCGTTGGATATCCACTGAATTTCACTTTCTGCTTTCTGGTGATAACCTATCCACCAATATGTATTACAAGCTCACCGACTCCCACAACTACTTGGATTACACCTCGTTACCCCCCACATCTTGTAAGGAATCCATCCGATTCTCTCATTTCCTTCACCTCTGCCGCATCAGTTCTGTTGATGCTACTTTCCAAAGTAGCGCTGCCGATATGTCTTCCTTCTTCCTGCATCGTGTTTTACCACGCACTGTGGTTGACAGGGCTCTGGACCCTGTCTGACCTATCCCACGAGCCACTGTTCTCACCCACCACCCCTTCTCTCCCGGAACGACAGGATAGGGTCCACCTTGTCCTCACTTTTCACCCCACCAGCCTCTGCTTTCAAAGGATCATCATCCACCATTTCCACCAACTCCAGCATGATGCCACTACTGAACAGATCTTCCCCTCATTCCCCATGTCACGGGCCGTTCACTCTGGGGCACCTTGCTCCAATCCTCCATCACAGCCAACACCTCATCCCCTGCCCACGGCACCTTCTTATGCAGTGTTACAGCTGACTCTTTACCCCCTCCCTGATCACCGTCCCAAGGCATAAACACCCCTTTCAGGTGAAGCAGAGCTTCACATGCACCTCCTACAATTTGACCCATTGTATTTGCTGCTCCCAATGCAGTCCACTCTACACCAGAGGGACCAAATGCAGGCTGGGTGATCACTTTGCTGAACACCTTCTGTCCATCCAGAAACAAGACCTTCCTGTCACTTGCTGCTTCAACACACCACACTGCTCTTCTGTCCTCATTTCCTTCCTTGGCCTTCTGCAAGTTCCAGCAAATCCCTGTGCAAAATAGAGGAACAGCACCTCATCTTCCCATTGGGCACTTTACAACCTTCTGGACTGAACATTGAGTTCAACAACTTCAGAACTCTCTCCTCCACCTTCACCCGTTTCTGGTTAATTTATTTCATTTTGTTTCTTCTTTTTGTCTCATTCATCCATTTTATCCTCCTTTTTCACTTCATTTTTCCACTTCGCCACTCCTGCTCTCCATCTTGCCCCCTTCTCCCTTTTGGGTCAACTGCCTGAACCCGCTGTACCTCTCTTCTGCCATACACACATTCTGATCACTTAATGGACATTTTTAGCACATTTCTCAGCCTTCTTCATCCTCATTTACATTCCATTTGTCCAATTACTGACCCCCATAGTACAAATCTCTTCAGATTTTCTTTGCTCTTAGCTCTAATGAAGGGTCATCCAGACTCAGCACATTGGCTCTATTTTCTCTTCGCAGATGCTGTCAGACCTGCTGAGATTTTTCAGCAATTTCTGTGTTTGTGAGCGAGGGCATGAGTTGAGCGGAGGAGTTAAGTCGGGAAACATTTCTATAACACAGATAACCGTTAAAGTTTGGATTTATCTTCCAGAAACACAAATTGATATTAGATCAGTTGATGCTGCATGGGTTATTTGGATGTGTGACATGAAACTAGATATAATGTTTTATACTGTTGTTATTGTGTTATTACAAAATGAGCACAGTCACAACTACAAGGGTATGAAGACAATGGGCTACAGTGGAGTTTTGAAGTTAATTTAAAGATAAGATTGTCGATAAGTGTGCTATAATTTTGAGGAAATATATTATAACTTCAGCAATGACATTTTTGACTGAAAATCAAAGACTCTAAAATATGTACCTATTTGCCTGTGGGTAACTAAGAAAGTTAAGGGTTGTATCCAATTGAAATAACTGACAGACACTACTACAAACATTAGTGGAATCTTAGAATTTGGAGTTTTACAAAATTCTCTGGATTGTGTACAGCTTCCAGCAGATTGGAAAACCATAAATGTAATACCTGCATTCAAAAAAAGAGGAAAACAGAAATCAGAAAATTACCGGCTACTTGCAGGTCAATTCAAGAACATGCCGAATGCCAAGATGAAAGACGGGGTTGCATGGCATTTAGCAAATCGAAGTACAATCAAGCAGTGGAACATGATTTATGAAGCTGAAAACATTTTTGGCAAATGTGTTGCCTCTGTTGAGGATGCATGAAGCAGGATGGATAAAGGGGAGCCAGTGGATACAATATACTTGGATTTTCAAACGACATTCATAATGTGGCACATCAAATATAAAATACAAAGCATAGTCATATTGGTGGCAATATATCAGCTGGGATAGAGAATTCTCTAGCTTGCTGGGAAAAGCGAGTTGAGATAAGTAGTTTAATTTCAATTTGGGAAACGAGCTAAGAGTGCCACAGGGCTCAGTACTGGGACCTCAACTTCTTACAATCTATGTTAATGACTTCAATGAAGTAACAGGTTGTTTTGTTAAAGTTGTTGATACAAAAATTGCTGAGATGCAATTTGTGAGACTTTGAATATTCTGCAAATATTCATCAGAAATCTGGCTGATGGAGCATTGTGTGGGAAAATGTAAGGTTGTTCACACGTGAGAACAATAGAGTAGTAATTTATTATTTAAATTGAGTACTTCATAATGCTGAAACACTGGGAAATCTGGCCGCCTTCTACATAAATCACAACAAATGAGCATCCATGCCCACTAAGTAATCAGGAAGGTAAATTGAATTTTCGCGCTTGTTAAAAGGGACTTGGAGTGGAGAAGAAGGAATGTCTTGCAGGACAAGCTGTGGAGATGCCGGCGTTGGACTGGGGTAAACACAGTAAGAAGTTTAACAACACCAGGTTAAAGTCCAACAGGTTTATTTGGTAGCAAAAGCCACACAAGCTTTCGGAGCTGCAAGCCCCTTCTTCAGGTGAGAAGAAGGGGCTTGCAGCTCCGAAAGCTTTTGTGGCTTTTGCTACCAAATAAACCTGTTGGACTTTAACCTGGTGTTGTTAAACTTCTTATTGCAGTACAAGTACAGGGCTTTGGTGAGGCCATGCCAAAAGGCCCATGTACAGTTTGATCACTTTATTTAAGGAATATTATAGTTGCATCAGAGGCAGTTAAGAACAATTTTGGAGAAAGGGACTGTCTTATGAGGAAATGTTGAACAGGTTGTGCTTTAACTCATTACAATTTAGAAGTGAGAGGCACGGTGCCACCGTGGTTAGCACTGCTGCCTCACAGCGCCAGGGACCTGGGTTCGATTCCCAGCTTGGGTCACTGTCTGCGTGGAGTTTGCCCATTCATCCCGGGTCTGCATGGGCTTCCTCCGGGTGCTCCGGTTTCCTCCCACAGTCCAACAATGTGCTGGTTAGGTTGATTTGCCATCCTGCATTGCCCCTTAATGTCCCGGGATGTACAGGTTAGAGGGATTAGCGGGGTATATGTGTGGGGTTGTGGGGATAGGGTCTGGGGTGGGATTGTTATCGCTGCAGACTCGATGTGCTGAATGGTCTCCTTCAGCAATGTCGGGTTTCTATGATTCTATGATCTTATTGAAACATATAAGATTCTGATGGGACTTGACGGGATGGATGCTGGGAGAATTTGTCTCGTCGGGGATGGGGAGAGAATCTAGATCCAGGAGACATAATTTCAAAATAAGTTGCCTTTCACTTCAATGAAGGTGAAGACTATTTACTTTTTATTGCAAATAAATTAATATTTGAAAGTCGATATCCCCAACGCAGTGCCGGCCAAAATATTTGAAGTTTGATTTGGACAGATTTATCATCTGTAAATGATTCAACAGTTATTGTGTAATTGGCTGGCCGTGAGACAGGAGAACTGTGGAGTGAAGGTCAACATTCGATCAGGCACGATCTTATTCATTGCCTGAGCAGGCACGAGGGCGAAAACTCTGAATCCAGATCATTTTTGTTTGTTTGCTCCGTTATCATCTCTCCAGCCAGGCATTCATGGTTCTATCATCCTGTTTCTAAATTCACTAGATTATGGTAGGAAGTGAATCCAGAGTTACTAACTTAGACTTCCTGCTGGTGATTTTTTTTCTCACCTTTCTAAAATCTGCCTGAGGGTCTTGACTTTTTGCGAATCATGGCATTGGTACCAATGAGGACCACAATGACCGATCGTTTATTAAAACATAGAACATAGAACACTACAGCGCAGTAGAGGCCCTTCGGCCCTCGATGTTGCGACGACCAGTGGAACCAATCTAAGGCTCCTCTAATCTACACTATTCCAATATCATCCATATGTTTATCCAATATCCATTTGAATGCTCTTAATGTTGACGAGTCCACTACTGCTGCAGGCAGGGCATTCCACACCCTTACTACTCTCTGAGAAAATAACCTACCTCTAACATCTGTCCTATATCTCTCACCCCTCAATTTAAAGCTATGTCCCCTCGTACTAGCCATCACTATCAACCCTATCTAATCCTCTGATCATCTTGTATGCCTCTATTAAGTCACCTCTTAACCTTCTTCTCTCTAACGAAAACAACCTCAAGCCCCTCAGCCTTTCCTCATACGATTTTTCCACCATACCAGGCAACATCCTGGTAAATCTCCTCTGCACCCTTTACAACATTTCCACATCTTTCCTATAATGCAGCGACCAGAACTGCTCCAAATGCGGCCGCACCAGAGTTCTGTACAGTTGCAGCATGACCTCCTGGCTCCGAAACTCAATCCCTCTACCAATAAAAGCTAACACACCGTACGCCTTCTTAACAACCCTATCAGCCTGGGTTCCAACTTTCAGGGATCTATGCACATGGACACCCTGATCCCTCTGTTCATCCACACTACCAAGTATCTTACCATTAGCCCAGTACTCTGTATTCCTGTTACTCCTTCCAAAGTGAATCACCATTATTCAACATTATTCTCCATCTTCAGAGCATCCAGGAGCCATTCAGTGATATAATGATATTTGTGACCCTGGCATGAGCTGGCGCGCAGTCAGTAGCATCATATAATGGTGAAAGCACATCTGCAGCCATTGAAATGGCTGACAGCTCCAAAAATCCACCATCACCATTTTATTTTAACTACATCCTTACATGGACTTGGTCCTGGTGGCACTCCAAATGCCAGTTGTAGAGTGAGATGCACTCAGGGAGCCCTTCAATACGAGCGTGGACACTAAGGTGAACATCACTCCCTGTGAGGAACGACGTGAAAAAGGTTGAGGTGTAACCAATTCTTCGGGTCCAGCTGCAGTGGGTAGAAGGGTTCTATTTTATGAACAGAGTGCAAAATCGAGGCAGCTAGAGGCAAAAGAGAATGATGTTTTTTCACCCAGATGGTAGTGAGTCCTTATAATACACTACTTCAAAGAAAGTTCGCAGCAGAGGCTCTCACTGCATTCGGAAAACCCTTGGATATGCAGCTCAAGAACGAAAACGTACAGGGCTACTGAACAAGTGCTGGAAATTAGGATGAGGCTGAAGGCCTTTTTTTCCCATCAATATTGAGAACACAAAAAAAATTAAAGCACAGGAACAGGCCCTTCGGTCCTCCAAGCCTGCACCAACCATGTTGCCCATCTGAATTGAGACCCCCTACCCTGCCGGGGACCATGTCCCTCTTTTCTCATCCTATTCATACATTTGTCAAGCTACCCCTTAAAAATCACGATCGTATCTGCTTCCACTACCTCCCCAGGCACCCACCACCACTGTGTTAAAAACGTGCCTCGTACATCGCCATTAAACCTTGCCCTTCGCACCGTAAACCTATGCCCCTAGTAATTGACTCTTCTACCTTGGGAAAAAGCTTCTGACTATCCACTCTGTCCATGCCCCCCATAATCTTGTAGACTTCTATCATGTCGCTCCTCAACCTTCCTCATTCCAGTGAGAAGAAAGCAAGTTTCTCCAACCTCTTCTTATAGCTAATGACCTTCAAAACAGGCCATAGCCTGGTAAATATTTTCTGCACCCTTCTCCAAAGCCTGCACATCTTCTGGTAGTGTGGCGACCAACATTGAACAGTATGTTCCAAGTGCGGCCAAAATAACATTCCATAAATTTGCAAAATGACTTGCCAATATTTAAATTCAATATTGCAGCTGATGAAGGCACACATGCCGTATGCCTCCTTGACTATCTTCTGCACCTGCGTTGCCAGTATCATTGACCTGTGTATCTGTGCACTCAGATCCCTCTGCCTATCAATACTCTTGAGGGTTCTGCCTCGACTGTATATTTCGCATATGAATTACACCTTCCAAAATGCATTATCTCACATTTGTTCGGATTAAGCTCCATCTGGCATCTCTCTGCCTAAGTCTCCAACTGATCTATATGCTGCTGTATCCTCTGATGATCTTCATCTCTCCCTGCAATTGTGTGGTCTGCAAACTTACGAATCAAATTAGTTCCATTTTCCTCCAAATAATTTATATATATTACAAACAGAAAAGACCCCGCACTGACCCCTGAGGAACGCCACTAGTCACAGCCCTCCATTCAGAAACAGACCCTTCCACTGCGGCCCTTTGTCTTCTTTGGCCGAGCCAATTCTGTATCCATCCTGCCAGCTCACCTCTGATCCCGTGCAACTTCACCTTCTGTACCAATGTGCCATGAGGGACCTTGTCGAAGGCCTTTCTTGTCATTTATTTGCATCAGCGCAATCACTGCAACCAAAAGGTGGATTTCCGGGGGATATCTTCCTTCTTCGTGTGAAGGCAGGTGTCCAGGTGAGGGCAGCAGAGCGGCGAAGGTGATTGGCAGTTGCAGGTATGATTTGCATAGGTGCAGTTACTGCGACCAGAAGGTAGTTTGTGGAGGAGCTGTTGTGAAGGGACAGTTAAACCCCAGACAGTACTTCAGTGTTTCCCTCCCTACCTCCTCTTCTAACCAAAAGCAAAAGCAAATTGAGGACCACAAGCAAGGGAGAGGTGAGTTGAGATTATTTTATCCTTTTATATGGGCGGCACGGTAGCACAGTGGCTAGCACTGCTGCTTCACAACTCCAGGGTCCCGGGTTCGATTCCCGGCTCGGGTCACTGTCTGTGTGGAGTTTGCACATTCTCCTCGTGTCTGCGTGTGTTTCCTCCGGGTGCTCCGGTTTCCTCCCACAGTCCAAAGATGTGCGGGTTAGGTTGATTGGCCAGGTTAAAAATATTGCCCCTTAGAGTCCTGGGATGCGTAGGTTAGCGGGATTAGTGGGTAAAATATGTGGGGGTAGGGCCTGGGTGGGATTGTGGTCGGTGCAGAGTCGATGGGCCGAATGGCCTCCTTCTGCACTGTCGGGTTTCTATGATTTCTATGATGATGTTTCAGGCAGTATGGCAGTTATGCTCCTCCTGCCAGATGTGGGAAATTAGGGAGCCATTTAGTGTCCCTGACAACTTTGTCTGCAGGAGTTACAGCTCCTCACAGACTGCGTTGCTCGGTTGGAGCAGCAGGTGGATATAGGAGGCCGAGAGTTTGATAGACACTAGGTTCAGGGAGGTTGTCACACCACACGTTCAGACAGGTAGGTGGGTGACCATAAAGAGATGCAGACAGGTCGTTCAGGAGTCTCCTGTGGCTGTACCCGAGCAGTTATACCGTTTTGGATATGGTTGAGTGGGACAGGCTGTCAGCAGAAGATACCAGCAGCAGCCAGGCCTGTGGCACCACACATGGTTCTGATGTGGAGCAGGGTCGGGCAAAGAGCAAGCGAGCTGTATTAATAGGGGTCTTGCTAGTTGGAGGCACAGGTAGGCGTTTCTGTGGCCGCAATTGAGACTCCAGGTTGGCGTGTTGCCCCCCTGGTGCGTCTCTGAGCGATTGCAGGACATTCTTAAGGGGGAGGGTGAGCAGCCCGTGGTCGTTGTACATATTGGTACCAACGATATAGGTAGGAAAAGGGATGAGGTCCTGAAGTGTGAATATAGAGATTTAGGCAGCAGGCTCAAGTGCAGGAGCTAGAAGGTAGTAATATCTGGACTACGTTCGCTGTCACGTGCTAGTGAGAATAGGAATAGGAAGATTAGGCCGATGAATGCGTGGATTGTGAGCTGGTGCAGGGGGCATGGATTTAGATTTTTGGATCATTGGGATCTTCACTGGGGAAGGGGTGACCTGTTGAAGAGAGACGTGTTACACTTGAACTGGAGCGGGACTAACATCCTGGCGGGGAGATTTTCCAGAGCCAGTCGGAAGGGTTTAAACTAGATTTGCAGTGGGGTGCGGGGGGGCGGCGGACGGGAGGGTGGGGTGATCCAAAGCAGTAGGGAGAAAGAAGATTCGGTTGAGGACAGCACAGAAGTTAAAGAGAGCACATTAAGTAGTAAAGGCAGTGTCAGTAATCCTTGTACCAGACAGATCAAGCGAAAGGAAGACAGAGAGCAAGGGAAGTCCAGATTAAACTGCATTTATTTCAATGCAAGAGGGCTGATGGGCAAAGCAGATGAACCCGGCATGGATGGGTCCGTGGGACTGGAATATTATAGCAATGACTGAAACATGGCTAAGGAAGGGACAGGACCGGCAGCTCAATGTTCCTGGGTACAGATGCGATAGGAAAGATAGAACAGGAGGTAAGAGATGAAGGGGAGTTGCACTTTTGATTACGGAAAACATCACGGCAGTACTGAGAGGGGATACATCTGAGGGTTCGGCCACTGAGTCCATATGGGTAGAACTGAGAAATAAGAAGGGGAAAATCACTTTGATAGGATTGTACTATAGGCCCCAAATAGTTGGTGGGAAACTGAGGAGCAAATATGCAAGGAGACGACAGATAGCTCCAAGAAAAGTAGGGTGGTAATAGTGGGCAATTTTTACTTTCCCAACATTGACTGGGACAGCCATCGTGTGAAAGGGTTGGATGGAGAGAAATTTGTTGAGTGTATTCAGGAGGAATTTCTCATTCAGTATGTGGATGGCTCGAATAGAGAGGGGGCAAAACTTGACCTCCTCTTGGGAAATAAGGAAAGGCAGGTGACAGAAGTGTTAGTGAGGGATCACTTTGGGACCAGTGACCATAATTCTATTAGTTTCAAGAGAGTTAGAGAATGATAGGTCTGGCCCAAAAGTTAACATTCTAAATTGGGGCAAGGCCAATTTTGATGGTATCAGGCAGGAGCCTTCAAAAGTTAATTGGGGGAGTCTGTGGGAAGACAAAGGGATGTCTGGTAAGTGGGAGACTTTCAAAAGTGTGTTAACCAGGGTTCAGTGTAAGCACATTCCTCTTTGAGTGAAGGACATGGCTGGCAGAAGTAGGGAACCCTGGATGACTCGTGATATTGAGACCCTGGTCAAAAAGAAGAAGGAGGCACATGACATATATAGGTAGCTGGGATCAACTGTATCCCTTGAAGAGTATAGGGGTGTAGGTGCAGAGTTAAGAGAGAAATCAGGAGGGCAAAAAGGGGACACGAGATTGGTTTGGCAAATAAGGCAAAGAAGAACCCAAAGAGCTTCTACAAATACATAAAGGGCAAAGATTAACAAGGGAGAGAGTAGGGCCTCTTAAGGGTCAACAAGGTCATCTATGTGCGGATCCACAAGAGATGGGTGAGATCCTAAATGAATATTTCTCATCAGTATTTACTGTTGGGAAAAGCATGAATGTTAGAGAACTTGGGGAAATAAATAGTGATGTCTTGAGGAGTGTACATATTACAGAGAAAGAGGAGCTGGACGATTTAAAGCACATTAAGATAGATAAATCCCCTGGACCTGATGAAATGCATCCCAGGACATTGTGGGAGGCGAGGGAGGAAATTGCGGGTCCCCTAGAAGAGATATTTGAATCATCTAAAGTCATGGGTGAGTTGCCTGAAGATTGGAGGGTGGCATATGTTGTGCCTTTATTTAAAAAGGGCTGCAGGGTAAAGCCTTGGAACGACAGGCCAGTGAGCCTCACATCGGTGGATAAGTTGTTGGGAGGAATTTTGAGAGACAGGACTTACAGGCAATTAGAGACGCAAGGTCTGATTAGGCACAGGAAGCATGGCTTTGTGAGTGGAAAATCATGTCTCACAAATTTGATTGAGCTTTTTGAAGGGGTAACCAAGAAGGTGGATGAGGGCAATGTAGCTGATGTTGTCTACATGGACTTTAGCAAGGCCTTTGATATGGTAGCACATGGTAGGTTGTTGCATAAGGTTAAATCTCAAGGGATCCAGGGTGAGGAATCTAAATGAATGCAAAATTGGCTTCTTGACAGAAGCCAGAGAGTGGTTGTAGAGGGTTGTTTTTCAAACTGGAGGCCTGTGACCAGCCGTGTCCCTCAGGGATCAGTGCTGGGTCCGCTGTTATTTTTCATTTATATTAATGATTTGGATGAGGCTATGGGGGGAAAGTTAATAAGTTTGCAGATGACACCAAGTTTGGCTGCATAGTGGACAGTGAAGAAAGTTATCTCCGATTGCAATGGGATCTTGATCAATTGGGGCAGTGGGCTGATGATTGGCAGATGGAGTTTAATTTACAGAAATGCGAGGTGATGCAATATGGTCGATTGAACCAGGGCAGGACTAACTCAATTAATGGTGTGGCTTTTGGGAGAGTTGCAGAACAAAGAGATCTAGGGTTACATGTTCATAGCCCCTTGAAAGTGGAGTCACGGGTCAACAGAGTGGCGAAGAAGGCATTCAGCATGCTTGGTTTTATTGGTCAGAACACTGAGTACAGGAATTGGGACGTCTTGTTGAAGTCGTACAAGACATTGGTGAGGCCACACTTGGAATACTGTGAACAGCTCTGGTCACCCTATTTTAGAAAGAATGTTATTAAACTGGAAAGAGTGCAGAAATGATTTACTGGGATGCCACCGGGACTTAATGGTTTAAGTTATAAGGAGAGGCTGGATAAACGAGGACTTTTTTCTCTGGAGCACAGAAGACTGAGAAGTGATCTTTTAGAGGTCTATAAAGTAATGAGGGGCACAAATCAGCAAGATAGTCAATAACGTTTTCCAAAGGTAGGGCAGTCTGGAACTAGAGGGCATCGGTTTAAGGAGAGAGGGGAGAGATATAAAAGGGCCCAGAGGGGCAATTTTTTCCACACAGAGGATGGTGAGTGTCTGGAACAAGCTGCCAGAGGTAGTGGGAGAGGCGGGTACAATTTTGTCTTTTAAAAAGCATTTAGAGAGTTACATGGGTAAGATATGTTCAGAGGGATATGGGCCAAATGCGGGCAATTGGGATTAGCTTCGGGGTTTAAAACAAAAGGGCGCCATGGACATGTTGGGCAGAAGGGCCTGTTTCCATGCTGCAAACCTCTATGACTCAATGACTTTATAACATCCACTGTCCTCCCCTCATCAATCGTATTCGTCAGTTCGTCGAAAAACTCCTTCAGGTTAGTGAGGCAGGACCTCCCCTTTACAAAACCATGTTGCCTCTTGCTAATACATGCACTTATTTCCAAGTGGGAGTAAATCCAGTCTGGAATAATCCTCTCCAATAATTACCCTACCAGTGACGTAAGTCTCACCGCCCTGTAATTACCTTTATTATCCATGTTACCTTCCTTAAACAAAGGAACAACATTGGCTATTCTCCAATCATCTGGGACCTCCCCTGTAATGTGGAGATGCCGGAGTTGGACTGCGGTGGGCACAGTAAAAAGTCTCACAACACCAGTTGAAGGTTCAATAGGCTTATTTGGCAGCACTCGCATTCGGAGTCTCAAGCACCTTCACTCCCCCGAGGAAGGAGCTTGAGACTCCAAAAGCTAGTGTTGCCAAATAAATCTGTTGGACTTTAACCTAGTGTTGTGAGACTTCTCACTGTGACCTCCCCTTTAGCTCGTGAGGATACAAAGATTTCTCTCAAGGCCCCAGCAATTTCCTCCATTGCGCCTCCATCAAGCCCTGGGACCTCTCTCCCTTCATGTTTTTTAAGACCCTTAATACCTCCTTCTTTTTGATCTCAATATGACCCTAACTATCTACACACCCTTTCCCAGACTCATTATCCACCAAGTCCTTCTCTTTGGTTAATACTGACGCAAAGTACACATTTAATACCTCACACATTTTCTCTGGCTCCACGCATAGATTCTCTCCTCTGTCCTTGAGTGCGCCAACCATCTCCCTTGCTGCCCTCTTGCTCTTTCTATATGTCTAAAAAGTCTTGGGAGTTTCCTTAATCCTGCTGGCAAATGACTTTTCGTGACCCCTTTTCTCCGTCCTGACTCCTTGCTTAAGTTTCTCTCTACTTTCCTTGTATTGCACACTTGCTTCGTCTTTTCCCAGCGTCCGAGCCTTGACAAATGCTACATTTTCCTTGTTGATCCTGCTCACAATATCTCTCGTTATCCAAAATTCCTGGAACTTGCCATACTTAATCTTCATTCTTACAGAAACTTGCCGGTCCTGAATTTGTATCAACATATACTTGAAAGCCTCCCACATGCCAGATGCTGATTGGCCCTCAATGGCACATTGCTGGTGATTAAAGAAAGGCTCTGAGGAAAAGGATGTGATAAAAGAGGCACAGCGAGTGGGACGAGTTAATGTCGTGAAAGAAGTCTCGAAAGAAGTCAGGGAGATGAAAGAGATTGCACAGCCTCGGCACAGGTTGGATAACGAAGTAGAACCAGATCTTTTCAAAGATTTCACCTGAGTGGGTAAGGGTTACTCAGGTAGAACAGGGGAAGTAGGTAAAGAAGTGAAAAGGTTGATAGATAAGGGAGCTACTTTGTCTCTAAAGGTAAGAGAAATTTGCGCTCCTTCTGAAATACTGCCCGAGATAAGGGCAATTTGTGAATAAATGGAGAGAGGAGTAGTGTCTCCTCTGTAAAATAAGTCCAATCCAGGTTGGAAAAATAAATGAGGGAGTAATAGAAAACTCCTGGCTGTTTCAGGAATACAAATTATTCTGGGAAACCATATAACTGTAAAACAAATGTGAGTGATGCCTATGGTAGTAGAACAGCGAAAAGGAAACCAACTTTTACAGATTCACCATAGAAAGCATTCTTTCTGGCTGTATCACAGCTAGGTATGTCTCCTGCTCTGTTCAAGAACGCAAGGAAATACAAAAGGTCGTGAATGTAGCCCAATCCATCATGCAAACCAGCCTCGCATCCATTGACTCTGTCTACATTCCCGCTTCCTTGGCAAAGCAGCCAGCATAAGTAAGGAGCCACGCACCCCGGACATTCTCTCTTCCATCTTCTGCCGTCGAGAAGAAGATACAAAAGTCTGAGGTCACATGCCAAACGACTCAAGAACAGTTTCTTCCCTGCTGCTGTCAGACTTTTGAATGGACGTACCTTGCATTAACTTAATCTTTCTCTACACCTCGCTATGACTTTAACACTCCATTCTGCACTCTCTCATTTCCTTCTCTATGAATGGTACGCTTTGTCTGGGTAGGACGCAAGAAACAATACTTTTCATTGTATGCTAATACATGTGACAATAATAAATCAAATCAAAATCAAATCAAAGGAACTGAGGAATTAAAAGGGAAAAAAATATCCTGGAAATGTGTTGGACTGTGTGGTGACAAGATCCCATTTCCATGTGTTAAAACAGGAAGGGAGAGCACAAAGGGAAGATGAAGGAGGTGAGGTTTAGTTAGCTGACAGTACGTTTGATGAAATGGTAAAAGAAAAACCTGAGCAGGTAAATGATAAGCCAGAGGTGTTTAATTCTGAAAGGTTAAATAGGGGAAGTGAATAAGCTAAACAGTATTTGAAGGTGGCGCAGCACCGAATGAATCAAGAAGCTGATATGGAATCTACAATTCGGGTAATTTCCCCTGGGGATAATGTATTGGTGCTTTTGCCAATTGTTGGAGATGCTTTTAAAGCAAGATTTAGTGGTCTGTTCCAAATTGAAAAAAATGCGTTAAATTACCTCGTAAAAATGACAGATAGAAAAAAAAGATATATAGGGTATGTCATGTGACCATACTCAAACATCATTGTCATGATGTGGAGATGCCGGCATTGGACGGGGGTAAACACAATAAGAGTTTTAACAACACCAGATTAAAGTCCAACAGGTTTATTTGGTAGCAAATACCATTAGCTTTCGGAGCGCTGCTCCTTCGTCAGATGGAGTGGAAATCTGATCTCAAACAGGGCACAGAGACACAAAATCAAGTTGCAGAATACTGATTAGAATGCGAATCTCTACAGCCAACCAGGTCGTTAAGATAAAGACAATGTGAGTGGAGGGAGCATTAAGCACAGGTTAAAGAGATTTGTATTGTCTGCAGACAGTACAGCCAGTGAGACTCTGCAAGTCCAGGAGGCAAGCTGTGGGGGTTACTGATAAAGTCACATAAAGCCAACATCCCGGTTTAGGCCTTCCTCACGTGTGCGGAACTTGGATATCAGTTTCTGCTCAGCGGCTCTGCGCTGTCGTGTGTCATGAAGGCAGCCTTGGAGAATGCTTACCCGAAGATCAGAGGCTGAATGTCCGTGACCGCTGAAGTGTTTCCCCACAGGAAGAGCACAGTGTGTGGACTGTGTGGTGACAAGATCCCGTTTCCATGTGTTAAAACAGGAAGAGAGAGCACAAAGGGAAGATGAAGGATGTGAGGTTTAGTAAGCTGACAATACGTTTGGTGAAATGGTAAAAGAAAAACCTGAGCAGGTAAATGATAAGACAGAGTTGTTTAATTCTGAAAGATTAAATCGGGGAGGTGAGATTATCTGTTCTCTGCCTGAGGAGGAGCACTTCAGCAGTCACGGGCCTTCAGTGTCTGATCTTCGGGTAAGCGTTCTCCAAGGCCGCCTTCACGACATGCGACAGCGCAGTGTCGCTGAGCAGAAACTGATAGCCAAGTTCCGCACACATGAGGAGGACCTAAACCGGGATGTTGGCTTCATGTCACACTATCAGTAACCCCCACAGCTTGCATCCTGGACTTGCAGAATCTCACCGGCTGTCCTGCCTGGAGACAATACACATCTCTTTAACCTGTGTTTAATGCTCCCTCCACTCACATTGTCTGTATCTTTATGACCTGGTTGGCTGTAGAGATTCGCATTCTAATCAGTATTCTGTAACTTGATTTTGTGTCTCTGTGCCCTGTTTGAGAGCAGATTTCCACTATATCTGACGAAGGAGCAGCGCTCCGAAAGCTAATGGCATTCGCGACCAAATAAACCTGTTGGACTTTAACCTGGTGTTGTTAAAACTCTTACTGTCCAAACAACATTGTGACAGGGAAATGGAGCTGGAGAAATGGCTGTCAGTTACGGCAAGTCAGATTGAAGAATCGAACCGTGAGGATGTGGATTTTGATGTGCCTCAAAACAAATTAAACAATGCAGAATTCCTTGTAAATTGGAATCAGGTAGTCAGTTATTTGTTCCAAGAACAGAAAACTGACCTGTTAAAGAGATATGAAGGTCTATGTAGGAATAAAGTGGGGAGGACAGATGCCATAGTATATGAGGTTGATGTAGGGAATGCTGTTCAAATAAAACAACAGCCTTATCGGCCTAATCCTCTCAAAGCAGAGCAGGTACAAAATGAAGTAGAAGCGGTTCTGCAAGATGACAGAATAGAGCCGAGTCAAAGTGAATAGAGTTTGCCAGTCGTGTTATTCCATAAACCTAATCGTACTCAACGATTCTGTGTAGGTAATCAGAAAGTCAACGGAGTGACAAAATCGAATTCCTACCCAATTCCAAAGTTGGACTTATTTCATGGTAACTGGAAAGTATGTTTCCATTGAAAAGTTGCCACGAGTAGGCTCAGGCTTCAGAAGAGTTTTGTGCTGTGGTGAGAAAAAGGTATGCATGGATCCTAATGAAATGAATGAGATTACCAACGTCAATTCCCGTCAACAGATCAGAAAATTAATTAAAGATAGTCTGATTATCCGGAAACCTTCTTTTAGATCTGCAATGTTCATCCTCCCTTCCTCTCTCCTTTGATTTGATTTGACTTATTATTGTCACATGTATTAGCATATAGGTGAAAAGTATTGTTTCTCGAATGCTATACAGACAAAGCATACCGTTCATAGAAAATGAAACGAGAGAGTGCAGAACGTAGTTTTACAGCCATAGCTACAGTGCAGGGAAAGAACAACCTGACGCGAGGTACATCCATTCAAAGGTCTGATGGCAGCAGGGAAGAAGCTGTTCTTGAGTCGGTTGATACATGACCTTAGACTTTTGTATCCTTCTCCCAACGGAAAAAGTGGAAGAGAGTATGTCCAGGGTGCGTAGGGTCCTTAATTATGCTGGCTGCATAAACCGCGGCAGCGGGAGGTGCAGACAGATTCAATAGATGGGAGGCTGGTTTGCTTGATGGATTGAGCTACATTCACGACCTTCTTGCGGTCTTGGACAGAGCAGAGGCCATACCAAGCTCTGGTACAACTGGAAAGAATGTGTGATATGATGAATCTGTAAAAGTTGGTGGGAGTCGCAGCTGACATGCCAAATTCCCTTAGTCTTCTGAGAAAGTAGAGGTATTTTTGGGCTTTCTTAACTATAGTGTCGGCATGAGGGTCCCAGAACAGGTTGTTGGTGACCTGGATGCCTAAAAACTTGAAGATTTCGACCATGAGCTGGAAACACTCAGCAGCTTCAGAGATGCTGCCGGAGCCACTGAGCGCTTCCAGCACTTGTGTTATTGTTTCAGATTCCCAGCGTGAGCAGTATCTCACTTTTTCAACAATAAAACAACCTTTGCGCTGGAATCGATTTTACATGAGACATAGGAAGGAGCAGAGGGAAAAGATTCAGGGAAACAGCCAATTTCACTGAATCCGAGTAATTCTATCCCGGCTCTACACTGCAGTTCAGGGACACCATCATTATCAGCAATAAGGAACAGATGGTGATCACCGCGAATCAAACCAAATTAATTTGCTTAGATCGGAGCAATGCTCACCACTATAACACCATCATTCATGCACGGACACTCTGCAAAAATAAATCCCAATACAGTTAACAAGAGAGTTGAGCTTCCTGGTGAAAGAAAGTTGATGCTGAGCTCCAGAATGAGATATTCGTCCAGGTGACAAAAGCTTGGCGAAAGTGATAGATTTTAAGGAGAGAGAGCGTGAGAAGTGGAGAGATTATCGGGGAAGTTCAGAATTTTAGACCAGTCCCGCTGAAAGCAAGGTTGTCAGTCCTGCTGGTATTAAATCGAGGTGGCAAAAGATGGCAGAAAACTGAAATCTTGGAGATGTGTGGAGCTAAAGAAGGTCACAGAGAAAGGGAAGGAGAAATCATGGAGGGATTAGAAAGGAAGGATGAGTATTTTAAAATGGAGACATTGCCTGGTCAGGGGCCGTGTCGGTCAGTAAACATGGGACTGATCTGTGAAGTGGACCTGGTACAGGTGAAGTTGCAGGCAGCAGAAAATGGCTGAGCACAGGTATATGTAGGGTTGGAGATGAGAGGCCGGCAAGAGGAACACTGGAATAGTAAAGTCTAGAGTGGACAAAGACATGGTTGAGTGTTTCAGTCGCACATAAACTGAGGCAGGGTCAAAGTTGAACGATGCGAAGGGTGTTGACGTACGGTGTATTCATCTGATAATATTCTTTCAGTCTGTCTAATATTATCCAGTTTAGTGAAAGATATGGGGGTTGAAATGGGTGCAGAGTCAGTCAGTATTTTTTAACAATGTGGTTATTGCTGTATCTGTATCCTTGTGTGGGATTTTTCCCATTTCACTGTGATTTATTGACAAAAGTTCAAATAAATCACTCAATAATATCGTGATATATCAAGATGGCCATTCCTCCACCATGTCTGTGCTTGCTCTCTGAAATTATTATCCAATTAGTTCCACTCCTCTTTCCTATCTCCACAACTCTAACCCCGCAACATCATGGATTTATTTAAGTCCATTTTAAAAGTTATTATTGAATCTGCTTTCTCCATTAGGCAGTGAATCAAAACAATCCGCTGCATCAAATAAAATATTCCCACTTCCTCTCTGATTATTTTGTCAATTTTCCATCCTCCGTTAATTGCTTCTTCTCGATGGAAACAGATAATTCCCATCGACTTCAACATTTTGACATTATTCCAGCTGGGCTCTGAATCGTCCTTTAGAAAGGGTCAGCATATTATCCCTTTTGAACATGGAACAGTACAGCACAGAACAGGACTTTCGGCCCACGATGTTGTGCCGAGTTTTATCTGAAACCAAGATCAATCTATCCCACTTTCTATCATCCTGGTGTGCTCCATGTGCCTATCCAATAACCGCTTAAACGTTCCTAAAGTGTCTGACTCCACTATCACTGCAAGCAGTCCATTCCACACCCCAACCACTTTCTGCGTAAAGAACGTGGCTCTGATATCCTTCCAATATCTCCCGCCATGAACCCTATAGTTGTGCCCCCTTGTAAAAGCTCCATCCAACCGAGGAAATAACCTTTGAACGTTCACTCTATCTAACCCCTTCATCATTTTATAAACATCTATTAAGTCTCCCCTCAGCCTCCTCCGCTCCAGAGAGAACAGCCCTCGCTCCCTCAACCTTTCCTCATAAGACCTACACTCCAAACCAGGCAGCATCCTGGTAAATCTCCTCTGCACTCTTTCCAGCGCTTCCACATCCTTCTTATAGTGAGGTGACCAGAACTGCACACAATTTTCCAAATGTGGTCTCGCCAAGGTCCTGTGCAGTTGCAGCATAACCCCACGGCTCTTAAACTCCAACCCCCTGTTAATAAAAGCTAACACACTCTAGGCTTTCTTCACAATTCTATCCACTTGAGTGACATCCTTTCGAGATCTGTGGATATGGACCCCAAGATCTCTCTATTCCTCCACAGTCTTCAGAACCCTGCCTTTGACCCTGGAATCCACATTTAAATTAGTCCTACCAAAATGAATCACCTCACATTTATCAGGGTTAAACTCCATTTGCCATTTTTCTGCCCAGCTTTGCATCCTATCTATGTCGCTTTGCAGCCTACAACAGCCCTCCACCTCATCCATTACTCCACCAATCTTGGTGTCATCAGCAAATTTAGGGATCCACCCGTCAGCCCCCTCTTCTAAGTCATTAATAAAAATCACAAAGAGCAGAGGACCAAGCACTGATGCCTGTGGCACTCCGCTAGCAACCTGCCTCCAGTCCGAAAATTTTCCATCCACCACCACCCTCTGTCTTCGATCAGATAGCCAGTTACCTATCCAATCCGCCAACTTTCCCTCTGTCCCACACCTCCTTACTTTCATCATAAGCCGACCATGGGGGACCTTATCAAACGCCTTACAAAAAATCCATGTATATGACATCAACGGCCCTACCTTCATCAACACACTTAGTTGCCTCCTCAAAAAATTCAATCGAATTTGTGAGGCACGACTTGCCCTTCACGAATCCGTGCTGACTATCCCGGATTAATCCGTTTCTAAATATTTCTGGTCTCTGAAGCAAACAGATTGAACATTTAGTGACTCAGAGGTGACCTGAATTTTACCTCCTCGCCCGCCCGATTCCATGGCGGGCGAGGCTCGCAGAACGGAAATATCCATTGGCCTCGGGTAGGATTTTACGAAATGTTTATGAAAATTAAACCTCCCTTTCGGGGAGATGACGGGGATACCAACCACTATACTTAAGAGGTACACTTGCCAGCTGCGTTGATCATTCAATAGTTCAACTTCTGCCAACAAAAAAATGAAATTTTGTTAATAACCATCATAAATTCCAGGTCAGGAAGTGAATTCGAGATTACAAAACAATCCACAGCAATCGACTAGGGAGAAAGATGGAAGGCCGGCAACGCGAACGCTGAAATGGTCAAGTCCAGAGTAAACAAATACATGGATGAGGGTTTCAGCAGATGGGGAAGTGCCGGAGTTGGACGCTGTTTCGGATATCGAATTACTTTGTATTCATTTGTTACATGATATATTGGGGGACGAATGGATACAGTGTCAGTCATTTATTTTTACATTAGGATTGTTAATGTATCTATATCTGTGGAACATTATCCTCTCTGGGACTTTTCACATGTCACTGCGATCATAAGCTTAACAAAATGTCCCAGACTGGAGCAAAGGTCTTTACAACTGAGGGTTGTTCGTTAACTAATTTCCACTGGGCTCATTCCTTCTGTATGTCACCTGCTGTTGATTAACACAACATAGTAGAGGTTCACAATTGTTCAGTTTCTGACTGTCCAGAACATAATCGGTTATTCAGGCCACGGCCTCCCAAGAAATGTGTTCTCCCCAATTCCGTCTATTTCCGGATTTTCACATTGGGTGAACAGCTAGTGATTCACATAACTGTAGTCCGCATCTCTAGTACTATTCTGGTAAATCTCCCCGGCACTATCTCTAACACCTTGTCATCTTTCCTGAAGTGTGGTGTCCGGAATCGGTGATAATCTCCAGCTGGGCTCTGGTCAGTTGTTCAGAAAGTTTGAGCATATTTTCCCTGCTTTCGTATTCCAATCCCGTTTCTCTTTTCAAACTCAGTGTGGACTCTGTAGGTTAGAAACCAATGGATTGAATATTGTTGTCCAACGAACTCTTTCTGACCTTTTGTCTGCCAATGATAGACAATGTTTATCTGTGCTCCGTTTCTCCCAGATTTGACCCATTTCCAACGATTTGAACCATTTCCAGACATTTGAACATGCACTTTCAATTCTGTGTATTAGAGTAAAGAGTCATAGAGTCGTACAGCGCAGAGAATGCCATTAGGCCCATCGAAGCTTCACTGACAATAACTGCAACTAAACTCCCGCCAATCCCATTTTTGAGTGCTTCTCCCGTACCTTGAATTTGATAATGTTTCAAGTGCTCGTCCAACAATTTTTAAAGGTTCCAACATTTCTGGACGCCACTACCTTCCCAGATTTCAGATTCTCACCGTCCTTTGTTCTCAAATCCCCTCTGAATCTGCTGTCCCTTATCCTAAAACTATGCCCCCTCTTGACTGGCCTCTCACACAAGAGGAACAACTGCTTCCAATTCACCTGCCCATACCCCCCAAAATCTTATACATCTTAATCATGTTCCATCTCTGCTCAAAAGAAAGCAATCCAAAACTATTCAGTCTCCACCCAGCTCAAATGCTCCATCCCAGGCAACACCCTGGTGAATATCCTTTGTATCACCTCCAGTGGAATCATATCCTTCCCAGAGGGAGGTGACAAGAGCTTCACACAATACTCCAACTGTGGTCTAACCGACATTATGCATTGCTCCAAAAACATCCTGCTTTCTCTTACCCTCTATGCCATGAGTGATAAAAGCAAGTGTCCATTATGCCTTTCTAACTACCCTGTTCACCTGCTCTGCCGCTTTCAGGGATCTGTGAATAAGTACCCCAAGGTCCATCTGTTCATTTGAGTTTGCTGGATACTCAACCCTGGCAAACCTGGATAACAAGGACACTTACTTCGGACTTCTAAGCGAATTGTTGTGGATCCAGGCAATCTGGGAGACCGGAGTTTCTGCTTTGGGAGATGAGGCAGGAAATTGCAGGCGCTCTGATGCAAATGTTTAATTCCTCTCTGGCCAAGGGGGATGTCAGAGTAAGAAGTCTCACAGCACCAGGTTAAAGTCCAACAGATTTATTTGGCAGCACTAGCTTTTGTTTTCTCAGGCTCCTTCATCAGGTGAGGGAGGACTTGTCTTCACAAACAGGTCATATACAGACACCAATACAAACCAAATAGATCCGATATTGGCTTTTTAAAAGGACACAAAGAGCGGTGTTTGAAGGTTTTTCGAGTGACTGGGAGGACAGTGTCTACTGGCATACCATAAATTTCAGTGCTGGGTCCCATATTGTTCCCTTATGTACATTATTTAGATTGATGATATTGTGGGGGGAAATGATAAGCATATTTGCAGAGAACACAAAGACTGATAGGTTGTTTCATAATGAAAAGGATGGTCGGAGGTTGCAGGAAGATATGGAACAGTTGGTCAGGTTGGCAAAGCAGTGGCAGATGGTATTTAACCCTGATGTGTGCGAGATGATGCACTTTGGAAGAAGTAACAAAACAAGGGAGTATTTAATGAATGGCTGGACATCAGGAAACTCTAGAATTCCTAACCAACAGACCACAAACAGCAAGGATCGACAATGACACCTGCTCCAGGACTATCTTCAACACCGGTGCTAGTACTCATCACCTTACTATACGATTTTCAGCATGTCCACGACCACTCTTACCAATTTTCGCAGATGCACCATAGAAATCATCCTGTCCGGATGCATCATAGCTTTGTGTGAACCCTGATCTGACCAAGGCAATAAAGCACCAAGGGTGGGGAACATAACCCAATGCATCACGCAAATGTGCCTCACATCCATTGACGCTGTCTACACTTCCCACTGCTTCAGAAAAGCAGCCAGCATAAGCAAGGACCCACGCACCGTGGACATATTCTCTTCCACATTCTTCAGTCAGTAGGAAAGATGCAAAAGTCTGAAAACACGTAGAAACAGAATAAAGAACATCTCCTTCCCCACTGTCATATTTAAATGGACCTACCCTATGTTATGGTGTTTTTTTCCTTCCTCACATCTATAACTGCAAGATAACCCTAACACGAACCCTCGTCTTCCCTTCTCCCCTGTTTTCTTTATAAATGGGATATCTTGCGTGCAATAAACACTACTTTCCATCTATACCATACATGTGACAATAATAAGTCAAAACAAAGTTTTGCTCTGTTTCCGTAACACTGAAGTACACGTGATAGTAATTAAGGAGGAGTAGTACTGAAAGGATCTCTCTCCCATACACCAGAGACTGAAGCATCCCAAAAGCATTCCACACTCCCTTACAGTGTCAGATATTGACAGTTAATTCTGAATCATGTATCACACACGAGGCAATCGCCAATAAAGTTATTCAGCAAAAACTGAATTCGTCACTGGGCAGTTGATGTCATATACATGGATTTTAGTAAGGCGTTTGATAAGGTCCCCCATGGTCGGCTTATGATGAAAGTGAGGAGGTGTGGGATAGAGGGAAAGTTGGCCGAATGGATAGGTAACTGGCTGTCTGATCGAAGACAGAGGGTGGTGGTCGATGGAAAATGTTCGGATTGGAGGCAGGTTGCTTGCGGAGTGCCGCAGGGATCAGTGCTTGGTCCTCCGCTCTTTGTGATTTTTATTAATGACTTAGAGGAGGGGGCTGAAGGGTGGATCAGTAAATTTGCTGATGACACCAAGATTGGTGGAGTAGTGGATGAGGTGGAGGGCTGTTGTAGGCTGCAAAGAGACATAGATAGGATGCAAAGCTGGGCTGAAAAATGGCAAATGGAGTTTAACCCTCATAAATGTGAGGTCATTCATTTTGGTAGGACTAATTTAAATGTGGATTACAGGGTCAAAGGTAGGGTTCTGAAGACTGTGGAGGAACAGAGAGATCTCTAAAGGTTGCCACTCAAGTGGATAGAGCTGTGAAGAATGCCGATAGTGTGTTAGCTTTTATTAACAGGGGGTTGGAGTTTAGGAGCCGTGGGGCCATGCTGCAACTGTACAGGACCTTGGTGAGACCCCATTTGGAATATTGTGTGCAGTTCTGGTCACCTCACTATAAGAAGGATGTGGAAGCGCTGGAAAGAGTGCAGAGGAGATTTACCAGGATGCTGCCTGGTTTCGAGGGTAGGTCTTATGAGGAAAGGTTGAGGGAGCTAGGGCTGTTCTCTCTGGAGCGGAGGAGGCTGAGGGGAGACTTAATCGAGGTTTATAAAATGATGAAGGGGATAGATAGAGTGAACGTTCAAAGACTATTCCTTCGGGTGGATGGAGCTATTACAAGGGGGCATAACTATAGTGTTCGTGGTGGGAGATACAGGAAGGATATCAGAGGTAGGTTCTTTACGCAGAGCGTGGTTGGGGTGTGGAATGGACTGCCTGCAGTGATAGTGGAGTCAGACACTTTAGGAACATTTAAGCGGTTATTGGACAGGCACATGGAGTACACCAGGATGATAGGGAGTGGGATAGCTTGATCTTGGTTTCAGATAAAGCTCGGCACAACATCGTGGGCCGAAGGGTCTGTTCTGTGCTGCACTGTTCTATGTTCTATGAATTCGTAATGTCTGAATAAGTTCGATTTTTTCTGAAAGAAAACTGGTCAGGCGTAATAGTGATCAATACTGTCGGGGGAATTGTATCAATTATACTACAGCTGGTCGTTTGAACAAAATGTACCGAGAGCTCGTGAACAATTATTGTATTAGTTCCTTCTCTCATCTGTTAACTTCATCGTTCAGGAATGTGGGGACATCTGCTGGTCGCAAGTGAGAACTGTAACCGAGCGGCTTAAATTCACATTGACTGCCAGTGTGACAGAAACAGGACAGAGGAACAGGGATTAGACATTATTCGCTTCAATGCTTCTCCGCCATTCAATAAGATCCTAGTTGATCTGCTCCATTTGCGTACCTACCGCCCATAACCCTTAATTCGCCTGCCTACTCCTGCATTCAATAAATGCAATGAAAGTTATTTGTCAAAATGTGTTTTAACCCACGCCTCCAAGGGATACTGCGACCTTAGATTGCGCGCCCACCCTGAAACAATTTTCTGCCTCGGTTTCGGTGTCGAGGAAGCAAACAGTTTGTCACCACGGACAGTGTCCGCTTTTGGGAGCTTCACTACAATGGATGTTGGACAAGGTTCAGAGGCAGATACTGGGATGTCAGTCAGTGAAGTGCCTTCTGAGACAGCAACTGCTGGGCTCCGAGTCTTTGTGAATCTGAACATTGTTAGTGACCCCAAAATGAAAAGTAATCGATGAAAAAATATCTTAAAAATCTGCTCCAAACAAAGGACTGGCCAGCTGCAACCCGAACAACCCACACAAAAACCAAGCTGCTGAATATCCTGACTCTGATATTGTCCCTTTGATATCAGCTCCCACACCACTGAGTTAAGTTTCTGTCTACTGATCAAAGCCCTTCCTTGAACTCGCAAGAAGTGCCGTGCAGGCACGAAACATTAAGCTGGTTCTGCCTCCTCTGATGCTACCAGACCTCGCTCTTAACTCAAATATTTGAGGACCCTCAGGATGGTTCCAGTGTTTTTGAATATTTCAGTATCTAACACCAACTGCAGTTTCCATTTGATTTTTCTTGGTGCACTATTCCCCTGGTAATAAATAAAGAATTTGCAGAGAGTGTTAAATCGTGAATTCAATTCAAATCTGTACATTTGTCGTTGAGGAATGCCAAATGTCGGAGAGTCCATCGAATACCTGATCCATACACATTCTGTTGCAACATAATATTTCATAATTCAGCAAAAACCTACTTTCCTATCGCGTGTTTAACGGATCTATTGTGGAATCTCGAGTTCGGAATCCATCAAGTTCCGAATGTATGAATATTTATGATTAACACTGTGATGTTTGCCAGTGGATTTTCTGTGTGTCTGCCTGCTCTTTGTAAAAAAACGTTCTGGCACAAATCAGAATGAGCTGAAATGGGGGGAAAATACAAATCCGTGTAACCCGCATTGAGACTAATTATATTTATATGCAGCACAAGAAGTCAAAATTGCATCAAGCTGAGGCCTTTTCTTTTTATATTGTTTTGAACCGTGATCTGCGGCACTGAGCCGTGACCTGCGGCACCGCACCGCTCAGGATAGTCGTGGCAGAGTGGTTAAGGCGATGAATTAGAAACCCATTGGGGTTTCCCTGCGCAGGTTCAAATTCTGCCGGCTACATTTTTCCATTTTCTCTTCGTTTCATCACATTCCTTGTTTGTCAATCGTGCCCAACGGGGAATGGAATCGCAGACCTTTCAAAAACAGGAATTGCATTTCTCATTCTTATTCATAAATCTCTGCTAGCAAAAATCAAGCAAATTAGTGACAGTCTCCTTTCTGACGCTCTCTCCAGCTATTTAAGACACTCGCTGTTCAGTTCTATATGCATTTGCTTGTGTGTACGGAAGCACTTGTGCATGTTTTGTGTGAGTTCTGCTTTTTCGGGTGTGTGTTGTTTTTTGCTTATTGATTCTGCAATGTTTGTTCGTTATGCTGTGTCTGTAATATGCTCGCCTTCAAATAGCTTTCCAATTCCCCTTTTTAAAATTATTCGTGGAATTATCTTCTTCCACATTTTTATCTGTAACTTTCCAGATCCAACCAGCTCTGAGTGAAAATGTTTCCGTCCTCTCTATCTTTTGTCACTGAATTAATATCCACGATCCCTAGTTATTGGCCTACAAACAGAGGGATTATTTTCACTGTTTACTCACTCCAAGCCGTGTTTCATCTAGAAGCCCAATATGAGGCCATCTCCTATTCTTCGATGTTATCATGACAACAACCTAAACTTCTCCAACAATTCCTCATCCGTGGAAGTCTCCAAGTAAGCGTCTTTGTCCCTTTTCACATATCTTTGCTTCAGAGTGGTGACCAGCATTAACCATACGACTCCTTTCTGAGGTCAAACTGCAAATGTTAAAGTTCCAACATAATCCCGGTCCTATTTGTCGACTTCACAAAACACCAAAAAAAAAACATTTTCCAACTATATTAGGAAATGTGCACATATGAAAATCAATATTTCTCTGCCCATCTACAATTTTCAAAAATCTCGCATTTCCAATATATTGACTTTCGATGCTATTCCTCCCAAGGTTCATGCCTTCAATTCTTACTTCACCGTATTGAATTTTGTCTATTTAAGGAGTTATTATCATATGTGTCTTTCTTCCAGAACTCCTTTCTGAGCGAATCAGTACAATCTTCGCTAACGATCCAGTACCGTTCCCTGGTGGTCTCGTTGCTGAGGATTCGGCGCTTTTACCGCCGCATATTTGTCACCTTTATCATTGAATCTTCCGGCCTTCCATCCCATCACAAACTTCCCCTTTTGTTCTTCCTTCTACCCTCCACTTGAAATACAGAGAACAATGCAGGCTGCTCTTTCTCACACACAGTCGGAGCAGTATTGCTCACATAGACACAGAAACACAGAGGGCAAATATGTTCCGCACACTCAGGCAGCAGAAATATTCAGTCCGATTCTGAACCCACATTTCTGGGAGATATTTTTAATCTAACATTAAAACAGTGTAGGAGAGAAAACAAAGTTTCGTTTTCACTCCAATTGAGTCACGCTGGCAGGTTTAAAAAGAAATCCCAACCCCAAGATCACATCTACTCTAAGATTGGAAGGGACTGTGTCAACTTCAAAATAAAAACTGACTCTGTCAACTTCAGAATAAAACCCATGGCAATGAATTGAATAACAGATCGAAAGATACAAATTTAACCCAAATCATTTAACAACATCAGATTTAAGTTGCAACGTTAATCACAAACCTGTTTACGGTTATATGGATTTACTAATGGCCACAGAATATTGTGATGCTGGAAATATGAAATGAAAAGAGGAAATTCAATCTGATGGTCAAATTTCAATTCCCTGTTTAGCCGGTGGTCTTGGCAGAAGGTGTTTGCTGTCCAGGGAACGATGGATGCATAGAAATACAGATAATATAAGCAGGTGTAGGTCATTCGTTCATTCGAGGCTGTTCCACCATTCATTATAATCATGCTGATCATTGAACTCAGTAACCTGTCCCGCATTCCCCCTTTGATCCTCCTCGCCCCAAGAGCAATAACTAACTGCTTCCTAAAAGCATGCAACATCTGGCCTGAAATGTTCTTTGTAGCAGCGAATTCCACAGACACATCACACTCTGGGTGAGGACATTTCTCTTTATCTCAGTCCTATACGGCTTTCCCCGTTTCCTTGTGCTTCAGTTAAACTGAAAACCACTTGAAAACCTTGTCTCCAAATTGTGGCAACATTGAACATTCTCAAAAATTGATTTCAAAATTCGAAAAACGTTTCCTGATTTTGTGCTTCAACTTATCCATGTGGGTCAGCGGGTATATCATGTTAAGCTTCATCCCCATTCTTACCCATTCTTCACAGTTTTACAGTTATTAACCTAACAATTTATTTAAACAAGATGGAAACCTCGAACAGCTCAGTCTTCATTTTTCAACACTGAAGAAAATAAAAAGGGAGAGAACCGCTGAACAGGGGAAATTGTGCTGTGATCAGGCAGAAGGGGAGGGATTAAAACTCTGCATAAGAGAGCCACAACAAAGCGGACGGACCCAATGGGCTCCATCTGTGCTGCACCGATTCTATAAAATTCTAGGATTATGGAACATACGATCTGAAAGTATCCAAAAAAAAGCTTCGGAGTCCCACTGGACAAGTGCCTGTTGCGTCTTTTAATTCGTGTCTGCAATACCATGAGTAACAGGAGCAGGTGGATAGGGTTCTCGAACGTTCAAGATCTTCCTGGCTGATCATAGAACCTGAACGACACCTCGACCTGCTTCCCCACGATATGTGTTCAAAATCCTGCTCCAATTTAATTACCTTGTGTGTTCGTATGTTCTCTTTATCAATTCTGATTCAAATTAATCCGCTAATCATGAGGAAAGGCGTGGTTCAATGGTGTAATCGGAGGGACTGAGCTTTGATTTAATGTGTGGAAGTGAGGAGACTTTGGAGGGAATTAAAGGAACAAAGCGATGTTGAGAGGACAGAGAACTGAAATAATCGTATGGAGAAAGAGCAAGAATCTGGATTCGAGTGTTTGGCCTAACCAGCGCTTTCTACCGCTCCACCATAATGTCCCCACTGAAATAGTTGTAACTGGTGCACCAGTTCTTCATAGAAAGCACAAATAAACCTAGCTGTTTCAGAAAGTGTAAACTTTTAGTCCATATGGAAACTGTTTACAATATACCATCCTTTCAGTTAGCAAAGTAACATAGTAGGGATGTTGACAATACTCAGCCGGTCATAGAATAATTGAACGTTTTCAATGCAGAAGGAGGCCATTCGTCCCATCGAGTCTGCATCGAGTCTTTGACAGGAAGCGTCTGTGGAGGCAAACTGTTCGAATGGTTCAGGCCGCTGGTTTATCCTCAGAACTAAATAAAGAAATTAATATGTTTTAAAACCAATGGATTGCGGGAGGGAGAGGGATGTACAAAAGTAAAGCTCTGTGAAGGAGGAGGGAAGGAGGGAAAATGCTTCATATACAAAATTCAAAGACAGTTGATATGTTTATAGCAAAAAAATACAACTGATATTTCCAGATGAGGTTATGAATGGCTGCGGAGCAACCGTCCCAAGGTAATATGAAGGAATTAAGAAAGAAACGTGACAAAAACCAAACCAGTGAAAACCGGCGCGAAACAACATGGAGACATATTATGAAGTTTAAATCAACCTAACAAATTCTGAATAATAAAGTTCGATATGAGTGCCAATAAAAAAAAGCCTGATTGGATCAATATTAACTTTGAAGATGAACGCTTAAGGAAGCACTTTGATTTTTGTCGCCGATAAACTGAGAGCATGGGAAGAGATTGGATGATTTTTGACACAGCACATTATACAGGGAAGAGTGGGGAGGGATAAATGATGGAGATTCTCACCACTGACAGATCTATTTCTCTCCCACGCTTTGCTATTCACAAAATTTAAACGTTACTCCGAGTGAGGTCTATTGCTTTCAAGAGGATAAGATCACAGTTTCCTGCGGTAAACACCAGATTCAACCAGTTCCTAATTCAGGAAACCAATCATTATCACTCTGTCTCCTCCTATTGGAATTTCTAAAACCTATTATTTTCCAGAAATAACAGCATGCTTCAAAGCTTTGAAAACATAATCCAAGTGAATGTATTTAATTCGCAATGTCGTACACCCACACCAGGACAGATAAACAAAACAAATATTGCAGCAAAACAGTGGGAAACAATTCAAAACTTCACATTCGAAACTTCGCTGCGAAGTTGACTGAGTTGGTGCAAGTGCCTGTGTTATAAACAAGAGAAGTTGAGTTCAAATCTCAACATTGCCGTCGTTAATGCCTGATTTTTGGGTCATACATGAAATGGTATTGCATTTTAGAGTTGAAAGGAGGAAAGGTCGGAAAAATATCTGGAAGCAAGCAGTCAGGTAGAGTCACTGTTACCCCTTTTGTGGATCCAATTGGTCCCAATGCTGTACCTACCCCACATGACAATATGTCACTTTTTTGCAAGTTTTCTTTAGCACACCCGGTGCTGGGTGTGAGTAATGAAACAGGAAATGAGCCAGTGAGACTAGAGCAGACTAGGCTGGAGAAGTAAAACTAAGAGAGAAAAAAATCATTGCAGAGGAACTGAAGAGTTACTTTGCATCAGTCTTCACGGTGGAAGACATAAGTGGGATGCCAGAGCTCCAGGAGAATCAGGGGGCACAGATGGTTGGAGTAGCCATCGCCAAAGAGAACGTTCTGGGGAACGTAAAGATCTGAAGATGGATAAATCACCATGACCGGATGGACTACACCCCAGGGTTCTAAAATATATAGCTGAGGAAATTGTGGAGGCATTGGTGGTGATCTTTCATGAATCACTGGAGGCAGGGAGGGTTCCAGAGGATTGGAAAGTAGCTAATATAACACTGCTGTTTAAGAAGGGAAGGAGGCAGCAGACTGCTTCGCCTGACTTCGGTCATTGGCAAGATTTTCGAGTCCATTGTTAAAGTTGAGATCGCGGGGTATTTGGAAGTGCATAAACAAATAGGACTGAGTCAGCACGGCGTTGGCAAGGGGAGGTCTTTGAGAAGGTAACAAGGAAGTTAGATAAAGGATTACAAGTGGATGTGATTCATTTAAATTTACAGAAGGCCTTTGACAAAGAGGGTATAGGAGACTGTTAAATAAGCTAAGAGCCCATGGTGTTAAAGTTAAGATGCTGACATTGGTAGAGGATTGGTTGACTGGCAGAAGGTAGAGAGTGGGGATAAAAGGGTCCTTTTCAGGATGGCAGCCGGTGACTAGTGGTCTGCCTCAGGGGTCGGTGTTGGGACCACAACTTTTCACAATATACATTAACGATTTGGAAGAAGGAACTGAAGGCACTGTTGCTACGTTTGCAGGTAATGCAAAGACATGTAGAGGGACAGGTTGTATTGAGATGTTGTGGGGGGGGGGGCGGGTGGGGGGGGGGAGCACTGCAGACAGACTTGGACAGGCTAGGAGAAATAATGGCAGATGGAATAAAAAGATTGTGCACTTTGGAAGGAGGAATGGAGGCATAGACTATTTTCTAAATGAGGGAATGCTTAGTCAATCAGAAGCACAAAGGGACTTGGGAGTCCTTGTTCAAAATTCTTTTAAGGTTCACGTGCAGGTTCTGCGGCAATGAGGAAGGTAAACGCAATGTTAGCATTCATGTCGAGAGGGCTGGAATATAAGGTCAGGATGTACCTCTGAGGCTGTATAAGGCTTTGGTCGGACCCCATTTGGCGTATTCTGAGCAATTCTGGGCCCTTTATCTAAGGAAGGATGTGCTGGCCTTGGAACGGGTCCAGAGGAGGTTCACAAGAATAATCCCTGGAATTAAGAGCTTGTCATATGAGGACTCTGGGTCTGTACTTGTTGGAATTTAGAAGGATGATGGGGGGTCTTATTGAAACTTACAAGATACTGCGAGACCTGGATAGAGTGGACATGGAGAGGATGTCTCCACTAGTGGGAAAAACGAGAACCAGAGAGCACAACCTCCGATTCAAACAGTGAACTTTAAGTCCTTTAAATCCTTAAATCCTTTAAAACAGAGATGAGGAGGAATTTCTTCAGTCAGAGAACTGTGAATCTGTGGAACTCTTTGCCCCAGAATTCTGTGGAGGCTAGTTCATTGAGTGTCTTTAAAATAGTGATAGAAAGGTTCTTGATTCATAAGGGGATCAGGTATTTTGGGGAAAAGGAATGGGGATGAGAAAAATATCAGCCATGATTGAATGGTGGAGCAGACTCGAAGGGCCGAGTGGCCTAATTCTACTCCAATGTATAATGGCCTCATGGTCTTATACACAAAATAAATTGGAATTTTAAAATTATTTTTCGACAATGTTTCCTATTATTTAGTGAGTTTTGTACTTGGACACCACAATCCTTACTTTTATCTTCAATTCCTCTCATAATAAATTAGACTCACTGATATATTATTCTGCCAAGATGTGTGCGTATCTGTGCGTTATCTATCGATCCCGTTGTGTTTTAGGAGTATTGAAATATGAGTGAGAAATACACATGCAGAAAAAAGAAAACTTTTCAAGTAAAATCTGACCCAGCTGAATCAAGGACCGAGTTATCCAAATGCTTTTAAATCAGTGTGAAAGCAACAGAGGCAGAAAATGAATTTGAATTCATCACACATATCTAAATTACCTCTTTCCAACTGAGTTATATTTATAATGTTGGCTCATAGCACCAGAAGCATTGCCTGGAGGTCTACGATTGAAATATCAGATAGAAATGCATAGCCAGAAGAAAGGAAACGCTTTGAATAAAATCTGATCCAGCTTGATCAATGAACGAGTTATTGAGATGCTGTAAATCAATGTGGAAGCAACCGTGGCATGAATAAATGTGTCTCCATCACACAAAATCAGAAATATAGATAGATTACTTATTGCCAGTTGAGTTATATTTATAATGTCCACTTGCCCTGTCAGTCGTCTTCCCTGGTGGTCCAGTGGTTAGGATTCGATGCTTTCACCACAGCGGCCTGGGTTCGAGGCCTGGTTAGGGAAGAGCATTTTGCCAAATTTGAGATCCACGACAATTGTTCAGATAACCAGGGAGAGCCTGTTTTCCCTGGTGGGAGGAATTGGTTTGAGTTTTAATGTGTATTTGCCACTGATCCACAGTAAAAATGCCAATCAAGAGAAAAGTTCCGAAATACATTAAACAAAAAGACAAGACCGAATTTCAGAAATAACTCTTAAGGTGATTGCACACTCTCTGCTTTAACATGGATCAGATGGAATTTTTCACAAACGGAAGAAACAATTGATTAGCTTTACTGAAGGGAACAGAACAATTCAGTGGAAGTTACCAGCATTTTTGTTGTTCCAAGGAATTGAGTTACTTGAGCCAAAAGAGGGCCTCCTCAACGAGTCATAGACAGAGTTTTGGAGTTTTACAGCACAGAAAGAGGCCCATCGCCTCATCGTGTTTGTGTTGGTCCGTTGCTTTGTATGCAATGATGTTTCAAGTGCTCACCTCAATGCTTCTTAAATGTTTGTGAGAGTTCCCGCCATTAAAACACTTTTAGACAGTAAGTTTCAGTTTCCCAACACTGGTTGGAAAGGTTTCCTCAAATCCCCTCGAAACCTCCTGCTCCTTAGCTTAAATCTATGTACCTGGTTATCGACCCGTCAAATGAGGGAGGAAAGTGTCTCTGTATATATCGTATGTCCCTCATACTTCTGCACAGCTCGATGATACCCCCCGCGCCCCAATGGTCTTCTCTGCTGGAAGCTCAGCCTATCTCGCCCCTTCATCGCTGACCAGATTTCTTTTCCAGATCTGCCTCCAGTGCAATCCTTAAACTTTCTACAGATCTGCGATGTGAATCTCTCTCTCCTTCATCCACAGATGCTGCGGAGCACTGAGTTCTTGCAGGACCTTCTGTTATTATTTCAGATTCCCAACGTGAGAACGATCTCACTTTTTGAACAATAAATCAATCCCTGTGTGGGAATGGATATTAAATATCAAATGAAACGCTGCAGAAGGGAAAGATTCAGAGAAACAGTGAATTTAATTGAATTTGACTAAATCCAGCCAGGCTCCATCCTACAGTTCAGGGAAAAAAGGAACAAAAAGAGAAAATGCTCGAAAACCTCTGCAGCTCTGTCAGCATCTGTAAGGAAAGAAACGAGCTGACGTTTCGAGTCCAGATAACTCTTTGTCAAAGCAAGATAAGAGGAGGTTGGAAATCTTTGAAATCGAATTCCACCCTCGTGTGATTTCGTGGCAAAATCTCACTGTGACGGATGAAGTACAGTTTCGAGAAGTTTAAAGAACAATAATCTGTGATGGATAAGAATGGAACCCGAATCAACTGCTTGCAAGACACCTGTGTTCACCATTATGCCACCATCACGTACATGCGCTTCTGCGAAATCTCAAAACAACTCAAGACAGTTACCGAGAGCGTTATTGTTGAAAGAAAAAACAAATTTGATGATGACCCACAGAAATAGATATTTTGTCAGTTGATGCAGCGGATGATTTTGGTCAAAGAAGTAGATTTTAAGGAGCATCCTCAAGAGGAGATGGAGCTCGAGAATTGAAGAGGGTTAGAGAAGGAGTCCAGAATTTTAGACCAGGTCAGCTGAAAGCACGACTGTTAATGCTGCAGAAACTAAGGTCGGGAATGCAAAATAAGACATAAAATGTCTTATGGAAAATGGGAGACCGGCCAGGGGAACACTGGAATAGTCAAATCTAGTCTGAAGAAAGGCATTGATGAGAGTTTCAGCAGCAGACGAAATGAAACAGGGTCAGATTTGGACGATGCTTCGGATGTGGAAGTGCAGCTTTAAATTCTGATAACATAGAATCCAACAATGCAGAAGGAGGCCATACGGCCCATCGAGTCTGCACCGACCATGATCCGACCCAGGCCATAACCATATGCATTTACCCTAGCTAGTCCCCCTGACACTAATGGCCAATTTAACGCGGCCAATCCACCTAACCTGCTCATTTTTGGACTGTGGGAGGAAACCAGAGCAACTGGAGGAAACCCACGCAGATACGGGCAACATGTGCAAACTCCACAGATAGCGACCCAAGCCAGGGATCGAACCCTGGCCCCTGGCGCAGTGAGGTAGTAATGCTAACCACTGTACCACCGTGCCGCCCTGCATGACATTCTGTAGGCTGCCTAATATCATGCAGTTTAGTCGGAGATATTGGGTGTGGAATTGATAACCGTGTCAGACATTATTGTTTCATATTTGGATTGTAACCGTATCTGCATCTCTGGAACATTATATCCATGCTGGACTTATCACATTTCACTGATCTGAAGAGGTAAAACAAAGTTTCATGAACTCCTCGAATAATATAGTGATTCAGCAACGAAATTGTACATTAGACCATCTTGCCTGTGAAAGAATTATCCAGTTCGTCGCACTCTTGCTTCTTTTCTGCATGACCGTGTAACCTCCCAACATCACGGATTTCTTGGAATCCATTCTGAAAGTTATTATTTAATCTGTCTCCTCCACCCTTTCAGGCAATGAAATCCAGATCAAAGCAATTCGCTGCATCAAATAAAATGTTCTGATTATTTTACAAATTTCTATCCTCTGGTTATCGCTTCTTCTCAATAGAAACAGGTTATTCTCATAGACCTTCGCATTTTGACAAGTCTCCACTGGGTTCTGATAAATCATTCAGAAAGTTTCAGCAGATTTTCCCTTTCTGGTTTCTAATTCAATCTGAAAACATTGATCGCCAACGTTGTGCTCACGGACTCTCAGGCTTCGCCTGGCACCGAAACACTTATATTCCGCCGGGGAATGGAACTCTAGTCTCCCGTGTGAAAAGCGGGGATGCTCCCCACTATACTAACGAGGCATGTCAGCGAACAGCATCGATCGTTCAACAACGCAACTTCCGCAAATAAGAAGAATTTGTCAAATTATATTTATAACCATCATGAATTCGAAACTGAAATTGAAACACAGTGGGTTTCCTCCGGGTGTTCCGGTTACCTCCCACACTCCAAAGATGTGCGGTTTAGGTTGCTTTGCCATGATAAATTGCCCCTTAGTGTCAGGGGGATTAAGAGGGTAAATATGTGGGATTACGGGGATAGTCTGGGTGGGATTATTGTCGGTGCAGACTGGATGGGCCAAATAGACCCCTCCTGCACTGTAGATTCCATGGTAATGAATTTATGTTTCAGGTCACTTAGAAAGAGTATCGCGTTGTTTCTCCAGTTTCAATCTGAGATAACAGCTCCTCAAGTCCCAAGGTTAATTGTTACTTCCCGAAAAGATTGGAGCATCCCCCTATTTTCAGAAAAATATATTAATGCCTGAATTGAAACTCAGATTTCTCCATCTATTTACCAATGTAGACCTCGTCTGTCAGAACCGACTTGCTATAATTGAAGAAGACACATTTATTTGAAAGTCGACTTAGAATTTGAGTATTTAAATAACATATTTATTTTCCTATCTTATGTAATCTCACCATAAACTTGCACACCTCTCGGAAATCTTCCATCAATCTCTTTTACCCTTGAAAATTGCTTTGAAGGGAATGCAGATCCAGTCCATTCAATCTCTCATTTGATTCACCTGTGTTTAAACGGTATAAACTCCATCAAATTTCTCTTTTGGTTAACTCTGGGAGGACTCAGATGGACTCGAAACATTTTTCTTCTCTCCACGGCCGCTGTCAAAGCTACTGATAGGGGAGTTGATGCTGAGTTAGGGGAGATGAATGCGTCTCAAATTTAGATTTGAAATTGTGTCCCCTGGCTCTGGACTGCATGTCCAAGAAAAGATCTTGCCTGCATTTACCGGGTCTGTTCCAGGATCAGTGCTGGAGCTTCAATGTTGTAGAATTTATATCAGTAATTTGATGAAGGAACCGAAAGTATGATTGCTAAATTCGCTGATGACACAAAGATGGGGTGAAAATTAAGATATGAAAAGGACATAAATTGGCTGCAAAAAACATATAGACAGGTTAAGTGAATGAGCAAAGAGCTGGTAAATGGATTACCGTGGGCACAAATGTGGAATTGTCCATTTTGGAAAGAAGAGTGTAATAGAAGCTGATCTGATCATGGTTTATCTGTCATTTTGGGTAAACACAGTAAGAGTTTTAACAACACCATGTTAAAGTCCAAAAGGCTTATTTGGTAGCAAATGCCATTAACTTTTGGAGCGCTGCTCCTTCGTCAGATGGAGTGCAAATCTGCAGATTTCCAACTACCAAATAAGCCTGTTGGACTTTAACCTGGTGTTAAAACTCTTACTGTGTTTACCCCAGTCCAACGCCGGCATCTCCACATCATTTTTATGTAAAGCAGAGAGAAACTGTATCTCCGACGGCAAGAATGGAGTTGAATCTTAACATGGTGTCGGCTGGTGGTGATGGTCTGATGTAGAACCGACGTCTCAGCAGACCTTAGGAGATATTGGTGTAGGTGGGAATCGGAGCTGTGTGTGGGCCCTGCAACTTAGTAACATTCTGACATCGGCCTGAAACCCCACATTAAGAAACTCCCAAGTCACGCGCTTGCATCTCTGGGACATTATTTCGTGGATAAGTTCAGGTTCACAGCCACCAGCCTGGTTTAGCGAGGTGGCAGAGCGCATACATCTTGGTTTGGGAACAGATAATGGGCGGGGGTTCAGGGTCCCAGTGACCAGGAGAGATTGGCTCATTCATTTGACTCTCACTCTGCACTCCGGGGCTGGAGAACAGAACCCATCCTAATGCGAGGGAGAGACAAATCTGGGAGCAGAGGAACAAAATGGAGCTGATGAGCTGAAATTCAATCCAATTACTCCGCGGAGTTGGAGAGTGTGTGTGATGAGGGTTATCTTTGGGAGCTGCATCTGCAACTCAGAGAATAACAGAGGAAACCATTTCATAGGAACTGGAATGATCTGTTCCGAAATTCTAGACATGAACATCACTGTCCTCCGATTGCATTGGGCAAAATGTCTATTTGTCCTGTCTGCGTGCAAAGTTTTCAAACATCAGCTTCTATTTCACGCATCTTGCCAAAATGGACAATTTCACATTTGTGCCCACGGTAATCTATTTGCCAGCTCTTTGCCCATTCACTTAACCTGTCTATATGTTTTTTGGAGCCAATTTATGTCCTCTTCATGCCTTGCTTTCCAACCTACCTTTGTGTCATCAGGGAATTTAACAATCATACTTTCCTTCATCACGTTACTGATATAAATACTACAACATTGAAGCTCCAGCACTGATCCTGGAACAGACACGGTAAATGTAGGTAAGATGTTTTATTGGACAGGGAGTCCAGAACCAGGGGACACAATATCAAAACATGGTGGATGCCACTTAGGACCGAGATGGGGAGAAATTTATTTATGCAGAGTGTTATGAATCTTTGGACTTCTGTACCTCAGGGGGATGTGGAAGTTCACTTATTAATCAATTTTAAGGTAGAGATTAATAAATTTCTGATTAACAATAACGTAAAAGGTTAAGTGGATGGTGGGCGTAAAAAGCACGGAGGTGCCTGCTCAACCGTGATGGTATTGAAGGCCTACTGCAGTTCCGATGTTACAATACTTGTTTTCCTTTTCAGGCTTTCTATCAATTGACTACATTTAATGTATTTCAACAACCAGAAGATGATGGAAGATCATTATTTCCATCATGGAGGCTGCGAGCTGTGTCGGCACTAATCTGTACTGGCTCTGGGAAGGAACTGATCCATCGTCCAGGCCTCCCTTCCAATCCTGTAACTGAAGTCTATGTTAAGTCCACATTGAAATTGATTACAATACACAAAACTCAACAACGACTCAAAAATAGCTTCTTCCCTGCTGCCATCAGACATTTGAATCGACCTGACTCGTATTAAGTTGATCTTTCTCGACACCCTAGTAATGACTGCAACAGTACATTCTGCACTCTCTCCTTTCCTTCTCTATGGTATGCTTTGTATGCATAGCGTGCAAGAAACCATACTTTTCGCTGTATACTAATACATGTGACAATAATAAATCAAATCAAATCAATATATCATGATTTCAGATAGAAATCAAAATATTTGCTTGCTGGAAGTCAGGAAATCAGGAAGCATCTGTGGGGGAAACTGAGTGAACGGTCCTGGGCGATGGCTTTTCTGCAGACCTGAATAAAGAAACAAAATACAACAAATTTAAAGCAATGGCTTGCGGTGGCGGGGGGCGGGGTGGGGGGGGGGGGAGAGGAGGGAGGAGTGTGGGGGGGGGGGGGGGGGGCGGCGGGGGGGAAAGGTGCACAAAAGCGAAGCTCTGTGAAGGACGATGGAAGGAGAGGAAATTTTTCATGGTGCAAAATGCAAAGATAGTTGTAATGTTCACAGTAAATCAACAAAAGATGCGTCCAGTTGAGGTTGTGAACGGCTGCATAGCAATAGTCACAATCTAACTTGACGAGATCAGGAAAAAAAGGGACAAAACCTGTTATCTACCTTTAGTGTGTCTGGGATGGTGAAGGGACTTCAGATTTCATTGGGAACAAGGAGGCATTTATTGATAAAAATAGCCTATGGTACAGGAGGGCTTTGCAGCATGACGTTGCCTGTTTCACAGCTCCAATTCTGACATGCTTATTACATGACTGCTACATGCATTCTTCCTGAGAAAGGATTCTCTGTCTGCTGATCACTCACTCTGTGATCCCATTGGTCGCTCAAGTCAGGTGACCATCTTCTGCTGTACTGTTTTCGAGAGAGAGACACCACATCCACAGCCAAATTAATTCCTCAAAACTCAGTAAGAAACAGCATGGAGACAAACGTGATGAAGTTGAAAGCAATCTATCAAAATTTCGACACAGCATATGGATTGACTTGTCAATGTAGAAAAGCACGATTGGATCAATATTACGTTAAAGAAGAGCTTTGAATTTTTGCCGGCGATAACTGAGATCAACTGAAAGGATTGGCTGATTTGTGTCACGGAACATTATACAAGAAAGAAAGGAGAGGGATAAATGCTGAAGATTTTTAGCGATGACAACTCGATTTAAAACCACGAACTTTGTGATTCACGCGATTTAAACCTTACTTCGAATGTGCTTTATTGCTTTCAAGGGGATGTTATCACACTTTCCCTCAACAAACACCATATTCAATCATTTACTGAATCTATCCCTGTCTATAGCTTCCCAGTGGAATTCCTGTAACTTAATACCCGCCAGAATTATATGCAATAATTGAAGATTTGAAAGCCGAGTGCAGATACATGTTCTTAATTCGCACAATCGTGCACCCCGTGACAAATGAATAAAACAAACGTTGAAGCAAGATGGTGGGAAATAATTGTAAAAATGCATTGCAAGCTCCCACGCAAGATGGCGCCGTGGCTTAGTTGGTTAAAACGCCTGTCCAGTAAATAGACAATACTGACTTCAAGTCTCAGCTGTGCCTTTTCTCATTATGTGAATGCATGGCTTTAACTCAGAACAGTAACATCCCGATATAGGTATTCGGCTTTCCACACTGAAAACAGGGAATCCGGGAAAATGGTTTGGATGCCAGAAGTCGGATATGATAAAAATTAACAACTCTTTCATTTCAATTGGTCCCAATGTTTTCCTTCCTCCACAGGATCATCTATTACGTGTTCTAAAGTTTTGCATTCACAGGGCGCTGACATATTTTTTTGATTTTAACACATTCTGCTGCGTTTTTTCTGTGCCACTATCAACAACATCTTTAGCCTTTCACAGTACGTCGATAACTCGCTTTTGTTCTGTTACATGATATATTTATCAAATATTTCTTAGCTCCCATCTATCGCTGCATTTCTATTTTGCTCACCCATTCCCACCCCCCAAAACAATGTAAAATCCATCACATTCTTCCTCTCTTTCGCTCTGAGTCATGCGGAGGTGAACGGTTAACCCTGTTTCCCGCTCCACAGATATTCTTTGCCCTGTTAAGAATATTTTTCTCCCCAGAATTTCCTATTTTTTATTGAGATTTCCAGCGTTTTCAGTTTTTTTTTGCAGGATGAAACCTCCACGAAACCAATTGGGCGAAATGCCACAAGACATTGAAATAAAGTGAGGTAGTGATGCAATACCACTATATCGTCATAGAGGAGGCACACAGGTTCTGTAAAACCATCTGCAAATTGGCCACCAGATCGACCCCTCAGGGATGGATCTGGTGGCCACTGCCTTGAAGATGAATGTGCTTCTGTCCTTCAACCATACAAGGAAATAGGCGACCCAACTGTAGTTAATCACATGATGAGTAGTTGGATTCTTCCCGTCGAGCTGGATTGGAGAATCCACCAGAATCTTGAACTTTACACTTTACAGGCAGAAATTCTGGAGGCTCCGCCAACTTGGAGCAGCCGAGCAACCACTGACTCTCCGACCGATCTTCTCCATATGAGAAAACACCTCTGGAGAGCGGAGCGAAACTACAAATAAGGCTGAGTGGAGAGAATTTTGAAGGCATCCCGATTTCAGGTCATGTCCTGAAACATTCACTGCTGTGGAGTTGGACAACGTAATACAAAATATCAAGCCCACCATTGGATCCCGACAGTGCTGCTTGGCACTGCTTTTCCGCACTGATGCCCACCACTGCTGTCTGCCACCACTGCCCTGCACTGCTTTCCAGCACTGCAGCTCGCTACTGCTGCCCGGCACAGCTGCCTGGCACCAGTGGCGGCTTAACTACCACCCGGGCCCCGAGGCTGAGCTTTAGTAAAGCCCCCTGACCTTGTCCCCTGCTCCCTGCCCCACCCTTCGTTGAATAGAATAAAGTGATGTTAAGTGACGTTAGATAACTTATATCGTTGTGCTATGTATAATGTACTACATGCATAATATCATAAAGTTATATGAATGAATTACAACCCTTTTATTCATTTATTTTTCATTTTCTTTACATTTGTACTTTAAAACGCTTCCGTGTTTTTATGGTGTACGAAAGTGTCGATAACAGCATGTAACTCATCAGATCAAAGCATGTCTGATTCAATGTACATGAGTACCAGATGACTCAGTTTCTCATCGCTCATTGTTGAGCGCAAATAGATTTTGATCCTTTTCAGTGTCGAAAATGAACGCTCATCTGAACAGTTTGTGATTTTTTTTGCTCTCGGCCGCCCTCCCTTCCGGGCCCTGAGGCTTAAGCCTACATAGCCTAATGGTTAATCCGCCACTGCCTGGCACCACTGCCTGGCACTGCTACCGGCTATGACAGCATTCTTCCTGAATTCATCTATCACCTTGCCCCATGCGTCCGCTGCTTATTGCTCCAATTCCTCACAAGTTTTACTGGTGACGGAAAACTGCCTAAACGCTGATGCATACTCAAAATGATCGCCTTCCCAAAATCAGGCAAAGACCAAAGCCTACCTTTCGGCTACCGGCCACTGTCTCTGCTCTCTGTGTGCTACAATGTCTGAGATTGTCTCAAATTATGGACGAAATTGCCAGAAATTGAGAAAAACTTGAAAGCTGAAAATGTTGGCTTTTGCTTCCGGCCTAGTAGCGGCAACCATGTCCTTGCCCTAACCGCCTTAAGTGAAAATGGCTTCGAATATAATCCCAAACCAGGCGCTACCTTCCTTGATCTCGCTGTCGCTTATGACACTTTCTGGCACACCGTCCCCTGGTTAAAATCCGAAGAGCCCTACCCCTGTGGGTTACTGAAACCATTGAGCATTTACTCCGAAATAGACGGTTCAGGTTTAAAACGGGCGATGAGGCAAATACCTGGAGGAAATACTCCAACAGCCTTCACCAAGGATCTGTTGTCTCCCGAACCCTTTTCAATCGCTATACCAACGATCTTCCTCCAAACCTGACTCGGAATTCATCAAGGCTGACAACATCTGCTGTACCTCAAAGGCTTGGACATTTGCTAAACTAGAGGAAAAATAAACACGAGGTTGCAAAGCTGCCCAACCTTTGAAGAACAGGATGCCTTCAGCCCAGGAGCAACACAACGGTGTCCAGTATATCCCACCTCCACAATGACATGAGGTTGGATCACGAGAAAATCGTGACAGAAAACTTGCATACACAAAATACCTGGGCAGGGCAGCAGCAAAGATCAAAACGTGAAACAATCCCCCTCTGCAAACTTGTTGGCTCTATAGAAGATACAAGTGCTCTAACCTCGAAGACCTCAGTTCTTGCTATTATCCACTCGACTCAGGTAATGTGCAACCAATATGGTATAACTCCTCCCATATTGGCCTTGTAGATACCCTGCTCAACACAGCAATGCGTATAATCTTTGGCACCCTTCAAACTTGATTTCCCTGACTCTCAGTCCTGAGCAACATCCCACTCACTCACATATGGAGGGAAATTGCAACTAGAACACTCCTGTAAAAGGTTTGCATCAACACAAGACTGCTGCTACACAATAATCTTACCAATCCATCGCTGCCTCTTTCCCTTTGTGCCATGCTGCATGACAAAGAAGATCGTGTCAAGGAATAACAGCAGAGATCTTGTTGCAAAAGCAAGGGAACCAACAAACTATAATTTTAAAAATATTTTCTCTTCACATGATATATGGCCTGTCTACCCGGATTCAACATGCCATGCCTAAGTTGGGCATGTTTGCTCACTTGCCAACACCCTTGAGTAGAAAATCGGCACAAGTCGGGTCTTTCAGGGAGCCCAGCCTGCAGCTGTGATGCGCGTTAGTCACAGTTCTCTGACAGAATTCACCAGAGGGCTCGGAGAGCTCCTTTTAGCCGCTGTGGAAGCTATTGCCTGACCTAGTGATTACTGCACATGATAAGAAAAGTAAAATCAAAAGTTATAGTTACAATGTCATAAAGCAGCTGACCGAGGGAATCCCTCAATGTTTATTGACAGCATCAGGGTTTGTGAAGATTGTTGGATTCACCCGACTGTGACACTAATTACAAGTGTGAAAGGCAGTGCAGTTTACTGCAGCCCAACTTCAGTAACAGTTTTTAGAAGAGTGTCAGTGAGATCTTAATTCTTTTCTGTGCCACTTGTGGCTGCACCATTCCCACAGCTTACGTTTGGTTCCTTATGTAAAGGGTTACTGTAAAATCAGGGAATGTACGCCGTGGATCAACTGTTTTCCTGAGTAGGCCTGGATTGCTTTTTTCTCCATGTGAGTTGATGTGGGTGAATAGTTTTCGGAACAATGGAACAAGATTAGCCTCATCGAGCCTGTACTTCCACTCAATTAGAATACGTTCGTGGTTAAATATTAACCACAATGTCATTTGCCCACGCTATCCCCATATCCTTCGATATTGTTGCTCTCGACAGATCTGTCAATTTCTGTCTTGAACATGCTCAGTGATTGAACTTCTGGGGTAAAGTATTACAAAGATTTACCACCCTCTGTGTGCTAGATTCCTTCTCATTGCTTTCCTAAATGTCCTACCCCTTTTGATTTATCGTCCAGGTGATTCACTTTATCTACATCAACACTGCCAAGCCCTGCAGGAAATTTATAGGTTTCAATGAGATCACCTCTCGGTCTTTGAATCGCAAAGCAATACAGGCGCTGTCTCCTCAATGTCCCTCCAAAAGACAGTTCTGTCATGCCAGGGTTAGTGTAGTGAACATTGATAGCACTCCCTCTTTGGCAAGTATATTCTTTCTTACAACAGAGACTAAAATTGTACACAACACTCTTCGTACAGTCTCACAAATGTTCTAGAAATTGCAACAAGATATTCTTAGTTGTGTGCTCAAATTTCTTGGCAATAAAAGCGTACATATAAGTTTCTTTCCCAACACCTGCATGCGAACTTTCAGTGACTTATGAAAAAGAGCAGCCAAATTTCTTTGCACAATAACATTTCCTAACCACTCACCATTTAAAGAGATATATATTCTTTCTGCCCGTTTTTCTACCAAAGCTGATAACTGCACAGCCATCGCGTTGTAGTCCATCCGGTATGTTCTTGCCCATCCATTAGCCTCTCTAAGTTCACATGAAGCGTCCTTGTATCCTTCTCACAACTGACATGCCGATCCAGGTTTGTGTTATCAGAAAAAATGAAACATTGCAATCAAGCATTTATATAGACTGTGAACATCTGTGGCCCGAGCATCGGTGCTTGTAACATTCTCAAGTACCAGCCTGGCATCCTGAGAGTGATCCATTAATTCCACATCTCTTTTTTTCCTTCAGAAATTCCAAATCCACTCGGGTTTCTTTACCTGTGCGACAAGTAACAAGCTCAGAAACTCCAACCGGTTTATCAAACAACATTTCGATTTCATAAACCGACGTTGATTCTGCCATTAGTTTCCTGGCTTCCAGTTTTCACACTTATTACAATAGATTCACAACAGGATGGAGATCGAGACAATATGCCTTGAGAAGTCCTCTCACTGCTCGTCCATAAAAAGAAAGGCTTTTTGAAATATGATTCCTTCTTTATAAAAGGTTATATTTTGAGTCCTCATCCTCTATGAATAGCTTGCTCAACAAATTCGAAATGAGACAAAATGAACGGGTTGGTTTATTGCACATAGAACATACAGTCTCTCTGACACACACAAACACACACACTCACACACACACACGCACACACACACGCACACACACACGCACACACACACACAACAACACAATATGGGAAAGTGTATTGCAATGAGTGCCCCTTTTGCTATCGTATAATGAAAGTGGGTTAAGGGAAAGAAGTGGTACAGAGCCAGATCGCCATAGAAATTTAAGTTATGGTTTTACGTGAATGCTGAATATAGAATCGAAAGTAAAATAGACAGCTTCATCAGAGTTTGTTCATTGCCTGCGACGGAATGATCCACCTTTGAAGAAGTGCATACATTCACAAGGTAGTGAAAGTTGAATTAGTCTTGAAGACACCGGTTTCAGTGGTTGACAGTGTAAAGGGCCAAGCGATTGTGTCTGGACAGAACTCCTTTTCCTGTGACGATGATAAGATGACAAAGACAGATACATCTTGCAGTCCTCTTCTCTAAGGAGGTCAAAGAGTGGCTGAAGATAAGATGCAAAAGTTCATTCATTCAATGAACTCAGAGAGCTTAAGACTCAGTCATGTTATTGTTATTCCAGGTTGACTACGGAGTTCCCTGGTGTAAACGTCTTTTGAACAGGTAATGGTGGGACCATTAACACTGCATTGATTATTAGGAGACACAATCAATTTCCCTTGGCTGTGGAGACACAGTGATTCTGATGAACATTTTTTTCCCTTAGAAATGCAAAGAGGTTTTGTGCACCACCATGAAGTGGCACAGACACAGTACAAATAGCGAGCATCTGCTGTGTTGTCTGAAGGTTAATGACTGCTCTGGCATGAGACATGACTAATCCTGGTAATCCTTGTCTATTTTAAAAGTAAAACAAATATATATGTATATAATCTTACAGGGTCGCCTGGTTAACCAAGATATATTTTATTTTATTCATTGTCTTAAGCATGATAGGATCATTTTCCCGACGACTGATGTCAAATTAACAGGACTACTGTTCTATATTCTCATTCTCCCATTCGTAAATGCTCGGGGTGCATTTGCTACTTTTGAGTCAGAAAAAAACTTTCAGAAACCAATAGCATTTTCAAAGAAAATCACCAATGTAACCACTTTGTCATGTAATAAGGGATGATCCTGAAGGTTTGAATTAAACTTGTTTGTTCACTGACGGTCAGTCTCTATGTTTCCTAATTACTTCACTGGAGGGTTTTCCTGCACTACAAATAACTGCTTATTTCAGCAAGTTATCCCATACTGCAGAAGCTTCACCTACAGAAGTAGCAGCTATTCTACTGAGGGTTAAGCAATGAATTGGGATCTAGTATTCCAGATACAGCATATACTTTATGATATCCAGAAGATTTGCTATCCCCTGCTTTTGGTGTTCCGGGTAAGACCCTATATTTAACTGTTACTTTAGGAACTGTGCTAAACTGCATTGTTGTTCTTGCCATTAAAAATGCACTGCTGTCCTTCAAGTTGTTTCCAGAATTTGGTTATTCTCAGCAATTAACTGTTACAGCATGTTTAACGATGTTGCTGCTTACTTACTCACAATCCTGACTTCATTGATATTCAAGTTCCTGCTGAGGATCTCTACCCAACTATTGATTTTCTAAAATATATTACACTGAATTATCAAGCTGATTATTAATACACAACTTCTCCTCACGCGGAATTCCTGGAAAATATTCTCTGGAAAAGAACATTTACTGACCTCCAATGGATGCTATGTATGACTGAATATACTTTATGTTTTGATGTTTTCAAGTTCCTGATAAAATGCCAACATTTATACATGTTCTCTTCGGATCATCTGAATATACACAAGTAGTTGATTAGATATCTTACATTGACAAAGGGATCCATATAGGATTGAACATACCAGTGATAAAGAAGTATGCAATCTGTCAGTGTTAACGAAGATTTTGCTTCTGTATTTCTACAAACCCTGAGAGTTTATTGCGCATTTACAAATATCCTTGTGATAGTTCCACTACTTACATAGAGTCAGTGGATTGTCCCTGCGAGTTTTAGTATTTAAATTGAATATATGGAATATGTCAGTGTTGAGAAACATACCTAGGCTTGCCTCAGTATTTACCAAAAATCATTGCAGTGTCTTATTCCTGGGAGTGCTTCAGTCTTTGCACCGAATCCTCAAGCTGCCCATATACATAGAGATGTGTGTACTGAAAGGATGCTCCTGAGGCAGGATCGGCGTTTACTTTCTTTGCTTGAGGATCATTTGTGTTTGCCGAATGTTCCTGAGTGATGTCAGCATTATTATTATTTCTTTGTGAGTGTCATGTCATAGGATGTTTATTTGTGAGTTTCAGTACGTGAAATATTTCTGTGGGCGAGTGTCTGCATCTACTATATTCTGGCATCACCTTCAGTACATATAAAGCATTCGCATATGTTTGTCAAGATTGAAGATTGTTTCTGAGAGTGCTCTTATTTACAGGCAGTTCTGAATGATGGTCAGTACAGCAGAATATTTCTGAGAGAATGTCTTTGCTTACAATAGGTCTACATACGCCATGTCACCTATGTCAATGCAACCTCACTGTCATTCAAATCTGTACATTTTTTCAGACTAACTGCAAGTGTTTGACTTCAAAAGGATGGAATATTTGAAGTTTGAATTGAAGACCGTTTCGACATTTACACCCAGGAACACATAAAAAAAAATCACATGTTACACGGGCTTCTGAATATCGGCCTTATTTTTATAGGAAAAAGCTGTGAACTTACTGATAACAAAAGGTGAAGATATGCAATTTTCCAGAGCTTCAGATACCGTATGTAAACTTTGCCAGAATTGGAGATGCAAAGTTTTGAAAAATTCAGGGGATTGTAGAAATTGCATGAATACTTACATGTGCATCCATAGACGAGTGTCGAGTATGCAGTATCGTTATTGCTCTCTGCAAGGAATTCAGAGTTATTTCTGATTTACACAGCCAGATTTAAAAGCTGCTTGTATATTCAGTTTTGCAAATTGGAAACTGCATCGACAATCAAAAAACATTACTGGGGAATTTACCTGCAGTTACAGGAGGAATCCAATGTACTATAAGTTGTTATATTGCAAAACCAACGCCACTACCAGAACATTAAAATTTTGCATATGCCTCTGATGAAGCTTCGACTTTATTTCAATGAGCACGCTTTAAATGGAACAAATTTTATTAAGAGAATGTGATGTTCAGATTTCCCAGTTGCATGCCAGATAAAATAATGACAACTAGAAGAGCCTTCACTCGATATTGGGTCATCGAACATACCGTGATGCGAAATTGTCTCTACTCACAGAAAGTCCAAGGGATACAGATGCCGAACAAATCACAAGAAATAGCGATAGCTATTTTACAGAACATGTCTCAATGACTTGAAATCCATTATCTGGCAGGATGATGGCAACAGATTTAACAGAACTTCGTAAAGGAAACATTTTCAAGAATAATCGATGCTGCAGCGAGTTCGGGGATAAGGATTTATCACTTACAGAAATCATACATTGACACTGAACATAAAGTGGCCTCGCTGTGCACTGTAAGGCTCTATGCTTCCATTTATTCACACGCACCTTCATCGAACATCTATATTTTCTCTTTGCGTTGTTTCTCATTGAATGTCTTCTTTCTTTCCTGACAGTTAACCTGCTGACGATTGTGATACCATCGAAAGGAAAATGTGGTCTCTCCAAATGTATCACCATTTACTTGGTGGCCATGGCAACAGCAGATATGCTGGTCGCTATCCTTGATATAATGCTGAGGTAGATTCCGATTTCTTAATCGCAAATATTTGCTTTCCTTTGGGATGTCGTTGTGCGTAATCTCCATGCTGTGCTGCTTTATGCTAGTACAGACTGTTCAGTTTGGTTCACCAAAATGTTCACCTTTGATCGATTTGTGGCTATTAGCTGGCAAAAGTTGAAAGTGAAATATTGCACGGAGAAGACTGCAGCTGAGATGATTGGAACTGGGTCATTATTGAGCTCGTTAAAGAATATTTTCTGGTACTTCCTATTGAGCTGGACATATAAGTTCGCAAATGCTCTTTGGGTTTTGCTGTCACACATTGGATGTTTTGTATTCAAAGTGTGGCGAGTAATTGAACTTATTCATTACATTCTCAACCCATGTGTCCCATTTTATGGATTATGTTGCGCACTGCTTTAATTGTACAAAACATTTTGATGGCCAGCAGAGCCCGTAGGAGAATCCAGATTCACGTTTATAAGGACAGCCCCAGAGATCTTGAGATGGAGAGCCGAAGAAAATCCATCATTTTACTGTTTGCTATCTCAGCGAATTTCATCATTTTACGGGCAGTGTTTATGTTATATTCCATGTGGCTGCGGATTTTATATCTATTTACCTCCCTTGGTATGTGAACAAGGATTGATGCTTCAGCTCCTTAGCTGCTGCAGAAGCACTTGTATGTATGCAACGACGCAGACTAAGTTTAGAAATCAACTATATAATATGTTGAAATATCTATTTACAATAATTGTGAAATTAAATAAAACAAAATAATAAAATAAGATGTTTCTGCAGCTAAATCGAATCAGACTTCATAGCGCATCTGACGAACTAATTCTTGGTCCTGACGCATCACTTGTGCCTCAGTTGGTAGCAAATTTGAGTCATTCGTTTGTTTGTTCAAGCTCCAGTCCTGACCATTAAAGAGTCCGATCATACTGACTGAATCTTGTATTGTTGCATGAAATATTAAAACACGACTGTCTGGTTTCTCCGGTGAACGTGCAATTTGAGGGGGGACATTCCCTCCACATGCCCGTACACCCCGGCAGCACAGGTAAATTACATTGGGGCACAGAAAGCGTCAGATAGAAATGTGCCTTTGCCACAATTACTGCCTTGTTTTGCCCATTTCTGGCTACTTAAGGGACGTTTCCCAACAAACCTCAGATTTCCCGGCTGGCTGGAGGAATGGACATGCATGTGAAAAAGTCAAAAATCTCCAGAGTTCTATCTCAGGTAGGAAATGGGGAACACCATTCGGAGGTTAGGCACGCCCATCTTAAAATCCACTGGCCGCTGCAACTTTCTACCCCCAGATTCTTACTCGACTACCTCGTTCAGAGCTGACAAAGAGTTATCTAGATTCAAACTGTTAGCTCTATTTTCTCTCCAGAAATGCTGTCAGATCTCCTGAGATTTTCCAGCATTTCTGAGTGTTCCAGTCTTTCAGATCTCTGCATCCACAATATTTTGCTTTCATCCCTGAATTTCCAGCTCAGACAAGGAATTCAATCCATTTGGACTGTGAAATGTGTTTGTACCGCTTCCTCTCCACTACTTCTGCAAATTTGTCAAACACAATGTGCTTTTAACATTCTATGCTGGTTACATTCAACACGCCATACTTTTTCAAGTGCTAATTCATTTTTTCCCAGATTATTGGCTCCGATGATGAAACATGTTGTGTTCGGGATGGCAGCAAGCCAATCGCTTCCCGATCTGCAAATTAAATGAATGGAAAATAAAGAAGAGCAGCATATGCACATCAGGAGAATAGTTGTAAATTATGATGATGAAAAATGCTGAGTATGGTGCAATACTTTACATTGATCAACTGGAGAGTCATGACAGCATTATAAACGTTCTCATTGTATTTAGATTGACGAAATTCAAAGAATGTCACCTTCTGTAATTCCAAGCGTGCTGTTCATGGCTGTCGTTATCCAATGATTTTCTTCTATATTGTACACTCTTTTGCACTGAGGGTGGGGAGGGGTTTGATAACCTCGGTGGTCTATAGGTGCTAATGTTTTGCTGCTGTCTCTGTCCCAGCTGCTATTTTGTTTTGCCTTAAGGTTCAGAGAATGACGTGGAATCATATGGCGCAAACAGCTGATAGCGATTAGAGGGGAAAGGTTCCTTGAACTTCTTAGAATATTGTAACCGTTATACATTATCCAAATATTAACCAGGTTGGTTTGTGATGTCCACCTGTTAAGAAATGTCTCCTGTGTGCCGTTTGTGAGGGTGTTGGTGTGTCCATAAGGGCGTGTATCCGTTTGGGTGCCTACATGTTGGTGTGGATATGCCTGTGTGAGGAATCCGATTGTGGAGAGGATGCCTGTCTGTATCTGAATTTGTGTGTGATGTAAATAACGTGTGTGTGTGTGTGTCTAAGTGTGTAAAATATAGAGAATGTGTTTGCTTTTGAGGGTGTGTGTGAGAGTGGGGGTGTTCTATCTGTGTGGGTGCCTATGTTTGCTGCTCTTCATTAGCTGTAAGATAAACCTTCCAGTTCAAGCACAATCCGTGGCTGCTAAATTTCGTATTTGACTAATTTGAATGCCATGTCACAATTGGGAGATTGCTTCTTCCAGGCTGAAACAATTGGTTGCCTGTGTGTTGTGTCAAACCTGACATCTTCGAAACTGGCTCCACTTCTCCTTGGACAACGCAAAGTGTGTGCTCTTCCCCAGACCCCTCCCATTTCCCTCAATATGATCCTTAGTACACAATTGTCTTGAGTACAGCATCTTGCAACATTCCTATAGGCCCAACTTCATAAATTTCCATTGATTTTGCAGCAGGAAGGAATGAAATTGTTGCTATCAGAGAAACGAGCTTTCAAATACTGAGCCTGGCTTTAAGACTTCCTGGAGTATTACCACATATCCTAATCCATATTCCCATCTGTGTTCTCAATTATAATATGTTTGTCCTATATAGCAAACATATATCATTTAACCCCTTGAAACATGATTCAGCACATTCTGCATGCCCCAACACATACATACACACACACAGACAGAGACAGACAGACACACACACACACGTAAGTCTTCTCTGAGATTAGTGTTTCCTTTATAGTCAGTATTCTGAATGAAGACAGTATTACCATTTACTCTGTCCTAATACTTCATTTGGTTCATCTATTGAAACCAGAGACTCTTCTTGTTCCAATGGTGACCTTCCCTGTCTGTCCCGTGATTCATTCAATATATATAAATGTTAGATAATGTAACATTTGACGAACACCTGAGCGGATCTGCATTCACCTGGTAATCGATGCGATTTTTCGTAGGTCTTCTGAGTTTATTATTTTTTACACATCCCCTGCAAAAATTAAGAAGAGATCCATCGCATTCCACAGGGTTGCTGGTTTTCCAAAGATGATTGGAGCTGCTGATGAAACACCTATTGCACTGAAGGCAGCAAAGCATAACGCTGCTTCATTTATCAACGGCAATGATTCCATTTTTAAATGTCACGATAGTGTGTGATGCACAAATGAGAAACATCAGTGTAAAGGCAAACAACCAGAGACAAGACCATGGCTGATTCGTTCTTGAGAGTTCAATGTTACATCTGACCATGACAACATCACCTGGAATTACAGGAAGGTCACTGGGTGATAAGGGAAACCCACTCACGCAGAAGATCACTTGCCAATGGAGATGGAGGAGATGGATGAGGGCAATATGGAGCCTCATGGAGAAGCCCGAGCTCCAGGTGATGCAAGGGCAGTCCGTGATTGCCTGGCAGCTGCTGCTTTTGAACAATGAGTTTGTGCAATGTTTAATTAATATGCCCAAACTATCCCCTTCCCTCCCTTCTATCCACGCTTCCCTTCAAATTCCCCATCCCCCTGACCTCCTTGTCTACAAAAAGACAGGAACTGTTAAAGTAGAATTTTTAAAATTTTTGATGGTGTTAAAATTATAAAACATATTTTCGTGCATTTTTTAAGTTGAGCTAGTTATGTCAGATGAAATGTGAGCATGGTTAAGGTCTTCTAATTGTAAAAACAAAGTGTCATTTATTGAATTTTAAAAATCTATTAAACTTAGCAAAATTGTGCGAATTATTCATTCAAACATCAAAAGGCAACATTCAAATATCAGAATACTAATTGAATAAATTTAGTTGACAAGGCAGAAGTATTAAACCTAAACAAATTGAAATAAGCAACTAAAAATGAAACATACATAGGAGGAGAGGGTGGTTAAGGTAGAGGTAGCTGTGTTGGAAGAAGAGAGGGACCCGAATTCTTCCTGTGTCGTCCCTGGGCCTTCCCCATCGACATAGCATGCATCTCCCTTCATCCCTGATGGAGCCAGGTCTTGCCCAGTAGTCTCCGAACGGGTGGCTCCTGTTCATAGGGGTTCAGCAGCAAGTGTCACAACTTAGCAATGATTTGCACTCCCCCACCTTGGCCCCCTTTGTTTACATTCTTTTTAAAAAATTCTTTACTGTTCTCTATCTTTTATTTCTTAGTGACTTTCCTCATTTTTCTTCCCATTCTACTTGACGCCCCTTCACTTTCCTTCCCCCTCCCCCCCGCCCGCTTCTCCTTTTCTAAATCTTGCCTCTGTTCCATTCATTCCCCCCCCCGCACCCCCCCCCCCCGCCCACCTTCCGCACCCCCCCCCCCTCCGCCCCATCGCTCCCGCCCCCCACCTCCCCCAAAATCTTCATTTTACCTTCTCTGCCTTTGGCCATTCACATGCTGCATTCTCTCTGTGGACAGCTATTAACTGGTTTCCCTGGTTTCTGTGACTATGATTCATCTTTCATTCCCTTACCCTGCGGCATAAATATCTCCCACTTTCTATGCCTTTTAGCTTTGACAAAGGATCGTCTGGACTCGACACGTCAACTCTTTTCTCTACTTACAGAAGCTGCCAGACCGGGCTGAGATTTTCCAGCATTTTCTCTTTACGTGTCACCACTTTATTTTTTATCTTCTGAGGGAGCTCATTTTGTTGTCTCTGCAGCTAATTCTGCTGCACTGCATTCTGTCTCAGCAGCTCATATTACTGCACCGACTCTCGTGATGCTGTCTCAGCAGTTCATTTGCTCGAACACATCATTCAGTGCTGCAGTTTAGCTCCTTCCAGTTTCAGCATAACCTTCAGCTAACACCGTTACAACCACACACAGTTTATCAATAACCACGTGTGCACTGTAATTGACTGTAAGAAGTTGAGGATCAGGAGGTCTGGAGTCTTTCTCTGGCAGTAACTCCGGGAAAGTTCTGGGTGTTCTTCCTCCATTACAGCAGCCGTGGCATCACAGGCCTCCCCCTCCCAAACCACTTGACCACCCTGAGCATCTGTATCAATGTCAAATAACTCATCAGGCTGCAAGGCTTCCCCTCGTCTGCAATAGCTTCAGTGTTGTACTGCTGTGATGTGCCGGCTTCCTTTACACCACCAGCAGGTGTTCGTGGTGCAGCCTGACAATCAGCCGTATCCCGTTGTGTTATAACCATGTTATCTGTGAAAGTTGAAGAAAACATAATTATGTTTCCATCATGGTAACTGTTGTGTATACAAATAATCAAATGGCTTTTTGTCTTGCCTAAACCAAACCCAATATCGCCTCCGCCACATACTCTGGGGGTTGAAAAACCCAGCAGGTCCCAAACATGTTCCTCCTGTGGAATGAGCTCCTTTATGCATGCCAGTCTGCTTCTAATCAGCGAACTCTCCCAGGCATAATGTGCCTTTTTGCCTGCAGAAAGAAATTGAAATGACTTTAAACATTCTTGCTATATACCTGTAGGTCAGCAACGGCTAAAATTAATTGGACCTGGGACCATGTTCACAATCTCCACGGTAACTGCATTTTCTGACCCTCTTCAGGTTTGTAAGGAGACGACTATTTACACAGCTTCAGAGGTCTCCATTGTTTTTAAAGTTTTCGACCCTTCTACAAATCTGTGAGGAGACAGAACTATTTGCCATACTAAATGCAGACTGAAATCCTTACTTTGAGAGAGATTTTATTAAGTTTTAATTTTTCATTAAAAATGTTGCGTACTGTGGTGAACGCATCACGTCATTACGTTTCTTGCGACAATGCTCCATAGTCCTTGGCACCTTACTATCTGCAGACACCAAGGTTGCAATTTTCTTCCAACACAGAGTTTGCATTTGCCTTGGTGGTTTTGATTTTCCATTCCCCAAAATTTGAACTTTCCTCTGTTTCACTTCGTGCATTATATTTTCAAAATCATGGTCAGAGAAGTTCTGAGTTCTCTTTTTCCCAGCAAACGTTTCAGTGGCCATGTTCTAAATTAAAACACACAAACACCTCGAAGCATGCCAAGCATTAAAAAAAGTTACATAATAACAATACAATGCAGATTTTGGGTGACACGGTGGCACAGTGGTTAGCAGTGCTGTCTCACAGCTTCAGGGAACTGTGTTTAATTCTGGAATTGGGTGACTGTGTGGAGTTTCCATGTTCTCCCTGTGTCTGAGTGGGTTTCCTCTGAGTGCTCTGGCTTTCTCCCACACTCCAAAAATGTGCGGGTTATTTAATTTGCCATGCTAAATTTTCCCTTAGTGTCACTGGATTAGCAACATGAATTCATAGCGTTATGGGGATGGGGATGGGGCCTGGGTGGGATTGTTGTCGGTGCAGGCATGATGGGTCGAATGACGTCCTTCTGCACTGTAGCGCTTCTATAGATGAAATGTTCCAGTTGTGTTCGCCCTGAAAACGGCAAAAGCCCCGAGGTCAATGGACATTTGTACTGTCTGCCCCTCATCTGCTGGAGGGGTGGAGCTGGAAAATTCGCCTTTATGCTTCTATGACTCTAAATAGTGATGTTCTCAAGTTGAGTTTGTGAAGTTGCAATTTGATGTTTGTAAAGATGGGAAAAAATGCAAAAATGCTCGAAAGAGAAAAAGCATTGCGTGATCCTTGAATGCTGCTGCTTGCTTTCAGTATTTGGAGGTTTAAAGTACAAGTTACATACAGAGTGCAAGCTGAAACATTTGTGTCGAAAAGAAAGGCAGTATTCTTGAAAGTTCAAGGACTTTTAAAAATCTTTAGCTGAAACAATTTACAGCAGGCATTCAGCTGCCAGGAACATGTAAAATTTGAATTTGATTGTGTTGACAACATCAGACCAATCCTATTGTAGGAAAATTGATAGGTCATCGCAGGTATGAAAGAGTGTGCAGGGGGAAAAACAAGAGAGCAACAGAACACCCCGCTCTCAAACCTCGAGAGGGAGAGAGCAGATCTCAACTCTGCCAGCTTCAGATCTCGTTTAAGAGAACGCACCATCTAACTATCAAAATGTACCAAATAGGAAAGAACTTACACACACAGGAATCAACAGAGAAACTCTAAATGATTCTACAATCCACAAACCTGATTGTATTTTGAGAATGACTGAATTCTATTATTATATATTTTTTGGTGAATGAATAAGTATTGTATTTATTTGAACAGCATTCCATTAGAATCTTACTTTATTTGGTATGTCACTTGTTTAGTTAAAAGTCCCTGTTAGTTAAATAAATAAGCTAAATGTTCTTTTTGAAGTTCGTGTCAGGTATTTCTGTTAGTTAATCACTCAAGGTTAACGAAGAACAGTTCACGCCTTCCCACACACTTTTAACAGATTACGAGGTGAGGTATTTATCTTTGGAAGAGTCAACCTCCGCATCGTTACAGTACTTTCACAAATTTGAAACAAATAAAACATTTATTTATACATGTTAAATAATAGTAATGTTCAATAAATAAAATGAATTTTAAAAATACAGTTTGAATGATCCAATCACTGCTTAAAAGATATTAACTGCTTAAACGAAATAGCAAAAACAATGAAATACAAATAGATACCTTTATAAGAACATGGTTCCCTTTTCAATATAAATCTACCTTTCGGAGCCTGGACATCAATGGGCGTTCTCAGGCTTACCGCGTCATCAGGGGCGTGGTTATTAATCTCTTGTGACGCGCTGGGCCTGGTCAGATTACTTCGCTGTGGGTCCGAGGCTTCCGCACACATCCGTAGTTTCGGCGGAGCGGCTCAGGAAACGTAAATGCGCATTTAAAAATATATTTTTGGCAGACCATACATTTCGACCGGCGATCGGAATTTACGGGCGGATACTACCTGAAACCACCTCGCAGGTATGTCTGCTGCTCTGCTCGCTGAGTCCAGAATAAAACAAAATTTGCCAATAATCAGGCGTAAATCCCGACCCAACATTGTGGCAGGCAGGCGAAGCTAACTCTGTTCATTTTATTAGCATACAGCTGCTTTGTCACAACGTTTGCAGGAAAAGACGGGATCGGAAGTTGGAATGTGACGCGTTTTCAACGTGCATGTCTGTGCATCGTATTGTTACTTCGGTATTGTTCCGCTGCACATGTATAATCTCCATAGGTTAGCATTTGGTACAAAAGTTGTGGCCCAAACGTCAAGTTGACCATGGCAACATTCGGACAAATAGGATCATAGAAACATAGGACAGGAACAAGAGCAGGAAATTCAGCCGTTGGAGTCCACTTTGCATTCCCAGAAGCTTGGCTGCTGGTAAACTCAGGTAGTTAGCTCTGAAGTCACGACTTTAATCTCAGTACTGGTCAACAATTCTTGCCCATTTGAAATAGGCGTGTTACATCTAGTTGCCATTGGTTAATGTGCCATTGCATGAGGCTTTCTACCAGTGACTCGTACTCCAGTTGCATATTATGTCAGCGGGGAGGTTATGACGGAGCTGGATAAAATGCTCATTAGGCTGAACACTCGATCCCAGGTTTTCCATCTTTCTTCTCCTCAATATTTCAGTTTTCTACCCTTTGCCAATTGCTTTGTCTCTTCAGCTCACACTAAAGTCTCCTCATTTCCACACATTAAACCAAAGTTCTGCCATTTAACGTAAGTCCTTGCTCATGTTTGAAAGATTCATTTGAATCGAGTTCCGAAAGTTGATAAAGAGAAAATGTGAACATACGATAGGAACAGAATTTTAAACCATGTCGTCGAGAAACAGGCCGAGGTACTGCTCAGATTCTAACTTACGATCTCCTGTTTATTAGAAAGACACTTTTAACCACTGACACATGGAGTCAGTTAACAAGCGAGCATTGGAATGCATTATTTGGAATTGTATCCCACTATTTCATGTGTTACGCACTGTGCGATAGTGCAATTGAGGCGGAAGGTCAGCCAGGAAGTTCTGAAATATTAGAGTAGCTGCTCCTATTTCTGATTATCTTAGAGACATTACTCGGAGAAAACACCAGAATTATCTTGACCTTGGAGTTTTTCACTCGCGGTACTCCTGTTTGTTTGAGGTTGTATTCGGATTTCAAGTTCCATTATGCTAGAATCGTATAATCATGTATGGGTACAGCATAGAAGGAGGACTGTCTGTCCATATTCTCTGTGATGGCTTTCTCATGGAGAAATTTACCCAGTGTCAATGCGGCGCCTTCACCCTTAACCCTGTAATTTTTTTCCTTTTCAAGGATTCTCAAATTTTCTCTTTGCTTCTGTATAGAAGTATGCAGGTTGACCTGTTCGTGGTTTAAATCTTGTTAAGGTGAATTGTTTGGTTAAAAAACTGAGAAACTGTTAAGAAAGAGTCGCATCGTAACTTGATTTTGCCGCTGATAGACAGAGAATGATTTCTGGCCAAAGTTAGGAAAATCTTTATGCGTTCGCTTAAAATCGAGGAATTTGTTTTTGAAAATGCCGTTGCAATGCACTGAAGATGCCGTTGTTAAGTTTCTCCTACTTTTACTGAAGTCTTCATTATTTGTTTTCCCTGTCGTTCGAGCACTTTCAGCCAACAGCACCGCTCAGACAGGGACTGGCACCCAAGATCCTCAGGTTACAAATCGGTTGTTGGACTGACTAAGCTACCCAGGCCCAGGTTAGGAGCTTTTGCAGGGCTCTCTGCACTGTCTGATGAAAAGCATCAGAGACATTTATTTAGTTCTTTAATAGTTTCCCCTCTCCAGCGCATTTCCCTCACAGACAAACCGGCAAACTCATTTGGGCATCATTTCACAACCCCTCTCACGTCCACCAACTACTCGCTTCATACCAATGGCGTGAAATGGGACAACGGTTGTTCTCCAGGTATCTGCACTGGGCCTTCACAGCTTTGAAGTTGCATTAATTTCAAGGAGTATTCTTAATTTGCCGAAATTGGAATGGGAATCCACAAAAGCACAACGCTGGATTTCACAAGTGGCTAAAGAATTTCTAGTAGTATTCGTTGAGGCAGAGTGTTAACGGCAGACATCGGGAGCTACATTCCCAACTTTGCCAATCACAAATTTTGGGGGGGGGGGGGGAGGTGGGGGGGGGGGTCCATCTTCATGGAAAATCAAGTCATTTTACCCGACCAAATCTGCCCTGCAAAAGAGCTAGCAAAACAAACCATTTCAAAAATTCAAACATGGGACATATTCGTCGCTGTTTGGCCACTTTTTATTGCCGATCCCGAGTTGCTCTTGTGAAGATGGTGGTGAGCTGCCTTCTTGAAACTCCATGATGTGAAGATGCCGGCGTTTGACTGTGGTAAACACGGTAAGTATTCTAACAACACCAGGTTAAAGTCCAACAGGTTTATTTGGTCGCAAAGGCCACTAGCTTTCGGATCAGGCTGTCCCTTCGTCAGGTCGGTAGGAGTTCTGAGAAACTTCTGAGAGAACTCCCACCCACCTGACGAAGGGACAGCCTGTTCCGAAAGCTAGTGGCTTTTGCTACCAAATAATCCTGTTGGGCTTTAACCTGGTGTTGGTAGACTTCTTACTTTTCTTGAAACGCTGCAGTCCATGCGCTGTGGCTTGTCCCACAATGTGGTTCGCGAGGAAATTCCAGGATTTTGACATAGCGACAGAGAAGGAACAGCGATATATTTCCAAGTCAGAATGATGAGTTGTTTGGAGGGGAACTTGCAGGTCGTGATGTTCCCAAGTATCTGTTGCCCTTGTCCTTCTATATCGAAGTGGTCGTGGGCTTAGAAGGTGCTGCCTAAGGAAACTTGGAGATATTGTGCAGTGCACCTTGCAGATAGCACACACTGCTCCTACTGAGCGTCTGCGGTGGACAGAGTTGATGTTTGTTGATGTGGTGCCAATCAAGCTGGCTTCTTTGTCCTGGATGGTGTCAAGCTTTCTGAATGTTGTTGGAGTTGGACCCATCCAGGTAAGTGGAGAGTATTCCACCTCCTGACTCCTGACTTGTGCCTTGTAGATGTTGGACAGGTTTTGGGGAGGCATGTGGTGAGTTGTTCACCGCAGCATTCCTAGATTCTGACCCGCTCTTGTAGCCACAGTGATTATGTGGCGATTCCAGTTGAGTTTCATGTCAATGGTAACTCCAAAGATGATGATAGTGGGAGATTGAGTGATGGTAACACCATTGAATGTTAAGGGGCAGTGGTTAGATTGTCTCTTTATTGGTGATGGTAATTGACTGGCATTTGTATGCCGCGAATATTAATTGCCAATTGTTATCACAAGCCTGGATCTTGTCCAGATAATGTTGCATTTGAATATGGACAGTTTTAATGTCTGAGGAGCCGCAAATAGTGCTGAACATTGTTCAATCATCAGTGAACATTCCTATTTTTGACCATATGATGGAGGGAAGGGCACTGATGTAGCAGCTGAAATGGTTGGCCCGAGGAAACTACCCTGAGGTTATCCTGCAGTGATGTCCCGGAGATGAGATGACTTACCCCCACAACTAAACCATCTTCCGATTACCCAGGTATGACACCAACGAGCGGAGTGTTTCCCCGTTGAAACCCATTGATTCCAGTTTTGGTAGGGCTCCTTGATGCCACACTGGGATGAATGCGGCCTTGATGTCATGGGCTGTCAATCTCACCTCATCTCTGGAAGTCAGCTGTTTTGTCCATGTTCTAACCAAGGCTGTAATGAGGTAAGGAGTGGGGTTACCATGACGAAACAGAAACTGGGCGTCACAGCACGTTACTGCTGAGCAGGTGCTGCTTGTTAGCTCTGTTAATGACCCCTTCCATTACTTTGCTGATGACCGAGAGTAGACTGAAGGGACGATAATTGGCCGGGTTGGATTTGTCCTGCATTTTCTGTACAGGACAAAGCTGGGTAATTTTCCACATTGTCAGGTAAATGCCAGTGCTGTAACTGTACTAGAAGAGCATGGCTAGGGGAGTGACAAGTTCTGAAGCACGAGTCTTCAGTACTATTGCGGGAATATTGTCAGGGCCCATTGACTTTGTAGTATCCAGTGCCTCAAACCGTTTATTGATATTATGTAAACCGTTTATTGATATTATGTAGAGTGAATCGAATTGGCTGGAGAGTGGTATCTGTGATGCTGGGCCCCACTGGAGGAGGCCGAGATGGATCATATGCTTGGCACTTCTGGCTGAACAGTGCTGCGAAATCCTGCGTATCTTTTGCACTGACGTGCTGGACGCCTCCATCTATGAGGATGGGGATGTTGCTCTCAGTAATCGAAGGTAGTTGTTCCAAATTGCCGGTTTGGCACGCAGCTACACAGTTGGATGACTTATACATAGAATCACATTCTTCCCAACGTTATTTCGAGGCCGTTGTGCTTTAAGTCCCAGCATTGTCCAAACGGGCTGAGGCACATTGAGCTTTGAACTCAGGACTCTTTTTTAACGAGGCAGGCACGATAACCATCGAAACATCATTGTTCACAAAATCGCAGTGCTGTATGATGGTGAGAATTTAAAAATTTCATTTGGAAGAGAGCGTTTCTGAGCAGCTTTATGAAGATAGAAACATTCAGGCATCTCTGGGGGAAAAAAAACAAATCCTTCCAGCTCGTTGGTATCCTGAAGTTTTGGTTTTGCAAATCCAATCGTTCTGAAGTCCCAGCTTGTGCGCTATCAGTCAGCAGAAAAGAATGCTGAATTCCTAACTCACTGAATAAAAAAAACGCGATTATAGCCGGGAAACTTCAATTAAACAGAATATGTTGGGGATAATCATAGAAATCATCATAGAAACCCTACAGTGCAGAAGGAGGCCATTCGGCCCATCGAGTCTGCACCGACCACAATCCCACCCAGGCCCTACCCCCACATATTTACCCGCTAATCCCTCTAACCTACGCATCTCAGGGGCAATTTTAACCTGGCCAATCAACCTAACCCGCACATCTTTGGACTGATACAACTGATACTGCAATAAAGATCAGAATGTTTGGCACCATCTGTTGAGAGAGAATCAGAGTTCACCTTCTGCATCCTTACAGATCTTCTTCAGAGCTGTTGCCAGACTGTTGATATTTTCCAGCATTTTCTGTTTTGATTTTTGATTTCCAGCATCCACAGTATTCTGTTTGCTTTATCCTTAATAAATCTACATAACTGTGCACAGGATGGTGAATAGCATTGATACATTAAATCAGATATTGTGACATGAGTTCGATTAAATTTGTATTTTTCAATCTGGTATTCAATTATTTGCTATGGGCTTTTTTCTGGTGAGATTGACACAGTTCCTTTGAATCATATAATTGGGATTTAGGCGCTGGTGTCAGCTGGACTGCGCTGGAGTGAGATGGAAACCCTTTGTTTCTCTGCTGCTCTGTTTGAATGTTACATTAAAAATATCTCCCTGAACCTCGGACCAGAGTGTTCCTGAATATTTTTGTTGTCTGAGCATGTGGAAGTGATCAGCAGTCTGTGTCTATGTGAGTGATTTTGTGGCTACTGTGTGTGAGAAGGAGCTGGCTGCATTGTTCCTTGTATATCAGGTGGAGGGTGGAAAAAAGAACAACATGGAAATTCTGTGGATGGGGTCGAGGTTAGGAGAGATTTAAAGATATTTGTGATAGTATTGACGTCAGGTCAGAGAGAGGGAACGCGAATGGTAAGGGAACAAAATTGGGGGGAATGAGTGCAAGATTGTGGGAAGAAGAATATTTATTGCTGAAACCAAAGAAAAGGAAAGATGAGAGATTACAAAAGAGAAATTCAGACAAAATTATGACAGAAACGTTTGCTTCCCTTACTCTGTACTGCTACAACGTTGCTGTTTTCAAGATGCACGTTTATGTGAGACTATTATTGAATTGTGGCTTGTTTTGGCATTACTAATCTATTATTGCTGGTTCAAAGAACAAAGAACAAAGAACAGTACAGCACAGGAAACAGGCCCTTCGGCCCTCCAAGCCTGTGCCGCTCCTTGGTCCAACTAGACCAATCGTTTGTATCCCTCCATTCCCAGGCTGCTCATGTGACTATCCAGGTGAGTCTTAAACGATGTCAGCGTGCCTGCCTCCACCACCCGACTTGGCAGCGCATTCCAGGCCCCCACCACCCTCTGTGTAAAAAACGTCCCTCTGATGTCTGAGTTATACTTCGCCCCTCTCAGCTTGAGCCCGTGACCCCTCGTGATCGTCACCTCCGACCTGGGAAAAAGCTTCCCACTGTTCACCCTATCTATACCCTTCATAATCTTGTATACCTCTATTAGATCTCCCCTCATTCTCCGTCTTTCCAAGGAGAACAACCCCAGTCTACCCAATCTCTCCTCATAGCTAAGACCCTCCATACCAGGCAACATCCTGGTAAACCTTCTCTGCACTCTCTCCAATGCCTCCACGTCCTTCTGGTAGTGCGGTTCCTCTTTGTTTGAAAGAATACTCTTTTCGCCAACTGTCCTGGATTCGGTTTACAGATTTGATAGGTAGTCCCATTCAGCCCAGTTCAGGTGACACAGCCAGATTCTGTATTCAGGCACACAAATGAATATCGCCTGGTTGTTGGTGTGAACGCTCCTCCGTCTCAGAGAAACACATATCGCGGGATCTTTGAAAAGCAATGTTTCTGAGTCTGCCTGTCGTGGATACACAATCTTTATCAGCACGTCTCCCACATATCAACCCATTTAAATGATCACGGTCAATTTTGTGTGCTGTATTGCAATGTAATAAACAAGTCTCTTCCTTTGAAACTGCAGTTTCCCGTCTGCCAAGTGGGGACATTAACTTCAAAATGGATGAGGAATGTCATAATGGAAAAAACAAGACTAAATATATTCAGGGCTTATACCAGCGTTTGCAGCTTCGTATCACTCTGAGGGGATAACCCCAATCCTCTCAGGAATTACGCATGGACTGTGGGACTGGAGGGCTGCGGGCTTCTCGCAGTTATCTTGGAGTGAGACTAGAAAGATGACACGGTACCTTCACTCAGTGAACTGAATGTGTTTGAATCCCATTTGGTGATATTTAATGGCCATTGGCCCACATGTCGACAGATTTGTTGAGTCGCAGAAAGTGAATTGTCATATCGCACAGGCAGCGATGCAAGCATTCCTCATTACTATCGTGGTTAATAACCCGCCTTAGCATAAGGAGACCAGGATTCAGTTCATCCAACGTGGTGAACTTTAAACACAAAATTGAAGGCAGACTTCGAAATGGTAATCATTCACATATAGAAAGTGGGCAGGGCAGATGAATCTCGGAACAAGAATTAGGCGGACTGGAAAAGTTAACTCTGTTTCCTTTTCTGCAGATGTGGCCACAAGTGTTGAGTTCTTTGAGCATTTTTCTGTTGATGTTTTAGTGCAGATTAAGATAGTGCAACTATCACAGGAAGAGTCATGGGCAGTCATAGAATCATACCGTGCAGGAGAGTCTCATCGGCCTATTGAGTCTGCAACGACACATGAGAAAAATCTGACCTACATATGTAATCCCATTTACGAGCACTTGGCCAATAGATTTGAAAGTTTAGACTTGCTAGGTACTCATCTAAACACTTTTAAAAAGATTTGAGACAACTCGCCCCCATCACCCTCCCGGGCACCACAATCCAGAACTTAGCCACCTGCGAGGCAAAAAGGTTTATTCTCGCTCCCCCCCCACCCCGCCCCCTCACCCGCCCACCCCTGAAACCTCCTGCCCCTCATCTTGAACCTATGTCTCATCGTGATTGACTCTTCAACTAAGTGGAACAGCTGCCTCCTATTCAGTCGTTTATGTGCCTCATAATTATGTAGACCTCAATCAGGTCGCCACTTAGTCATCTCTGCTCAAACTAAAACAACCCAGGCCGATCGAACTCTCTTCATAACTTAGAAGTTCCATGCCAGGCAGCATATTGTGAATCTGCACCCTCTCCAGTCCAATCACATCCTTCCTATAATGTGGTAATCAGAAATGCATGCAGTACTCTCACTGTGGCCTCACCTAAGTTCTATGCAATTCCAACACAATCTTGCAGCGAGCCGAAGCGGAAATGGCAGATCAGATGTTAAAGATCAGAATTGAAACATTCAATGACTTTTCACTTGATTTTGTGATTTATTCGACTGAATTGAGGCAGATAAAGAGAACAACAGATTCCAGAGTGCAGAGGAGCAAACTTGAGAGGGCACTCTGAGGTTAGAAATGTAATTACTGACTGGTCATGAAAGGTCCATAATTGAAGCGATACGAGATTTGTAGATGCAGCTCATGGTGTTCGAAGAAACATTTCCATTGCTGTTTAACACACCTTCCAATTAAAACGTGTTATTGTACATGATCAGAATTTTCCTGTCTTGCGGCTAGGGATCTGGGTCCAAGTAAATCCCAGTGCTTCATATATTCCCTGAACAGGGAATTGAAAGAATTGTCGTAATATGCTTTTCTCAAAGATTCGTCGTATTGATGGCGGAGGGGTGTGGGGTTGGGGGGGGGGGGGGGGGGGGAGGTGGTGGGGGCGGCGGCGGGGTGGGTGGAGGTGGGGAGGGGGCGGGATAATTCAAACGATTTTGCAATCTCAACATCTTTGTGGAGATTCTGGACGCTATAAATCAATGCACAGTGAACTTCAAATTGGACAAATCGTCTGCTGCATAAAGGGACAGGTTCATCTGAACACAAAATGCATCGACCAATTCAATGGATCAGGAAAATCTTCTACATGGTCCTTGCCATATTTGGTGTTCCTGGTAAGTGTCTAAAGCTAATGTGATTGTTTAACTTTTCATATGAGCTAGTTTTTGCAATTAAACTGAGAAAGGTAATGTTACATTCGTTGGTATGGTCACAGTTTTGCGGACACTTGTTTAATAATATAATTATGTTAATTACATTTGCTGAATCATCTGTGCAATTGTATTGTGTTGTCCCATCGGAATCTAGTTCTGAAGTACTCAGTATTATAATGGTTTTGCATTCATTAGAATGCTCTGTTCTGTTGAATAAACTCTCCAAGCAAGAAACTGTCTTGAGTGGAAGGTTTTATTAAGATTATTTGTCCATTTAGAATACTATTGAACATGTTCACAAAATGAGTACCTGGTATTATTTTTGCATCGTCAACTTGCCCCCACCAAAGGTGTTTTTTTGTGATTTGAGGACAACAGCTATACCTAAAACTTTAAGTGAGCTATAATTCAGCTTTCTATATAGGTTAATATAACATCTCTTCTTTTTGTGACCGTCACATAGAGATAATGCTATTTTGGTCACAATTGCACTGTCTCATTAAACTTCATTTATGCATCTGTAGCACCAGACAACAGTGTTCTGAGCTGGATCCGGTTCTCCCATCTGAGGTAATGGCTCCATAGCAGGAGAAGTGGACCATATGGTGAGAAGGATCTCCTAACGCAGAATGTGATCCAAGCTGAAGATGAGTTCCTCTCAATGGCGTGGTAGGAGGCAGGCATAGATCTCCAAATGAACATTTGTTTTTGCTTTCTCGTGAAAACATTTTACGTCATGATCTGTCCCTGGGGAAAGTCTGCAGCCCACTCTCATGTGACATGTGTTAAACCTGCAATTGGACGTGTGAGAGGCAGGCTGAGATAATTGTTCAGATGCTCCTGCCAGTGATCTGATTCCAACGCACACATTTGTGATGCTTTTTTATTTTCTGATGAGTTTTGGAAAATATTGTTTTCAGTAATTCCCTTTCTCTCTCTTACAGTTAATTTAGTGGCAATTGTGATTCTGTCTCATGCAAAGAGCGACCTCTCCGCCTGCACAACTCGCTACCTGGTGGCCATGGCAGTGGCGGATCTCCTGGTCATTATGACTGAGGTTATACTGAACCGAATCAATAATTATTATTTCCCACTGAATTTCCTGGACATCACCCCTGTGTGTAGTGTTCGCTATGTTATGCTGCGTGCAGCCACAGACTGCTCTGTCTGGTTCACAGTCACTTTCACTTTTGATCGATTTGTCGCCATTTGTTGTCAGAAGTTAAAATCTAAATATTGCACCAAGAAGACTGCATCCGTGGTCCTCGGAACAACTGGCACTTTACTGTGTTTAAAAAATATTCCCATCTACTTTAGATTTGAACCGAGAAGGATTATTGACAATGTACCATGGCGTTGTGATAATAAGCGTAGTTATTTCAAGGACCCGAGATGGATTGGATTTAGATATTTTGAGAAAGTTTTAACACCATTGCTCCCGTTCTTTTTAATTTTGTTACTCAATGCTCTAACAGTGAGACATATTCTAGTGGCCAATAGAATCCGTAAAGGACTGAGGGGTCAGAGCAATGGAGAGAATCACAGTGACCCAGAGATGGAGAGCAGAAGGAAGTCTATGATTTTACTCTTCACCATATCGGTCAGTTTCATACTTCTCTGGTTTGTGTATGTACTATATTTTTTTGATGTTGATGGTCACTTCGATGATTATTCTTCTTACAACTTTGGAAAAGTCGCATACATGCTGCGGAATTTAAGTTGCTGCACAAACACACTGATTTACGTGGTGACTCAGTCCAAATTCAGAGAGCAGTTGAAGGACATAGCGAAATATCCATTTACATTACTTGTCAAATCAATAAAGAACAGAGCAGAGTGCAGCTCAAATGTCCCGTGCTAAGTGGCAAAGAACACAGGAGGACCAGAGGGAAAGGGCCTGGATTAGCAGGAGTTATCTCAAATGTTTCAACGACAGCTCAGAGGGAATAGGGAGAGAGGGATTGGAACAAAATTAGCAGCAGGTATCTTATACTGTGAAGAACAGAGAGTCAGGAGCAAGGAAAGACAATCCGAGGACCAGACTGAAATGAGCAGAGGCAATTCCACACAATAATGTGCCGTGGGACAAACGCAGACAAACTTTTGGATGACCTGCAGTAACTCTGGAGTCGGAGTCATAGAAGAAAAAGGCAGTGGGACAATGGTGAGATATGGCATCGGGATCCCAGGAAGTAAATTAACAGGAGGAATCAGCGGACAGGAAAGCAGTGCACAAGGGGCAAGAGTTGAAATTCGGAGGAGCGGACATTAAGAAGCCAGAAGGATAGTCAGAGAAAAGGCCTGAAGGTTAGAAAGGGATGCAGCAGACACAGTCTCTCCTAGATCTCTGCTAGTTCGATTCCCAGCTCCTCACATCATGTAAATAAAAAAGAGTTCATTCAAAGGAAAAACGCTGCGATGCTGGAAAACACCTGTTGACAATGTACAATTTGAGAATCTAGTTCGTAACAAATAGCAACAATTTATTGAATCTGTGGCCATTGCGATTCTCCAGATTCATCACTGGAATCTGCCTTTCTCTCTCTCACACCAGCTCCCGCCACGCCCCCCCACCCTCCCCCCACCCCCCGCCCAAATCTCCTCCAACAACGTAGGCCATTGATAGGTGTCTTCGTGGTCACGTCTGGACAAGCCCAGCCAGGGTCACGTGTGGGCAGCAGAGACCTGCGACGGAGTTTGTCAGCCAGGGTGCGGTAGTGGCGGAGGAAAAGCTCAGGGAAATCGAGGGAAGAAAAAGTGTGCTTATTTGGAGGAGACTATTGGCCTTCGTTGGTGAATGATCGCCAGTCCCACTCTCTCCCTGCAAACTGTTTCTGGTTTCCTCTGTTTTCCGGTGTGAAGACAGCTGATGGTTGGCCCAGAATCGTATCGTCACAATGCCATATTTTACATCTCAACAACACCGCCTGACTATCTCCCTCTTTCAGTGTATTCGCTGTGGCAACCGTCGTCCATTCCATTGCTTCATCCAGACTCGTCTATTCCAACACAATGCTGCCCAGTCTCCGGCTTCCACCCTCCATAACCTCGGCTGCGTCAAACTCTGAGTAAAATGCCACTGAATCCCATTTTAGAAACATCCTCTTTACTCACAACGCTGTATATTTTTCTGTTTTTGACACTTCGAATTAAATACGCTTATGTTTGCTTTCAAAACCCACCAGGATCTCATTCCTCCATGTATCTTTAAACTTCCCCGGCCTGGAGCCCCACCCTATCTTTGCAACAAAGGGACATATGTGGAGGAATGGGCATTTCAGCCCCTTGATCCCGCTCCACCATTCAATTAGATCGTGGCTGATCAGTGGTCTAACTCCATGTACCTGCCTTAGGCCCATATCCCTTGATGCACCTACACAATAAACATTTGTCTATCTCATACTTAAACGTAACAATTGAACGATGGTCCACTGCCATTTGAGGAAGAGAGTTCCAAACCGCCACCGTTCTTCGCGTGTAGAAATATTTCTAACATCTCTCTTGAACGGCTTGGCCATAATTTGTAGATTATGGCCCCTGGATATAGAGCCCTCAACAAGTGGAAACAGTTTATCCTTATGCATTCTGTCCTTCCTTGTAAATATTTTGTAGAATTCACCTCTCAACTTTCTGAATTTGAGAGAGTAAAGGCATAATTTTCCTAATCTCTCCTCTTAACACCTGAAGTCCAGGTATCATTCTTGCATTGAGCACCCTCCAGAGTGGTACGGTGGCACAGTGGTTAGTGCTGCTGCCGCGGAGCTCGAGGGACCGGGTTCGGTTCCCAGCCTTCGTTGACTGTATGTGTGGAGTTTGAACGTACTCCCCATGTCTGTCTTTGTTTCCTCCGGTTTCTGCGGTTTACTCCCACAGTCCAATAGACGTGCTGGTAAGATGCATTGACCATGCTAAATTCTCCTTCATTGCATTCGAACGGAGTGTGGTGTGACTGGAGCATTTTCACAGTAACTTCATTGCAGCGTTAATGTAAGCCTACTTGTGACACTAATAAATACATTTTTAAAAAATCTTTCCGAGGGTTTGGTGCCTAACCCTGCTCACAATATTCTAAGTGGGGCCTAACTCGAGTTTTTTTTTTCGCAACTGCAGCATGACATCTGCATCTCTATTCTCGAGTCCTTTCGATATGAAGACAAGCGTTCTTTTGGTCTGCTTTACTACTATCTGCTCCTGTTGGTGGTACTTTAATGAGCAAGGCACCTGAGCTCCCAAATCTCGCTGAACATTCACTGAATTTAACTTTGTCCCTTCTAAAATAATACCCTCGTCTATCCTTTTTCGATCCGAATTGGATAGCCTCACACCTGTATGGATTGAAATCCATTTACCGCAGCTTGGCACATTGACCTAATCTATCAAAATTTGTTGCAGTTTTATGATGTCCTCAACACTATCTACAATGCTGCCCAATTTTGTGTCGTCCACAAATTTGGATATTTGAGTTTTTATGCCATTATCTAAGCAGTGAATGCATATTGTAAATAATTGTGACCCCAAGATCGATCCGTGCGGGACGCCACTAGTCAAATCCTCCCAATTTGAGTACTTACACGTTACTACAATTCTCTGTTTTCTGTTGCTCAACCAATTTCCTGTCCATGTCAGCTTCAATTCCATCAGCTTCCACCTTAGCAAACAATCTCTTGTGCAATCTCCCCAGAATCTATAATCCACATTATAGCAGTAATCTGCTCCATACTGAACAATACTTCATAACTCTGTAACCCACTGCATCCCCTTCAACTCTTCCCATCTCTGCAAACTACTTCAGCCCGACAATGCCCCCATCACTTTAAATTCCATCAGCCATTACGACACATCCTTTCCCTGCATCCACTTGAACAAGTAGCAAACTGCACATATGTTTATCCTGCTTCACTCCTTATAATCCGAATGGATATTTGTTCACCGAACAACGTTCCCTCGTATTTTTCAGTTTTTTAACCACTCCACCAATGTAGCTTTGAGCTATTTGACTGAATAACTCTGAAATTCTACTTGCAAGTCACTCAACCTCTCTCTTTCTGTCATGTAACAGACTCCTGAAAATTCGTCTCACGATCTCCATGGCTTGGCATAAATAATTTGTTTGATGACACATCTGTGATGAGGATGGAATATTTGATTACATGAAAGGAATTAAGTCAACCTTTTCTCTCTCCCCCTCCATTCTCTATCTCTCTCTTTATCCCACACTTTCCAATTCTACTTGTCTCAAGCCTTCTTCAGATACCTGCCTCAGAAGTCCCTGGACGGTTCATACTCTCAACTTCGCAGCCATCTCAACTGCTTCCTCACTCCCTTTCATCCACCTAAACCCTTTTCCTCCCCTCTCAGTACCCTCACCCTTCTCCCTCTCTGACACTACCGCTCTCTTACACTCTGTGTCTTCGTCACAGCCCTCACTATCCTTCCACATCTCTCACGCCTTCTTGCATTCCCCACCCCTTTCCTATTCCCCCTCACTGTCACTTTCTCCAAAGCTCTCAATCTCTCGGCATCACCGACCCCTATTCATGTCTCTCTCTCTCTCTTCTTGCCATTCATTTCTACTCTTCCTCCCTCCATCATTCCTTCTCCTCTCCACTTCTCTTTCACATCCCAAACCCATTCATTCTCTTTCCTGCTCCCTTTCTATCAACCCATTCCCACTCATATGTCCCAGTGGCTCAAACATACATTTCACAGAACTTCGCTTTATATCTAAGGATCCTTTCATCTCCGTAACATATGAATGGTTCTCTATGAATAAGTAGGTTACTCGATACATATACCCTGTGCCATTTGAGCTTTGGATGGGACCGTGTAGCTTTACCCCGTATCCGTGATTTGACTTGTTCTGGAGTGCTTGAAGAGACAATGTTCAGGAGGCTTCACTCAGTAACTAAACCTGCTTTGCGCTTGTGATGGAATATTTGATGGGGATTGTGCAACGGAGCCTTATTCCATATTTATTCCTCAGAAAACCCAATCTAATAATTCATAAAAATAACTTCAGGGGTCATTCTTTGTGCTGTGATATATGTATTTATTACATTTCTCACGATACATTTATGAGATCGTCTGAACTGGAACAAAACGAACATGCAGAGCTGAGAAGGAAATAACTGGTTATACTGGAGATAGGTTAAATACTTGCCAGATTACAACTTGAATACTGTGTGCAGATGTGGTCATCTCATTACAAGAGGGGTGTCATTGTATTACAGAGGGAACAGAGGAGAGTTACGAATACGTTACCAGGAGTGGAATAATGCAATCAAGTGGAAAGATTGTATAAGCTGGGGTTGCTCTCCTTGAAACAATTGAGGATGGATTTGGAGGAGTGTGGGGTGGGTTTGATTAAGATGTTCAAGGTTATGATGGGCCAATGTAGAGCGGCTAGTTGGAGCTATTTTCTGCACAAAAAGACCCGTGACTGAGTTAAGGTGGCATTGATTTAAAGTGATTGGTTGAAAGATTACAGAAGATTTGAGGACTTGTATTCACAAATAAGCTGATCGAAGTTTAGAGCTCACTGTCTGAAAGGGTAGGAGAGACATCAGCCTTCAATGAATTGAAAAGATTTATGGATAAACAACTGAAGTGCCATAACCACCAAGACCACGGAACTTGTTGTGGGAAATTCTGTTCAGTTGAATAGCTCGCTTTTTGGCTGGAGCAGACGAGGTTAGCAAAGTGACCTATTTTTGCTCCACAATGTAGGCTGCATTTTCTAAATTCTCGAACTATCTGGAATATTTCTGCGCTGGAGGGTTGCTTTGGGTTGTATTAAAGTGCCTTTGGTGAGTGGGGAACTTTTAAGGCTTAATTGAATTTAATTTAATTCAATGGTTAATCTCTATATCTATTCTTTACTTTAATTTTGAAATTAGCTGAAAGTTACTCTTCGGGTTGTGAGAAATGGAGTATACTTTAACTTTCTCCTCTCTGAGGCTGAACTTGCTCAGCAAAGGACTCAGCTTCATACCCTTACGTTCTCTACGAATTTTGGGCGTGACATGATGCTGAACTCTTCTGCCACTGCCGTCATCTCCATGCTCCCTTCTTTGAACAGGTGGCCTCCCTCGTTCAGCAGCTTCTTTCACCCACTTACAGCATTCTCCCTCCACCTGGTCCCCTTATTGTGGCACGTTACTTGCTCTTGAACTTTTAATTGAGAACTGTTGGAGTGGCATCGTCCAGTTCAATTTCTTTGCTCATCACATCCACTCAAACCTGTATCTTTCCGAACTTGCTGCACTGTGGTCTCTCATGCCCAACACTGACATTTTAATTAAACCCACCGACAAAGGTCTGGCTTAATAATGTCTAACCAGCAGAGGCTGAGCACCAACTCTCGGACACGACCTCCTACCTCCCCTGAGATCATGACCTCATATTGGATTATGACCCCATCTCCGAATATCAAGCCAATGTTTCCAGGGCTTTCACTGACCATATCTTCTCCGGAGATCTTTCCTCCAGTGTTTCCAGCCTCATAGTCTCCCAGCCCTGGACGGACTGCATCTACCTCCTTTCCAAAATCCGCAAACAGGACTATGCCATTAAGCCTGTCGTGCCAGCCTGTTCCTGCCAAATTGAAATAAATTCATCCCATCTTGAATCCATGCTCTCTTTTCTTGTCCACTCCTTTCCCAACTAGATTCTTGTTTCCTCTGACACTACATATGGTTTTTTATTTATTCGTGGGACATCGGCATCTCTGGCTGGTCAGCGCTTATTGCCCATCCCGAATTGCCCGAGTCCAATTGAGAGTCAACCACATTGCTGTGTCTCTGGAGTCACATGTAGGCCAGACTGGGTAAGGATGGCAGATTTCCTTCCGTAAAGGACATCAGTGAACCAGATGAACTTTTCCGATAATCAACAATGGTTTCATGGTCATCAATAGATTCATAATTCCAGATATCTTTATTGAATTCGAATTCCATGAGCTGCCGTGATGAGACTCGAACCCGGGTCCCTAGGACATTAGCTGAACTTCTGGATTAATAAACTAGCGATAATACCACTTGGCAATACATCCCTCTATCAACCACTTTCAGTTCTCTGGCCCAAACCGCCTCTTCCTTGCCATGGATGTCCAATTACTTTCTCCCTCCATTCCCGACCAGAATGGTGTAAGAGCTTTATGCTTCTCCCTCGCAAAGAACCCTGAACAACCCCTATCTACCATCTTTCTCCTCTAACGGGCTGAACTTGTTCTCTCTCTGAACAATTTCTCCTTCAACTCATTTCATTTCCTTCAATTAAAATGTGCGCTGTAGACACACACATGGGTCCCAGTTCTGCCTGTCTCTTTATGTGGTACGTAGAACATTCCATTTTCCACTCCTATTCTGGCCTCTTTCATCAGTTCATCTGTGACAATTTTGGTGCCGCTTCATGCTATTTTCTGGACCTGAAAAAATATATTAATTTCACTTTCAATTTCCACACCTCGATCAGCTTCAGGTGGTTCATCTGTGACACTTCTCTCCCCTTCCGTGACACATTTGTCGCAATTTCTGTTCATGTGTAGCACAGCAATACTCATTGCAAGCCTACAAACCCGCACAACTCCCTTGGCTACAGCTCGTCACAACCCACATTCTGTAAGGGATCCTTCCCATTTTCTCAGTTCCTTCTCCTCCGAAGCATCTGTTCTGATGATGCCACTTTCCAAAATGGTGCTATTGATATGTATTCCTTCTTTCTTAATAGTGGTTTCCCACCCATTCTGGTTAAGAGCGTAAGAACATAAGAACTAGGAGCCGGAGTAAGCCATCTGGCCCCTCGAGCCTGCTCCACTATTCAATAAGATCATGGCTGATCTTATCGTGGACTCAGATCCACTTACCCGCAGCTCACCATAGAACATAGAACAGTACAGCACAGAACAGGCCCTTCGGCCCACGATGATGTGCCGAGCTTTGTCTGAAACCATAATCCTTAATTCCTTGACTTCTCAAAAATGTATCTATCCTTCCCTAAAAACATTCAATGAGTAGCCTCAACTGCTTCACTGGGCAGGGAATTCCACAGATTCACAACCCTTTGTGTGAAGAAGTTGCTCCTCGACTCAGTCCTAATTCTGCTCCCCCTGAATTTGAGCCATGCCCCCTAGTTTCACCCGCCAGTGGAAACAGCTTGCCTGCTTCTATCTTATCTATTCCCTTCATAATCTTTTATGTTTCTACAAGATCTTCCCTCATTCTTCTGAACTTCAATGAGTATAACCCCAGTCTACTCAGTCTGTCCTCATAACCCAACCCTCTCAACTCCGGACTCAATCGAGTGCATCCCCTCCATTGCCAGTGTATCCTTTCTCAAGTAAGGACATCGACACTGTACACAGTACTCCAGGTATGCCCTCACCAGCAGCTTATGCAGCTGCATCATAACCTCACTGTTTTGAAACTCCATCCCTCCAGCAATGAAGGACAAAAAACAATTTGCTTTCTTAATTACATGCTGCACCTGCAAACCAACGTTTTGTGATTCAAGCACGAGGACACTCAGGTTACTCTGCACAGCAGCTGTAATTTTTACCATTTAAATAATATCAATGTTGCTGTTATTCCTATCAAAATGGATGAATCACATTTACCTGCATTGTTTTCCATTTTCCAGACCCTTGCCCACTCACTTAGACTATGTATATATCACTTTGCAGACTTTCAGCGTCTTCTGCACACTTTGCTCTGCCACTCATCTGTGTCATCTGAGAATTTTGACACACAAACCTGATCCCCCAACTCCAAAGCATCTCTGTAAATTGTAAACAATTGCGGTCCCAACACGGATCCCTGAGGCACACCACTGGTCACTGATCACCAACCAGAAAAACACCCAATTTTCCCCCACTCTTCACTTTCTGTTAGTTAACCTACCCTCTATTCATGCTAATACATTACCCATAACACCATGGAACGTTATCTCATACAGAAGCCTTTGTTGCGGCACCTTGTCAAATGCCTTCTGGAAATCCTGATACACCACATCCACAGGTTCCCCATTGTCCACTGCGCATGCAATGTTCTCAAAGATTTCCACCAAATTAGTGAAACATGACCTGCCCTTCATGAACCAATGCTGCGTCTTTCCAATGGGACAATGTTTGTGCATGTATTCGCTATTTATTCCTCTATGATAGATTCAAGCATTTTCCCGACCACAGAAGCTAAGCTAACCGGCCTGTAGTTGTCCGCCTTTTATCTACCTCCTTTTTTAAACTTTGGAGTCATGAATGCTATTCTCCACCCTGCAGGAATTACCCCAGAACCCTGCGAATATTGATAAATTACCACTAGTGCAATTGCTATTTCCCTTGCCATCTCCTTTAGTACTCTGGGATGCATTCCATCAGGACCAGGAGACTTGTCTAACTTTAGCCCCATTAACTTGCCCAACACTCCCTCTTTCGTGATAATGATAGTTTCCAGGTCCTCACCTGCCATAGCCTTCCTGCCATCAAATTCTGGCATGTTATTTGTGTCTTGCACTGTGACACTGACACAAAATACCTGTTCAGTGCCTCAGCCATTTTCTCATTTCCAGTTATTACAACCCCCTTCTCACCCTGTAAACGACCAATGTTTACTTTAGCCGCTCTTTTTCATTTTATATATTTGTAGAAACATTTGCTATCTGTTTTTATATTCTGAGCTAGTTTACTCTCATAATCCATCTTACTTTTCATTGTAGCTTTTTTCGTGGCTTTCTGTCAAACTTTAAAGATTTCCCAATCCTCTACTTCCCACAAATCTTTGCCACTTTGTATGCATTTTCTTTCAACTTGATACCCTCCTTTATTTCCTTAGATATCCATGGCTGGTGATCTCTTTTTCTACAGTTCTTCCTTATCACTGGCACACACTTTTATTGAGCACTGTGAAGGATCGCTTTTCCTCAATGGTCCCACCATCAAGTTTTTGCTCCCAGTCTACCTTCGCCAACACCTCCCTCAGCCCTTTGTGGTCTCCTTTGTTTAAGCACAAGACACATTGGAGCACATTGGATTTTACCTTCTCACATTCCGTCTGTATTTTAAATTCATGTAATTGTTCATTCGTCGGACATGGCGTCGCTGGCTGGCCAGCATCTTTCCTGTATCCTTTTGTATTTATTCTTGTCATCAATTTTTGGCATGTTATTTGTGTCTTCCACTGTGAAGACCGACACAAAGCACCTGTTCAATGTCTCAGCCATTTCCTCATTTTCAATTGTGACATCCCCCTTCTCGCCCTCTCAGGGCCAATGTTTACTTCAGCCACTCTTTTTTGTTGTATATATATTTTAGAAACGATTGCTATCTGTTTTTATATTCTGAACTATTTTGGTCTCATAATCCATCTTACTTTTCTTGATAGCCTTTTTCGTGGCTTTCTGTTGGCCTAGAAAGAATTCCCAATCCTCTGGTTTCCGACAAATCTTTCACACTTTCACACTCAGATTCGCGCCGGATCTGGGTGGGCAAAAGGGACAGTAAAGGGGAAAATTCACGTAGGTTTGGGTGTCCAGCTCGTTTCGAGCGCAATTCAGTTTGCATCCATTTTTGGGCCTTGGTAAAGGGGGAATTGGTGCAGAGGCAAGCGAGGATCGCGCTATTCGCCTCACGCCCGACTTTACTACATTTTGTGCCTGAAAACCGGCGCAACACAATGGTAAAACCCGGCTCTTTGGATGCATTTTCTTTAAATTTGATACCTTCCTTTATTTCCTGAATTATCCATGGCTGATTATCTCTTTTTCTACAGTCCTTCCTTATCACTGATATACACTTTTGCTGAGGACTGTGAAAAGTCCTCCACTTTACCTCAATTTTCCCATCATAATGTTTTTGCCCCAAGTCCACCGTCACCTTCTCCTCCCTTATCCCATTTTATTCTCCTTTGTTTAAGCACAAAACACTGGTTTTGGATTTTACATTCTCACGCTGCATCTTTATTTCAACTTCAAAAAAGAACAAAGAACAATTCAGCACAGGAACAGGCCCTTCGGCCCTCCACGTCCGTGCCGCTCCCTGGTCGAAACGAGACCATTCTTTTGTATCCCTCCGTTCCCACTCCGTTCATATGGCTATCTAGATAATTCTTAAACGTTCCCAGTGTGTCCGCCTCCACCACGTTACCCGGCAGCGCATTCTAGGCCCCGACCATCCTGTGTGTAAAATATGTCCTTCTGATATCTGTGTTAAACCTCCCCCCACCTTCACCTTGAACCTATAACCCCTCGTGAACGTCACCACCGACCTGGGGAAAAGCTTCCCACCGTTCACCCTATCTATGCCTTTCATAATTTTATACACCTCTATCAAGTCTCCCCTCATCCTCTGTCTTTCCAGGGAGAACAACGCCAGTTTACCCAATATCTTCTCATAACTAAGCCCCTCCATACCAGGCAACATCCTGGTAAAAATCTGTGATCTCTCCAAAGCCTCCACGTCCTTCTGGTAGTGTGGTGACCAGAACTGGACGCAGTATTCCAAATGCGGCCGAACCAACGTTCTATACATCTGCAATATCAGACCCCAACTTTTATACTCTATGCCCCGTCCTATAAAGGCAAGCATGCCATATGCCTTCTTCACCACCTTCTCCACCTGTGACGTCACCTTCAAGCATCTGTGGACTTGCACACCCAGATCCCTCTCCGTATCTACACCCTTTATGGTTCTGTCATTTATCGTATAGCTCCTCCCTACATTATTTCTACCAAAATGCATCACTTTGCATTTATCAGGTTTGAACTCCATCTGCCATTTCTTTGCCCAAATTTCCAGCCTTTCTATATCCTTTTGTAGCTTCTGACAATGCTCCTCACTATCTGCAAGTCCTGCCAATTTTGGGTCGTCTGCAAACTTACTGATCACCCCAGTTACACCTTCTTCCAGATCGTTTATATGAATCACAAACAGCAGAGGTCCCAATACAGAGCCCTGCGGAACACCACTAGTCACAGGCCTCCAGCCGGAAAAAGAACCTTCCACTACCACACTCTGACTTCCGTGACCAAGCCAGTTCTCCACCCAACTCGCCACCTCCCCCTTTATCCCATGAGATCCAAACTTTTTCACCAGCCGACCATGAGGGACTTTGTCAAACGCTTTACTAAAGTCCATATAGACGACATCCACGGCCCTTCTCTCGTCAACCATTCTGGTCACTTCTTCAAAAAACTCCACCGGGGTTAGTGAGGCATGACCTCCCTCTCACAAAACCATGCTGACTATCATTAATGAGTTTATTCCTTTCTAAATGTGCATACATCCTATCTCTAAGAATCTTCTCCAACAACTTCCCCAACACGGACGTCAAGCTCACCGAACTATAATTACCCGGGTTATCCTTCCTACCCTTCGTAAATAACGGGACCACATTCGCTATCCTCCAATCCTCTGGGAGCTCACCTGCGACCAGTGACGAGACAATGATTTGCGTCAGAGGCCCAGCGATTTCATCTCTCGTCTCCCTGAGCAGCCTTGGATAGATTCCATCAGGCCCTGGGGATTTGTCAGTCTTTATAATCTCTAACAAACCTAACACTTCCTCCCTTGTAATGGAGATTTTCTCCAACGGTTCAACACTCCCCTCCGAGACACTCCCAGTCAACACATCCCTCTCCTTTGTGAATACCAACGCAAAGTATTCATTTAGGATCTCCCCTACTTCTTTGGGCTCCAAGCATAATTCCCCACTTTTGTCCCTGAGAGGTCCGATTTTTTCCCTGAAGACCCTTTTGTTCCTAACGTGTGAATAAAATGCCTTGGGATTCTCCTTAATCCTGTCTGCCAAGGACATTTCATGACCACTTTTTGCCCTTCTAATTCCTTGTTTGAGTTATTTCCTACTTTCTTTTTACTCCTCCAGAGCTCCCTCCGTTTTTAGCTGCTTGGACCTAACACACGCCTCTCCTTTCTTTTTGACCAGTCCCTCAATTTCCCTGGTTATCCACGGTTCTCGAATCCTACTCTTCCTATCCTTCTTTTTTACAGGCACATGCCTGTCCTGTAGCCCTAACAACTGTTCCTTAAAAGACTCCCACATGCCAGATGTGGATTTACCCTCAAACAGCCTCTCCCAATCAAGAGCTGCCAATTTCTGCCTAATCCCACGAAAGTTAGACTTCCCCCAATCCAGTACCTTACCCATGGAAAACCACTCATCCTTTTCCATCACGATCCTAAAGCTAACAGAATTGTGGTCGCTATACTGTGATCTCTTCTTCTGAGAGGATCCCTAACTGTAAGATCATTAATTATTTCTGCCTCATGACACAGGACCAGATCTAAGATAGCTTGCTGCCTTGTAGTTTCCATTACATACTGTTCACTGAAGCTATCGTGGATACATTCCATGAAATCCTCCTCAAGGCTGCTTTGACCGACCTGGTTTGACCAATTGACATGTAGATTAAGATTCCCCCATACTAATTGCAGGAACCAGTTTTACATGCTTCAGTTATGTCTTTCTTTACTTCTCACCCACCATAATGTTACTATTTTGGTGGCCTAAAGACTACGCCTATCAGTGACCTTTTCTCCTTACCATTTCTAATTGCCACCCAAATGGATTCAACCTTTTTTTCCATAGAACCTATATCATCTATCACTACCACTCCGATGTCATCCTAAAATATCAGAGCTATACGACCTCCCTTACTTTTCCTGTCTGTCCCTCCAAATAGTCTGATACCCCTGGATATTTAACTCCCAGTCATACCCAACCTGCAGCCACGTCTCTGAAATGGCCAACAAATCATACTCATTCACAATGATTTGTGCTTTCAATTCATTTTCCTTGTTTCAAATGCGACAAACATTCAGATAAAGTGCCCTTGTACTAGTTTTTGTTCCTTCTTTTTGAATTCTAATACTTGCATTCACAACAACTCCTGAGTTCTCCTTCCTTTTAGCTTTTCTCCTGCTTTTAAACGTAATTGGAACATTCTACCGACATACTAACCTGCTGCTTTGCTTTGTATTAACCGTTATATTTCCGGTAGTTTTGCGCTTGCCTTCCACCAAACGTGTTAATTTAAAGTCCTTGTGACCAACCTGTTTATATTTTTCGCTATAACACTGGTCCCAGATCGGTTCAGTTGGGACTGTCCCAATGGTTTATTTCCCTCCCGTTCCAATACCGATGCCAATGCCCCGTGAAATGGAACCCCTCTTTCCAGCACCATTCCTTTATCCACGTGTTAATTTCCCGAATTCTCTGAACACTATGCCAATTTGCATGAGGCTCGGGTAGTAATCCTGAGGTTAGAATCCTTGAGAACCTGTTCGTTAGTTTAATTCCTCGTGCGTGATAGTCCTCAAACGGGTCCACTTTCCTCGTCTTGCCTATGTTGTTTGTCCCAACGTGGACCACAACAACTGGATGCTCCCCATCCCACTCCAATATCCCTTCAAGCCGCTTGATAGGGCTATCAACCATGTAAGACCCATCCCTCACGCCACTGCTCTCACTCCCTCTCCTCCATGCCAGAGCCATGTTGAAGTCCCGCTGGTCTTTACTTGTTACCCCACCAGCCTCCGCATTCAAAGGAACATCCTCCCCCAATTTCACCAACTCCACTAAGATGCTGGAAACTGGGGCAACTCCAGCATGATGCCATCACTCATCACATCTTCTCCTCACTTCCCTCTCAGCATTCTGCCCGTTCTCTCCTGGTCCACCACTCATTGCACCCAACATCTCATCCACAGCAAATGACACCTTTCCATGCAACTGTAGAAGGTGCAAGTGCTTCCCCTTTTCCTCCTGCCTGTTCACCATCCCAGTGCCCAAACACGTTTTTCAGGTGAAGCAGCACATCTGATGCACCTCCTTCAATGTGGTCCGTTGCATTCGCTGCCCATAATATCGTGTACCCTACATCAGCCGGACGGAACGCAGACTGGGTGCCCACTTTGCAGGACAACATCACTGGGGCTCCACTGGGGCTCTTCTGAAGCATTTCGACACTCTGTACCTCTTATTCTGCCATTTGCACATTCTGATCTCTTATTGAACGGTCTCAGCTCCATTCCTACAATTATCATCACCATGCAAGGCTTCTCGAAAAAGTGAGAGGGCATAGGATCCAAGGGGCTGCAGCCCTTTGGGTACAGAACTGGCTTGCACAAAGGAGGCAGAGAGTGTGTAGATGGGTCTTTTTCTAATTGGAGGTCGGTCACCAGTGGTGTGCCCCAGGGATCTGTTCTGGGACCCTTGCTGTTTGTCATTTTCATAAATGACCTGGATGAGGAAGTGGAGGGATGGGTTGGTACGTTTGCCGACGACACGAAGGTTGGTGGGGTTGTGGAAAGTCTGGAGGGATGTCAGATGTTACAGAGGGACAGATATAGAATGCAAGACTGGGCGGAGAAGTGGCAGATGGACTTCAACCCAGATAAATGCGTAGTGGTCCATTATGGCAGGTCGAATGGGATGAAGGAGTACAATATAAAGGGACAGATTCTTAGTACGGCACAGGATCAGAATGACCTTGGGATCCGGGTCCATAGGACTCTAAAATCGGCCCCGCAGGTGGAGGAGGTGGTTAAGAAGGCGTATGGTGTGCTGGCCTTTATCAATCAAGGGATTGAGTTCAGGAGTCCGGGGATAATGATGCAGCTATATAAGACCCACGTCAGACCCCACTTGGAGTACTGTGCTCAGTTCTGGTCGCCTCATTACAGGAAGGATGTGGAAAAGATTGAAAGGGTGCAGAGGAGATTTACAAGGGTGTTGCCTGAATTGAGTGGCATGCCTTATGAGGATAGGCTGAGGGAGCTCGGTCGTTTCTCCTTGGAGAGACGTAGGATGAGAGGAGACCTAATAGAGGTCATAAGATCTTGAGAGGCATAGTTCGGGTGGACTCTCAGAGGCTTTTTCCCAGGGTGGAAATGGCTGCTACGAGACGACACAGGTTGATGGTGCTGGGGTGTAGGTACAGGGGAAACGTTCGCGGGATGTTTTTCACACAGAGGGTGGTGGGCGAGTGGAATCGGCTGCCGTCAGTGGTGGTGGAGGCAAACTCAATAGGATCTTTTAAGAGACTCCTGGATGAGTACATGGGACTTAATAGAATGGAGGGTTATAGGCAGGCCTAAAAGATAGGGATTTGTTCAGCACAACTTGTGGGGCCGAAGGGCCTGCTTTGTGCTGTCGTTTTCTATGTTTTTATTTACATTCTTTTTGTCTTTTTGTAGAAGCTATTCCTATCCATTATACTCCCCACACCCCCACCCCCTCCCCTCACCCCCATAGTGTAAATCTTTCCCGACTTTCTTTGTCTTCAGCTCTGACAAAGGATCATCTTGACTCGAAACGTTGGCCCTATTATCCGCCCACAGATGGTGTCAGAGCTGCTGAAAGTTTTCAGCACTTCGTTTTTCGTTTCAGATCCCAGCATTGGCAGTATTTTTTAATATATTATTATATGATACATACTCTGATTAGAGCATCAGATAGTTAATCAGACAATCGAACTGGTTTCCCGAAGTATGAATCGGGTGGGGCTCGGAAACAAGGAGGCCATTTTCAGTTATGTTTTCTGCACTGGTGTGTCACACTGATTTCGAGAAAGAGCTCGTTTTCTTTTATGTTTTCGACCTTTCATCAGCATCCGGTATCTGGCTCCTAATTTGCTATAGGAGGAGTCCATGCAGCAGCAGTAACTCGACAAAAGAGAGAGAGAGACGGAATACATTCGAGAAAGAGTACCTGGAGATTAAAGGTAAAATCTGAAAGTGACGCCATGGGACAGCTCATTAGTTGCTAAGGATAGACCTTTTAATACGGAGTAGAGAGCGGATTATTAAACCTCAGGTGGGTATTTATTTTTTCCCATGCTGTAGTAAGCACTTTATATTAATTTTAAGCTATGTCAGTGACACTCAGACAAGTGTAATGTGCATTATGCAGAATGTGGAATGTCATGTGGAGTAGGTAGATGATTGCGAGTACGTCGCTTGCTCATTTGGTAGCAAGCAATGGCCAAATGAGCTGTAACGTCTCTATGAATCGATTTGTTAATTTACTTTTCTAATTCCATATTGATTCTCATGAACTATATTATGGCTTTCCAGCTGTCCTATTAACACAACGCTAACAAAAGCTGTTATAATTGTTCCTCGCAGTGATGTTAAATGAACTGGTCCCTGGTTTCACTTTTAATTTCTTCTTCCCTGCATAAATAACGGGGCAATAGTTGTTATTGTCCTTTCCTGGTTTACTGTGCAACAATCAAATTAATTCTGAAAGATCAAGTCGAATTCATCCATTATTTTGCAGCAAACTCTAAAACAAATCCTACTATGTAGGTTGCCATGTCTGGAGTTTTGCTCTTCTTTAGTTTTGTGAATGTTTGTCACACTGTTTCCACTATTTCCAACTTCCAAAGCTGATTTCTGCATGTTTCCTATTTCCACCAAACATTTGATTTCATGTTGCTCTCGATGTTTGAGGCACATTTCCTCGTTGCAATTCAGACTTCCCTGTGTACCGGGCGAACCTTCAGACTTGTTTTTTTTAAAATTTACAGGCCTTATACAAACCTTTACACACTGTTTATGTCACTAGCATGTGGTGACATAAACTATATTATCTTTCCTCTGTCCTTGTCAGCTTTAGGTCCGCTTTTTCCGAACTCTAAAATTCTGGAAGTTTCATTCTATTCAGTTTCGCATCATTTTCGCACTTTAAACGATTCTTGTTATTCATAGTTGCGCTATTCTCTTCAGTGTGGCTGTTGTGAGTTTTTTTTTTATCACGAAAATTATTACCCAAGTGACGGCGCTGTTGGCTCAGAGTTTGTCCCTCCATTTAAAAAACATTTCAATCCAGACCTTGATACAGTGTTTGTACACGGTTTAGACCAGAATGAACTGAGCATTTGTGCACACTCTCAGTTGCTCACTCACTCGACGATCTCCCACACAAACGCTTCAAACGCTCCCTCACACACATAACCCTCTCAATCCCTCTGTCTCTCACTCAATCACTCACATACATACTCTGACACGCTCACACAGACTCCTCAACCTCATGCTCACTATTCCCTTCATCTCCCTTACGCACGCACTCGTCTCAATCTCTGCCGCTCACACAACCAGGGCCCTGTATAATTGCATCAAGACATTACTGCTCGGCGACTTGAATCCTCTTCATATGAAGTTCAACATTCCATTTGCCTTCTTTACATCCTGCTGCACTTGCGTAATCATGTAAAACGATTGGTGTACAAGGACACACAGTTCTTGTTGTACGTTTCCCTGTCTTAAGTTATAGTCAATCAGCTAATAATCTGACTTCCTCTTTTTGGTACGGAATTGGAGAAACTCACAATTATCCACATTATATTGCATATTCCATGCAGTTGCCCAATCACTCAGCTTGCCCAAACCACAGCGAATCATCCCTGCATCCTCCTCACAGCCCATCCTCGCATTCAGCTTTGCAATCTGCACATTGTGAGATAATACATTTAGTTCCTTCATCTAATTTATTTATATTGTGAATACCTGGGATCAGTCAGACTCAGAGGCCAATTCGAACCAAAAACGAAACGTTTTACCCAAAGAGCAAATAGCCCCTTGTTATCAATTTTCAGGGATGCTGCCAAGACTTAAGTCTTATTTGTTGAAATTTTAGTTTTGTATCTTTTTTCATTGAATATTTGTTCTGAAGCTAGATAAGTAATGTTAGAACAGAAAGGGACAGCATGGTGATGGATCCACCTCCCTCCACGGATGGAGTGAAACATCCAAAAAAGAATGGATAGATTATTCAACTACCGATCACAACTGAGATTCAGGGGGAATGATTTATACCCAAGAAATGGAGAATGAATAATATGGGTAAGAACATGCTCGTATTTCAAAGATATTCCAATCTATTCCACTTCGGTGTTTGAATTCCTAGCTTCAGCGTTTCTTCTAATTTTGGAGGTGGTTATGTCGTGATACTTTCATTGGACGAGTAACCCAGAGACCCAGGGGTAAAGCTCTGTGGACCCAGGTTCAAATCCCACCAGGGCGGATGGTGAAATTTGAATTCAATAGCAATCTGCAATTAAAAGTCTGACGATTACCAATACATCATTGTGATTGTTGTAAACCCAATCTGTTTCACTCACGTCCATTAAGAAATGTGCCATTCTTCCGAGTCTGGCCGATAACACTCATGCTTCACTGCAATGGTTGACACTGAAGTGCCGTATGAAATAACACAACAAACACTCAATTCATGCACTATACGGAATGGACAATAAAGGCCCAGCTAGTGTGAAACATATTTCTGAACAAATTTTTTTTTTTAAATGAAAATTGTGAGATCTCACTTTACAATCACATTGCTGCCAGTCCCACTGAGAAGCTGATGAAGATTTACTGGCCTGTTCTTCATGCACACGTAGGTTGGGGAATGTCAGTATTTGTCAAGTCAACTTTATTGATCCATGATTAAAATGTCTGTGCAGGTTTCATATGTTTCTCTCTACTTCGTGAGGGGCAGCCCTGGGAATCAAGAGATGGAGGTACAGCAACACGAGGCCCCATACCTTTCTCCTCCGAATTAAACTCTGGAAGTAAGTATGCTGCAGATATTGTAAAATAATATAATGGATCAACTTCACGTTTAACGATTCCTCCGCATGCTTATATGCGATACAAACCCCAGTCCCTGCCCACAGTAACTGGGAGGGGCGTGTTCAAGGGTTAGGGGGGATAATTTAGAGTGGACTAAATATTCTCATTAAGGAGTAAACGAACAAAGAATTTGACCACAGAGGCAATGGAACTTCTGGCTGATGTCATCACGGGTAAACCTATAAAATTAGACATAGCACAGTGAACAAGAAAGCCATTGGAGACATTAGAGTTGCGGTGCGTGGACTCGAGGATGAAACATTGCAGGATATTCTCTCTCTCTAACTGCAGAGGTAAAACTCCAGGTGATGGAATTAAAACCCATCTGTAAAATAGAACTTTGACTTTGGAGGATAATGGCGTCTACCGTTGAATGAGTTCATCACCTTTTTCACTGGCATGGTAATAGTAGCTGCAGAGATTGAAACTGGGGCTATGGAGAGATGGCTACAATTCGGGAAGACAAGACAAAACAATTAAGGATTTTGGAGAGGGATAGGAGGATGTAGTCGGGGTGGTAGTTCACAGAGAGGGACAGTGGATGGAGTCGGGGTGATAGTTTACAAAGGGGGATAGGACGATAGAGCTGGGGTGGTAGTTTCCAGAGAGGGATGGGAGGATAGAGCTTGGGTGGTAGTTTAGAGCTGGTTTGGAGAATATAACAGGGGTGGTAGATTACAGAGAGGGATAACGGGATAGAGCTGGGGTATTAATGTGCAGAGAAGGATAGGAGATGGAGCTTTGGCGACATTTTACAAAGAGGGGGGCCAAGCTTAATTTGCTCGGAGATGGATAGTGACGGCAACATTGAAAGTGAGGGGTGATAGAATATACCTCTAACATGGGGAAACGGTAGAGTCAGTGAGGAGATAGCGTTGTGAGAAAGCGAGCTGCGTATCGTAGACAATGTGAACTCGGAGAATAAACACAGAAAATATAGAATATGGGCATTTAAAGTAATGAAAATAGAGGAAAAGTGAATTTAGGGAAGATAATAATTGTTTAATTACAACGAAACAAAGGTAGTTATGGGGAAATACAATAAATGTAAAATAATAACTAGCGGTCTATTACATTTTGAGGAATACGGCAATATTCTACTGGTAGTGACAGAGGAACCTTTTAATTGAAATGTGAAAGGGGCAATTAAAGGAACGCATAAGTCGTTTATTTCCTGCTCCAATTTTTTAATAACCCGCAGCAAACACCAATTAGAATTGATACAGAATTTTAGTTGATTTTACACGTTCTCCGGACTTACGAGTAAATGTTCCTGCCTTGCTCGACAGAATTGCAGCGATGCTGCCACCTTGCTACCAGTTAAATTACCCCAGTGCAGAAAAACATTCCTGTCACCGGCAACACGGGGTCAATTACTGAGATGAGGTCCCTTTGCAGATGGGCATGCTGGAGGGCCACAGACATGTATCATCCACCAGAACGTCTGATCAGTGCTTTGGGTTTCAGCGAGGACTGGGGGATGGGAAGGATTATAATTCCTTCCAACATTCAACAATGAGTAACCCCTGTGTTCCAGTGCAGTAAAATATACTTCTTCAGGTAATTCGGATGAGCATCCAGAAAAAATACTGGAATGTCAAACATTTGAAAGTTTGCGCTGATTTTTTTCTGTCGCAGGGACACTTGTGGAAAACCACACTCGGTGTGTGTGCGTGTGTGTGGTGGGGGTGCAGGGGTTGGGGGTGCGGGGGGGGGGGTCGTTAGATTTCCTGTAATGAGTGTCCCTGCCTGCTCTGTTGCACTACCTACTGAAGTTTCCACCTGGGGTTTTCTCTTGTGGAATTCGAAATAAACGTAGAGCTTCCCTATAAATCTCCAGCTTTCTTGTCTTGAATGTTCCATTTATTACAGGGTGAACACACCAAAATTCTCGAGTTCTTCTTTCCGGATTGTGGAGGACATCTCTCACCCCCATTTCATGTTTCCTTTCCAGGTGCGATACGTGGCGCCCTACTGATCTTTCCAGTGGTTTTGGGGGGCGGTTTCTAAATTGTCGTTCTGAGCTGCAAAGCCTATAGATAAATAGAAACACAGAAAATAGAAGTCGGTGTAGGCCATTCGGTCCTTCGAGCCTGCTCCGCCATTCATTGTGATCACAGCTGACAATCCAACGCAATAATCTGTTCCTGCTTTCCCCCCATATACTTTGATCCCTTTAGCCCGAAGAACCAAACCTAACTCCTTCCTGAAAGCTGTTTGGACCCTGCTTTCTGTAGCGAATCGCACAGGATTGGGTGACTTTTCTCTTCATTTCAATCTGAAAAGATTCACCACGTATCGTTAGAATGGGACCCCCGGTTCTGGACACTACCACCATCGGGGACAACCTTCAGGTATCGAACTTGTTTAGTCCTGTTAGAATTTTATAGGTTTCTTTGAAATCCCTCCTCATTCTTGTAAATTTCAGCGCGTATAATTCGTCTGAATCTCTCCTCTTTAACCAGGAATCTGTCTAGTAAATATTTGCTGCCGTTCATCTTTGGCAAGAAGTTCCTTCCTCATATAAAAAGAACACACCTGCACATAATATTCCTAGTGTGGCCTTACCAAGGGTAAATTGAGTAAGGCATTTCTGATCCTGTATTCGAATCCATCTGCTATGATGGTCAATATACCAGTTGTTTCTTTACTGCCTGCTGCATTTGTATGCTTACTTTCAGTGATCAAAAGGAAGGTCTCGTTGCGCATTCAATTTATAGTCATTCATGTAACAATGTGCTCTCCACATTTTACTACCAGAGTGGATAACCTCACAATTATGCACACTAAACTGCATCTTCCACACCTCTGCCCACTCACTCACCTTGTCCAAATCGCATTGAAACATCTCTGCATCCTCCTGTAGCTGTGAGCCACCTGCAAATTTGGAGATGTTGCATTCAATTCCCTCGTCGAAATCATTCACACGTATTGTGAATAGCTGGAGTCCTATCACTGATCCTTGTGGTACCCCACTAGTCACTGCCTCACATTCACAAAAAATACCCATTCATTCCTACTCTTTGTTTCCTGTCTGCCAATCTGTTTTCTATCCATCTCAATGCATCACCCCAATGCAATGTGCTTCAAATTTACACGCTAATCCCTTACATGGAACTTTGTCGAAGGGTTCTGAAAGCTCATATAAACTATATCTTCTGGCTCCGCCTAAAACAACACTACTCGTATATACTCGACAAATTCCAGTAGATTTATCATGCATGATTTCCCTTTCATGAATCTGTGCTGACTGTCAAAGCGTGTCACACTTCTCCGAGTGTTCTGCTCTTTAATCTTTTGTAATGGACTCCATCATTTTCCCCATACCAACACAACAGGTTGACTAGTCTATTATTCCTTGTGTTCCCTTTTCCACCTTGTTTAAGTAGTGCTACCCTACATTTACTATCCTACAATTTGCAGGAAGTTTTCCAGAATCTGTAGAATGTTGTAAGATGACCACCAGTGCATCCATTATTTCTAGGGCCACTTCGTTATGTCGTCTAAGATACTGATTATCAGGCCCTGGAGATTTATCAGCCTTATTTCCCCTCAATTTCCCCAACACCATTTATGCACCTGTACTGACTTCCTTCAGTCCCCCACTCTCCCCCCCCCCCCCTCCCCCTCCCTCCACACTCACTAAACGCTGTGTTCCACAACATTTCTGGTATATGAGTTGTGACCTCCTCTATGAAGAAAGAAACAAACTATGTATTCAGTTGGTCAGGCATTTCTATGTTCCCCCATTATACCTTGCCTTGTTCCTGACTGTAAACGGATTTATATTTGCCTTCATCAATCTTCTTCTGTCCGCATACATGCAGAAACGTTGACACTCAGTTGTCATGTTCCCTACCATCTTACTTTCGTGCTTTATTTTCCCAATCTTAATTAATTATTTTGTAATCCTTTGCTGAATTCAACACTACTCCCAATCCTCAGATCTGCGTTATTTCTTCCGAAATTTTGTGCTTCTTTCTTGGATCTAATACTACCTGTAATTTTCCTTGTCAGTTACTTTTTGGCCAACTTTCTGATCTTATCTTTGCGCCAGATAGGAATGAACAATTGTTGCAGTTCACGCATGCGTTTTTTGAATGTTTGCCATTACCTATCCAGCGTCAACCCTGACGTAACGTCCTCCAATCCATCAGTACATAATGAGGCTTATAACATTGCCGTTTCTCGTTATAAATTCAGCACCCTGATCTCAAAATAAACGAGATCGCTCCATATTGATGAAGAATTCTGTCGTATTATGGTCGCTCATCCCCATGGAGCCTCTCATAATTAGATTGCAATTCATTCGTTCACATTACATGATATCCAGCATAGGATGATCTGTCCTCGGGTTAGTTCCTCAACTTATACATCCGGAAAACCATCCGTATGCACTCCAGGAATTCTTAGGTTGAAGCATAAGCAGTTTTTAACTACTTCCAGCAAGATCAATTCACACAATCCCTCGCAGATGCGTTACATTTTTAAAACGCAGACCGAGCAGAACATCATTTTCTTCAGACGTGCGAACTCTATGTCGGCCTGCACGCGTTCCTTCTACGTGTTTCATAATTTCTGGTGATGTGCCTCCGGGACAATTTCATCAGCAGCACGGATGACCTTGGTCTGTTTATAATTAGTGTACATGTCATGAGTTAACATTGAATATACCTCTTGTGGCCTTCGCCACAGCTGTGGAGAATTATCTATATTTAATGGTCATTTTAGCTGTCCTATCATGTTTTAAAATGTCGTGTAAAGCATTCCTTATTATTCTCTTCAATGTTCAGAACGGACCATCTGTACTTAAGGGCTTGAGCCCTTGGTTCTGGGATAGAGAGCTTCGGGAAGTTACCATGTAGAGATAAATTTCCACCAGCACCTTCCACTTGTCTAATCTCTATCCCTCTGAGCTGATCAAAAAAATCCTCATTTTCGGATATCCAATTCTTAACTCTGTATTTCTATCTCTATTCTCCCTCCCGGTCTTCCGTGTCCCTCTCCTGAAACTTTAGCTGCGTTGATGTTTTACACCTTGAAGTTGGCTGGAGGAAGTGATCCAGTATCATGATATCCTCCTCGTCTACCAGTTCTGGTTGATAAGTGGAATCAAAATGCTTTCCCTTTTGCTGAAGTGACTCATTTCTATTCACCATCTACGTGCTTTAATTGTACTTCCACGGCTATAGTATTCAATTCTTCAGTGCTTCGCGATTCTGCCGTTTCGCTATTTAATTCTTCTTGCTTAATCCATATTTCTGCACCAAAATTTACCATTTAGTCGTGCCTTGGAAAGAAAATGTGCTGTGAAATTTATTTCTGATGTAATGGTTACTGCAGCCATTGACATTTCCATTTGGTTTCCAGTTAATTCGTTTTGCATTAGGATTTTCCATTTTCTTAAATTTGGACTTTCCAATGTCTCGGTCAGATTTTGACTTATTTGGAATGTATCGATCCCTATCCGGCCTCCAATTTGTCTAACGGACAAGAAAGAGATACAAACTGAAATTCTTCGCCGTTTCAATGACAGTCTGCCAAGCAGACGTGGTTTAAATGTGAAATGCTTTGAGCCACGAAAACCTCAGTCTGCCAGATTCAAGGAACTCGCAGGAAACGCTCGCTCTGATTAAATCAGAATATTATGATCTCTAACGAAGGGTCATCTGGACTCGAAACTTTAACTCTATTCCCTCTCCACAGAAACTGTCAGAACTGCTGAGATTTTCCAGCATTTTCTGTTTTTGAAATCATCATATTTGTTTATTCAGCCACTCGAAACGAGGACACATGCTTGTGACTTCACAGACCAGCAGAAGGAGATAGGAAAAAAAGGGGATCCACCAAATAAGTTACGAGTTTTTTTTTTCATTGTCACAAGTGGGCTTACAAAACCACTGCAGTAATGTTACCATGAAGTTTCCGAGCCGGGGATCGAACCCGGTCGCTGGCGCTGTGAGGCAAAAAAACCCACGGAAATGAATATTATTCAACATGAGATCCACAGTTCGGAAAGTCAAAGTGTAGATGGAGTTTGCTTCATGGAAGTTTGCTTCATGGGAGTTTACTTCATGGAAGCAAACTCCATCCGTCCCGAGTTGGGGAAAACAGCACAATGGTCCATTAAAGTGTATGAGGATGCCGTATGATCATGTGCCTGCACAGAGACTGCTTGGTATTTGATGGTCAGAGACGTTAGAAGTTGCCTGTTAGGAGTTGAGAAATGATGGCCGGTAGCTTGTTCTGTCAGAGCACTTTCCATGTGGTGTTAGATCATCAAACTTATTTTTCTCATTTCTCAACTGAATATCAAGATTTCAAAATGGTCCCTCAATTCATTTGACTTCATGCCTCCCTAAGGACTTCAAAAGGGAGCTTTACCTGGTGTATGGGTTTGGGCTTTCTATTGCGGCTTATGATGTCCCAGTCATCTGCTATTGAAAGAGTCACCGTTCGTATTGATAATTTTCTTTCAGGGAGTCATTGTCAGGTTAGATCCAATGATTCTGCTGGAGGGATAAGCTTATAAAGATACAAATACAGTCCATTTCTCCCTCAATGATCCACTTTTGAAATGGAGCTGGGTAGTCCCAGGTATAAGATGCAGATATTAAGGTCTCTTCTGCAGCAACGAGTTTGAAACTCTGGAATTTCTCTTTTTCGGTGATTATACTGTCCTTTGAAAGGGGTATGAGATTTCTCAAAGCTCTGAGGCAGTTTCGAAGGATGGCCTCTAAAATCGACTTATTGGGAGTGTGGTAACATCGTTGAGAGTGGTCGTCAGGTCAGGAAAGAATACAATTGTGAATGGAGAGTAGTCCAGGAGATGAGAGGAGTAATCCTGTCTGTTCAGGTGAGTCGTCAGGCATTTTTCAGTGTGTCATAATGTGAGGGGTAATCGGTTTAGATGGGGTGGGCAGTAGGATAGATGAACGAAATAGTCAGAGGGGATGGCCAGAAGATCCGGTTTCAGAGGGTATTTAGATAATTTGAGATGGGTACTTAGGTCAGGACCAGGGGGGACAGTCGAATGTTTAGCCAAGCTGCTATGTATACTCAGAATGGTGATCGTCAGGTCGGAATTGTGGTCAGGTCGAAGGAACTGAGCGGAAGGGTAGTCTGGTAATTGGGAAGCAGTGTAATGTAGGATCAGTGAGTTAATGTCGAGGGCATAATCAGGTTGTCTGGAGAATGGCTGAGAAATTGGGCGACGAAATCAACGGGACCATTGTCAGGTCGGGAGGGCAGTCAGGTCTGCTTGCAGTTGGTCGGGTGCAGAAGATCGGCGATTGGTTGGGGGGACTTTTGAAGTCTCAGTGCCCCAGTTGAAACTCAGTTCCAGGGCATTACTGCTGTACCTCCTGAAGGCAGTGTTCGTCGCCCATCCAACTTCAGCTGCTTCATCAATGACCATCCTCCACCATAATGTCCGAGGTATGGATGTTCGCTGAAGATTCCAGCCACTTTCTCCCTCACCCAATTTCTATCCCTCGCTCAGTGTCTCCCTCACTCCCACTTTCTCTCTCGTCAGTCTCTCTCCTCAGTCTCCCAATCTCTCTCTCTCTCTCTCAAGCAGATTATCATCCTAGCCTCTGTCTCTCCTACATTCTCCCTCTTTCCTCCCATGGGAGATCGATGATTGGCTGAGCCAGCAGCGCCTTAAGGGGTGCAACTTCATGATTGCCGGATGGCAATGTAAGTGTTAGGATGATTCATTCCTGTTTGACTCAGCTGTCGGATGGAGTTTCCTGATTGGCTGGGAATGGAATCATCGGAGACGGCGGCTGTATCCGTTCCTGCAGCCGTCACATCATGCCCAATGATGCCTTGCACTCTGTCGTCTATTCATTTGGAATTTGTGAATAAATATTCCATCTATGTGCTGGAAAAACTGGGATCTGATTCTGGGTTTATCGCAGTAGTTCTTTTTTTAACCGTCATTCTCCCCACACCACGCAAACATGGACCCCCACCACGGATTCGACTCTTCCATGGACTGAACCCTTCATGTGCCTGCAACCCAATCCACGATTCTTGGAATCTCCAGGATTAATATCCATGATAGGAAACATAATGGGTTTTGACCCTCCCAATGGCAAAGTATTCCTTTAAGAGTGAAGAGAGTAGGGCCGTGAGTGAGACAGAAGAGTAATTGTAGCGTCATTGGAAAATTATTCCACATAATCACGGGACGGTATTCAAATCACATTGTGGCAGCCGGTGAAATAATACCTCTGGAATGGGGCAGTTAGTTTCATTAACGCCACCATGAAACACTCAAACATTGGTGAGAATGTCCTTTAAGGAAGAATGCCTTCCATTGCAACCATTCACGGATTACAGACACCACTACCCGGAGCATCAGAAACTCTTCAACTTCAGATTACCTCAGTTTCAGACACCCAACAGCATCACGCCCATTTCAGGACCTGACCACTCTCAGGACCATATATCCTTTCTGGAAACATGTCAATCGCAGCATCTGAGAAGCAGCTACCTGGGGATCAGACACTCCTCAGAGTTGGATCTGCTTCGGACTCGACTCCATCAGGATAAGGCACCCTAGGAATTAGGTGTACACACGATGATTTCTCATCAATATCAAAACCTCTCCGAATCAAACCCCCACTCTTAACATATCAGACACCTTTCACTGACAGAGATCGCGAACAATAAGTTTCTGCTCAGGATTAGGTCCTCATCCTTACAGTGTCAGACACTCTTCAGTGTCAGGAATCTCTAACAATAAGATTCCCCAGAGGATATGACCCTAACACTTTAACGTCACCCGCCCCCATCCCAGACCACACTTCCCCGGAACATAAAACTCGCTCGGATGCAGATCAGTTCCCTCACAAAGGATCACCACACTCGCCGACAAACCTCAGCAGTTTCACGCATTCAGTATCAGACACAGCCCGCTGATCAGGAGCCCCATTGCTTTTTAATCATACACTCACTTGGCCCCTTTCTCAGTATTTCGAACTTACTCAGGTAGAGAAGTGCTCTCCTTGTAGGTCTGAGAAACAGACACTTGCCCAAAAGGATATGTAAAGACTTTCAGCAGAATAACAGAGCAGGAGTGAAGCGGGAATTGCAGAAAATGGGAGACGGCTCCAGTAGCCTTAACAAGTGATTGAGAATGGTATTAGTGCCCAGGAATGTTGGCTAACCTGCAATCCTTGTATCAACAGGGAACCATCCACTCAAAACACCCACTCATGACATTTCCCGCCTCCTCTCCCCAATTGACTTTCGTGTAATCATTGCCCATTTCCAGCAGAGCCCGTCCCACAAATTTGGACCAGTGTTTACCATATGGAGCCAACTGCTGAATAAAAAAGACAATAAAAAGTTTCATTGAAAAATAAGGGCTCTTCCTGTTTCAGACGCAATGTTAAAGTATGGGTGGTCCAGGGTAGAGTAATCAAAATGTCGTATTGATAATTCAAGTGACAAGTGATTGGAAGCTCGGTGTCACGCGTGCCGGCTGAGCAGACTAATTCAACATAGCGGGCATCCAATCTATTCTTGTTCATCTCGTAATATACAGGAGACGCCATCATAAGCAGGTAACACAATTAATTAGTGAATTGTGAGAAGTTAAAGCAAGTCTCTTTCATTTGGAAGAAGTGGTTGTGATCTTGGAAAGTGTAATGGTGGGAGGTAAAGGGAACGTTGTCCCAGGTTCTGGAGTGGATAGGAATATAAACAGCAGCAGATGTTGTGTGAGATTTATGAGTACAATTCGAGACTGACAAATACGTCCAATAATGCGTGGTTACTGTGCTGATATCATCCACTCTGTTTATTTATCCCAACTCAGTAAAATTCTACACTGAAACCTATTCCTTGCAGTGCTGTTCACCGGGGTCAGATATTCTAATCTGGCTATTGAGTTACAATGAGCAAAACGCTACACAGATTGATTCTCCAGTAATACATGGACACAGAGATTTGGTAATCCAGTCTGGCTAGTTACCCACAGTCAATATATGGCATTCAGCTTTGCAGCACTTATTTCTGTGAAGTGATGCTATAGACTTTCAACAGATATAATATTTTGAATTGACATAAGACTTCAACAGAAATATTTATTCACATCAGCACATTATAGAACCACATGGATTATTGGATCTGCTAATTCATGAAATAATCTCAGTGAAAGTGCGTTTGAATTTTGGTGACCACAAGATCAGCATGTAGCACAATCTCTGAGAGAACAAAATATCTCACACACTGATTTACACAATTTCAATGCGTAAAATCGCTTACCAGGAATACCAATGCAAGCAAGGATCAGGTCGAATATTTTCTCAGCCATATCAAATGGAACCATTTTCACTTTGCAGTGATGTGTTCCTTCGCGCTGCAGGAGGTCGCTCTGTGTAAAATTCTGAGCTGACATAATCCGAAAGCCTGTCATTTATACACTGTGAAATCATCTCGGGGATATTGAAGTTGCAGCATCATTCATTAAGAAAGTGAATAGGATGTTGGACTATATTCTCGATGCATCTGCCCTCGTTAAATTTGGACGTTCAGCTAAAGAAATAAAGTGGGTTACTGTTGATGTAGGGGGGCTTAATTAGGCTACATGATAACAGATAATCATGATTTGAGAACACAATACTGACTTAAGAGTGAATTATCTTAGACGATATAGAGTGCTGACAGGCCATCATTTAAAAGCAGCTCTAACTGAAAAACAAATATTTCTCGTTTAAAACTTGCGTATTCCGAATTTATAAAATGGGTGCAGTTTGTTTTTAGAATACATGTTGTGAACCTTCAGCGAACAGCAAGATACAGCAGGATGAGCGATGAGGCAGAAGACAGAGCCTGCATTCCGTTGGACAATTGATTTACTGAATGCAGCCATTTTAACAGCAGCCGTCGGGAAGAAGATAACTACCAATGCCAGTTTTGTGAATAGCACCAAACAGCTCAAAACTGATAACAGAGGTGCAAGGCATTTTCTCAGGGTCGGGCGAGTGTCACATGGATTTGAGTCTGTGGGAATCATTCTTCCATTTCACTTACCAGCGTCCTGTGTTGCTGGGCAACTGAGAGACGTAACATCCGAAATTAAGGACAAAGATGATCCCATGAGATCAGGATGTAGATTGTTATTGGCTTGAGGGCCGGTCACAGTTTTGATTATTGACTGATTTGTATTAATGCTTATTGGACAATATCGAGCGGAAAAGTGAGAAATATGATTTTGAAAATGTATAATTGCCGTCACGGAGACATTGCTTTACATGTGATTTTGGGGTACCCGCATTCTCTACATGGAGGTGCTGGACTTCTTTATATCACTCTCCCATTCGATCGTTTGGTTAATAAAGTCACGTCTTAAAATCAATACACTGAATTTCATGTGTCTCTGTGTTAGCTTAAGTTAAGCAATACATCGCCTCAAAAGAAAACCCACGTAAACATTTGACAATGTGTACTGCAGTTGAAACCTATTAAACACCACAAACCTGTTCCACGTTTCAATCAAATACAGCAGCTCAAGCTAATAAGACACTTCCAATTAATACACCACTTGAAACCAATTTTCAATAATCAACACATTCCAACTAATAGAATCACTCCAAGAAACATAGCACCTCGAACACATACAGACTCTCCATCTGATACAATGAGCCAAGCCCTCCTGCCGATACTGACGCTCCAGCCAATACATGTCTTCAAGCAGTGTCATAGTAGTATTGTCACTTGACTGGCAATCCACAAACACTGGGCAATGCTCTCGTGTTACAATTGAACCATGGCAGAAACTGAAATTTGAATTCAATAAAAATCTGGAACTAACTGTCCACTGATGAAACAATTGTCATTTGTTGTAATTTGGCTTTCTTTCAGGCTATCTTAGACCTGATTCCATTAACCTGTCAGATGGTAAAGCGAAACGATGTTCGGATGTTATTCCTTTACAATATGACCGGACAGAATTGGAACTGGACTTTTCAATGTGTTGATATGTAAGAGGCAGCGAGTTGAGATGGTGATTGTGTGTCAATGATTGGGTGAATCCAGAAGAATGAGCACTTTGGTGGACAGCAATAATCAGTGCGCTCGTTTCAAACTTCCTAACGCACACTGAGTTAGAAACCAGAAACGGGATTGCAATACAAAATCAGGAAATATATGCTGAATCTTTCTGAATGACTGATCAGAGCCCTGCTGAAGGATTAGCACCCTACCCTGACACCGTACTTTAGGAAAGGTGACAAGTTACAAGAGTAGTGCAGAAGAGATTTAGTCGAATAGTATCAGAGATGGGGAAGTACAGTTATGTGGAAACTGTAGGAAGTTGGAGTGTTCTCGCTCCTTCTGTGTTGCACCATAACCATGAAGAGACGCATTGATCCCGTTGTTTGAGATGCGACACAGTTGCTAAACTCAACTCAATGTTTAATCATTGTTGAATCCTTCCCACTCGACCACACTCCAGTTGCGAACTCACCAGGAACACAATATTGCAGTTAAGATCATCAGCCGTCAGTTCACCCAACGTTAAAAACCGGGAATCGAGCGGAATTGGGGAGAGACCATTTCCTAGGAGACCGAGTCCTCAGTAGTAGACCGGGAGCAGAAGAGTCAGGAACAGAACAATTGTGACACTTCGAATCTGTTCTCTGATACTTCAGTCCCCTCAGTGAAACCAGAGACATGAATGATTGATATTAATGCGCTGTTATGCTGCCAAAATTCTGCCAAGATTGTTTCCAATCGAGGTTCTTAAATGGACAAATCTCAGATTTAAAAGGATTATGTCCTTTGCCCCAATGTGGGTCTATTTGTTTCGCTTCTCATTACAGTAATCTATGAAATATCCCGTATTGATGTATTTTCCAGAGAGACAGATAACGTAACAATCCTAAATTCAACAATTATGATTTACACTGTATTTAATAGAGAACTTCTGACTAAAATTTGGATCAGATAGACAGATGTAACGTTATCACATGAATGCACTGTACTTCCCCATTCTAAACACCGTCCAACTCCAGCCTTGCCTCAGCTCATCTGCTGTAGATACGATTATCCATGTCGTTCTTCACTCGATATTTGACTATTCCAGTGTTCTCCAGCGGTCTCCCATCTTTCACCCAACACCTGTGCTCATCCAAAATTCTGCTGGCTTCAACTTCACCTGAACCAAGTCCAGTTCGCAAAACACCCTCTTGTTTGATTATCAGCACTTGCTCCTAGCACGGCAATGGATCCATTTTAAAATCCTCATCCTTCCTTTCAAATCTCTCTATGACGTCTCCTTCCTTGCCTCTCTAACCTCCTTCAGCCTAACAAATCTTCCAGATATCTGCTGTTCTGCCATCATGTAAATTCCCAATTTCTACCTCTTCAGCATTGACAGCCGTGCTTTCAACCTGGTTAAACATTCTTGACTCCTCACTAAACCTCTCCCCTTTTCTCCCTCCCTTTCCTCTTTAAGGGGCTCCTTCCATTCTATTTTTTTAGCCATGCTTTTGTCACCTTACCTAATATACTCAGTGGCTCAGCATCAACACTGTTTTATTTTCAAGTGTCAACTTACTTGAAACATTTCAACATTTTAATATTTATTTTTACTTAGTCATTGCGATAGGGTGGTAAACATAACGTCAGTGCTATGCACAGCTGTCTTTCAAGTTGTTGACACAGGTTCAATTCCTGGTCACCGTATTTTATATAGTCATGGATTTGAACAACACAGGAAAAGTCCTTTCGCTATCACGTGTGTGCCACTCAAAGGGAAACCACCCACCTATCGAATCCTATTTTCAACCAGTTGGCTCTTGTATCAGTTGGCACTAGAAGCGTGCATCAAAATACTTCTTAAATAATATGAGGTTCCGTATCTGCACGATCCGCTGCCTCAGTTCCAGACGTCTTACACCCTCTGAATGAATAGGTTTTCCTCAAATCAACTCCAAACCTCCTGCTTCTCAACATAAACCCTTGTCTTTTGGTAATTGATCCCTCCATCAAGGGGAAACCTTTCGTCCTGTCAACTCGATTTACACCTCTCCTAAATTGATATATGTCAATTATGCCCCCCCTTAGAACCCTCTGACCTAAGAAAAACAACCCCGGTCTATCCATTCCCTCCTCGTTGCTAAAGGCAAGTATACGTATGCCTTCTTTCCCACTTTAGTTATCTCTACTGCGACCTAAGGGATCGGTGTACGTGCCCACCATGATCCTCTGACCTTTGCATGGTTCTGCCGTTCATCATGTATTCCCTTCTTTTGTTTCTCATGACAAATTGCATCACTTTACGCTTATGCACATTGAATTCCACTTGTCACGCATCAGCCCGGCTGACCTGCAGACATATAACCTCCTGTAATCTAAGGCTAACGTCCTCATTATTTACGATCCTCCCAATTTTCCTATCGTCTGCAAACTTATTGATTAACCCTCCTACTTTAAAATTTAAACTGTTTATATAAATCACAAACAGCAAATGCCCCAACACTGATGCCTGCTGTACGCCACTGGTTACAGTCTTCCAGTCAGAAAAAACAGCCTCAGCCATCACCCTCTGCTTCCTGCCACCCAGTCAAATTTGGATTCAATTTGCCAACATTCCTTGGATATATTGTGCTCTTAGCTTCGGTATCCGTCTCCCATGTAGTATGGTGTATAAAGGCGTGCTGAATTCCAAGATGACCAGGTCAAATGCATTGCCCTATTCTTAATATCTTGTCACCTCTTCAAAGAAAACCAATCAACTTTTTTGGATTCTGGGAGATTGTGTTTTTTAGTATAAAAGTCAGTTACTTGGGGGGTCTGGCCTCCTTTGTTCGAAGTGGTGCAGGACAGAGGGAGAGATTCTCAGCAGGAGTACTGAGGGTGAGTAAAGTGCTGTGATTTATTTATATAATCCGTTTCTTCGCGGGCTTTTTTCAAAAGTTTAAACTAAAGGAAGTGGGAGTAGGCTGCAGGGGATTCTGGGAGATTGTGTTTTTTCGTATAAAAGTCACTCTATACAGCGGGCAGCGTCGGGAGCGGGCTGCGGAATGAGTGGGAAGCTGAGTGAAAGCTGTAAGGGCTTTGGCTCACAGGGCCCAGGCGGAAAGGGCGAGCAGGGTGAGTTTAATTCATTTTTGCTGTTTCTACCTGGTACTGGCAAGGTATCTCGAAAGGATGGGCGTGCAGGCAGTGCAATGTTCCTCTTGCACTATGTTTGAGGTGAGGGACGACGTCAGTGTCCCTGCTGATTACACCTGTGGGAAGTGCAGCCATCTGCAGCTCCTCTAAAACCGTGTTAGGGAACTGTAGCTGGAGTTGGATGAACGTAGGATCATTGGGGAGGCAGAGGTGACCATAGACAGAAGCTTTAGGGATACAGTTACTCCGAGGAATGAAAATAGATGGGTGACGGTGAGAGGGGCTGGGAGGAAGAATTCAGTGCAGGGATCCCCAGTGGTCTTTCCCCTTAGCAACAAGTATTCCGCTTTCGATACGGTTGAGGGGGACGACATAACTGGTGAGCCGCAGTGAGAGGATCTCCAGTACTGTGTCCGTCTCTGTGGCTCGGGAGGGTAAGGGGGAGAGCGGGAGGGCAATAGTTATTGGGGACTCGTTAGTTAGAGGGATAGATAGGAGGTTCTGTAGCAGCAAAAGAGACTCGAGGACGGTATGTTGCCCACCGGATGCCAAGGTCCGTGACGTCTCGGACCGTGTTTGCCGGATTCTTAAGGGGGAGGGGAAAAAGTCACAAGTCGTGGTACACATTGGTACCAACGACATAGGTAAGAGAAGGGGCGGGGATTTAAAACAGGAATTTCGGGAGCTGGGCTGGAAGCTGAGAGCCAAGACAAAACATGTGGTCATCTCTGGTACGTTACCGGTGCCACGTGATAGCGAGTTGAGGAACAGGGAGAGAGTGCAGTTAAACATGTGGTTGCAGGGATGGTGTTGGAGGGAGGGTTTCAGATACGTGGATAACTGGAACACATTCTGGGGAAAGTGGGACCTGTACAAACAGGACGGGGTGCACCTGAACCAGAGGGGCACCAATATCCTGGGATGGAAATTTGATAAGGCTTTTCAGGGGGGTTAAACTAATTTGTCAGGGGAGTGGGAAAAGGAGTTGGAGTCCAGATGTCAGTGTTGAGGTTGGTGAGGTATTGGGGAAGGTATCAAGTTCACGGGTGGTACCGGTAGACAGTATGGTGGGTTGAAGTGTGTTGACTTCAATGCAAGGAGCATCCGGATCAAGGTAGATGAACTTGGGGCGTGGATTGGTACTTGGGACTACGATGTTGTGGCCATTACGAAGACGTGGGTAGAACAAGTACAGGAATGGTTGTTGGACGTTCCGGGGTACAGATGTTTCAGTAAGTGGTAGGGAAGCTGGTAAAAGAGGTGGAGGAGTAGCATTGTTAATCAAGGATAGTTTAACGGCTGCGGAAAAGCACTTCGAGGGGGTCTGCACACTGAGGATATATGGGCTGAAGTTAGAAATAGGAAAGGAGCGGTCACGTTGTTAGGAGTTTACTATAGGCCCCCAAATAATAATAGAGATGTGGAGGAAGAAATTGCTAAGCACATTATGGATATGTGTCGGGTTCACAGGGTAGTTGTCATGGGGGACTTCAACTTTCCAAATATTGATTGGAACCTTTGTAGGTCAAATAGTTCGGATGTGGCAGTTTTTGTGCAGTGTGTGCAGGAGGGTTTCCTGACACAATATGTGGATAGGCCGACAAGAGGTGAGGCCACATTGGATTTGGTACTGGGAAATGAGCCGGACCAAGTGTTAGATTTGGTTGTGGGAGAGCAGTTTGGAGATAGTGACCACAATTCGGTGTCTTTTGTTATTGCAGTGGAGAGGGATAGGGCCGTACGGCAGGGCAAGGTTTACAATTGGGGGAGAGGTAATTATGATGCGATTAGGCAAGAATTAGGGGGCATAAGATGGGAACAGAAACTGTCAGGGAAAGGCATTAAAGAAAAGTGGAACTTTTTCAAGGAACAAATACTGGGCGTCCTTGATAGGTATGTCCCTGTCAGGCAGGGAGGAAATGGCCAAGTGAGGGAACCATGGTTCACGAAAGAGGTGGAATGTCTTGTGAAAAGGAAGAGGGAAGCTTATATAGGGATGAGGAAACAAGGTTCAGATAGCTCGATTCAGGGTTACAAGTTAGCAAGGAATGAGTTGAAAAAGGGGCTGAGGAGAGCTAGGAGGGGACATGAGAATTCCTTGGCGGGTCGAAGCAAGGAAAACCCCAAGGCTTTATACTCTTATGTGAGGAATAAAAGAATGACCAGGGTGAGGTTAGGGCCGGCCAAGGACAGTAGTGGGAACTTGTGTATGGATTTCAGTCGAGATCGGCGAGGTGATGAATGAATACTTTTCTTCAGTGTTCACCAAGGAGAAGGGCCATGTTTTTGAGGAAGAGAAGGTGTTACAGGCTAATAGCCTGGAGGAAATAGATGCTCGGAGGGAGAATGTCCTGGCAGTTTTGAATAAACTGAAGGTCGATAAGTCCCCTGGGCCTGATGAAATATATCCGAGGATTCTTTGGGAGGCAAGGGATGAGGTTGCAGAGCCTTTGGCTTTGAACTTTTGGTCCTCACTGTCCACGGGGATGGTGCCAGAGGACTGCAGAGTGGCGAATGTTGTTCCTCTGTTTAAGAAAGGGAATAGAAATGACCCTGGTAATTATAGACTGCTTAGTCTAACTTCGGTGGTTGGTAAATTGATGGAAAAGGTCCTTAGGGATGGGATTTACGAACATTTACCAAGATGCAGCTTAATCCGGGATAGTCAGCACGGATTCGTGAAGGGCAAGTCGTGCCTCACAAATTTGATTGAATTTTTTGAGGAGGTAACTAAGTGTATTGATGAAGTTAGGGCCGTTGATGTCAAAAACATGGATTTTAGTAAGGCGTTTGATAAGGACCCCCATGATCGGCATATGATGAAAGTAAGGAGGTGTGGGATAGAGGGACAGGTGGCAGATTGGATAGGTAACTGGCTATCTGATCGAAGACAGAGGGTGGTGGTGGATGGAAAATTTTCGGACAGGAGGCATGTTGCTTGTGGTGTGTCGCAGGGACCAGTGGTTCGTCCTCTGCTCTTTGTGATTTTTATTAATGACTTAGAGGAGGGGGCTGAAGGGTGGATCAGTAAATTTGCTGATGACACCAAGATTGTTGGAGCAGTGGATCAGGTGGAGGGCAGTTGTCGGCTGCAAAGAGACATAGAGAGGATGCAAAGCTGGGCTGAAAAATGGCAAATGGAGTTTAACCCTGATAAATGTGAGGTGATTCATTTTGGTAGGACTAATTTAAATGTGGATTACAGGGTCAAAGGTAGGGTTCTGAAGACTGTGGAGGAACAGAGAGATCTTGGGGTCCATATCCACAGATCTCTAAAGGTTGCCACTCAAGTGGATAGTGTTGTGAAGAATGCCTATAGTGTGTCAGCTTTTATTAACAGGGGGTTGGAGTTTAAGAGCCTTGGGCTTATGCTGCAACTGTACAGGACCTTGGTGAGACCACATTTGGAATATTGTGTGCAGTTCTGGTCACCTCACTGTAAGAAGGAGGTGGAAGCGCTGGAAAGAGTGCAGAGGAGATTTACCAGGATGCTGCCTGGTTTGGAGGGTAGGTCTTATGAGGAAAGGTTGAGGGAGCCTGGGCTGTTCTCCCTGGTGCGGAGGAGGCTGAGGGGAGACTTAATAGAGGTTTATAAAATGATGAAGGGGATAGATAGAGTGAACGTTCAAAGACTATTTCCTCGGGTGGATGGAACTATTACAAGGGGGCATACCTATAGGGTTCATGGTGGGAGATACAGGAAGGATATCAGTGGTAGGTGCTTTACGCAGAGAGTAGATGGGGTGTGGAATGGATTGCCTGCAGTGATAGTGAAGTAAGACACTTTAGGAACATTTAAGCGGTTATTGGGTAGGCACATGGAGCACACCAGGATGATAGGGAGTGGGATCGCTTGATCTTGGTTTCAGATAAAGCTCGGCACAACTTCGTGGGCCGAAGGGTCTGTTCTGTGCTGTACTGTTCTATGTTCTATGTTTTATGTCTTAACTTGTCTCCATGTTGTTGAGTGACTACTGCAGCTTCTATTCCATCACTTTCTCAACAGAATATGTGAAATGTTTTTTTAATTTATGGTAAGCCCCGAGCTGGAGCCCTGAATAAAGCTGACTTTAAATCAGCAAATGTTTGCTTCTCTTTCTCCCCAATCCACGTTTTCCCGACTGGAATTGCATCTCCTAATGCCCTCCTTTTACGGAATCCTGTATAGGTTTTACTCATACTGCATAATCTCCACAAAGTTTCTGCAGTAATTGAAAAACCCCAGTACTTGTCTTTCTCCCTTTACAGTGACCGGCTGTGACATGGTTAACATGGCTTTTTTCCGATCTCCTGGGATTTCTTTTTTCCCCTGTGAGATGATGTGTCCCAGATATTTGGTTTCTTTTGTCCTAACTGAGCTTTGCGAAGGTTGTGTTTGAGACCGACACCTTATATTGCTGCTTCACAGCTCCAGGGTCCCGGGTTCGATTCCCGGCTCGGGTCACTGTCTGTGTGGAGTTTGCACATTCTCCTCGTGTCTGCGTGGGTTTCCTCCGGGTGCTCCGGTTTCCTCCCACAAAGATGTGCGGGTTAGGTTGATTGGCCAGGTTAAAAAAAAAATTGCCCCTTAGAGTCCTGGGATGTGTAGGTTAGAGGGATTAGCGGGTAAAATATGTGGGGGTAGGGCCTGGGTGGGATTGTGGTCGGTGCAGACTCGATGGGCCGAATGGCCTCCTTCTGCACTGTAGGGTTTCTATGATTTCTATGATGATATATTGCTTTCAATATTGTGTGCAAGGCAAAGTAATGTGTTGTCTGGCTGTTTGAAATGATCAAAACATCATCTATATATTGTGAAGTGGTTATACCTGCGCATTTGATAGATTCATTTATCTGTCACATGTGTTAGTGAAATATGACTGGACTGTTATGAAATCCCTGTGGTAATGGAGTCCATGTGTATTATTGATTCCCTGCTGTGGAAACAAATTTGTACTGATTTTCTCTTGCTCCTGATCGAGACCAGAACCCATTAGCAGCATCGAATACAGTGAAGATTTTGTGATCTGTTTCACTTGTGTTCAAGATGCTGGCTGGGTTTGCCACCAAAGGATGTGCTCGTGTCGCATATTGATTTCATAATATATAGTCTATTGTAAGTCTGTAACTTCCATTTGGCATCTTTACCGGTCATATCGGTGAGTTGTAGGAGATGATGTCTTTGTCACGACTGCTTGTTTTTCTAACTGTATAATAATGCATCTAACAGTTTCCACAGCTTCTGTTTTCAGTCGGTACTGTTTGAGGGGAGGATGGACTGCTCCCTGAATCTTTTCTGGTGGGACCTTTAAACTTCCACAATCCTGTTTATTTTTAGCCCAAAATGGAGGATGTTGTGCAGCTATTCTTTTCTTAAATGGACCATTTCTCTCAGTCAGTTTTGAATTTTGTGATCCCAGAGACACTGCAGCTTTTCTTCTGTCCCCATCTAGTTTGTTAGGCAGTGTGATGCAATCTAATGTAGCCATCGTTGACATTGATAGTTGCCGCTAATTGTTCTCGTCAATATATTTCCAAGAAATTTCCTTCTGTATTTTTGCACATCCATATTTGAACTTGTTCTCATCTTCATTCTATTTCCAATCTTGTTGGAACACTCAATGTTGAAATCCTAGTTCCCCCAGTCACTCCACGAAATTATACTCTTTGATTTGTAGTTGGTAAATTTCAAGTTGTTAAAGAAATGCTGGCTCCTGTATAAATTAACAGGTTACACTATTGTCCTCGCAATGTTACTTCTATATACATTCTGGGATCTTCCTCAATTGCTGACACTGGGTGCGCTACGAGTCATTGTGGGTTCATCAACTTTCGAATCTCCTCTGCAGTAATATTGAATGTTGCTGTCTCGTGTGTGTTTTTCTGTGGGCATGATTACTTTTGGTGTTGTTACCTTTTTAAATGCATCCATTTTCCTAGAAGACTGTCCTTCACTGCTTCCTTCCTTTGACCAGCAATTAGTTTTATTATGACCCATTCTACCACAGCTCTCACATTGTCAACTGTCTCTCCCTGGTTTGTCCATGCGTTCTCTTGCCAAATGTCCTTTCTTTCCACAGATATAACATTTTTTGCCTTGATAAGAATTGTTTCAAACTTGCTGTTTTCTTGTGTGATTTCCTTTCATTCCTTCCCTGCATTTTTTTTGGAAATTATTCAGTTCTCATTGCCCAATTTCAGATCTCTCTATATGTGTCTCCTATTGGTATTCCCATTCGGATTACACAAATTATTATTGGACTAAACCCATTTACTAACATTTTTAAAAACATCCCGCCATCATGACATGGATCATTCACCCCACCATTGTCTATGTAAGCCCTACATTCCTTTCTGCATACTCCTCCATTGTTTCTTCTGGTTGTAGTTTTATTATTGTCACTCTGACCGGATTTTGAATTGCATCTCCTAATGCCCTTCTTAATGTGCATTTGCAATTGTTATATTTTGTGTCATCACTAATTCCTCCCTCAGTAATCCATTCTCAATCATTTAATGCATCGGGTAACATTTCCCAAAATTGTCCCAACAACTTTCCCTCAAAAAGTATTCTCACATCATCTAATGAGAAGTGATGTATGCTTCTCCCTTCATCCATGCATTCCCAAAAGGCTGAATTTTTATGACTTCTTCTTAAATGCCTCTGAACATCAGATATCATTTGTTTGTTGGCTGTTGATAAAGATATTTCCTCTGTTACTACTGAAGATCTCTCTCTCTACCCCCATGTGATCATTGTACTTTAGTCCAGACTGGTGCCATCAATCTTAAATTTGTAGGTTTCGATTTTTCTTTGATTGCTTTTAATTTATTCTTCATTTTCTCACCAATAGTTGAGGTTATTTTCTTGTTAACTTTCACGTTTCGAAAACTGCTTGAAATTTTTCCCTCCCTCTCACTTTCATTCGACGAATTTTCTGAAGATAAAGTGTCTGTTTCTGAATCTGTACTTTCGACAATTTCCTGAATTTTTTTTTTGTTGTTGTCCTGGTTCTGTTTTCCTGCTCCAATTTTTAAAGTTCTGCTGCTTTCTCCCTGGCTTCTCTTCCTAAACAATTTCTTGTCGTGGCAGCTAAGATGACGATTGCCATTTCAGATCTATGCTTTGTCTGTTTACTCCACCAGTTTTGCTGTATTTCATCTCAGGCTTCAGGGTCATCGCCTCTTATTCTCATTTTCTTAATTAATTTGCTATTTTAGTCAATAAATGGTTGAATTACGGATCTTGCAATTCCCCATTCCTGATTATTTCCTTCTGCCATTTCGTTTTTCCCTCCTCAAACTGAACCTCTTCGTGTAAATCTGAGATTCCGAAGATGATTTTGTGAATTTACCAAAAATATAGCTCTCATTATAACCTTTCTTTTAACGTAACCTAAACTAGCATCTTAGACTTCTGTCTCTCCCACGGTCAGTTTCCAACCTTTTTAATGATGTAAACTACTGTCTTACTCCTTTGTCTGTCCCACGGTTAGTTTCCATAAAGGCAGTGGTCGCCACTGGCAGCGGAATCAGATCATTTACACCCTTGACTCCCTGAATTAAGCGTGCCTCATCAACGCTCCACTTTCATCCACGCGTCCCTTTGGATCTGCTTCATGGGTCGGCGGTACTTTTTCCCAAGCTCCCATGTTAAGCTACTGCTATCAATTTTAACCTTGTGTCCCCGCAGGAGTTTGGATATGTCCCAGATTCAATGATTTATTGTGCACCTCCCTGTTAAAAATAAGGTGAGCAATTCTTAGTAAGAAAAATATACTCCCCCGTTCTCGGGGATGCAGTCACTCGATCACAGGCTCCAAGGAAATCCCATTCTCGTCACCGAATTGTCGAAGGGAATTGCGTTTCGGTGGCTGGATAACTTTAGAAAAGCTAAAAAGTGATTCTGTTTAATAACTCTTGCAATGGGAAATGAAACTCATATTTAAGGCATAATAAATTTATTTCCAAAACTAGTTTTGTTATAAACATGCAGACAATACAAAGAACAAAAGACATACGTGAGACAAATACAATACTTCAGCTGAAGGGGGATTTGGTGATGTGACAGAACCATGATTTTCCACCACAGATCTCGACTTTCATGCCTAAAACTTGAACAATTATACAATTCAGTTATCTTAGATACAGCCCAGCAATTAGATTAACATGATCTCATTTAATATTCAACTTCTCAATCTATTCATGGCAACATTCTGAAATCGAATTAAAATCTGACACCTTAAATAATGGTTTGTGATTTGTTCATTCAACCATCGGAAGGATACTCCTCAATAGAAATGACTTTCTGGTTGCTAAGCAATATTAAACTATATTTTTAACTTATTCAGCGTTTTGTAGGGTAGTCAGAACTGTTTTTTCTATTGTGTGAGGGCCCAGTCATCTGGCAGAATTTCCAGGGTGAACTCCCTGTTCTCGAATACAAAATGATATAATTTGCTATGCTTTAAACAACGCATGGCCGTACCATATTCAAGTTACATTGTAATTGAGTTTACATGTTTTAGTAAATTCACTGGCACAATTAGTCTTTGAGTTTTACAATCAATTACTGGCAAAATTATTAGCTTTACATTTATGATTCAAATGCCTGTTTTATCCAAAACCTTACATTAACAATATTAGCTGATTGACACCCCGATGTTGAGTAATTTATCATTAAATATTCCTTTCGCCAAATGGGAATCAGGAAATAGCAGAGGAGTTAAATATATAGTTGTGTATGTCTTCACAGAAGATATTACAAATAGCATTCGAAAAATACTCAAGGACATAAAGGAGGGGAACAAATGAATACAACAACGATCACTCGAGAAAAAATAGGAAGGAAACTAATGGGCTAAACATCCACTTGTTTCCTGGAACTGTATGGGTTGCATCCTCGAGTATTAAAACAAGGATCTACGGGAATAACAAATGCTCTGGCCGTAATCTTCCAAGAACGATGACTTAATTGAGACAGTAAGAAAGTCTCACAACACCAGGTTAAAGTCCAACACGTTTATTTGGTATCATGAGCTTTCGCAACACTGCCCCTTCATCAGGTGAGTGGAGAGATGGGTTCATAAACAGGGCATATATAGCTATAGACTCAATTTCATCACGTTGTTGTTTCAGTGATTGTTCGCCGTGAGTCCAGAGGAAGAAAATGTCATCGATGTATCTAGTGCATAGTGTCAGTTGAAGGACGTGTGCAGTGAAGAGATCTTGAACTAACCTGTGCATGAAGATGTTGGCATATTGAGGTGCGAATTTGGTCCTTATGGCTGTTCCGTGTGCCTGGATGAAGAACTGGTTGTTCAAAGTGAAATCATGTGGTCCAGGATGAAGTGGATGAGTCGCAGAATTGCATCTGGAGTGGATGAGTCACAGAATTGCATCTGGAGATTGGCAGTTGTCGGGATTGAGTACTGATGGGGATGCTGGTGTAGAGTGCTGAGACATCCATTGTGATGAGGAGCAAATTCGGTAATGCTAATGCATGCCCATGGATAACCTCACGATGCTCCACTTCTCTAGCTTCCACCATAAACATGTTAAGGAAGCCATCCGGGACCGACGTGCCCTCCATATACAAAGGATCTGCTCAGATGAGGAGGAACGCAATAGACACCTGCAGGGGCTGCAACACTCATAAGAACAGGACATGGTGCTCAACTCCTTGATTGACAGTTGCGGCACGCCACAGCAAAAAATCGCACCGAACTCCTCAGAAGACAAACACAAAACACGGCCAACAGAGTACCCTTCATCGTCCAATACTTCTCCAGAGCGGAGAACCTACAACATCTTTTTCGGAGCCTGCTACATGCCATCAATGAAGACGAATATCTCACCAAGGCCATCCCCGCACCTCCACTACTTCCATTTAAACAACCGTGCAACCTCAAGCAGACCATTGTTCGCAGCCAATTACCAAGCCTTCAGGAGCACAGCGACCACGGCCCCACACAAACCTGCCACAGCAACCTCTGCAAGACATGCTGGATCATTGAATGGATGCCATCATCTCACGTGAGAACACCATCCACCAGGTACACAGTACATACTCATGAGACTCGGCCAATGTGTCTAAATGATACGCTGCAGGAAAAGATGTCGCAAGGGATGGTACATCGGCACATGCTACGACAACACATGAATGGAAACCACTCAACAATAACCAGTTAGGAGTATTCCCTTCCAGGGAACACTTCAGCAGTCGCGGGCATTCAGCCTCTGAACTTTGGATAAGCATTCTCCAAGGCAGCCTTCAAGACACACAACAATGCAGAATCGCCGAGCAGAAAATTATAGCCAAGTTCCGCACACATCATGCCGATCTCACCTGGGATCTTGGATTCATGTCACATTAGCCAGAAGCCCCACGACTTGCCTGGGCTTGCAAAATCTTATTAACTGTCCTGGCTTGAGACAACTCACGCTTCTTTATCCCGTGCTTAACCCTCTCTGCACTCGCATTGTCTGTACTTGGAAAGACTTGATTGCCTGTTAAGACTCGCATTCCAACCATTATCTTGCATTTGAGTCTGTGTCTATAGAATGCCCTGTTTTTGAACCCATTCACTGATGAAGGGGCAGCACTCCGAAAGCTCATGCTACCAAATAAATATGTTGGACTGGAACCTGATGTTGAGAGACTTTTTACTGTGCCCAAACCAGTTCAACGCTGTCATCTCCACTAACTGAGACATAAATGATTCTCAGTCCTCTTGACAAGGTAGGTGCAGATCAATTGTTTCCCATTGTGGGAGCGTCTGGAATCACAGGATGTGAATTCAGAATGAACTGTCGCCAAATTCGGACTGAGATCAGGAGGAATATCTTCTCTCAGAGGGTATTAAATCTGTGGAATTATTTACTGCAGAGAGCTGCAGATGTTGTGTTAAGTACGTTCAAGCCTGAACGTTTTTTAATCAATATGGAAATCAAGGTTTGTTATAAGACAGGCAAGATGGCACAGTGGATAGCACTACTGCCTTACAGCATCAGGGATCCTGATTCGATTCTGGCCTTGGGAGATTGTGCGTGTGTGCGTGTGTGTGTGTGTGTGTGTGTGTGTGTGTGTGTGTGTGTGTAGTTGACATGTTATCTCCATGTCCATGTGGGTTTCCTCCAGATGCTCTGTTTTCCTCCCACAGCCCAAAGATATGGAGATTAGGGGGATTGGCCATGCAACATTGCCCCTTATTGTCCAAAGGTGTGTAGGTTAGTTGGACTCACCATGGTAAATGTGTGGGGTCACAGAATAGGATGGAATGTTGGGCCTCAGGGAGTTTTGGATAGTTGGTGTGGACTCGATGGCCTGAATGAACTCCTGCACTGTAGGCATTGGATGTCGGTTCTCTATCAAAGAGGATTTGAAGAATACCAGATCAGTCATGCTCTCATTCAATGACAGAGCTGACTGAATGGGCCGAATGACCCAGTACTGCTTCTGCATCTTTTGGCCTTATTGCCTTCATAGTGAGTAGGTGTTCGCATTAGAACAAAAGGTCAGCACTGGCTGGTGGGAAAAGAGCATAATGTGTCAGATCAGAAAATGTTTCAGAACATTCAATCCAAAAGCAAACCATGAAAAGAGGATCCAGGCTGGATCTTGCGTTGGGAAAAATCAAAATGAAGGACAGAGTTCATGAAGTTTTTTAACTCAATCCTGAGTCTGATTGGATACAATTTTTCATCGGAAGATTAGTTGCTGTTCTTCCAGTTTGCATTGTGCTTTACTGGAACATTGCGTATGCCCGACAACAATGTGGGCATGAGGGCAAGGTGGTGAATTGAAATGGCATGCTTGCTGACTGAACAAATGTGTTCCGTAAACTGGTCACCAGTCTGCGTTTAGTCTGCCCACACTCGAGGAGACCGCAGTTAGAGCAGTGAATCCAGCATTTAAAATGAGGTGTGAATATCAGGAAGCATGTGAAGAAGGATTACGTTTGAACCGAGTGTGTGCCCTTTGCTTAAATATCAAAATCTCTAAGCCCACCTCAGTGAATCAAGTTAGGCAGTTTACGGGAATGGTAACCACTTGTGGGTGATTGTTGAAGTGATGAAATAGTCACATTTAATCACATAAACTGGTGAAGATTGACAGCATTGAAAAAATATATATTGCACGTTCGAGTCACTGTTAAGCCATAATTTATTATGCAACTTTGATTGCCCTTGAAAAGGTGGTGGTGTGTCATTTGCTTGGACCGATGTTGTCCCTGTTGTGTGGTTACATATAACGTGTTGTTAAGAAGGAGTTCTAGCAGTTTAGCCGAGGAAAATTGAAGGAATCATAATACAGTTCCAAGCCGGAACGTTGTGTTCCTTGGAGGTGAATTGCAGGTGGCAGTTTCCCCATATATCTGCTTCTTTTGCCTTGCTCGATGATAGAGATGGGTTCTGAAGGTGTCATTGAAGGCGTCTTGTTGAGTTGTTGGAGTGCATCCTCCAGATGGGACACAATGTTGCCATTGTACGTGGGTGGTGTGGAGTGAACGTTAATAGAGGTATTGGGAGTAATATTCAAAAAGGTTTCTGTTCCTAGATGATTCCGAACTTGTATTATTGGAGCTGTGGTCATCACCACAGATTCAATGTGATTACCTGTGAGGAAGGAATATACTTTTATTTCTAAATGTGAACAAGTTAATTCATTTAGAAGAGAATTCTTGGAAACCAAGTGAAGGGTCACACATGAATATGTACGTGGTATGGGCAGGAATTAGTTGTAAAATAATTTCAATTGTGAAGCTCAGGCAAAAAGGAGGAGTTTGCGCAATGACAATTGTCAGTGTACAGGAAAAAGAAGAACAGGGAATCAGAATGGCTCAGACTGAGGAATAGGTAGAAATGGCAAATCGTGCACATTGTGCCCAATTATGGGCACCATGCGAGAGAAACTAGGTAAGTACTTTAGGAATGAGTCAGATACGGATGAGGAGGACATTTCTGACCACGGTTATGGGAATTCTCCCACGCGAAATAGAACATCTGAGATGATTCTCCTCAGAGAAGTTTGATGGGAAATATGAAAGAGATCATCAAAATCCTGGGGTGGTGGTGTTGTGACACTGGTGGAATAGAGCAAAATTACTCCCATTGCAAGACATGTGGAAACTCCAAGAACAAACCTTAAAGCTGTTTCGCAAATGAATCAGCGACGAGATGTGTGGAAACTCATTTTACAGTGAGTGGCTCGGACCTCAAATGAATTTTCTGAAGATATGGTGAAGTTAGATTCAATCAGTAGGCAATTCACTAAGGAACTGAAGGGACAATATGCAGGAAAAAAAGATGAGGAGTCAGGTTCGTGCCATTAGCTGCGGTGATCTTGCAGCGAGCCGAGATGGAAAAGGCAGGTCAAATTGTATAGAGCAGGCTTGATAACATTCAATGACTTTCTACTTGATTTTGTGATTTATTCGACTGAATTACAGCAGATAAAGAGAACAATCAGGTCTCAGCGTGCAGAGGAACATGCATGAGAGGTTACTCTGAGGTTAGAATTCTAATTACTGAATGGTCACTGAAAAAATATGAGTCATGTCAATGCGGCTCAAGTTGTTGGAAGGAACATTTCCATTGCTGTTTACACAGATTCCATTTATTTTTTTTATTTGTTTCGCTTACATTAACACTGCATTGAAGTTACTGTGAAAATCCCCTAGTCGCCACACTCTGGCGCCTTTTGGGGTACACTGAGGGAGAATTTAGCTTTGCCAATATACATAACCAACAGGTCATTCAGACTTTGGGAGGAAATCGGAACACCCAGAAGAAACACATGCAGACATGGAGAGAACCTACAGATTCCATAGAGAACCTACAGATTCCATAGAGAATGATCCAAGCCCGGGAATCGAACCCGGATCCCTGGCAGCACTGCCAACCACTGTGCCAACGTGCCACTCCGTATTATTGTAGCTGCTACATATTATTGTATGTGAATTTTCCAGTCTTGTGACTGGGGATCTGGGTCCAAGTATACCTCAGTAATTCATATATTCTCTCAATTGGGAATTGCAACAATTGCCATCATATTTTTTTCCAAAGATTTGGGGGAAATAATTCGAACGGTTTTGCAATCTCAGTATACCCGTGGAGACCCTGGAGGGGATAAATTCATGCACAGGGAACTTCAATTCAGAGAAATCGTCTGCTGCAAAAAGGGACAGATTCACTTCAAACACAAAATGCATCGACCAATTGAATGCATCAGGAAAATATTCTCCATGGTCCTTGCCATATTTGGTGTTCCTGGTAAGCATCTAAGTCAATGTGCTTGTTTAACTCTGCACATGTGATCGTTTCTACAATTGCACTGAGCACAATAATAAGACCATAAGACCATAAGACATAGGAGCGGAATTAAGGCCATTCGGCCCATCGAGTCCACTCCACCATTCAATCATGGTTGATTTCAATTCCATTTACCCGCTCTCTCCCCATAGCCCTTAATTCCTCGAGAAATCAAGAATTTATCAATTTCTGTCTTGAAGACGCTCAACGTCTCGGCCTCCACAGCCCTCTGTGGCAATGAATTCCACAGACCCACCACTCTCTGGCTGAAGAAATTTCTCCTCATCTCTGTTCTAAAGTGACTCCCTTTTATTCTAAGGCTGTGCCCCCGCGTCCTAGTCTCCCCTGTTAATGGAAACAACTTCCCTACATCCATCCTATCTAAGCCGTTCATTATCTTGTAAGTTTCTATCAGATCTCCCCTCAACCTCCTAAACTTCAATGAATATAATCCCACGATCCTCAGACGTTCATCGTATATCAGGCCAACCATTTCTGGGATCATCCGTGTGAACCTCCGCTGGACCCGCTCCAGTGCCAGTATGTCCTTCCTGAGGTGTGGGGCCCAAAATTGCTCACAGTACTCCAAATGGGGCCTAACCAGTGCTTTATAAAGCCTCAGAAGTACATCCCTGCTTTTGTATTCCAAGCCTCTTGAGATAAATGACAACATTACATTTGCTTTCTTAATTACGGACTCAACCTGCAAGTTGACCTTTAGAGAATCCTGGACTAGGACTCCCAAGTCCCTTTGCACTTTAGCATTATGAATTTTGTCACCGTTTAGAAAATAGTCCATGCCTCTATTCTTTTTTCCAAAGGGTACGACCTCGCACTTGCCCACGTTGAATTTCATCAGCCACTTCTTGGACCACTCTCCTAAACTGTCTAAATCTTTCTGCAGCCTCCCCACCTCCTCAATACTACCTGCCCCTCCACCTATCTTTGTATTATCGGCAAACTTGGCCAGAATGCTCCCAGTCCCGTCATCTCGATCGTTAATATATAAAGAGAACAGCTGTGGCCCCAACACTGAACCCTGCGGGACACCACTTGTCACCGGTTGCCATTCTGAGAAAGAACCTTTTATCCCAACTCTCTGCCTTCTGTCTGACAGCCAATCGTCAATCCATGTTAGTACCTTGCCTCGAATACCATGGGCCCTTATTTTACTCAGCAGTCTCCCGTGAGGCACCTTGTCAAAGGCCTTTTGGAAGTCAAGATAGATAACATCCATTGGCTCTCCTTGGTCTAACCTATTTGTTATCTCTTCGACGAACTCTAACAGGTTTGTCAGGCACGACCTCCCCTTACTAAATCCATGCTGACTTGTCTTAATCCGACCCTGCACTTCCAAGAATTTAGAAATCTCATCCTTAACGATGGATTCTAGAATTTTGCCAACAACTGAGGTTAGGCTAATTGGCCTATAATTTTCCATCTTTTTTCTTGTTCCCTTCTTGAACGGTGGGGTTACAACAGCGATTTTCCAATCCTCTGGGACTTTCCCTGACTCCAGTGACTTTTGAAAGATCATAACTAACGCCTCCACTATTTCTTCAGCTATCTCCTTTAGAACTCTAGGATGTAGACCATCTGGGCCCGGAGATTTATCAATTTTCAGACCTTTTAGTTTCTCTAGCACTTTCTCCTTTGTGATGGCAACCATATTCAACTCTGCCCCCTGACTTTCCTGAATTGTTGGGATATTACTCATGTCTTCTACTGTGAAGACTGACGTAATGTTACATTCGATCGAATGGTCTCAGTTTTGCAGACACATATTTAATAATATAATTATGTAAATTATCTGTGCAGGTGCATTTTGTTGTTCCAACTGGTTCTAGTTCAAAAGCACTCAGCATTATAAATGTGTTGCATTCATTAGAATGCTTTGTCTTGTTGAATAAAACATCAAAGCAAGAAACAGTTTGAGTGGGAGGTTTTATTAGGATAATCTGTCCACTTAGAATACGACTGAGCGTGGTCCCAAACTGAGTTATCTCGTATTATTTTTGCACAGTCCATTTGTCCTCACCAAAAGTTTTTTTTAGCGGTGTGAGGAACAGAGCTGTACCAAATATTTAAGTGAACTTTCATTCAGCTTGCTATATCGCTTACTATAAACCTCTTTTTGTGATCTTCATATAGAAATAATCCTACTTTCGTCACAATGCACTGTCTCAGTAAATTTCATTTCTGCATCTGTAGCACGGTACAACACCAGAGGGAGTAGTCTGAACTGGATCCGGTTCTCCCAGCAGAGGTAATGGCTCCATACCGAGGGAAGGTGCTCCATTCTGGGAGAAGGGTCTCCGAACGCAGAATGTGATCCAAGTCTAAGATGAGTTCCTACCAAAGGAGTGGTGGGAGACCGGATAGGTCTCCAAACTACCACTGTTTTGGTTTCCGTGAAAACAGGATGTGTTCCTGGGAAAGTCTGCAGCCCACTCTCATCTGACAGATGCGTAACCTGGAATTGGGTATCTCAGAGGCAGGCTGAGACCATAGTTGACACTCTTTTCCCAGTGATGCTATTTTCATTGCTGTTGAGTTTCAGGACACATTGTTTCAGTAATTCCCAGTCTGTTTCCCCTTTCTCTCTCCTACAGTTAATTTAGTGGCAATTGTGATCCTGTCTCGTGGAAAGTGTGACCTCTCCACTTGCACAATGCGCTATCTTGTGGCCATAGCAGTGGCGGATCTCCTGGTCATTATCACTGAAGTTATACTGAACCAAATCGATGATTATTATTTCCCACCAAATGTCCTGACAATCACCCCTGTGTGCAGTGTTCGTTACATCCTGCTATGCACAGCCACTGTCTGGTCCATCGCCACATTCATTTTTGATCGATTTGTCACCACTTGTTGTCAGAAGCTAAAATCTAAATATTGCACTCAGAAAACTGCATCTGTGGTCCTCGGAACAATCGGCACTTTGCTCTATTTAAAAAATATCCCCAATTACTTTAGATTTAAACCTAGAAGGATTATTGACAATGTGCCATGGCATTGCGATAACAAAGAACAACGAACAGTACAGCACAGGAAACAGGCCCTTCGGCCCTCCAAGCCTGTGCCGCTCCTTGGTCCAACTAGACCAATCGTTTGTATCCCTCCATTCCCAGGCTGCTCATGTGACTATCCAGGTAAGTCTTAAACGATGACAGCGTGCCTGCCTCCACCACCCTACTTGGCAGCGCATTCCAGGCCTCCACCACCCTCTGTGTAAAAAACGTCCCTCTGATGTCTGAGTTATACTTCGCCCCTCTCAGCTTGAGCCCATGACCACTCGTGATCGTCACCTCCGACCTGGGAAAAAGCTTCCCACTGTTCACCCTATCTATACCCTTCATAATCTTGTATACCTCTCTTAGATCTCCCGTCATTCTCCGTCTTTCCAAGGAGAACAACCCCAGTCTCCCCAATCTCTCCTCATAGCTAAGACCCTCCATACCAGGCAACATCCTGGTAAACCTTCTCTGCACTCTCTCCAATGCCTCCACGTCCTTCTGGTACTGCGGCGACCAGAACTGGACGCAGTACTCCAAATGTGGCCTAACCAGCGTTCTATACAGCTTCATCATCAGACTCCAGCTTTTATACTCTATTCCCCGTCCAATAAAGGCAAGCATACCATATGCCTTCTTCACCACCTTCCCCACCTGTGTTGCCACCTTCAAGGATTTGTGGACTTGCACACCTCGGTACCTCTGTGTTTCTATACTCCTGATGACTCTGCCATTTATTGTATAACTCCTCCCTACATTATTTCTTCCAAAATGCATAACTTCGCATTTATCCGGATTAACTCCGTCTGCCACCTCTCCGCCCAATTTTCCAGCCGATCTATATCCTGCTGTATTGCCCGACAATGCTCTTCGCTATCCGCAATTCCAGCCATCTTCGTGTCATCCGCAAACTTGCTGATTACACCAGTTACACCTTCTTCCAAATCATTTCTATATATCACAAATAGCAGAGGTCCCAGTACAGAGCCCTGCGGAACACCACTGGTTACAGACCTCCAGCCGGAAAAAGACCCTTCGACCACTACCCTCTGTCTCCTATGGCCAAGCCAGTTCTCCACCCATCTAGCCACTTCTCCTTGTATCTCATGAGCCTTAACCTTCTTAACCAACCTGCCATGTGGGACGTGGTCAAATGCCTTACTGAAATCCATATAGACGACATCCACGGCCCTTCCTTCATCAACCGTTTTTGTCACTTCCTCAAAAAACTCCACCAAATTTGTAAGGCACGACCTCCCCCTTACAAAACCATGCTGTCTGTCACTAATGAGATTGTTTCGTTCTAAATGCACATACATCCTGTCTCTAAGAATCCTCTCCAACAACTTCCCTACAACGGACGTCAAGCTCACCGGCCTATAATTTCCTGGGTTATCCCTGCTACCCTTCTTAAACAACGGGACCACATTCGCTATCCTCCAATCCTCAGGGACCTCACCCGTGTCCAAAGAAGCGACAAAGATTTCCGTCAGAGGCCCAGCAATTTCATCTCTCGTCTCCCTGAGCAGTCGAGGATAGATGCCATCAGGCCCTGGGGCTCTGTCAGTTTTAATGTTTCCTTAAAAACCTAACACTTCCTCTCTTGTAATGGAGGTTTTCTCTAACGGGTCAACACCTCCCTCCGAGACACTCCCGGTTAACACGCCCCTCTCCTTCGTGAATACCGATGCAAAGTATTCATTCCGGTAATTCATTTGATAATAAGCTAAGTTACTTCAAGGACCCTCGATGGATTGGATTTAAATATTTTGAGGAGGTTTTAATGCCATTGCTCCTATTTGCTTTAATTCTGTTGCTCAATGCTCTGACAGTCAAACATATTCTCGTCACTAGACGAATCTGCAAAGGACTGAGAGGTCAGAGCAGGGAGGTTATCATGGTGACCCAGAGATGGAGAGCAGAAGGAAGTCTATCATTTTACTCTTCACCATATCCAGCAGCTTCACACTCTTCTGGTTTGTGTATGTAATTATTTTTATGCTCATGTTTACTGAGATTATTATTCTTCATACACCTTTGGGAAAGTCGCAAATATGTTACAGAACACAGGTTGCTGCACAAACACATTGATTTATGAGGCGACTCGGTCCAAATTCAGAGAGCAGTTGAAGAAATGGTGAAATATCCATTTACTTCAATTATCAAATTAACAAAGAAAATAATAGAGCACAGCTCAAATATCCCTTGTTAAGTGGCAAGAGCGAACAACAGAGGGAATGGGCCCGGAGAAGCAGGAATCATCCAAAATGTCTAACGATGTGTCAGAGGGAACAGGGAGAGATCGGAACAAAATTAGCAGCAGTTATTTTGTACTGAGAAGAACAGCGAGTTAGGAGGAAGCACAGTCATTCAGAGGACCGAATGCAAATGAGCAGAAGCAATCCGACACAATAATGTGCAATGGGACAAACAAATGAGAAACTTTCGGATGACCTGCACTAACTCTGCAGTCGGAGTCACACACACGAAAGGGCAGTGGAACAATGGTGAGAGATGGCATGCGGATCCCCAGAAGTAAATAAACAGGAGGAATCAGTGGGTCAGAAAGCAGTGGCCAAGGGACAATAATTGAAATCCAGAAGAGTGGACATTAGGAGCCAGAAGGATAGTCAGAACACCGGCCTGAAGGTTAGGAAGTAAACAGCAGACACTGTCCCTCCTCCATCTCCTCAATTCGATTGTCAGCTCCCCACATCGTGTGTAAGATCATGGCTGATCTGTGGCCTAACTCCTTGTCCCTGCCATTGACCCATATCCCTTGGTACCCCTGCTCAATTAGAAACAAGTCTATCTCAGGCTTTACCTATAAATGAATCAGCATCTACCGCCATATGATGAAGAGAGTTCCAAAACCCCCTCCATTCTCTCCATAACGAAGTATGTTCGAACATCTCTCCTGAACAGTCTGCCCCTAAATTGTAGATCATATTTAGATTCTGGAGCCGTCAGCGTGTGGATGCAGTTTATCTGTATCCACGCTCTTCTTCCCTGCAAATGTTTTGCAGATTTCACTGCTCAACTGTTTGAATTTGAGAGAATAAAGGCCTAATTGATCGAATCTCTCCTCTTAACTTAACTCGTGAAGTACAGGTATCATTCCTGTGGTTGCAGGGGTGGTGTAGGATGGAGGGTTCAGATATGTGGATGATTGGAGCACATTCTGGGGAAGGTGGGACCTGTACAAACAGGACGGGCTGCCCCTGAACCAGAGGGGCACCAATATCCTGGGAGGGAAATTTGATACGGCTCTTCAGGGGGGTTTAAACTAATTTGTCTGGGGAGTGGGAAAATGAGTTGTAGTCCAGAAGTCGGTGTTGAGGGTGGTGAGGTATTGGGGAAGGTATCAAGGTCAAATGTGGGTACCGGTAGACAGGTAGGTGGGTTGAAGTGTGTCTACTTCAATGCAAGGAGCATCCGGATCAAGGTAGATGAACTTGCCACAGGGATCAGTGCTTGGTCCTCTGCTCTTTGTGATTTTTATTAATGACTGAGAGGAGGTGGCTGAAGGGAGGATCAGTAAATTTGCTGATGACACCAAGATTGGTGGAGTTGTGGATGAGATGAAGGGCTGTTGTCGGCTGCAAAGAGACATAGATAGGATTCAAAGCTGGGCTGAAAAATGGCAAATGCAGTTTAACTCTGATAAATGTGAGGTGATTCATTTCGGTCGGACTAATTTAAATGTGGATTACAGGGTCAAAGGTAGGTTTCTGAAGACTGTGGAGGAACAGAGAGATCTTGGGGTCCATATCCACAGAACTCTAAAGGTTGCCACTTAAGTGGATAGCGCTGTGAAGAAGGCCTATAGTGTGTTAGCTATTACTAACAGGGGGTTGGAGTTTCAGAGCCGTGGGGTTATGCTGCATCTGTACAGGACCTTGGTGAGACCACATTTGGAATATTGTGTGCAGTTCTGGTCACCTCACTATAAGAAGGCTGTGGAAGCGCTGGAAAGAGTGCAGAGGAGATTTACCAGGATGCTGCCTGGATTGGAGGGCAGTTCTTATGAGGAAAGGTTGAGGGAGCTCGGGCTGTTCTCTCTGGGGCGGAGGAGGCTGAGGGGAGACTTAATAGAGGTTTATAAAATGATGAAGGGGATAGATAGAGTGAACGTTCAAAGACTATTTCCTCGGGTGGATGTAGCTATTACAAGGGGGCATGACTATAGGGTTCGTGGTGGGAGATATAGGAAGGATATCAGAGGTAGGTTCTTTATGCAGAGAGTGGTTGGGGTGTGGAATGGACTGCCTGCAGTGATAGTGGCGTCAGACACTTTAGGAACATTTAAGCGGTTATTGGATCACATGGAGCACACCAGGATGATAGGGAGTGGGATAGCTTGAACTTGTTTTCATATAAAGCTCAGCACAACATCGTGGGCCGAAGGGCCTGTTCTGTGCTGTACTGTTCTATGTTCTATGTTCTAACCCTGCATTGAACTCCCTCCAGAGTGGCATGCTGGGACAATGGTTAGCACTGCTGCATCACAGCAACAGGGACCGGTTTTCGATTTCTGGGTTGGGTGACTGTCTGTGTGGTGTTTGTATATTCTCCCTGTGTCTGCGTGTGTTTCCTCGGGTGCTCCGGTTTCCTCGCACATTCCAAAAACGAGCTGGTTAAGTGCATTGACCATACCAGTGGTGTGCCCCAGGGATCTGTTCTGGGACCCTTGCTGTTTGTCATTTACATAAATGACCTGGATGAGGAAGTGGAGGGATGGGTTGGTAAGTTTGCCGATGACACGAAAGTTGGTGGGGTTGTGGATAGTCTGGAGGGATGTCAGAATTTACAGAGGGACATAGATAGGATGCAAGACTGGGCGGAGAATTGGCAGATGGACTTCAACCCAGATAAATGCGTAGTGGTCCATTTTGGCAGGTCAAATGGAATGAAGGAGGACAATATCAAGGGAAAAACTCTTAGTACTGTAAAGGATCAGAAGGACCTTGGGGTCCGGGTCCATAGTACTCTAAAATCGGCTCCGCAGGTGGAGGAGGTAGTTAAGAAGGCGTATGGTGTGCTGGCCTTTATCAATCGAGGGATTGAGTTTAGGAGTCCGGGGATAATGATGCAGCTATATGAGACCCTACTTGGATTACACCTCGTCAGACCCCACTTGGAGGACTGTGCTCAGTTCTGGTCGCCTCATTACAGGAAGGATGTGGCAAAGATTGAAAAGGTGCAGGGGCGATTTAGAAGGATGTTGCCTGGATTGAGTGGCATGCCTTATGAGGATAGGCTGAGGGAGCTCGGTCTTTTCTCTTTGGAGAGACGTAGGATGAGAGGAGACCTAAGAGAGGTATATAAGATGTTGAGAGGCATCAATCGGGTGGACTCTCAGAGGCTTTTTCCCAGGGTGGAAATGGCTGCTGCGAGAGGACACAGGTTTAAGGTGCTGGGGGGTAGGTACAGGGGAAATGTTAAGGGGAAGTTTTTCACAGAGGGTGGTGGGCGACTGGAATCGGCTGCCATCAGTGGTGGTGGAGGCAAACTCAATGGGGTCTTTTAAAAGACTCCTGGATGAGTACATGGGGCTTAATAGGATGGAGGGTTATAGGTAGGCCTAAAAGGTAGGGGAAATGTTCGGCACAACTTGCGGGGCCGAAGGGCCCGTTTTATGCTGTAGTTTTTCTCTTCCTTCTATTTTTCTAAATTCTCCCTCAGTGCACCTGAACAGGAGCAAAAGTGTGGTGACTAGGGTATTTTCACAGCAACTTCAATGCAATGTTAATGTCACCTACTTGTGACACGAATAAATTAACGAAAAAAAAATCTTTCCTATGGTGTGTTGCGCTTACCTGCTCACAATATTATAAGTGTCGTCCAACTATGTTTTTTACAACTGCAGCATAACATCTGCATCCCTGTACACTCCAGCCCTTTAGCTATGAAAGCGAGCATTCCTTTCGCCGTTTTGACTATTTTCTGCACATGTTCATGGTATTTTAATGAGCTATCTACCTGAACCCCCAAATCTCGTTGGATATCCACTGAATTTCACTTTCTGCTTTCTGGTGATAACCTATCCACCAATATCTATTACAAGCTCATCGACTCCCACAACTACTTGGATTACACCTCGTCACCCCCTACATCTTGTAAGGACTCCATCCGATTCTCTCATTTCCTTCACCCTTGCCGCATCTGTTCTGTTGATGCTACTTTCCAAAGAAGCGCCACCGATATGTCTTCCTTCTTCCTGCATCGTGTTTTACCACGCACTGTGGTTGACAGGGCTCTGGACCCTGTCTGACCTATCCCACGAGCCACTGTTCTCACCCACCACCCCGTCTCACCCAGAACCCCAGGATAGGGTCCACCTTGTCCTCACTTTTCACCCCACCAGCCTCTGCTTTCAAAGAATCATCATCCAAAATTTCCACCAACTCCAGCATGATGCCACTACCGAACAGAGCTTCCCCTCATTCTCCATGTCAGCATTCCATAGGGGCCTTTCACTCTGGGGCATCCTGCTCCAATCCTCCATCACAGCCAACACCTCATCCCCTGCCCACGGCACCTTCTTATGTACTTGTAAAAAGTGTTACAGCTGACTCTTTAGCCCCTCCCTGCTCACCGTCCCAAGGCATAAACACCCCTTTCAGGTGAAGCAGAGCTTCACATGCACCTCCTACAATTTGACCCATTGTATTTGCTGCTCCCAATGCAGTCCACTCTACACCAAGGGGACGAAATGCAGGCTGGGTGATCACTTTGCTGAACACCTTCGGTCCATCCAGAAACAAGACCTTCCTGTCACTTGCCACGTCAACACACCACACTGCTCTTCTGTCCTCATTTCCTTCCTTGGCCTTCTGCAAGTTCCAGCAAATCCCAACGCAAAATAGAGGAACAGCACCTCATCTTCCGATTGGGCACTTTACAACCTTCTGGACTGAACATTGAGTTCAACAACTTCAGAACTCTCTCCTCTACCTTCACCCATTTCTATTTAATTGATTCCATTTTGTTTCTTCGTTATATCTCATTCATCCATTTTATCCTCCTTTTTCACTTCTTTTTTTCCACTTCGCCACTCCTGCTCTCCATCTTGCCCCCACCCCCTTCTCCCTTTTGGGTCAACTGCCTGAACCCGCTGTACCTCTCTTCTGCCATACACACATTCTGATCACTTAATGGACATTTTTTGCACATTTCTCAGCCTTCGTCATCCTCATTTACATTCCATTTGTCCAATTACAGACCCCCAGAGTACAAATCTCTTCAGATTTTCTTTGCTCTTAGCTCTAATGAAGGGTCATCCAGACTCAGAACATTGGCTCTATTTTCTCTTCTCAGATGCTCTCAGACCTGCTGAGATTTTTCAGCAATTTCTGTGTTTGTGAGAGCGGGCATGAGTTGAGCTTCGGAGTTAAGTCCGGAAACATTTCTAAATCACAGATAACCGTTAAAGTTTGGATTTCTCTTACAGAAACACAAATTGTTATGAGATCAGTTGATGCTGCTGGGTTATTTGGATGTGTGACATGAAACTGGATATAATGTTTTCTACTGTTGTTATTGTGTTATTACAAAATGAGCACGGTCACAACTACAAGGGTATGAAGACAATTGGCTATAGTGGAGTTTTGAAGTTAATTTAAAGATAAGATGGTCGATAAGTGTGCTATAATTTTGAGGAAATATATTAGAACTTCAGCAATGACATTTTTGATAATCAAAGACTCTAAAATATGTACCGATATGCCTGTGGGTAACTAAGAAAGTTAAGGGTTGTATCCAATTGAAATAAGTGACAGACACTACTACAAACATTAGTGGTATGTTAGAATTTGGAGTTTTACAAAATTCCCTGGATTGTGGACAGCTTCCAGCCGATTGGAAAACCATAAATGTAATACCTGCATTCAAAAAAAGAGGAAAACAGAAATCAGAAAATTACTGGCTACTTGCAGGTCAATTCAAGAACATGCCTAATGCCATGATGAAAGATGGGGTAGGATGACATTTAGCAAATCGAAGTACAATCAAGCAGTGGAACATGATTTATGAAGCTAAAAACATTTTTGACAAATGTGTTGCCTCTGTTGAGGATGCATGAAGCAGGATGGATAAATGGAAGCCAGTGGATACAATATACTTGGATTTTCAAACGACATTCATAATGTGGCACATCAAATATACAATACAAAGCATAATCATATTGGTGGCAATATATCAGCTGGGATAGAGAATTGTCTCGCTCGCTGGGAAAAGCGAGTTGAGATAAGTAGTTTATTTTCAATTTGGGAAACGAGCTAAGAGTGCCACAGGGCTCAGTACTGGGACCTCAACTTCTTACAATCTATGTTAATGACTTCAATGAAGTAACAGGTTGTTTTGTTAAAGTTGTTGATACAAAAATTGCTGAGATGCAATTTGTGAGACTTTGAATATTCTGCAAATATTCATCAAAAATCTGGCTGATGGAGCATAGTGTGGGAAAATGTAAGGTTGTTCGCACGTGAGAACAATAGAGAAGTAATTTATTATTTAAATTGAGTACTTCATCATGCTGAAACACTGGGAAATCTGGCCGCCTTCGACATCAATCACAAAAAATGAGAATCCATGCCCATTAAGTAATCAGGAAGGTAAATTAAACTTTCGCGTTTGTTAAAAGGGACTTGGAGGGGAGAAGTGGGAATGTCTTGCAGTACAACAGTACAAGGCTTTCGTGAGGCCATGCCAAAAGGCCCATGTACAGTTTGATCACTTTATTTACGGAATATTATAGTTGCATCAGAGGCAGTTAAGAACAATATTGGAGAAAGGGACTGTCTTATGAGGAAATATTGAACAGGGTGTGCTTTAACTCATTACAATTTAGAAGTGGGAGGCACGGTGGCACCGTGGATCGCATTGCTGCCTCACAGCGCCAGGGACCTGGGTTCGATTCCCGGCTTGGGTCACTGTCTGCGTGGAGTTTGCACATTCTCCCCGGGTCTGCATGGATTTCCTCCGGGTGCTCCGGTTTCCTCCCACAGTCCAACAATGTGCTGGTTAGGTTCATTTGCCATCCTGCAATGCCCCTTAATGTCCCGGGATGAACAGGTTAGAGGGATGAGCGGGGTATATGTGTGGGGTTGTGGGGATAGGGCCTGGGGTGGGATTGTTATCGCTGCAGACTCGATGTGCTGAATGGTCCCCTTCTGCAATGTAGGGTTTCTATGATTCTATGTTCTTATTGAAACATATAAGATTCTGATGGGACTTGACGGGATGGATGCTGGGGGAATTTGTTCTCGGCGGGGATGGGGAGAGAATCTAGATCCAGGAGACATAATTTCAAAATAAGTTGCCTTTCACTTCAATGAAGATGAAGACTATTTACTTTTAATTGCAAATAAATTAATCTTTGAAATTCGATATCCCCAAAGCAGTGTCGGCCAAAACATTTGAAATTTGATTTGGACAGATTTATCATCTGCAAATGATTCAACAGTTATTGTGTAATTGCCTGGCCGTGACACAGGAGAACTGTGGAGTGAAGGTTATCATTAGATCAGACACGATCTTATTCATTGCCTGAGCAGGCTCGAGGGCGAAAACTCTGAATCCAGATCATTTTTGTGTGTTTGCTCCGTTATCATCTCTCCAGACAGGCATTCATGGTTCTATCATCCTGTTTCTAAATTCACTAGATTATGGTAGGAAGGGAATCCAGAGTTACTAACTTAGACTTCCTGCTGGTGATTTTTTTTCTCACCTTTCTAAAATCTGCCTGAGGGTCTTGACTTTTTGCGAATCATGGCATTGGTACCAATGAGGAGCACAATGACCGATCGTTTATTAGAACATAGAACATAGAACACTACAGCGCAGTACAAGCCCTTCGGCCCTCGATGTTGCGCCGACCAGTGGACCCAATCTTAGGCCCCTCTAATCTACACTATTCCAATATCATCCATATGTTTATCCAATAACCATTTGAATGCTCTTAATGTTGACGAGTCCACTACTGCTGCAGGCAGGGCATTCCACGCCCTTATTACTCTCGGAGTAAAGAACCTACCCCGAACATCTGTCCTATATCTCTCACCCCTCAATTTAAAGCTATGTCCCCTCGTACTAGCCATCACTATCCACCCCATTTAATCCTCTGATCATCTTGTATGCCTCTATTAAGTCACCTCTTAAGCTTCTTCTCTCTAACGAAAACAACCTCAAGCCCCTCAGCCTTTCCTCATACGATTTTTCCACCATACCAGGCAACATCCTGGTAAATCTCCTCTGCACCCTTTCCAACATTCCCACATCTTTCCTATAATGCGGCGACCAGAACTGTAGACAATACTCCAAATGCGGCCGCACCAGAGTTTTGTACAGTTGCAGCATGACCTCCTGGCTCCGAAACCCAAACCCTCTACCAATAAAAGCTAACACACCATACGCCTTCTTATCAACCCTATCAACCTGGGTGCCAACTTTCAGGGATCGATGCACATGGACACCCTGATCCCTCTGTTCATCCACACTACCAAGTATCTTACCATTAGCCCAGAACTCTGTATTCCTGTTACTCCTTCCGAAGTGAATCACCATTATTCACCATTATTCTCCATCTTCAAAGCATCCTGGAGCCATTCAGTGATATAATGATATCTGTGACCCTGGCATGAGCTGGCGCGCAGTCAGTAGCATCATATAATGGTGAAAGCAAATCTGCAGCCATTGAAATGGCTGACAGCTCCAAAAATCCACCATCAGCATTGTATTTCAACTACATCCTTACATGGACTTGGTCCTGGCGGCACTCCAAATACCAGTTGTAGAGTGAGATGCACTCAGGGATCCCTTCAATACCAGCTTGGACACTAAGCTGAACATCACTCCCCGTGAGGAAAGACGTGAAAAAGTTTGAGGTGTAACCAATTCTTCGGGTCTAGCTGCAGTGGGTAGAAGGGTCCTATTTTATGAACAGAGTGCAAAATCGAGGCAGCTGGAGGCAAAAGAGAATGATGTTTTTTCACTCAGATGGTAGTGAGTCCTTATAATACACTGCTTCAAAGAAAGTTTGCAGCAGAGGCTCTCACAACATTCGGAAAACCCTTGGATATGCAGCTCAAGAACGAAAACGTACAGGGCTACAGAATAAGAGCTGGAAATTAGAATGAGGCTCAAGGCCTTTTTTCCCATCAATATTGAAAAAACAAAAAAATTAAAGCACAGGAACGGGCCCTTCGGTCCTCCAAGACTGCACCGACCATGCTGCCCATCTGAATTGAGACCCCCTACGCTGCCGGGGACCATGTCCCTCTTTTCTCATCCTATTCATATATTTGTCAAGCTCCCCCTTAAAAATCACGATCGTATCTGCTTCCACTACCTCCCCAGGCACCCACCACCACTGTGTAAAAAACGTGCCTCGTTCATCGCCTTTAAACCTTGCCCTTCGCACCTTAAACCTATGCCCCTAGTAATTGACTCTTCTACCTTGGGAGAAAGCTTCTGACTATGCACTCTGTCCATGCCCCCCATAATCTTGTAGACTTCTATCATGTCGCTCCTCAAACTTCCTCATTCCAGTGAGAACAAATCAAGTTTCTCCAACCTCTTCTTATAGCTAATGACCTTCAAAACAGGCCATAGCCTTGTAAATATTTTCTGTACCCTTCTCCAAAGCCTGCACATCTTCTGGTAGTGTGGCGACCAAAATTGAACACTATGTTCCAAGTGCGGCCAAAATGACATGCCATAAATTTGCAAAATGACTTGCCAATATTGAAACTCAATATTGCAGGTGGTGAAGGCACACATGCCGTATGCCTCCTTGACTATCTTCTGCACCTGCGTTGCCAGTATCAGTGACCTGTGTACCTGTGCACTCAGATCCCTCTGCCTATCAATACTCTTGAGGGTTCTGCCTCGACTGTATATTTCGCATCTGTATTACACCTTCCAAAATGCATTATCTCATATTTGTTCGGATTAAGCTCCATCTGGCATCTCTCTGCCTAAGTCTCCAACTGATCTATATCCTGCTGTATACTCTGATGATCTTCATCTCTCCCTGCAATTGTGTGGTCTGCAAACTTACGAATCAAATTAGTTCCATTTTCCTCCAAATAATTTATATATATTACAAACAGCAAATACACCGCACTGACCCCTGAGGAACGCCACTGATCACAGCCCTCCATTCAGAAACAGACCCTTCCACTGCTTCCCTTTGTCTTCTGTGGCCGAGCAAATTCTGTATCCATCCTGCCAGCTCACCTCTGATCCCGTGCAACTTCACCTTCTGTACCAATGTGCCATGAGGGACCTTGTCAAAGGCCTTACTGTCATTTATTTGCATAAGCGCAATCACTGCAACCAAAAGGTGGATTTCCGTGGGATATCTTCCTTCTTCGTGTGAAGGCAGGTGTCCAGGTGAGGGCAGCAGAGCGGCAAAGGTGATTGGCAGTTGCAGGTATGATTTGTATAGATGCAGTTACTGCGACCAGAAGGTAGTTTGTGGAGGAGCTGTTGTGAACGGACAGTTAAACCCCAGACAGTACTTCAGTGTTTCCATCCCTACATAGAATCATAGAAACCCGACAGTGTAGAAAGAGGCCATTTGGCCCATCGAGTCTGCACCGACCACAATCCCACCCAAGCCCTATCCCCATATCTATCTACTAATCCCTCTAACCTACGCATCTCAGGACACTAAGGGCAATTTTAGCATGGCCAATCAACCTAACCCGCACATCTTTGGACTGTGGGAGGAAACCGGAGCACCCGGAGGAAACTCACGCAGACACGAGGAGAATGTGCAAACTCCACACAGACAGTGACCCAAGCCGGGAATCGAACCCAGGTCCCTGGAGCAGTGAAGCAGCAATGCTAACCACTGTGCTACCGTGCCGCCCTCCTCCTCAAACCAAAAGCAAAAACTAAATTGAGGAGCACAAGCAAGGGAGAGGTGAGTTGAGATTATTTTATCCTTTTATATGTATAAGGGCAGTATGGCAGTTAGGGCAGTGTATGGTCCTCCTGCCAGATGTGGGAAATTAGGGAGCCATTAAGTGTCCCTGACAACTTTGTCTGCAGGAGTTAGAGCTCCTCACAGACTGTGTTGCTCGGTTCGAGCAGCAGGTGGATGCACTGCGGAGCATATAGGAGGCCGAGAGTGTGATAGACACGAGGGTCAGGGAGGTTGTCACACCACAGGTTCAGACAGGTAGGTGGGTGACCAGAAAGAGATGCAGACAGGTCGTGCAGGAGTCTCCTGTGGCTATACCCGTTTCAAGCAGGTATACCGTTTTGGATATGGTTGGGGAGGATAGGCTGTCAGGGGGAGGTACCAGCAGCAGCCAGGCCTGTGGCACCACACATGGTTCTGATGTGGAGCAGGGTCGGGCAAAGAGCAAGCGAGCAATATTAATAGGGGACTCGCTAGTTGAAGGCACAGGCAGGCGTTTCTGTGGCCGCAATTGAGACTCCAGGATGGCGTGTTGCCCCCCTGGTGCGTCTCGGAGCGATTGCAGGACATTCTTAAGGGGGAGGGTGAGCAGCCCGTGGTCGTTGTACATATTGGTACCAACGACATAGGTAGGAAAAGGGATGAGTTCCTGAAGTGTGAATATAGAGGTTTAGGCAGCAGGCTCAAGTGCAGGAGCTGGAAGGTAGTAATCTCTGGACTACTTTCGCTGTCACGTGCTAGTGAGAATAGGAATTGCAAGATTTGGCAGATGAATGCGTGAATTGTGAGCTGGTGCAGGAGGCATGGATTTAGATTTTTGGATCATTGGGATCTTTACTGGTGAAGGGGTGACCTGTTCAAGAGGGACGGGTTACACTGGAACTGGAGGGGGACTAACATCATGGCGGGGAGGTTTGCTAGAGCCACTCGACAGGGTTTAAACTAGTTTGGCAGTGGGATGCGGAGTGGGGGGGGGGGGATCCAAAGCAGCAGGGAGAAACAATATACGATTGAGGACAGCACCGAAGTTAATGAAAGCACATTAAGTAGTAAAGGCAGAATCAGTAATCCTAGTACCAGACAGATGAAGCGAAAGGAAGAGAGAGAGCAAGGGAATTCCAGATTAAACTGCATTTATTTCAATGCAAGAGGGCTGATGGGCAAGGCAGATGAACTCGGCATGGATGGGTCCGTGGGACTGGAATATTAGAGCAATTACTGAAACATGGCTAAGGGGGGGGGGGGGGGGGGACAGGACCGGCAGCTCAATGTTCCAGGGTACAGATGCGATAGGAAAGATAGAACAGGAGGTAATAGATGAGGGGGAGTTGCACTTTTGATTAGGGAAAACATCACGGCAGTAATGAGAGGGGATACATCTGAGGGTTCGGCCACTGAGTCCATATGGGTAGAACTGAGAAATAAGAAGGGGAAAATCACTTTGATAGGATTGTACTAGAGGCCCCAAATAGTTGGCGGGAAACTGAGGAGCAAATATGCAAGGAGACTACAGATAGCTCCAAGAAAAATAGGGTGGTAATAGTAGGCAATTTTTACTTTCTCAACATTGACTGGGACAACCATAGTGTTAAAGGGTTGGATGGAGAGAAATTTGTTGAGTGTATTCAGGAGGAATTTCTAATTCAGTATGTGGATGGCCCGACTAAAGAAGGGGCAAAACTTGACCTCCTCTGGGGAAATAAGGAAGGGCAGGTGACAGAAGTGTAAGTGAGGGATCACTGTGGAACTAGTGACCATAATTCTATTAGTTTCAAGATAGTTAGAGAATGATAGGTCTGGCCCAAAAGTTAACATTCTAAATTGGGGCAAGGGCAATTTTGATGGTATCAGGCAGGAGCCTTCAAAAGTTAATTGGGGGAGTCTTTGCGAAGACAGAGGGATGTCTGGTAAGTGGGAGACTTTCAAAAGTGTGTTAACCAGGGTTCAGGGTAAGCACATTCCTCTTTGAGTGAAGGACATGGCTGGCAGAAGTAGGGAACGCTGGATGACTCGTGATATTGAGACTCTGGTCAAGAAGAAGAAGGAGGCGCATGACATACATAGGTAGCTGGGATCAACTGTATCCCTTGAAGAGTATAGGGGTGTAGGAGCAGAGTTAAGAGAGAAATCAGGAGGGCAAAAAGGGGACACGAGATTGGTTTGGCAGATCAGGCAACGAAAAACCCAAAGAGATTCTACAAATACATAAAGGGCAAAGATTAACAAGGGAGAGAGTAGGGTCTCTTAAGGGTCAACAAAGTCATCTATGTGCGGATCCACAAGAGATGGATGAGATCCTAAGTGAATATTTCTCATCAGTATTTACTGTTGAGAAAAGCATGAATGTTAGAGAACTTGGGGAAATAAATAGTGATGTCTTGAGGAGTGTACATATTACAGAGAAAGAGGAGCTGGAAGATTTAAAGCACATTAAGATAGATAAATCCCCTGGACGTGATGAAATGCATCCCAGGACATTGTGGGAGGCGAGGGAGGAAATTGCGGGTCCCCTGGAAGAGATATTTGAATCATCTATAGTCACGGGTGAGGTGCCTGAAGATTGGACGGTGGCATATGTTGTGCCTTTGTTTAAAAAGGGCTGCAGTGTAAAGCCTCGGAACGACAGGCCAGTGAGCCTCACATCGGTGGATAAGTTGTTGGGAGGTATTTTGAGAGACAGGACTTACAGGCAATTAGAGACGCAAGGTCGGATTAGGTACAGTCAGCATGGCTTTGTGAGTGGAAAATCATGTCTCACAAATTTGATTGAGTTTTTTGAAGGGGTAACCAAGAAGGTGGATGAGGGCAATGCAGTTGATGTTGTCTACATGGACTTTAGCAAGGCCTTTGACATGGTATCACATGGTAGCTTGTTGCATCAGGGTAAATCTCACGGGATCGAGGGTGAGGTATCTAAATGAATGCAAAATTGGCTTCTTGACAGAAGCCAGAGAGTGGTTGTAGAGGGTTGTTTTTCAAACTGGAGGCCTGTGGCCAGCCGTGTCCCTCAGGGATCAGTGCTGGGTCCGCTGTTATTTGTCATTTATATTAATGATTTGGATGAGGCTATAGGGGGCATGGTTAATAAGTTTGCAGATGACACCAAGATTGGCGGCATAGTGGACAGTGAAGAAAGTTATCTCCGATTGCAATGGGATCTTGATCAATTGGTGCAGTGGGCTGATGATTGGCAGATGGAGTTTAATTTACAGAAATGCGAGGTGATGCAATATGGTCGATTGAACCAGGGCAGGACTTACTCAATTAATGGTAGGGCGTTTGGGAGAGTTGCAGAACAAAGAGATCTAGGGTTACATGTTCATAGCCCCTTGAAAGTGGAGTCACAGGTGAACAGAGTGGCGAAGAAGGCATTCAGCATGCTTGGTTTTATTGGTCAGAACATTGAATACAGGAATTGGGACGTCTTGTTGAAGTCGTACAAGACATTGGTGAGGCCACACTTGGAATACTGTGTACAGCTCTGGTCACCCTATTTTAGAAAGGATATTATTAAACTAGAAAGAGAGCAGAAATGATTTACTGGGATGCCACCGGGACTTAATGGTTTAAGTTATAAGGAGAGGCTGGATAAACGGAGACTTTTTTCTCTGGAGCATAGAAGACTGAGAAGTGATCTTTTAGAGGTCTATAAAATAATGAGGGGCACAAATCAGCTAGATAGTCAATATATTTTTCCAAAGGTAGGGCAGTCTGAAACGAGAGGGCATAGGTTTAAGGTGAGAGGGGAGAGATATAAAAGTGTCCAGAGGGGCAATTTGTTCCACACAGAGGATGGTGAGTATCTGGAACAAGCTGCCAAAGGTAGTGGTAGAGGCGGGTACAATTTTGTCTTTTAAAAATCATTTAGACCGTCACATGGTTAAGATAGGTTCAGAGGGATATGGGCCAAATGCGGGCAATTGGGATTAGCTTCGGGGTTTAAACCAAAAGGGCGCCATGGACAAGCTGGGCAGAAGGGCCTGTTTCCATGCTGCAAACTTCTATGACTCAATGACTTTATAACATCCACTGTCCTACCCTCATCAAAAATATTCGTCAGTTCGTCGAAAAACTCCTTCAGGTTAGTGAGGCAGGACCTCCCCTTTACAAAACCATGTTGCCTCTTGCTAATACATGCACTTATTTCCAAGTGGGAGTAAATCCAGTCTGGAATAATCCTCTCCAATAATTACCCTGCCAGTGACGTAAGTCTCACCGCCCTGTAATTACCTTTATTACCCTTGTTACCTTCCTTAAACAAAGGAACAACATTGTCTATTCTCCAATCCTCTGGGACCTCCCCTGTAATGTGGAGATGCCGGCGTTGGACTGGGGTGGGCACAGTAAAAAGTCTCACAACACCAGTTTAAGGTTGAATAGGTTTATTTGGCAGCACTAGCTTTCGGAGTCTCAAGCTCCTTCACTCACCCGAGGAAGGAGCTTGAGACTCCAAAAGCTAGTGTTGCCAAATAAACCTGTTGGACTTTAACCTGGTGTTGTGAGACTTCTCACCTCCCCTTTAGCCAGTGCGGATACAAATATTTATCTCAAGGCCCCAGCAATTTCCTCCATTGCGCCTCCATCAAGCCCTGGGACCTCTCTACCATAATGTTTTTTAAGACCCCTAATACCTCCTTCTTTTTGATCTCAATATGACCTACACTATCTCCACGCCCCTTCCCAGATTCATTATCCACCAAGTCCTTCTCTTTGGTGAATACTGACGCAAAGTACTCATTTAATACCTCACCAATTTCCTCTGGCTCCACGCACAGATTCTCTCCTCTGTCCTTGAGTGGGCCAACCATCTCCCTGGCTACCCTCTTGCTCTTTCTATATGTCTAAAAAGTCTTGGGAGTTTCCTTAATGCTGCTGGCCAATGACTTTTCGTGACCCCTTTTATCCGTCCTGACCCCTTGCTTAAGTTTCTCTCTACTTTCCTTGTATTGCACACTTGCTTCGTCTTTTCCCAGCGTCCGAGCCTTGACAAATGCTACATTTTTCTTGTTGACGATGCTCACAATATCTCTCGTTATCCAATATTCCTGGAACTTGCCATACTTCATCTTCATTCTTACAGAAACTTGCCGGTCCTGAAGTTGTATCAACATATACTTGAAAGCCACCCACATGTCAAATGCTAATTGGCCCTCAATGGCACATTGCTGGTGATTAAAGAAAGGCTCTGAGGAAAAGGATGTGATAAAAGAGGCACAACTAGTGGGACGAGTTAATGTCGTGAAAGAAGGCTCGAAAGAAGTCAGGGAGATGAAAGAGATTGCACAGCCTCGGCACAGGTTGGATAACGAAGTAGAACCAGATCTTTTCAAAGATTTTACCTGAGTGGGTAAGGGTTACTCAGGTAGAACAGGGGAATTGGTAAAGAAGTGAAAATGTTGATCGATAAGGGAGCTACTTTGTCTTTAAAGGTAAAATAAATTTTCTCTCCTTCTGAGATACTGCCCGAGAGAAGGGCAATTTGTGATTAAATGTAAAGAGGAGTCGTGTTTCCTCTGTAAAATAAGTCCAATCCAGTTTGGGAAAATAAATGAGGGAGTAATCGAAATCTCCTGGCTGTTTCAGGAATACAATTTATTCTGGGAAACGATATAACTGTAACACAAATGTGAGTGATGCCCATGGACGTAGAACAGCGAAAAGGAAACCAACTTTTACAGATTCACCATAGAAAGCATTCTTTCTGGCTGTATCACAGCTAGGTATGTCTCCTGCTCTGTTCAAGAACGCAAGGAAATACAAAAGGTCGTGAACGTAGCCCAATCCATCATGCAAACCAGCCTCCCATCCATTGACACTGTCTACATTCCTGCTTCCTTGGCAAAGCAGTCAGCATAATTAAGGACCCCACGCACCCCGGACATTCTATCTTCCATCTTCTGCCGTCGGGAAGAAGATACAAAAGTCTGAGGTCACATACCAAACGACTCAAGAACAGTTTCTTCCCTGCTGCTGTCAGACTTTTGAATGGACGTACCTTGCATTAACTTCATCTTTCTCTACACCTAGCTACGACTGTAAAACTCCATTCTGCACTCTCTCGTTTCCTTCTCTATGAATGGTATGCTTTGTCTGGGTAGCACGCAAGAAACAATACTTTTCATTGTATGCTAATACATGTGACAATAATAAATCAAATCAAAGGAACTGAGGAATTAAAAGGGAAAAAAAAATATCCTGGAAATGTGTTGGACTGTGTGGTGACAAAATCCTATTTCCATGTGTTAAAACAGGAAGGGAGAGCAGAAAGGGAAGATGAAGGAGGTGAGGTTTAGTTAGCTGACAGTACGTTTGATGAAATGGTAACAGAAAAACCTGAGCAGGTAAATGATAAGCCAGAGGTGTTTAATTCTGAAAGATTAAATAGGGGAGGTGAATTAGCTAAACAGTATTTGAAGGTGGCACAGCACCTAATGAATCAAGAAGCTGATATGGAATCTACAATTCGGGAAATTTCTCCTGGGGATAATGTATTGGTGCTTTTGCCAATTGTCGGAGATGCTTTTAAAGCAAGATTCAGTTGTCTGTTCCAAATTGAAAAAAATGAGTTCAATTACCTGGTAAAAATAACAGACAGAAAAGAGAGATATATAGGGTATGTCATGTGACCATGCTCAAACAGCATTGTCATGATGTGGAGATGCCAGCATTGGACTGGGGTAAACACAATGAGAGTGTTAACAACACCAGGTTAAAGTCCAACAGGTTTATTTGGTAGCAAATGCCATTAGCTTTCGGAGAGCTGCTCCTTCGTCAGATGGAGTGGAAATCTGGTCTCAAACAGGGCACAGAGACATGAAATCAAGTTACAGAATACTGATTGGAATGCGAATCTCTACAGCCAACCAGGTCGTTAAGATACGGACAATGTGAGTGGAGGGAGCATTACGCAAAGGTTAAAGAGATGTGTATTGTCTCCAGACAGGACAGCCAGTGAGGCTCTGCATTTCCAGGAGGCAAGCTGTGGGGGTTTCTGATAATGTGACATAAAGCCAACATCCTGGTTTAGGCCTTCCTCATGTGTGGGGCACTTGGCTATCAGTTTCTGCTCAGCGGCTCTGCGCTGTCGTGTGTCGTAAAGGCAGCCTTGGAGAATGCTTACCCGAAGATCAGAGGCTGAATGTCCGTGACCGCTGAAGTGCTCCCCCACAGGAACAGAACAGTGTGTGGACTGTGTGGTGACAAGATCCCATTTCCATGTGTTAAAACAGGAAGGGAGAGCACAAAGGGAAGATGAAGGATGTGAGGTTTAGTTAGCTGACAGTACGTTTGGTGAAATGGTAAAAGAAAAACCTGAGCAGGTAAATGAGAAGACAGAGTTGTTTAATTCTGAAAGATTAAATCGGGGAGGTGAGATTATCTGTTCTCTTCCTGTGGGGGAGCACTTCAGCGTTCAGGGGCCTTCAGCGTCTGATCTTCGGTTAAGTGTTCTCCAAGGCGGCCTTCATGACATGCGACAGCGCAGAGACGCTGAGCAGAAACTGATAGCCAAGTTCCGCACACATGAGGACTCCCTAAAGCGGGATGTTGGCTTCATGTCACACTATCAGTAACCCCCACAGCTTGCATCCTGGACTTGCAGAATCTCACCGGCTGTCCTGTCTGGAGACAATACACATCTCTTTAACCTGTGTTTAATGCTCCCTCCACTCACATTATCTGTATCTTTATGACCTGGTTGGCTGTAGAGATTCGCATTCTAATCAGTATTCTGTAACTTGATTTTGTGTCTCTGTGCCCTGTTTGAGAGCAGATTTCCACTCTATCTGACGAAGGAGCAACGCTCCGAAAGCTAATGGCATTCGCTACCAAATTAACCTGTTGGACTTTAACCTGGTGTTGTTAATACTCTTACTGTCCAAACAACATTGTGACAGGGAAAGGGAGCTGGAGAAATGGGTGTTAGTTACGGCAAGTCAGAGTGAAGAATGGAACCGTGAGGATGTGGATTTTGATGTGCCTCAAAATTAAATTGAACAATGCAGAATTCCTTGTAAATTGGAATCAGGTAGTCAGTTATTTGTTCCAAGAACAGCGAACTGACCTGTTAAAGAGATATGAAGGTCTATGTCGGAATAAAGTGGGGAGGGCAGATGCCATAGTATATGAGGTTGATGTAGGGAATGCCATTCAAATAAAACAACACCCTTATCGGCTTAATCCTCTCAAAGCAGAGCAGGTACAAAATGAAGGAGAAGCGGTTCTACAAGATGACAAAATAGAGCCGAGTCAAAGTGAATAGAGTTTACCATTCGTGTCAATCCATAAACCTAATGGTACTCAACGATTCTGTGTAGATAATCAGAAAGTCAACGGAGTGACAAAATCGAATTCCTATCCAATTCCAAAGTGGGACTTATTTCATGGTAACTGGAAAGTATGTTTCCATTGAAAAGTCGCCACGAGTAGGCTCAGGCTTCAGAAGAGTTTAGTGCTGTGGTGAGAAAAAGGTATGCATGGATCCTAATGAAATGAATGAGATTACCAACGTCATTTCCCGTCAACAGATCAGAAAATTAATTAAAGATAGTCTGATTATCCGGAAGCCTGTGACGGTACACTTGCGTGCTCGATGCAGGACGAACACCCTTTCACGCATGAAGGGCCAGCACATGAGCATCAGTAAGCGAAAGGAGAAACTAGCCAGGATGAGGAGAATCAAAATTCTGAGGCGTCTGCTTCACAGATACAGGGTGTCTGAGAAGATCAATCATCAATCAAAGCCTGTATCTGAAGGTGAAAGATAATATCTCCAAGAATATGTGTATCTTGATGGAGCACATTCACAAACTAAAGGCTACCAAGGCTCGCAAGAAGCTTTTTGCTGACCAAGCTGAAGCTCGCAGGAGCACGAAAACTCATAAACACCGTTCAGAACATTGGCATGCCAAGAAGGAAGTACCTTTGCCAAAATTTCAAGCCCAAGGAGAAACGGAAATCCTGAAAAATATCCACACAGGTAAAGGGGAGACAAAAGCTTCGACGAGAATGGTCGCTAAAGCTCGCTGGATCGGGAATGGATTGACTCGGAAACCTTCTAAAAATAAAAGATTCATCAGACAAATGGGTTTACATTTTTAGAAGGTCCATATAACCCATCCAGAATAAGTACGTCTCATCACTCAAGAGCACATCTATCCGACTGATCCTCGCAAGGACGACAGTGTGACAGCACTGAAGAGAGAGTTCATTGCCCTGAAAAACTTGGTGCAAATGGATGATGAAGAGGCCAAAATGGAACAGAGTGTCATCATCTTTGATGTTGACCCACTGGCGAACCCATGTAAAAATGTGGTTCCGTGACAGACTATAATGAAATTGTTGAAGACACAAGCTGCGTTGATGCAAGGTCCAACATAAACAAACAGCTGAGCTCAACATTCAACGATGGAATGAAAAATAATGAAGTTGAACAGGGATGACATGAACAAAATATCATCGGAAATAAAAAGGAACACACTGGGAAATGAAGCAGCTCTGGAGGTTTTGAAACTTATGTTCGCGGGTGTGTCCTTTAAACCTTCTTTAGATCTGCAATGTTCATCCTCCCTTCCTCTCTCCTTTGATTTGATTTGACTTATTATTGTCACATGTATTAACATACAGGTGAAAAGTATTGTTTCTCAAACGCTATACAGACAAAGCATACCGTTCATAGAAAAGGAAACGAGAGATTGCAGAATGCAGTTTTACAGCCATAGCTACAGTGCCGGGAAAGAACAACCTGATGCGAGGTACATCCATTCAAAAGTCTGATGGCAGCAGGGAAGAAGCTGTTCTTGAGTCGGTTGGTACATGACCTTAGACTTTTGTATCTTTCTCCCGACGGAAGAAGGTGGAAGAGAGTGTGTCCAGGGTGCGTAGGGTCCTTAATTATGCTGGCTGCTTTACCGAGGCAGCGGGAGTTGTAGACAGAGTCAATAGATGGGAGGCTGGTTTGCTTGATGGATTGAGCTACATTCACGACCTTCTTGCGGTTTTGGACAGAGAAGAGGCCATATCAAGCTCTGGTACAACTGGAAAGAATGTGTTTTATGATGAATCTGTAAATGTTGGTGGGAGTCGCAGCTGACATGCCAAATTTCCTTAGTCTTCTGAGAAAGTAGAGGTATTTTTGGGCTTTCTTAACTATAGTGTCGGCATGAGGGTCCCAGGACAGGTTGTTGGTGATCTGGATACCTAAAAACCTGAAGATTTCGAGCATGAGTTGGAAACACTCACCAGCTCCAGAGATGCTGCCGGAGTCACTGAGTGCTTCCAGCACTTGTGTTATTGTTTCAGATTCCCAGCGTGAGCAGTATCTCACTTTTTCATCAATAAAACAACCTTTGTGCTGGAATCGATTTTACATGAGACATAGGAAGGAGCAGAGGGAAAAGATTCAGGGAAACAGCCAATTTCACTGAATCCGAGTAATTCTATCCCGGCTCCACACTGCAGTTCAGGGACAGCATCATTATCAGCAATAAGGAACAGATGGTGATCACCGCGAATCAAACCAAGTTCATCTGCTTAGATCGGAGCAATGCTCGCCACTATACCACCATCATTCACGCACGGACACTCCGCAAAAATAAATCCCAATGCAGTTAACAAGAGAGTTGAGCTTACTGGTGAAAGAAAGTTGATGCTGAGCTACAGAATGAGCTATTCGTCCAGGTGACAAAAGCTTGGCGCAAGTGGTAGATTTTAAGGAGCATCTGAAAGAGGAGAGAGAGCTCGAGAAGTGGAGAGATTATCGGGGAAGTTCAGAATTTTAGACCAGTTCCGCTGAAAGCAAGGCTGTCAGTGCTGCAGGTATTAAATCGAAGTGGCAAAAGACGGCAGAAAAGAGAAATATTGGAGATGTGTGGAGCTAAAGAAGGTCACAGAGAAAGGAAAGGATAAATCATGGAGGGATTAGAAAGGAAGGATGAGTATTTTAAAATGGAGACATTGCCTGGTCAGGGGCCAGTGTCGGTCAGCAAACATGGGACTGATCTGTGAACTGGACCTGGTACAGGTGAAGTTGCAGGCAGCAGAAAATGGCTGAGCACAGGTATATGTCGGGTTGGAGATGAGAGGCCGGCAAGAGGAACACTGGAATAGTATGTCTGGAGTAGACAAAGACATGGTTGAGTGTTTCAGTCGCTCATAAACTGAGGCTGGGTCAGAGGTGAATGATGCTGAGCGTGGTGACGTACGGTGTATTCATCTGATAATATTCTTTCAGTCTGTCTAAAATTTTCCAGTTTAGTGAAAGATATGGGGGGTGAAATGGGTGCAGAGTCAGTCAGTATTGTTTAACAATCTGGTTATTACTGTATCTGTGTCCCTGTGCGGGATTTTTCCCATTTCAATGTGATTCATTGAAAAAAGTTCAAATAAATCACTCAATAATATCGTGATATGTCAGGATGACCATTCCTCCACCATGTCTGTGCTTGCTCTCTGAAATTATTATCCAATAAGTTCCACTCCTCTTTCCTATCTCCACAACTCTAAAACCGCATCATCACGGATTTATTTAAGTCCATTTTAAAAGTTATTATTGAATCTGCTTTCTCCATTACGCAGTGAATCAAAACAATCCGCTGCATCAAATAAAATATTCCCTCTTCCTCTCTGATTATTTTGCCAATTTCCCATCCTCCGTTTATTGCTTCTTCTCGATGGAAACAGATAATTCCCATCGACTTCAACATTTTCACATTATTCCAGTTGGGCCCTGAATCGTCCTTTAGAAAGGGTCAGCATATTTTCCCTTCAGAACAGAGCACAGAACAGGCCCTTCGGCCCACGATGTTGTGCCGAGCTTTATCTGAAACCAAGATCAAGCTATCCCACTCCCTATCATCCTGGTGTGCTCCATGTGCCTATCCAATAACCGCTTAAATGTTCCGAAAGTGTCTGACTCCACTGTCACTGCAGGCAGTCCATTCCACACCCCAACCACTTCCTGCGTAAAGAACCTACCTCTGATATCCTTCCTATATCTCCGACTATGAACCCTATAGTTATGCCCCCTTGTAATAGCTCCATCCACCCGAGGAAAGGGTCTTCGAACGTTCACTCTATCTATCCCCTTCATCAATTTATAAACCTCTATTAAGTCTCCCCTCAGCCTCCTCCGCTCCAGAGAGAACAGCCCTAGCTCCCTCAAACTTTCCTCATAAGACCTACGCTCCAAGGTCTCACCAAGATCCTGTACAGTTGCAGCATAGCCCCACGACTCTTAAACTCCAACCCCCTGTTAATAAAAGCTAACACACTATAGGCATTCTTCACAACTCTATCCACTTGAGTGGCAACCTTTAGAGATCTGTGGATATGGACCCCAAGATCTCTCTGTTCCTCCACAGTCTTCAGAACCCTTCCTTTGACCCTGTAATCCACATTTAAATTAGTCCTACCAAAATGAATCACCTCACATTTATCAGGGTTAAACTCCATTTGCCATTTTTCAGCCCAGCTTTGCATCCTATCTCTGTCTCTTTGCAGCCTACAACAGCCCTCCACCTCATCCACTACTCCACCAATCTTGGTGTCATCAGCAAATTTACTGATCCACCCTTCAGCCCCCTCCTCTAAGTCATTAATAAAAATCACAAAGATCAGAGGACCAAGCACTGATGCCTGTGGCACTCCGCTAGCAACCTGCCTCCATTCCGAAAATTTTCCATCCCTCTGTCTTCGATCAGATAGCCAGTTACCTATCCAATCGGCCAACTTTCCCTCTATCCCACACCTCCTTACTTTCATCATATGCCGACCATGGGAGGCCTTATCAAACGCCTTACTACAATCCATGTACATGACATCAACTGCCCTACCTCCATCAACACACTTCGTTACCTCCTCAGAAAATTCAATCAAATTTGTGAGGCACGACTTGCCCTTCACGAATCCGTGCTGACTAACCCGGATTAATCCGTTTCTAAATAAGTCTGGTCTCTGAAGCAAACAGATTGAACATTTAGTGACTCAGAGGTGACCTGAATTTTACCTCCTCGCCCGCCCGATTCCATGGCGGGCGAGACTCGCAGAACGGAAATATCCATTGACCTCGGGCAGGAGTTTACGAAATGTTTATGAAAATTAAACCTCTTCCTTTCGGGGAGAAGACGGGGATACCAACTACTATACTTAAGAGGTAGACTTGCCAGCGGCGTTGATCATTCAATAGTTCAACTTCTGCCAACAAAAAAGTGAAATTTTGTTAATAACCATCATAAATTCCAGGTCAGGAAGTGATTTCCAGATGACAACACAATCCACTGCAATCGACCAGGGAGAAAGATGGAATGCCGGCAACGCGAACGCTGAAATGGTCAAGTCCAGAGTAAACAAATACATGGATGAGGGTTTCAGCAGATGGGGAAGTGCCGGAGTTGGACGCTGTTTAGGATATCGAATTACTTTGTATTCATTTGTTACATGATATATTGGGGTTCTAATGGATACAGTGCCAGTCATTTATTTTTACATTAGGATTGTTAATGTATCTATATCTGTGGAACATTATCCTCTCTGGGACTTTTCACATGTCACTGCGATCATAAGCTTCACAAAATATCCCAGACTGGAGCAAAGGTCTTTACAACTGAGGGTTGTTCGTTAACTAATTTCCACTGGGCTCATTCCTTCTGTATGTTACCTGCTGTTGATTAACACAACATAGTAGAGGTTCACAATTGTTCAGTTTCTGACTGTCCAGAACACAATCGGTTATTCAGGCCACGGCCTCCCAAGAAATGTGTTCTCCCCAATTCCGTCTATTTCCGGATTTTCACATTGGGTGAACAGCTAGTGATTCACATAACTGTAGTCCGCATCTCTGGTACTATTCTGGTAAATCTCCCCTGCACTATCTTTCCTGATGTGTGGTGTCCGGAATCGGTGATAATCTCCAGCTGGGCTCTGGTCAGTTGTTCAGAAAGTTTGAGCATATTTTCCCTGCTTTCGTATTGCAATCCCATTTATCTTGCCAAACTCAGTGTGGACTCTGTTGGTTAGAAAGAAACGGATTGAATATTGTTGTCCAACGAACTCTTTCTGATCTTTTGTCTGCCAATGATAGACAATGTTTATCTGCGCTCCCTATCTCCCAGATTTGACCCATTTCCAACGATTTGAACCATTCCCAGCCATTTGAACGTGCACTTTCAATTCTGTGTGTCAGAGTCAAGAGTCACAGTGTCGTCCAGCGCAGAGAATGTCATTATGCTCATCGAGGCTTCACTGAGAATAACTGCCACTAAAGTCCCGCGAATCCCATTTTTTCAGCGCTTCTAGCGTACCTTGAATTTGAAGATGTTTCATGTGCTCGTCCAACAATTTTTAAAGGTTCCAACATTTCTGGACGCCACTATCTTCCCAGACAGAACATTTCAGATTCTCACCGTCCCTTGAATGAAAATATTGTTCTCAAATCACCTCTGAATCTACTGTCCCTTATCCTAAAACCACGCCCCCTCCTGACTGGCCTCTAACACAAGAGGAAGAACTGCTTCCAATTCACCCTGCCCATACCCCCCAAAATCTTATACATCTTAATCATGTTCCATCTCTGCTCAAAAGAAAGCAATCCAAAACTATTCAGTCTCCACCCAGCTCAAATGCTTCATCCCAGGCAACATCCTGGTGAATATCCTTTGTATCACCTCCAGTGGAATCATATCCTTCCCATAGGGAGGTGACAAGAACTTCACACAATACTACAACTGTGGTCTAACCAACATTCTGCATTGCTCCAAAAACATCCTCCTTTCTCTTACCCTCTATGCCATGAGTGATAAAAGCAAGTGTCCATTATGCCTTTCTAATTACCCTGTTCACCTGCTCTGCCGCTTTCAGGGATCTGTGAATAAGTGCCCTAAGGTCCATCTGTTCATTTGAGTTTCCTGGACACTCAAACCTGGCAAACCTGGATAAGAAGGTCACTTACTTCGGACTTCTAAGCGAACTGTTGTGTATCCAGCCAATCTGGGAGACCGGAGTTTCTGCTGTGGGAGATCAGGCAGGAAATTGCAGGCGCTCTGATGCAAATGTTGAATTCCTCACTGGCCAAGGGGGATGTCACAGTAACATGTCTCACAACACCAGGTTAAAGTCCAACAGATTTATTTGGCAGCACTAGCTTTTGGTGTCTCAGACTCCTTCATCGGGTGAGTGAGGACTTGTGTTCACAAACAAGTCATATACAGACACCAACACAAAACAAATAGATCCGATATTGGCTTTTTAAAAGTACACAAAGAGCGGTGTTTGAAGATTTTTCGAGTGACTGGGAGGACAGTGTCTACTGGCATACCATAAGTTTCAGTGCTGGGTCCCTTATTGTTCGTTATGTGCATCATTTAGATTGATGATAGTGTGGGGGGAAATGATAAGCATATTTGCAGATGATACCAAAACTGATAGGTTGTTTCATACTGAAAAGGATGGTCGTAGGTTGCAGGATGATATGGAACAGTTGGTCAGGTTGGCAAAGCAGTGGCAGATGGTATTTAACCCTGATGTGTGCGAGATGATGCACTTTGGAAGAAGTAACAAAACAAGGGAGAATTTAATGAATGGCTGGACATCAGGAAACTCTAGAATTCCTAACCCAGAGACCACAAACAGCAAGGATAGACAATGACACCTGCTCCAGGATTATCTTCAACACCGGTGCTGGTACTCATCACCTTACTATACTCCTTATACACTTATGACTCTGGCCAAATTCTGCTGAAATTCCATTTTCAAGTTTGCTGATGACACAACTAACTCGGGTGGGATCTCAAGAAACGATGTGATGAAGCATAGGAAATAAAGAGCGAATTTGGTGAAATGGTACGACAACAATGATGTCTCCCTCAATGTCATTGAAACGAAAGAGCGAGTCATCGATTTAAAAAAGAACATAGTGGAAGATATGTTCCTGTCATCAATCATGTTGAAGTGGAGACAGTCGAGAGCTTCAATTTTGTAGATGTTCAGATCACCAATTATCTGGCCTGGACTGTCCACACCGACGCTATAGTTAAGAAAACTCACCAACGCCCCCTCATTCTCAGAAGGCTAACGATTTTCAGCATGTCCACGACCACTCTTACCAAGTTTCGCAGATGCACCATAGAAAGCATCCTGTCCGGATGTATCATAGCTTTGTGCGACTCCTGATCTGACCAAGGCCGCAATAAAGAACCAAGGGTGGGGAACATAACCCAATGTATCACACAAATGTGCCTCCCATCCATTGACGCTGTCGACACTTCCCACTGCCTCAAAAAAGCAGCCAGCATAAGCAAGGACCCACGCACCGCGGACATATTCTCTTGCACATTCTTCAGTCAGTAGGAAAGATACAAAAGTCTGAAAACACGTAGAAACAGAATAAAGATCATCGCCTTCCCCACTGTAATATTTAAATAGACCTACCCTATATTATGATGTTTTTTTCCTTCCTCACATCTCTCACTGCAAGATAAACCTAACCCTAACCCTCGTCGTCCCTTCTCCCCTGTTTTCTTTATGAATGGGATATTCTGCGTGCAATAAACACTACTTTGCACTCTATACCAAAGATGTGACAATAATAAGTCAAAACAAAGTTTTGCTCTGTTTCTGTCACACTGAAGTACACGTGATAGTAAGTAAGGAGGAGGAATACTGAAAGGATCTCTCTCCCATACACCAGAGACTGAAGCGTCCCATAAGCATTCCACACTCCCTTACAGAGTCAGAGATTGACAAATGTAGTTAAATCTGAATCATGTATCACACACGAGGCAATCACCAATAAAGTTATTCAGCAATAACTGAATTCGTAATGTCTGAATAAGTTTGATTTTTTCTGAAAGAAAACTGGTCAGGCGTCATAGTGATAAATGCAGGAGAGGGAATCGTATCAATTATACTACAGCTGGTCGATTGAACAAAATGTACCGAGAGCTCGTGAACAATTATAGTGTTATTTCCTTCTCTCATCTGTTAACTTCATTGTTCAGGAATGTGAGGACATCTGCTGGTCGCAAGTGAGAACTGTAACCGAGCAGCTTAAATTCACATTGACTGCCAGTATGACAGAAACAGGACAGAGGAACAGGGATTAGTCATTATTCCCTTCAATGCTTCTCCGCCATTCAATAAGATCCTAGTTGATCTGCTCCATTTGCGTACCTACCGCCCATAACCCTTAAATCGCCTGCCTACTCCTTCATTCAATAAATGCAATGAAAGTTATTTGCAAAATGTGACTTAAACCCACGCCTCCAAGGGAGACTGCGACTTTAGATTGCTCGCCCACCCTGAAACAATTTTCTGCCTCGGTTTCAGTGTCGAGGAAGCAAACAGTTGTCACCACGGACAGTGTCCATTTTTGGGAGCCTCACTGCAATGGATGTTGGACAAGAATCAGAGGCAGATACTGGGATGTCAGTCAGTGAAGTGCCTTCTGAGACAGCAACTGCTGGGCTCCGAGTCTTTGTGAATCTGAACATTGTTAGTGACCCCAAAATTAAAAGTAATCAATGAAAAAATATCTTAAAAATCTGCTCCAAACAAAGGACTGGCCAGCTGCAACCTTACCAACCCACACAAAAACCAAGCTGCTGAATATCCTGACTCCGATATTATCCTTTTGACATCAGCTCCCACACCACTGAGTTAAGTTTCTGTCTACTGATCAAAGCCCTTCCTTGAACTCGCAAGAAGTGCCGTGCAGGCACGAAACATTAAGCTGGTTCTGCCTCCACTGATGCTACCAGACCTCGCTCTGAACTCAAATATTTGTGGACCCTCAGGATGGTTCCAGTGTTTTTGAATATTTCAGTATCTAGCACTAACTGCAGTTTCCATTTGATTTTTCTTAGTGCACTATTCCCCTGGTAATAAATAAAGAATTTGCAGAGAGTGGTAAATCGTGAATTCAATTCAAATCTGTACATTTGTCGTTGAGGAATGCCAAATGTCGGAGAGTCCATCGAATACCTGATCCATACACATTCTATTGCAACATAATATTTCATAATTCAGCCAAAACCTACTTTCCTATCGCGTCTTTAACGGATCTATTGTGGAATCTCGAGTTCGGAATCCATCAAGTTCCGAATGTATTAATATTTATGATTAACACTGTGATGTTTGCCAGTGGGTTTTCTGTGTGTCTGCCTGCTCTTTGTAAAAAAAAACTTCATGGCACAAATCAGAATGAGCTGAAATGGGTGGAAAATACAAATCCGTGTAACCCGCATTGAGACTAATTATATTTATATGCAGCACAAGAAGTCAAAATTGCATCAAGCTGAGGCCTTTTTTTTTATGTTGTTTTGAGCCGTGATCTGCGGCACTGAGCCGTGACCTTCGGCACCGCACCGCTCAGGATAGTCGTGGCAGAGTGGTTAAGGCGATGAATTAGAAATCCATTGGGGTTTCCCCGCGCAGGTTCAAATTCTGCCGGCTACATTTTTCCTGTTTCTCTTCGTTTCATCACATTCCTTGTTTGTCAATCGTGCCCAACGGGGAATGGAATCGCAGATCTTTCGACAACAGGAATTGCGTTTCTCATTCTTATTCATAAATCTCAGCTCGCAAAAATCAAGCAAATTAGTGACAGTCTCCTTTCTGACGCTCTCTCCAACTGTTTAAGTCACTCTCTGTTCAATTAAACATGCGTTTGCTTGTGTGCACGGAAGCACTTGTGCATGTTTTGTGTGAGTTCTGCTTTTTCCGGTGTGTGTTGTTTTTTGCTTATTGATTCTGCAATGTTTGTTCGTTATGCTGTGTCTGTAAGATGCTCGCCTTCTAATAGCTCTCCAATTCCCCTTTTTAAAATTATTCGTGGAATTATCTTCTTCCACATTTTTATCTGTAACTTTCCAGATCCAACCAGCTCTGAGTGAAAATGATGTCTCTGCTTCCGTCCTCTCTATCTTTTGTCACTGAATTCATATCCACGATCCCTAGTTATTGGCCGACAAACAGAGGGATTATTTTCACCGTTTACTCACTCCAAACCGTGTTTCATCTAGAAGCCCAATATTAGGCCATCTCCTAATCGTCGATGTTATAATGACAACAGCCTAAACTTCTCCAACACTTCCTCATCCTTGGAAGTCTCCAAGTAAGCGTCTTTGTCCCCTTTCACATATCTTTGCTCAAGAGTGGTGACCAGCATTAACCATTGCGACTCCTTAATGAGGTCAAACTGCAAATGTTAAAGTTCCAACATAATCCCGGTACTATTTCTCGACTTCACAAAACGCCAAAAAAATACTATTTTCCAACTACATTAGGAAGTGTGCACATATGAAATCAATATTTTTCTGCCCATCGACATTTTTCAAAAATCTCGCATTTCCAATATATTGACATTCGATGCTATTCCTCCCAAAGTTCATGCTTTCAATTCTTACTTCATCGTGTTGAATTTTGTTTATTTCAGGAGTTATTATTATATGTGTCTTTCTTTCAGAACTCTTTTCTGAGCGAATCAGTACAATCTTCGCTAACGATCCAGTACCGTTCCCTGGTGGTCTAGTTGCTGAGGATTCGGCGCTTTTACCACCGCATATTTGTCACCTTTATCATTGAATCTTCCGGCCTTCCATCCCATCACAAACTTCCCCTTGTGTTCTTCCTTCTACCCTCCAATTGAGATACAGAGAACAATGTAGGCATCTATTTGTCACACACAGTAGGAGCATTATCGCTCACATAGACACAGACACACAGAGGGCCAATATATTCCGCACACTCAGACGGCAGAAATATTCAGTCCCACTCTGAAACCCACATTTCTGGGAGATATTTTAAACCTGACATTAAAACAATGTAGGAGAGAAAAAAGAGTCCCGCTGGAAGGTTTATAAAAAACTCCCAACCCCAAGATCACATCTACTATAAGATTGGAAGGGACTGTGTCAACTTCATAATAAAAACTGACTCTGTCAACTTCATAATAAAACCCATGGCAATTAATTGAATTGCAGGTCGATCAATACAAATTTAACCCAAATCATTTAACAATATCAGATTTAAGTTGCAACGTTACTCACAATCCTGATACGGTTATATGGATTTACTAATGGCCACAGAATATTGTGATGCTGGAAATCTGAAATGAAAAGAGGAAATGCTGGCAATATTCAGCAGGTCTGGCAGCAGCTCTGAAGAAGTTTCCTGAGCACTCGGAATGTAAAGTCTGATTCGCTTTTCCAACACTTTCTGTTTTATTTGAAACTTCCATACGATGAGCAAATACTTTTTTTCTGTTCAATGAGTGGAAAATTCAGCATTCATCTTTGCTGACTGATCGCGCACAAGCTTGAATGTGAGAACTGTCATATTTGCAAATTTAAATCTTCAGGTTACCAGCGAGCTGTAAGGATTTGTTTTTTACAGAGCTGTCTGAATGTCCCCATCTTCACAAAGCTGCTCAGCAACAGTTACATTCTCTTTCAAATGAAAAGTCTCAATTATCATTGTTATACAGCCTCTGAAAAGGTGAATCAAGATGTTAACAGCAAAACAATGTCATACAACTCAGAACTTTATACTCCAGCCGTCAACAATCGATTGGCATTGTGCCTTATTTGGTTAAAGTGCTTGGCAAGTGAACACGTCAACCTGAGTTCGAACCTCAGCGGTGGTTGGGCCATTTTAGTCAAACCCGTCCAGGAATTGCGTTAGCAAAAAATGTGATCTCATCAATAGAGCTTTATTTCTAACAATTTCGATTAATTCCCCTCGATTACTTAGAGCAAGAGTGAACTGGTATGTGTTACTGAGTGTTACATAGGACTGAATTGGAAGGGAGAACATGTTGGAACTTCTTCATGAAGATATTACTCTGACGGGCCTAGTTAAAACTTACAATTTGTGTTTCGCTATATTGAGAACGTTACTCCCAATGTCTGGCACTCACACTCTGCAGCAATCAACACCATTTGAAATTGTTTTCTCGCTCGTGAAATGCATCTCTGCATTTTTTCAATTTCAGCAACTAATATCTACTTGAAATAAATGCAATCTTAAAAGTTTTGAAGGTTCAGTGCAACAACTGGATTACAAATTGGATTACAACTGGATTATAAAATCACACGCCACTGGTCAGCAGCGAGTAGTTGATGCAAGTTAGAAGATTTGTGAAATGAAGTCAAAGGGAGGCTGCCGATCTCTCTGCGCTGGAGAGGCGGAATTACCAAAAGAGGGAATGGAAAATGCAGTGATGCGTCTCATCAGACAGTGAAGATAGCGGTTATGAGAAAGCTGCTCTGTTGGGCCTGGGTATCTCAGTCAGTGGAGCATCAGAATTTCGATCTGAGGGTCCAGATTTCAAGTCCGTGTTTCGCCGGTGGTTCTGGCAGAAGGTATTTGCTGTCCAGGGAACGATGGATGCATAGAAATACAGATGATATAAGCAGGTGTAGGTCATTCGTTCATTCGAGGCTGTTCCGCCATTCATTATAATCACGGCTGATCATCGAACTCAGTAATCTATCCCGCATTCCGACTTTGGTCTTCCTCGTCCCAAGATCAATAACTTACTACTTTCTGAAAGCATGCAACATATGGCCTCAAATGTTCCCTGTTGCAGCGAATTCCACAGACCTCATCACACTCTGGGTGAAGACATTTCTCTTTATCTCAGTCCTATACGGCTTTCCCCGTTTCCTTATGCTTCAGTTAAACTGAAAACAACTTGTAAACCTTGTCTCCAAATTGAACATTCTCAAAAATTGATTTCATTATTTCTGCGAATGCGAAAAATGTTTCCTGACTTTGTCCTTCAACTTATCCATGTGGGTCAGCGGGTAAAGCATGTTAAGGTTCATTCCCATTCTTAACTGTGCATCACAGTTTTACAGTTTTTAACATAACAAATTATTTAAACAGGATAGAAACCTCGAAAAAATCAGCCTTCATTTTTCAACACTGAAGAAAATAAAAAGGGAGGGAACCGCGGAACAGGGGAAATTGTGCAGTGATCAGGGAGAAGGGGAGGGATTAAAACTCTGCACAAGAGAGCCACAAAAAAGCGGACGGACCCAATGGGCTTCATCTGTGCGGCACCGATTCGATACATTTCTGCGATTATGGAACATACGATCTGCAAATGTCCAAAAAAGGAAGCTTCTGAGTCCCACTGGAGAAGTGCTTGGTGTGCCCTTTAATTAGTGTCTGCAATATCATGAGAAACAAGAGCAGGTGGATAGACTTCTCGAACGTTCACAATCTTCCTGGCTGATCATGGAACCTGAAGGATACCTCGGCCTGTTTCGCCACGATATGTGTTCAAAATCCTGCTCCAATTTAATTATCTTGTGTGTTCGTATGTTCTCTTTATCAATTCTGATTCAAATTAATCCGCCAATCATGAGGAAAGGCGTGGTTAAATGGTTTAATCGTAGGGACTGAGCTTTGGTTTAATGTGTGGAAGTGAGGAGACTTTGGAGGGAATGAAAGAAACAAAGCGATGAGCAGAGGACAGAGAAGTGAAATAGTCGTGTGGAGAAAGAGCGGGAATCTGGATTCGAGTGTTTGGCCTAATCAGCGCTTTCTACCGCTCCATCATAACGTCCCCACTGAAATAAGTTGTAACTGGTGCACCGGTTCTTCATAGAAAGCACAAATAAACATAGCTGTTTCAGAAAGTGTAAACACTTATTCCATATGGAAACTGGTTACAATACACTATCCTTTCAGTTAGCAAAGTAAAATAGTAGGGATGTTGGCAATACTCAGCCGGTCATAGAATGATGGAACGTCTTCAATACAGAAGGAGGTCATTCGGCCCATCGACTTTGCATCGAGTCTTTGACAGGAAGCTTCTGTGGAGGCAAACCGACCGAACAGTTCTAGCCGATGGTTTATCCTCAGAACTAAATAAAGAAATTAATATGTTTTAAAACCAATGGAAAGCGGCAGGGAGAGGGATGTACAAAAGCGAAGCTCTGTGAGGGAGGAGGGAAGGAGGGAAAATGCTTCATGATGCAAAATTCAAAGAGAGTTGTCAGTTTTATAGCAAAAAAAAACAACTGATATTTCCGGATGAGGTTGTGAATGGCTGCGGAGCAACCGTCCCAATGTAATATGAAGGAATAAATAAAGAAACGTGACAAAAACCAAACCAGTGAAAACCGGCGCGAAACAACATGGAGACAAATATTCTGAAGTTTAAATCAACCTAACAAATTCTGAATAATAAAGTTCGATATGAGTGCCAATAAAAAGAAGCTCGTTTGGATCAATATTACCGTTGAAGGTTAAGGCTTAAGGAAGCGCTTTGATTTTTGCCGCCGATAAACTGAGAGCATGGGAAGGGATTGGATGATTTTTGACACTGCACATTATACAGGGAAGAGTGGGGAGGGATAAATGGTGGAGATTCTTACTAATGACAGATCTATTTCTCTCCCACACTTCGCGATTCGCAAAATTTAAACGTTACTCTGAATGAGCTCTATTGCTTTCAAGAGGATAAGATCACAGTTTCCTGCGGTAAACACCATATTCAACCAGTTCCTAATTCGGGAAACCAATCATTATCTCTCTGTTTCCTCCCACTGTAATTTCTAAAACTTATTATTTTCCAGAAATAACAGCAAGCTTCAAAGCTTTGAAAACCCAATCCAGGTGAGTCTATTTAATTCGCACTGTCATACACCCACCCCAGGACAGATAAACAAAACAAATATTGCAGCAATATTGGAAACAATTCAAAACTTCACATTCGAAACTTAGCTGCGAAGTTGATTTAGTTGGTGCAAGTGCCTGTGTAATAAACAAGAAATGCTGAGTTCAAATCTCAACATTGCGGACGTTAAGGAATGATTTTTGGGTCATACAGGAAGCGATATTGCGTTTTCAAGTTGAAAGCTGGAAAGTTTGGAAAAATATCAGGAGGCAAGCAGTCAGGAAGAGTCAGTGTTACCCCTTTTGTGGATCCAATTGTTCCCAATGCTGTACCTACCCCACATGACAACCTGTCACTTTTTCGTATGTTTTTTTTCGAACACCCGGTGCTGGGTGTGAGTAATGAAGCAGCAAATGAGTCAGTGAGATTAGAGCAGACTAGGCTGGAGAAGTAAAACTAGGAAACAAAGACATGGCAGAGGAACTGAAGAGTTACTTTGTATCAGTCTTCACGGTGGAAGACGGCAGTGGGATGCCAGAGCTCCAGGAGAATCAGCGGGCAAGGGTGAGTGTAGCGACCATTGCCAAGGAGAAAGTTCTGGGGAAACTGAAAGATCTGAAGGTGGATAAATCACCTGGACCGGATGGACTACACCCCAGCGTTCTAAAAGAGATAGCTGAGGAAATTGCGGAGGCATTGGTGATGATCTTTCAGGATTCACGGGAGACAGGGAGAGTTCCAGAGGACTGGAAAGTAGCTAATGTAACACTACTGTTTAAGAAGGGAAGGAGGCAGCAGACTGCATAACCTGACTTCGGTCATTGGCAAGACTTTCGAGTCCATTATTAAAGTTGAGATCGCGGGGTACTTGGAAGTGCATAATAAAATAGGGCTGAGTCAGCACGGCGTTGGCAAGGGGAGGTCTTTGAGGAGGTAACAAGGAAGTTAGGTAAAAGATGACAAGTAGATGTGATTTATTTAAATTTACGGAAGGCCTTTGACAAGGTGTTGTATCGGACACTGTTACATAAATTCAGAGCCCATGGTGTTAAGGTTAAGACAGTGACATTGGTAGAGGATTGTCTGACTGGCAGAAGGTAGAGAGTGGGGATAAAGAGGCCCTTTTTAGGATGGCAGGCGATGACTAGTGGTCTGCCCCAGGGGTCGGTGTTGGGACCACATCTTTTCACAATATACATTAACGATTTGGAAGAAAGACCTGAACGCACTGTTGCTAAGTTTGCAGGTAATGCAAAGACATGTAGAGGGACAGGTAGTATTGAGAAGGCGGTGGGGGGGGGGGGGGGGGCGGGGGCGGGGGGCGGGGGGCGGCGGTGGCGTTGCTGCAGACAGACTTGGACAGGCTGGGAGAGTGGCAAAGTAATGGCAAATGTAATAAAAAGGTTATGCACTTTGGAAGAGGAATAGAGGCATAGGCTATTTTCTAAATGAGGGAATGCTTCGGCAATCAGAAGCACAAAGGGACTTGGGAGTCCTTGTTCAATATTCTTTTAAGCTTAATGTGCAGGTTCAGTGGCAGTGAGGAAGGTAAACGCAATGTTAGCATTCGTGTAGAGAGGGCTGGAATATAAGATCAGGATGAACTTCTGAGGCTGTATAAGGCTTTGGTCGAACCACATTTGGAATATTGTGAGCAATTTTGGGCCCTTTATCTAAGAAAGGATGTGCTGGCGTTGGAAAGGGTCCAGAGGAGGTTCACAAGAATGATCCCTGGAATGAAGAGCTTGTCGTATGAGAACTCTGGGTCTGGACTTGTTGGAGTTTAGAAAGATGAGGGGAGATCTTATTGAAACTTACAAGATACGGTGAGACCTGGATAAAGTGGACGTGGAGAGGATGTTTCCACTAGTAGGTAAAACTAGAACCAGAGAACACAAACTGAAATTCAAACAGTGAACTTTAAATCCTTTAAATCCTTAAATCCTTTAAAACAGCGATGAGGACGAATTTCTTCAGTCAGAGAGTGGTAAATCTGTCGAACTCTTTGCCCCAGAAGGCTGTGGAGGCTAGGTCATTGAGTGTCTTTAAGATAGAGATAGATTGGTTCTTGATTAGTAAGGGGATCAGGTGTTATGGGGAAAAGACAGGAGAATGGGTATGAGAAAAATATCAGCCATGATTGAATGGTGGAGCAGACTCGATGGGCCGAGTGGCCTAATTCTGCACCTATGTCTCAAGGTCTTATGGTCTTATGCACAACTTAAATTGGAATTTTAAAATTATTTTTCGACAATGTTTACTATTATTTACTGAGTTTTGTACTTGCACACCAGAATCCTTACTTTTATCTTCAATTCCTCTCATAATAATTAGACTCACTGATATATTATTCTGCCAAGATACCTGTGCTCCACCTATCGGTCTCTTTGCGTTTTAGGAGTATTGAAATATGACAGAGACATACATATGCAGAAGAAAGTAAACTTTTCAAGTAAAATCTGACCCAGGTGAATCAAGGGACGAGTTATTCAAATGCTTTTAGATCAGCGTGAAAGCAACAAAGGCAGAAAATGAATTTGTCTCCATCACACAAAATCAGAAATATAGATAGATTACTTATTGCCAGTTAAATTATATTTATAATGTCCACTTGCCCTTTCAGTAGGCCTGGGTTCGAGCCCCGGTTAGGTGAGAGCATTTTGCCAAATTTGTGATCCACGACAATTGTTCAGATAACCAGAGAGAGCCTGTTTTCCCCTGTGGGAGGAAATGATTTGAGTTTTAATGTGTATTTGCCACTGATCCACAGTAAAAATGCCAATCAACAGAAAAGTTCCGAAATACATTAGACAAAAAGACAAGACCGCATTTCAGAAATAACTATAAAGATGATTGCACTCTCTCTGCTTTAATATGGATCAGATGGAATTTTTCACAAATGGAAGAAACAATTGATTAGCCTTACTGAAGGGAACAGGAACGTCCAGTGGAAGTTACCAACTTTTTTGTTGTTCCACGGAATTCAGTTACTTGAGCCAAAAGAAGGCCTCCTCAACGAGTCATAGACAGAGTTTTGGAGTCTTACAGTGCAGAAAGAGGCCCATTGCCTCATCATATTTGTGTTGGTCCGTTGCCTTGTATGCAATGATGTTTAAAGTGCTTATCTCAATGCTTCTGCAATGTTTGTGAGAGTTCCCACCTTTAAAACTCTTTTAGACATTGAGTTTCTGTTTCCAAACACTGGTTGGAAAGGTTTCCTCAAATCCCCTCTAAATCGCCTGCTCCTTTGCTTAAATCTATGTTCCTGGTTTTTGTCCCGTCAAACGAGGGAGGAAAGTATATTCGTATGTATCCTATGTCCCTCATACCTCTGTACACCTCGATGATACCACCCCGCCCCTCCCACGCGCCCCAACGGTCTTCTCTGTTCGAAGCTCAGCCTATCTAGCCTCGCTTCATCGCTGACCAGATTTTCTTTCCCATATCTGCCTCCAGTGTAATCCTTAAACTTTCTACAGATCTGCGATGTTAACCCCTCTCTCCTTCATCCACAGATGCTGCGGAGCACTGAGTTCTTGCAGGACCCTCTGTTTTTATTTCAGATTCCCAACGTGAGCACTATCTCACTTTTTGGACAATAAAACAATTCCTGTGTGGGAATGGATATTAAATAACAAATGAAACGCAAAAGAGGGGAAAGATTCAGAGAAACAGTGAATTGAATTGAATTTGACTAACTCGAGCCAGGCTCCACACTACAGTTCAGGGAAAAAAGGAACGAAAGAACCTACGTTACATTTCAGATGCAAGTGGAGCAAAAAGAGAAAATGATAGAAAATCTCTGCGGGTCTGGCAGCATCTGTAAGGAGGGAACTGAGCTGACGTTTCGAGTCCAGATGACTCTTTATCAAAGCAAGATAAGTGGAGGTTGGACATCTTTTAAATCGAATTACACCCTCGCGTGCTTTCGGGGCAAAATCTCACTGTGACAGATGAAGTACAGTTTCGATAAGTTTAAAGAACAATGAAGTGTGATGGCTCAGAATCCAACCCGAATCAACTGCTTGCAAGAGAGCTATGTTCACCACTATGCCACCATCACGTGCACGCGCTTCTGGGAAATCCCAAAATAACTCAAGGCAGTTACCGAGATCGTTGCTGTTGAAAGATAAATCAAAGTTGATGATGATCCACAGAAAGATACGTTTGGTCAATTGATGCAGCGGATGGTTTTGGTCAAAGAGGTAGATTTTAAGGAGCATCTTCAAGAGGAGAGGGAGCGAGAGAATTGGAGAGGGTTAGAGAAGGAGTCCAGAATTTTACACCAGGTCAGCTGAAAGCACGACTGTAAATGCTGCAGAAACTAAAATCGGGAATGCAAAAGAAGACATAAAATGTATGATGGAAAATGGGAGACCAGCCAGGGGAACATTGCAATAGTCAAATCTCGTGTGAAGAAAGGCATTGATGAGAGTTTCAGCAGCAGATGAAATGAAACAGGGTCAGAGTTGGACGATGCTTCGGATGTGGAAGTACAGCGTTAAATTCTGATAACATAGAATCGTATAGTGCAGAAGGACGCTATTCGGCCCATCGAGTCAGCACCGACCATAATCCCACTCAGGCCATAACCCCATAACCCCATGCATTTACCCTAGCTAGTCCTCCTGACACTAAGGGCCAATTTAGTATGGCCAATCCACCTAACCGGCTCATTTGTGGTCTGTGGGAGGAAACCAGAGCATCCGGAGTAAACACACGCAGATACGGGGAACATGTGCAAACTCCACACAGATAGTGACGCAAGACAGGGATCGAACCCTTGCCCCTAGCGCTGGGAGGCAGTAGTGCTAACCACTGTGCCACCGTGCCGCCCTACATGACATTCCGTAGGCTGCCTAATATCATGCAGTTTAGTCAGAGATATTGGGTGTGGAATTGATGACAGTGTCAGACATGATTGTTTCATATTTGGATTGTAACCGTGTCTGTGTCTCTGGAACATTATATCCATGCTGGTCTTATCACTTTTCACTGATCTGGAGAGGTTAAAAAAAGTTTCGAATGTAATAGTGATTCAGCAACGAAATTGTACGTTGGGCCATCTTGGCTGTGAAAGAATTATTCAGTTCGTCGCACTTTTGCTTCTTTTCTCCATGAGCCTGTCATCTCCCAACATCACGGATTTCTTGGAATCCATTTGAAATGTTATTCCTTAATCTGCCTCCTTCACCCTTTCAGGCAGTGAAATCCAGATCAAAACAATTCGCTGCATCAAATAAAATGTTCCCATTTCCCCCTCTGATTATTTTTCAAATTTCTATCTTCTGGTTGTCACTTCTTAATGGAAACAGGTTATTCTCATCGACCTTCGCATTTTGATAAGACTCCAGCTGGGCTCTGATAAATCATTCAGCAAGTTTCAGCAGATTTTCCCTTTCTGGTTTCTAATTCAATCTGGACTCTGAAGCCATTGATCGCCAACGTTGTGCTCACGGACTCTCAGGCTTCGCCTGCTACCGAAACACTTATAAAAAATAAACTCCTTCCCGTCGGGAAATGGAACTCTAGTCTCCCATGTGAAAAAAGGGGGATGCTCCCCACTATACTAACGAGGGATATCAGCGAACAGCATTGATCGTTCAACAATTCAACTTCCGCAAATAAGAATAGTCAAATCATGTTTATGGCCATCATGAATTCGAAACTGAAACTGAAACACAGTGGGTTTCCTCCGGGTGTTCCGGTTTCCTCGCACACTCCAAAGATGTGCTGTTTAGGTTGATTTGCCATGGTAAATTGCCCCTTAATGTCAGGGGGATTATGAGGGTAAATATGTGGAGTTACATGGATCTAGTCTGTGTAGGATTATTGTCAGTGCAGGCTCCAAAGGCCAAATAGACTCCTCCTGCACTGCAGATTCCATGGTAATCAATTTCTGTTTCAGTTCACTTCTAAAGAGTATCGTGTTGTTTCTCCAGTTTCAATCTGAGATAACAGCTCCTCAAGTCCCAAGGATGATTGTTACTTCCCGAAAGGATTGGAGCATCCCTTTATTTTCAGAAAAATATATTAATGCCTGAATTAAAACTCAGATTTCTCCACCCATTTTACCAATGTAGACCTCGCCTGTTAGAACTGCCTTGTTCTAATTAAAGACGACACATTTATTTGTAAATCGACTTCGAATTTAAGTATTTAAATAACATATTTCTTTTTCTATCTTGTGTAATCTCACGATAAACTTGTACACCTCTCGGAAATTTTCCATCAATCTCTTTTACCCTTGTAAGTTGCTGTGAAGGGAACGCATGTCCATTCAATCTCTCCTTGGATCCACCTCTGCTTAAACGGTATAAACCACATCAAATCCCTCTTTTGGTTACCTCCGGGAGGACTCAGATGGACTCAAAACATTTTTTTTTCTCGACAAAGCTACTGGTAGGGGGGGGTTGATGTTGGGTTAGGGGAGATGAATGCGTCTCAGATTTAGATTTGAAATTGTATCCCCTGGTTGGAGACTCCTGTCCAAGAAAACATCTTGCCTGCATTTACTCTGTTTGTTCCAGGGTCAGTGCTGGAGCTTCAATGTTGTAGAATTGATACAGTAATTTGATGAAGCAACCGAAAGTATGATTGCTAAATTCGCTGATGACACAAAGATAGGTTGAAAATTAAGATATGAAGAGGACATAAAGTGGCTACAAAAAGCATATAGACAGGTTAAGTGAATGGGCAAAGAGCTGGTAAATGGATTACCGTGGGCACAAATGTGGAATTGGCCATTTTAGCAAGAAGAGTGAAATAGAAGCTGATCTGATCCTGGTTTCTCTGTTATTTTTAGGTGAAGCAGAGAGAAACTGTATCTCCGACGGCAAGAACGGGATTGAATCTTAACATGGTGTAGGCTGATGGTGACGGTCTGTTATAGAACCGAGGTCTCAGCAGACCACAGGAGATATTGGTGTAGGTTGGAATCGGAGCTGTGTGTGCGGCCTGCAATTCGGCCTGACACCCCACAGTAAGAACCTCCCAAGTCCCGCGTTTGCATCTTTGGGACTTTAGTCCGTGGATAAATTCAGGTTCACAGCCACCAGCCTGTTTTAGCGAGGTGGCAGAGCGCATACATCTTGATGTGGGAACGGATAATGGGCGGGGGTTCAGAGTCCCAGTGACCAGGGTAGACTGGTTCAATAATTTCATTCTCACTCTGCACTCCGGGGCTGGAGAACAGAACCCATCCTGGTGTGAGGGAGAGAGAAATCTGGGAGCAGAGGAACAAAATGGAGGTGCTTCAGCTGAACTTCAATCCAATTACTCCGCGGAGTTGGGGAGTGTGTGTGATGAGTGTTTACTTTGGGAGCTGCATCTGCAACTCAGAGAATAACAGAGGAAAACTATTCCATAGGAACTGGAGTTATCTCTTCCGAATTTCTAGACATGAACATCACTGTCCTCAGATTACATTGGGGAAAATGTCTATTTGTCCTGTCTGTGTGCAAAGTTTTCAAACATCAGCTTCTGTTTCACTCTTCTTGCCAAAATGGACAATTTCACATTTGGGCCCACGGTAATTTATTTGCCAGCTCTTTCCCCATTCACTAAACCTGTCCATATGTTTTTTGTAGCCACTTTATGTCCTCTTCATATTTTATTTTCCAGCCTATCTTTGTGTCATCAGCGAATTTAGCAATCATAATTTCGGTTCCTTCATCAAATTATTGAAATAAATTTTACAACATTGAAGTTCCAGCACTGATCCCGGAACAGAGACGTAAATGCAGGTAAGATATTTTCTTGGACAGGAAGTCCAGAACCAGGGGACACAATATCAAAACATGGTGGATGCCACCTCGGACCGAGATGGGGAGAAATTTCTTTATGCAGAGTGTTATGAATCTTTGAAATTCTGTACCTCAGCGGGCTGTGGAAGTTCACTAATTGATTAATTTTAAGGTAGAGATTAATAGATTTCTGATTTACAATCGCATAAACGGTTATGGGGATAGTGGGCATAAAAAGCACTGAAGTGCCTGATCAACTATGATGGTATTGAATTCTGGAGCAGGTTTGACGGTCTGAATATAGTCCTAGAATCCTACAGTACAGAAAGAGGCCATTCGGCACATCGAGTCTGCACCAACCCAGGCCCTACCCCCATATCCCTACATATTTTACCCACTAATCTCTCTAACCTATGCATCCAGAGACACTAAGGGGCAATTTAGAATGGCCAATCAACCTAGCCCTCACATCTTTGGGCTGTAGGAGGAAACCGGAGCACCCGGAGGAAACCCATGCAGACACAGGGAGAATGTGCAAACTCCACACAGACAGGTGGGATTTGAACCCAGGTTCCTGGAACTGTGAAGCAGCAGTGCTAACCACTGTGCTACCGTGCCGCCCACGGTAGGCCTACTGCAGTTCCGATGTTCCATTACTTGTTTTCCTTTTCAGGCTTTCTATCATTTAACTAAATTTAATGCTTTTCAACGACCAGAAGATGATGGAAGTTCTTTATTCCCATCATGGAGGCTGCGGAACTGTGTCGCCACTAATCTGTATTGGTTCTGGGAAAGACCTGATCCACCGTCAAGGCCTACCTCTTACCCTGTAACTGAAGTCTATGTTAAGTCCATATTGAAATTGATTACATAACACAAAACTCAAAAACGACTCAAAAATAGCTTCTTCCCTGCTGCCATCAGACATTTGAATCGACCTGACTCGTATTCAGTTGATCTTTCTCTACCCCCTCGCAATGACTGCAACACTACATTCTGCACTCTCTCCTTTCCTTCTCTATGGTATGGTTTGTATGCATAGCGTGCAAGAAACAATACTTTTCGTTGTATACTAATACACATGACAATAATAAATCAAATCAAATCAATATAGCATGATTTCAGATAGAAATCAAAATATTTGTTTGCTGAAAGTCAGTCAACAATTCAGGAAGCATCTGTGGGAGAAACTGAGTGAAGGGTCCCGGCCGATGGCTTTTCTGCAGACCCAAATAAAGAAACAAGAATACAACAAATTTAAAGCAATGGCTTGCGGGAAGGAGAAGAGTGTAAAAAAGCGAAGCTCTGTGAAGGACGAATGAAGGAGAGGAAATGCTTCATGGTACAAAATGCAAAGATATTTCTAATGTTTATAGTAAATCAACAAAAGATGCGTCCAGATGAGGTTGTGAATGGCTGCATAGCAATAGTCACAATCTAACTTGAAGAGATAAAAAAAGAGACAATACCTGTTCTGTACTTCTGGTGTGTCTGGCTTCTGGGATGGATAAGGGACTTCAGATTTCATTGGGAACAAGGAGGCATTTATTGATAAAAATAGACTGTGGTACAGGAGGGTTTTGCAGCATGACGTTGCCTGTTTCACAGCTCCAATTCTGACATGCTTATTTAATGACTGCGACATGCATTCTTCCTGAGACAGGACTCTCTCGCTGGTGATCACCCGCTCTGTGATCCTATTGGTCGCTCAAGTCAGGTGACCCTCTTATGCCGTACTGTCTTCGAGAGACAGACACCACATACACAACCAAATTAATCCCGCAAAGCTCAGTAAGAAACAGCAGGGAGACAAACGTTATGAAGTTGAAAGCAAACTATCAAAATTTGGATACAGCATATGGATTGACTTGCTAACAGAAAAGCGCGATTGGATCAATATTACGTTGAGGAAGAGCTTTAAATTATTGCCGACAATAACTGAGAGCAAGCGCAAGGATTTGTGTCACGGAACATTATACAAGAAAGGGAGGGGAGGGATAAACGCTGAAGATTTTTAGCGATGACAGCTCAATACGAACTTTGTGATTCACGCGATTTAAAACTTACTCCGAATGTGCTTTATTGCTTTCAAGGGGACGGTTTCACTCTTTCCATCAACAAGCACCATATTCAATCATTTACTGAATCAATATCTGTTTATAGCTTCCCAGTGGAATTCCTATAACTTAATATCCGCCAGAATTGTATGCAATAATGGAAGATTTGAAAGCCAAGTGCAGGTACACGTTCTTAATTCGCACAATCATGCACTCTGTGACAATTGAACAAAACAAATGTTGAAGCAAAATGGTTGGAAACAATTAACAAAATGCATTGCAAGCTCCAACGCAAGATGGCGCCGTGGTTTAGTTGGTTAAAACGCCTGTCCAGTAAATAGGCAATACGAACTTCAAGTCTCAGCGGTGCCTTTTCTCATTATGTAAATTCATGGCTTTAACTCAAAACAGTAATATCCCGACAAAAGTATTCGGCTTTTCACACTGAAAACAGGGAATCCGGGAAAATTGTTTGGACGCCAGAGGTCGGATATGATAAAAAAGATTACCAGCTCTTTGATTCCAATTGGTCCCAATGTCTTCCTTCCTCCACAGGATCACCGTGTTCTAAAGTTTTGTTTTCACAGGGCGTGACATATTTTTCTGATTTTTATACGTTCTGCTGTGTTTTTTCTATGCCACTATCAACAACTACTTTAGCCTTTAACAGAAAGAGAACTCGCTTTTGTTCTGTTCCATGATATATTGATCAAATATTTCTTAGCTGCCATCTATCGCTGCATTTCTCTTTTGCTCACCTATTCCCACCCACCAAAACAGTATAAAATCCATCACATTCTTCCTCTCTTTAGCTCTGAGTCATGCGGACGTGAACGGACTGTTTCCCGCTCCACAGATATTCGTTATCCTATTGAGATTATTTTTTCCCCCAGAATTTCCTATTTTTTATTGAGATTTCCAGCGTTTTCGGTTTTTTTGGGGGATGGAACCTCCACAAAGCTAATTGGGTGAAATGCCACAAGGTATTGAAATAAAGTGTGGTCGTGATGCAGTACCACTATATCGCCATAGAGCAGGCACGCAGGTTCTGTAAAACTATCTGCAAAGTGGCCACAAGATCCAACCCACAGGGATATTTCCCAGTGTTCACCCACTGTCTTGAAGATGAATGTACTTCTGTCCTTCAACCAAGGAAATCGGTGACCCAACTGTCGTTGATCACATGATGAGTAGTTGGACTCTTCCCGTCGAGCTGGATTGGAAACTCCACCAGAAAGTTGAACTTCACCCTTTCCAGCCAGAAATTCTGGAGGCTTCGTCAACTAGCAAACACTGACTCTACGACCCATATTCTTCAGGTGAGAAAACACCTCTGGATAGCGAAGCGAAACTACAAATAAAGGCTGAGTGGAGAGCATTTTGAAGGCATCCCGATTTCAGATCATGTCCTGAAACCTTCACTGTTGTGGAGTTGGACAACGTAGTACAAAATATCAAGCCCACCATTGGTTCCCCACACTGCTGCTTGGCACTGCTTCTCCCCACTGATGCCCTCCACTGCTGTCTGCCGCCACTGCACTGAACTGCTTTCCAGCACTGCTGCTCGCTACTGCTGCCCGGCACAGCTGTCTGGCACCACTGCCCGGCACTGCTGCTGGCTATGATAGCATTCTTCCTGAATTCCGCAATCACCTTGCCCCATGTGTCTGCTGTTTATTGCGCCAATTCCTCACAAGTTTTACTGGTGACGGAAGACTGCCTAAACCCGGATGCATACCCAAATGATCGCCTTCCAAGAATCAGGCAAATACCAAAACCTACCTTTAGGCTACCAGCCACTGTCTCTCCTCTCTGTGTACTAGAAGGTCTGAGATTGTCTCAATTTATGCCAGAGATGGAGAAAAACTTGAAAGCTGAAAAAGCTGGCTTTCGCTTCGGGCCTAGCAGCGGCAACCATGTCCTTGCCCTTACCGCCTTAATTGAAAATGGCTTCGAAAATAATCCCAAAGCAGGCGCTATCTTCATTGACCTCGCTGTCGCTTCTGATACGTTCCGGCACACTGTCTCCTGCTCTCCTGGTCACCTGGTCACACCAGGGTCTCGGAAGGAAGACACGTGGGTCACAGTTAGGAGTGGTAATAGTCAGAAGGGTGATGTGCCAGAAAGTACCCCAGTGGCAGTCTCCCATAAAAGAAAGTTTTGGGCAACAGATGGGATAAGGGAAGGGAGTGAGCAGTCTGTGGAAGGATCCCCTGTGGTTGTCCCCCTCCAAAATAGGTATATTATTTTGGATTCTGTGGAGGGGGTTGACCCTCCAGGGGTAAGCCACGAGGACCAGATCGCCTGCACGGAGACAGGCTCAGGGGTCTGGAAGGGAAAGAAGGGGTTTAGGAGAGCGATAGTGGTGGGGGACGCCATGGTTAGAGGCACGAACAGGCGTTTCTGTGGGAGCGAACGAGAATCCAGGATGGTAGTCTGTCTTCCTGGTGCCGGAGTACTGGATGTCTCCGAGAGGGTAGGAAGCATATTGAAAAAGGAAGGTAGTCTAACGGGCGTATTTATACACATTGGTGAAAATGATGTAGGTAGGAAGAGCAGGGAGGTCATACGAGAGAAATTCAGGGAGATGGATGCTAGGCTAAAAAGTAAGGCCTCCAGTGTAGCAATCTCTGGACTGCTCCCGGTGTCTAGTGCAAGTGAGGCTAGGAACAGGGAGATTCTACAGTTGAACGCATGGCTAAAGGACTGGAGCAAGTGGGAGGGTTTTAAATTCATTTATAACTGGGAAGTTTTCAAGTCAGGATGGCAACTGTACAGAAAGGACGGGTTACACCATAACTGGAAGGGAGGAAATATCCTGGCTGGGAGTTTTGCTAGAGTGCTTCGGCAGGATTTAAACTAGTGCGGAAGGGGGGTGGGGAACAAAACAGTAGGTCGGTAAGTACTGAGGCTGGGGTTGAGCTGGGGGCCAGGGCAAGGCTAGCTAAGAAGAGTAGCACTCTGGAGGAGGATGACCTGAGTGAGTCTGGAGGTCTGGAGTGCATCTGCTTCAGTGCGAGGAGCATAACGGGTAAGACAGACGAACTTAGGGCCTTAACGCTTACGCGGAATTTAGATGTGGTTGCGGTGATGGAGACTTGGTTAAAAGGACAGGACTGGCAGCTGAATATTCCGGGGTATAAGTGTTTTAGGCGAGACAGAGGAGGGGCTGAAAAAGGAGGGGGAGTAGCGATATTAGTTAGGGAGCATATTACCGCGGTGCAGAGGGTAGACAACTTAGTGGGGTCATGTACTGAGTCACTGTGGGTGGAACTCAGAAACAGGAAGGGTGCAGTCACTATGCTGGGGGTGTACTACAGACCACCCAACAGCCCACGGAAATTGGAGGAAAGGATATGTCAGGAGATTCTGGATAGGTACAGAAAAAATAGGGTTGTTGTAGTGGGGGACTTTAATTTCCCTGGTATAGACTGGAAAGTGCTTAGAGCTGGGGTTCTGGACGGGGAGGAATTTGTAAAATGCATACTGGATTTGTCAGGGAGAAAATCCCTGACAAAGGAGGGGAATTATGCTGAGAACCCAAGGGAATAGGGGAGATCCTAAATGAATACTTTGCATCGGTATTCACGAAGGAGAGGGACATGTTAACCGGGAGTATCTCGGAGGGAGGAGTTGACCCGTGAGAGAAAATCTCCATTACAAGGGAGGAAGTGTTAGTTTTTTTAGGAACATTAAAACTGACAAAGTCCCAGGGCCTGATGGCATCTATCATAGACTGCTCAGGCAGACGAGAGATGAAATTGCTGGGCCACTAATGGAAATCTTTGTTGCTTCTTTGGACACAGGTGAGGTCGCTGAGGATTGGAGGATAGCGAATGTGGTCCCATTGTTTAAGAAGGGTAGCAGGGATAACCCGACAAATTATAGGCCGGTGAGCTTGACGTCCGTGGTAGAGAAGTTGTTGGAGAGGATTCGTTGAGACAGGATGAATGTGCGTTTGGAACGGAACAATCTCATTAGTGACAGACAGCATGGTTTTGTAAGAGGGAGGTCGTGCCTTACAAATTTGGTGGAGTTTTTTGAGGAAGTGACAAAAACAGTTGATGATGGAAGGGCCGTGGATGTCGTCTATATGGATTTCAGTAAGGCATTTGACAAAGTCCCACATGGCAGGTTGGTTAAGAAGGTTAAGGCTCATGGGATACAAGGAGAAGTGGCTAGATGGGTGGAGAACTGGCTTGGCCATAGGAGACAGAGGGTAGTGGTCGAAGGGTCCTTTTCCGGCTGGAGGTCTGTGACCAGTGGTGTTCCGCAGGGCTCTGTACTGGGACCTCTGCTATATGTGATGCATATAAATGATTGGGAAGAAGGTGTAACTGGTGTTTTCAACAAGTTTGCGGATGACACGAAGATAGCTGGACTTGTGGATAGCGATGAGCATTGTCGGGCAATATAGCAGGATATAGAATGGCTGGACAATTGGGCAGAGAGGTGGCAGATGGAATTTTATCCAGATAAATGCGAAGTGATGCATTTTGGAAGAAATAATGTAGGGAGGAGTTATACAATAAATGGCAGAGCCATCAAGAGTATAGAAACACAGAGGGACCTAGGTGTGCAAGTCGACAAATCCTTTAAGGTGGCAACACAGGTGGAGAAGGTGGTGAAGAAAGCATATGGTATGCTTGCCTTTATAGGACGGGGTATAGAATATAAAAGCTGGAGTCTGTTGATGCAGCTGTACAGAACGCTGGTTAGGCCACATTTGGAATACTGCGTCCTGTTCTGGTCGCCGCACTACCAGAAGGACGTGGAGGCGTTCGAGAGAGTGCAGAGAAGATTTACCAGGATGTTGCCTGGTATGGAGGGTCTTAGCTATGAGGAGAGATTGGGTAAACTGGGGTTGTTCTCCCTGGAAAGACGGAGAATGAGGGGAGATCTAATAGAGGTGTACAAGATTATGAAGGGGATAGATAGGGTGAACGGTGGGAAGCTTTTTCCCAGATCAGAAGTGATGATTACGCGCGTTCACGGGCTCAAGGTGAGAGTGGCGAAGTATAACTCAGATATTCAGAGGGACGTTTTTTACACAGAGGGTGGTGGGGGCTTGGAATGCGCTGCCAAGTAGGGTGGTGGAGGCAGACACGCTGACATCGATTAAGACTTACCTGGATAGTCACATGAGCAGCCTGGGAATGGAGGGATACAAACGATTGGCCCAGTTGGACCAAGGAGCGGCACAGGATTGGAGGGCCGAAGCGCCTGTTTCCTGTGCTGTACTTTTCTTTGTTCTTTGGTTAAAATGCGAAGAGTCCTCCCCGTGTGGGTTACTGAAACGATTGAACAATTACTGCGAGATAGACGGTTCAGGGTTAAAACGGGTGAATGGGCAAGTACCTGGAGGAAACACTCCAACAGCCTTCCCCAAGGATCTGTTGTCTCCGCAAATCTTTTCAATCGCCATTCCAGCGATCTTCCTCCAAATCTGACTCGGAAGTTCATCAATGCTGACAATATCTGCTGTACCTCTCAGGCTTGGGCATTTGCTAAACGAGAAGAAAAATAAACACGAGGTTGCAAAGCTGTCCAACCTTTGAAGAACAGGATGCCTTCAGCCCAGGAGCAACACGACTGTGTCCAGTATATCCCACCTCCACTATACCGGAGAATAGCATGAAGTCAACATTTCTTTGAATGGCATGAGGCTGGATCACGAAAAAATCGTGACAGAAAACTGGCATACACAAAATATCTGGCAGGGCAGCAGCAAAGGTCAAAACGTGAAACAATCCCTCTCTGCAAACTTGTTCGCTCTGTATAAGATACAAGTGCTCTAAACACGAAGACCTCAGTTCTTGCTATCATCGACTCGGCTCAGGTAATGTGCACAAATATGGTATAACTCCTCCCATATTGGTCTTGCAGATACCCTGCTCAACACAGCAATGCACATCATCTTTGGCACCCTTCAAACAACTTAACTTCCGGAGCTCTCAGTCCTGAGCAACATCCCACTCCCTCACATATGGAGGGAAATTGCAACTAGAACACTCTTGTACAAGGTCTGCATCAACACAAGATTGCTGCTGCACAAGAATCTTACCAATCCACTGCTGCTTGCTTCCCTTTGTGCCTTGCTGCATGACTAAGAAGATCGTTTCAAGGAATAACAGCAGAGATCTTATTGCAGATGTAATGGAACCAACAAACTATAATTAAAAATTACTTTCTCTTCACATGATACATGGCATGTCTACCCGGATTCAACATGCCATGCCTACATTGGGCATGTTTGCTCACTTGCCAAGACCCTTGGAAAATCGGCACAAGTGGGGTCTTTCAGGGAGACCAGTCTGCAGCTGTGATGCACCTCAGTCATTGTTCTCTGACAGAATTCATCAGATGGCTCGGAGAGCCCCTTTTCGCCGGTGTGGAAGCTATTGCCTGACCTGGTGATTACGGCACATGACAAGAAAAGTAAAATCAAATGTTATAATTACTATGTCACAAAGCAGCTGGCCGAGGGAATCCCTCAATGTCTCTTGACAGTATTAGGGTTTGTGAAGATTGTTGGATTCACCCGACTGTAACACTAATTACAGGTGTGAACGGCATTGCAGTTTACTGCAGCCCAAATTCAGTAACAGTTTTGAGAAGAGTGTGAGTGAGATATTAATTCTTTTCTGTGCCATTTGTGGCTGCACCCATTCCCACAGCATACAATGGGTTCCTGTGTAAAGTGGTCTGCGGGGGTCACTGTAAAATCAGGAAATGTATGTCGTGAATCTCCCATTTTCAATTGTTTTTTTCTGAGTAGCCCTGGATAGCTTGTTTCTCCGTGTGAGTAGATGTGGGTGAATAGTTTTAGGAACACTGGAACAAGATTATCCTCACCGAGCCTGTACTACCATTCAATTAGAATACGTTCATGGTTAATTATTCACCACAATGTCATTTGCCCACGCTATCTCCATATCCCTCGATATTGTTACTGTCGAGAGATCTGTCAATTCCTGTATTGAACATGCTCAGTGATTGAACTTCTGGGGTAAAGTATTGCAAAGATTCACTACCCTCTGAGTGCTAAATTCCTTGTCATTGCTTTCCTTAATGTCCTACCCCTTAAGATTTATGAGCCAGGGGACTCACTTCGTCTAAATCAACACTGTCACGCCTTGAAGGAAATTTATAGGTTTCAATTAGATCACCTCTCAGTCTTTGAAACGCGATACAATACAGGCGCTGTCTCCTCAATGTCCCCACATAAGACAGTTCTGCCATGCCAGGGATTAGTGTGGTGAACATTGATTGCACTCCCTCTATGGCAAGTTTATCCTTTCTTACAACAGAGACTAAAAATGTACACAACGCTCTTCGTGCAGTCTCACAAATGTTCTAGAAATTGCAACAAGATATTCTTAGTTGTATGCTCAAATTTCTTGGCAATGAAAGCCAACATATAACTACCTTTCCTAACACCTGCATGCGAACTTTCAGAGTCTTATGAACAAGAGCAGCCCAATTTCTTTGGACACCAACATTTTCTAACCACTCACATTTAATGAGATATGTATTATTTCTGTCTGTTTTTCTACCAAAGCTGATAACTGCACAGTCATCGCGTTATCGTCCATCCGCCATGTTCTTGCCCATTCACGCAGCCTCTCTAAGTTCACAAGAAGCGTCTTGTACCCTTCTCACAACTGACATGCCAATCCTGTTTTGTGTTATCAGAAAAAATGAAACATTGCAATCAGGCATTGACATAGACTGTGAACACATGTGACCCTAGCTTGTAATATACTCAAATAACAGCCTGGCATCCTGAGAGTGACTCATTTATTCCACATCTCCATTTTCCTTCCATTGACCAATTCACAATCAAGAATACTATATTATCCTAACCTCATGCACTCTTAGTTCGTTTATTAATCTCCTCTATGGGAGCATATTAAAGACTCCAGAAATTCCAAATCCACTCGGTCCTCTTTACCTGACACAAGCTCAGAAACAAGCTCAGTAACAAGCTCAGAAAATCCAACAGGTTTATCAAACAACATTTCTCTTTCATAAATCCATGTTGATTCTGCCATTAGTTTCCGAGCTTCCAGTTTTCACACTTATTACAATCGATTCACAACAGGATGGGGATCGATGCAATATGTCTTGACAAGTCCTCTCACTACTCGTCCATAAAAAGAAAGGCTTTTTGAAATGTGATTCCTTCTTTATAAACGGTTATATTCTGAGTCCTCATCCTCTTTGAATAGCTTGCTCAACAAACTCGAAATGAGATTAAATGAATGGGTTGGTTTATTCCACATAGAACACACACACACACACACACACACACACACACACACACACACACACACACACACACACACACACACACACACACACACTATGGGAAAGTGCATTGCAATGTGTGCCCCTTTTGCTATCGTATAATAAAAGTGGGTTAAGGGAAAGAAAGTGGTACAGCGCCAGACTAGCATAGAAATTTAAGTTTTGGTTTTACGTGAGTGCTGAATATAGAATCAAAAGTCAAAGAGGCAGCTTCATCAGAGTTTGTTCATTGCCTGCGACGGGATGATCCATCTTTTCAGAAGTGCAGATATTCACAAGGTAGTGAAAGTTGAATTAGTCTTGAAGACACCGGTTTCAGTGGTTCATATTGTAAAGAAGGGCCAAACGATTGTGTCAGGACAGAACTCCTTTTACTATGACGATGATAAGATGACAAAGACATATACATCTTGCAGTCCTGTTCTCTATGTAGGTCAAAGAGTGGCTGAAGGTATGATACAAAAGTTTATTCATTCAATGAACTCAGACAGCTTTAGTCTCAGTCATGTAAATGTTATTCCAGGTTGACTACCGAGTTCCCTGGTGTAAACCAACGTTTTTCGAGCAGGTAATGGTGGGACCATGAACATTGCATTGGTTATTAGGAGACACAATCAATTACCCTTGGCCTTGGAGACACAGTGATTCTGATGAACATCTTTTATCCTCAGAAATGCAAAGAAGCTTTGTGCACCACCATGAAGTGGCACAGACACAGTAAGAATAGCGAGAATCTGCTGTGTTGTCTGAAGGTTAATGATTCCTCTGGCATGAGGCATGACTCATCCTGGTAATCCTTGTCCATTTTAAAAGTAAAATATATATATATAATCTTACAGGGTCGCCTGGTTAACCAAGATATATTTTATTTTATTCATTGTCTTAACCATGACACGATCATTTTCCCTACTACTGATGTCAAACTAACAGGACTATTGTTCTATATTCTCATTCTCCCTCCATTCGTAACTGCTCGGGGTACATTTGCTACTTCTTCGTCCGAAAAAATACTTTCTGAAACCTATAGCATTTTCAAAGAAAATCACCAATGTATCCACTTTGTCATGTCATAAATGATGATCCTGAAGGTTTGAAGCAAACTTGTTTGTTCACTGACTGTATTCAATGTCAGTCTCTAAGGTCCCGAGTTACTTCACTGGAGGATTTCCCTGCACTACAAATAACTACTTTATTTCAGCAAGTTACCCCATACTGCAGAAGCTTCACCTACGGAAGTAGCAGCTATTCTACTGAGAGTTAAGAAATGAATTGGGATCTCGTATTTCAGATACAACATATACTTTATGATATCCAGAAGATTTACTATCCCCTGCTCTTGGTGTTCCGGCTAAGACCCTATATTTAACTGTTACTTTAGTAACTGTGCTAAACTGCATTGTTGTTCTTGCCATTAAAAATGCACTGCTGTCCTTCAAGTTGTTTCCAGAATTTGGTTATACTCAGCAATTAACTGTTACAGCATGTTTAACGATGTTGCTGGTTACTTACTCACAATCTTGACTTCATTGATATTCAAGTTCGTGCTGTGTATCTCTACTCAGCTACTGATTTTCTAAAATATATTACACTGAAATATCAAGCTGATTATTAATACACAACTTCTCCTCACAGCGGAGTTCCTGGAAAATATTCTATGCAAAAGAACATTTACTGAGCTCCAATGGATGCTATGTATGGCTGAATATACTTCATGTTTTGATATTTTCAATTTCCTGATAAAATGCCAACATGTATACATGTTCTCTTCGGATTATCTGAATATACACAAGTAGTTGATTAGATATCTCACATTGACAAAGAGATCCATATAGGATTGAACATACCAGTGATAAAGAAGTATGCAATCTGTCAGTGTTAAGGAAGATTTTGCTTCAGTTTTTATATAAACCTTGGAGTTTATTGCGCATTTACAAATATCCTTGGGATAGTTCCACTATTTGCATAGAATCAGTGGATTGTACCTGGGAGTTTTAGTATTTAAATTGAATATTTGGAATATGTCAGTATTGAGAAATATAGCAAGGCGTGCCTCAGTATTTACCAACAATCCATGCAATGTCTTCTCTTTGACAACTATTCTCGGGAGTGCTTCAGTCTTTGCACCGAATCCTCAAGCTGCCCATATATATATATATATATATATATATAGATGTGTGGACTGAAAGGATATTCCTGAGTCAGGATCGATATTTATTTTTTTTGCTTGAGGATCATTTGTGTTTGCCGAATGTTCCTGAGTGATGTCAGCATTATTACAATGTCTTTGTGAGTGTCATGTCATAGAATGTTTATTTGTGAGTTTCAGTTCGTGAAATATTTCCGTGGGCGAGTGTCTGTATCTACTATATTCTCGCATCAGCTTCAGTACATACAGAACATTCGCATGCTTGTCAATATTGAAGGTTGTTTCTGAGAGTTCCCTTATTTACATGCTGTTCTGAATGAGGGTCAGTACAGCAGCATATTTCTGAGAGAATGTCAGTGCTAACAATAGGTCTACATAACCCATGTCACCTGTGTCACTGCAACCTCACTGTCATTCACTTCTGTACACATATATTCAGACTAACAACTTTCTGACTGCGAGTGTTTGACTTCAAGAGGATGAAATATTTGAAGTTTGAATTGAAGACCGTTTTGACATTTACAACCAGGAACACATTAACAAAAATCGCATGTTACACGGGCTTCTGAATATCGGCCTTATGTTTATAGGAAAAAAACAGTGTACTTACTGATGATAACAAGGTGAGGTTATCAAATTTTCCGGAGATTCAGATACCATACGTAAACTTTGCTGGAATTGGAGATGCAAAGTTTTGATAAATTCAGGGGATTGTAGAAATTGCATGAATACTTTCATGTGCATCAACAGATGAGTGTCGAGACCAATATCCTGGCCGGTAGGTTGGCTAAGGCTACTGGGGAGAATTTAAACTAGATAGGTTGGGGGGAGGGGAGCTAGAAGAGTTGACTAGGATCAAGGAACTAATTGATGGGGGGGAGGATGCAGGGGTAAGGGGAATTACAAAATTAATGGTAGAGGAGAGGGTGCAAGTGAATGAAGGCGGTAATTTAGATAAGGGAGTAGAGGGAGAGGGTGTTCGCAACTCATCAAAGCGGGTCCAGATAAAAGCTGGAATAAGGACACTTTGCCTGAATGCACGAAGCATTCGGAACAAGGTAAATGAGTTGATGGTGCAAATCAGCACAAGTGGGTACGATCTAGTGGCCATTACAGAAACGTGGCTGAAAGGTGACCAGGACTGGGAGATGAATATCCAGGGGTATCAGGCGTTTAGGAAGAATAGAAAGGAAGGAAAAGGTGGTGGGGTCGCGCTATTAATAAGAGATAATATCAGGGTAGTACTAAGGGATGACATAGGCTCTGAGGAACAAAACGTGGAATCATTATGGGTAGAGGTGAGGAATAGTAGAGGGAGAAAGACACTAGTAGGTGTGGTATATAGGCCCCCAAATAATAATGTTGAGGTAGGGAGGGCTATAAACAAGCAGATAAGGGATGCGTGTAAAAACGGAACGGCAATAATCATGGGGGACTTCAACATGCACATTGACTGGCAGACTCAAGTCGGTAAGGGTGGAATGGAGGAAGAGTTCTTAGAATGCTGTCGGGATAGTTTCCTTGAACAGCATGTTACGGAACCGACGAGGGAACGAGCTATTTTGGATCTGGTATTGTGTAACGAGGTAGGTAGAATTAAGGATCTCATTGTGAAGGACCTTCTTGAGTCTAGTGACCACAATATGGTCGAATTTCTGATTCAGATGGAAGAGGAGAAAGTTTGGTCCCAAACCAGTGTCCTCTGTTTGAACAGAGGGAAAAATGATAAGATGAGGGATGAATTGGCTAAGGTAGACTGGGAGAGCAGGCTGGCAGGTAGGATAGCTGAGGAACAGTGGAGGATTTTTAAGGAGATCCTTTTCAGTTCTCAGCAAAAATATATTCCAGCAAAAAACAAGGATTGTAAGAAAAGGGAGAACCAGCCGTCGATAACGAAGGAAATAAAGGAGAGTATTAAAATAAAAACAGCTGCGTACAGAGTGGCCAAAAATAGTGGAGAAACAAGTGATTGGGAAAAATTTAAGAAACAACAAAGAGAGACTAAGAAAGCGATAAAGAAAGGAAGGATAGACTATGAAGCTAGGCTAGCAATTAATATAAAAAATGATAGTAAAAGTTTTTATAAATATATAAAAAGGAATAGAGTGGCTAGAGTGAATGTTGGACCCTTGGAGGACGAGAGGGGGGAGTTAATAGTGGGAAATGAGGATATGGCTGAGTCTTTAAATAAGTTTTTTGTGTCGGTCTTCACGGTGGAGGACACAAATAGTTTGCCAAATATTAACGATAGAGGGTTGGCAGCAGGAGAAATGCTTAATACAATTAATGTTACCAGAGAGGCAGTGCTGGGTAGACTAATGGGACTGAAGGTGGACAAGTCCCCGGGTCCGGATGGAATGCACCCCAGGGTATTGAAAGAAATGTCAGAGGTAATAGTGGATGCGTTAGTGATTATTTATCAAAACTCGTTGCATTCTGGGGTAGTGCCGGTTGATTGGAAAACGGCTAATGTTACCCCGCTGTTTAAAAAAGGAAGGAGACACAAGGCGGGTAACCATAGGCCGGTCAGCTTAACGTCTGTAGGAGGGAAAATGCTGGAATCCATTATTAAAGAGGAGATAACAGGGCATCTGGATAGAAATGGATCGATCAATGAGACGCAGCATGGATTCATGAGGGGAAAGTCGTGCTTGACGAACATGTTGGATTTTTATGAAGATGTGACTAGGGCGGTTGATGGAGGAGAACCGGTGGATGCGGTGTTTTTGGATTTCCAAAAGGCGTTTGATAAGGTGCCCCATAAAAGGCTGCAGAAGAAGGTTAGGGCACACGGAGTTGGGGGTAGTGTGTTAAAGTGGATTGGGTACTGGCTATCCGACAGGAAGCAAAGAGTCGGAATAAATGGGTGTTTTTCCGGTTGGAGGAAGGTAACTAGTGGCGTGCCGCAGGGATCGGTACTCGGGCTGCAACTATTTACCATTTATATAGATGATCTGGAGGAGGGGACGGAGTGTAGGGTAACGAAGTTTGCAGACGACACAAAGATAAGTGGAAAAGTGAATCGTGTGGAGGACGGAGAAGATCTGCAGAGAGATTTGGACAGGCTGAGTGAGTGGGCGAGGATATGGCAAATGGAGTATAACGTTGATAAATGCGAGGTTATACACTTTGGAGGAAATAATAACAAATGGGATTACTATCTCAATGGAAACAAATTAAAACATGCTACCGTGCAAAGGGACCTGGGGGTCCTTGTGCATGAGACGCAAAAGCCCAGTCTGCAAGGGAGGCGAACGTTAAGTCCAGGCAACTGAAAACAGATGGAGCTCTGGAGGAATACAGAGAGAGTAGGAAAGATCTCAAACGGGGAGTTAGAAGGGCAAAAAGAGGTCACGAGATGTTCTTGGCAGGCAGGATTAAGGAGAATCCTAAGGCATTCTATTCATACGTTAGGAACAAAAGAGTTGTCAGGGAGAAAATCGGACCTCTCAGGGACAAAGGAGGGGAATTATGCTTAGAACCCAAGGGAATAGGGGAGATCCTAAATGAATACTTTGCATCGGTATTCACGAAGGAGAGGGGCGTGTTAACCGGGAGTGTCTCGAAGGGAGGTGTTGACCCGTTAGAGAAAATCTCCATTACAAGAGAGGAAGTGTTAGGTTTTTTAGGGAACATTAAAACTGGCAAAACCCCAGGGCCTGATGGCATCTATCCTCGACTGCTCAGGGAGACGAGAGGTGAAATTGCTGGGCCTCTGACGGAAATCTTTGTCGCTTCTTTGGACACGGGTGAGGTCCCTGAGGATTGGAGGATAGCGAATGTGGTCCCGTTGTTTAAGAAGGGTAGCAGGGATAACCCAGGAAATTATAGGTCGGTGAGCTTGACGTCCGTGGTAGGGAAGTTGTTGGAGAGGATTCTTAGAGGCAGGATGTATGTGCATTTAGAACGGAACAATCTCATTAGTGACAGACAGCATGGTTTTGTAAGAGGGAGGTCGTGCCTTACAAATTTGGTGGAGTTTTTTGAGGAAGTGACAAAAACGGTTGATGAAGGAAGGGCCGTGGATGTCGTCTATATGGATTTCAGTAAGGCATTTGACAAAGTCCCACATGGCAGGTTGGTTAAGAAGGTTAAGGCTCATGGGATACAAGGAGAAGTGGCTAGATGGGTGGAGAACTGGCTTGGCCATAGGAGACAGAGGGTAGTGGTCGAAGGGTCTTTTTCCGGCTGGAGGTCTGTGACCAGTGGTGTTCCACAGGGCTCTGTACTGGGACCTCTGCTATTTGTGATATATATAAATGATTTGGAAGAAGGTGTAACTGGTGTAATCAGCAAGTTTGCGGATGACACGAAGATGGCTGGAATTGCGGATAGCGAAGAGCATTGTCGGGCAATATAGCAGGATATAGATAGGCTGGAAAATTGGGCGGAGAGGTGGCAGATGGAATTTAATCCGGATGAATGCGAAGTGATGCATTTTGGAAGAAATAATGTAGGGAGGAGTTATACAATAAATGGCAGAGTCATCAGGAGTATAGAAACACAGAGGGACCTAGGTGTGCAAGTCCACAAATCCTTGAAGGTGGCAACACAGGTGGAGAAGGTGGTGAAGAAGGCATATGGTATGCTTGCCTTTATAGGACGGGGTATAGAGTATAAAAGCTGGAGTCTGATGATGCAGCTGTATAGAACGCCGGTTAGGCCACATTTGGAGTACTGCGTCCAGTTCTGGTCGCCGCACTACCAGAAGGACGTGGAGGCATTGGAGAGAGTGCAGAGAAGGTTTACCAGGATGTTGCCTGGTATGGAGGGTCTTAGCTATAAGGAGAGATTGGGTAGACTGGGGTTGTTCTCCTTGGAAAGACGGAGAATGAGGGGAGATCTAATAGAGATATACAAGATTATGAAGGGTATAGATAGGGTGAACAGTGGGAAGCTTTTTCCCAGGTCGGAGGTGACGATCACGAGGGGTCACGGGCTCAAGCTGAGAGGGGCGAAGTATAACTCAGACATCAGAGGGACGTTTTTTACACAGAGGGTGGTGGGGGCCTGGAATGCGCTGCCAAGTAGGGTGGTGGAGGCAGGCACGCTGACATCGTTTAAGACTTACCTGGATAGTCACATGAGCAGCCTGGGAATGGAGGGATACAAACGATTGGTCTAGTTGGACCAAGGAGCGGCACAGGCTTGGAGGGCCGAAGGGCCTGTTTCCTGTGCTGTACTGTTCTTTGTTCTTTGCAGGTACAACAGGTGATCAAGAAGGCAATGGGATGTTGGCCTATATCGCGAGGGGGATAGAATATAAAAGCAGGGATGTCTTGATGCACCTGTACAGGGCATTGGTGAGGCCGCAGCTGGAATACTGTGTGCAGTATTGGTCCCCTTATATGAGGAGGGATATATTGGCATTGGAGGGAGTGCAGAGAAGGTTCACCAGGTTGATACCGGAGATGAGGGGTTTGGATTATGAGGAGAGGCTGAGGAGATTGGGTTTGTACTCGTTGGAGTTTAGAACGATGAGGGGGTCTCTTATGGAGACTTATAAGATAATGCGGGGGCTGGATAGGGTGGAGGCGGAGAGATTCTTTCCACTTAGTAAGGAAGTTAAAACTAGAGGACACAGCCTCAAAATAAAGGGGGGTCGGTTTAAGACAGAGTTGAGGAGGAACTTCTTCTCCCAGAGGGTGGTGAATCTCTGGAATTCTCTGCCCACTGAGGTGGTGGAGGCTACCTCGCTGAATATGTTTAAAGCGCGGATGGATGGATTCCTGATCGGTAAGGGAATTAAGGGTTATGGGGATCAGGCGGCTAAGTGGTACTGATCCACGTCAGATCAGCCATGATCTTATTGAATGGCGGGGCAGGCTCGAGGTGCTAGATGGCCTACTCCTGCTCCTATTTCTTATGTTCTTATGTTCTTATGAGTATGTAGTATCTTTATTGATGTCTGCAAGAAATTCAGATTATTACTGATTGACACAGCCAGGTTTAAAAGCTGCCTGTATATGCAGTTGCAAATTGTAAACTGCATCAACAATCAAAGAACACTACTGGGGAATGTACCAGAAGTTACAGGAGGAATCCAATGTACTATAAGCTGTTATGCTGCAAAAGCAACGCCACTAACAGAACATTAAAATTTTGCATATGCCTCTGATGAAGCTTCGACTTTTATTCAATTTTATTAAGATAACGTGGTGTTCAGATTTCCCAGTTGATTGCCAGATAAAATAATGAAAACTAGAAGAGCCTTCACTAGATATTGTGGCATCGAACACACCATGATGCGAAATTGTGTCGACTCACAGAAAGTCCAGGGGATGCAGATGCCGATGTAAATAACCTGTGTGTGTGCCTAAGTGTGTAAAACATAGAGAATGTGTTTGCTTATGTGGATGTGTGTGACAGTGGGGGTGTTCTCTGTGTGTGTGTGTCTGTGTTTTCTTCTCCTCATTAGCTGTAAGATAAACCTTCCACTTCAAGCACAATCCGTGGCTACTAAATTTTGAGTTTGACTGATTTGAATGCCACAATTGGGAGATTTCTACTTCCAGGGTGAAACAATTGGTTGTGTCAAACCTGACATCTTCAAAACTGGCTCCGAATTCTCCTTGGACAACGCAAAGTGTGTGCTCTTCCCCAGACCCCTCCCACTGGGGCGGCACGGTAGCACAGTGGTTAGCACTGCTGCTTCACAGCTCTAGGGGCCTGGGTTCGATTCCCAGCTTGGGTCACTGGCTGTGTGGAGTTTGCGCATTCTCCTCGTGTCTGCGTGGGTTTCCTCCGGGTGCTCTGGTGTTCTCCCACAGTCCAAAGCTGTGCGGGTTAGGTTGATTGGCCATGTTAAAAATTGCCCCTTCGTGCCCTGGAATGCGTAGATTCGAGGGATTTGTAGGTAAAATATGTAGGGATATGGGGGTAGGGCCTGGGTGGGATTGTGGTCGGTGCAGACTCGATGGGCCGAATGGCCTCTTTCTGTACTGTAGGGTTTCTATGATTTCTTCTATGATTTCCCTCAGTATGATCCTTAGGACACACGTTTCTTGGGTACAGCATCTTGCAACATTCCTATCGGCCCAACTTCATAACTTCCATTGATTTGGCAGCAGGAAGCAATGAAATTGTTGCAATCAGAGAAACCGGCTCTCAAATACTGAGCTTGACTTTAAAGCTTCCTGGAGCATTGTCACCTATACTAATCTGTATTCCCATCTGTGTTCTAGGTTATAATATGTTTGCCCTATAAAGTAAACATATATCACTTAACCCCTTGAAACATGATTCAGCACATTCTGCATCCCCCAACACACACATACAGACCTACACACACACACACACGTAAGTCTTCACTGAGATTAGTGTTTCCATTATAGTCACTGCTCTGAATGAAGACAGTATTATCCTTCTCTCTGTCCTAATCCTTCTATCGGTTCATTTATTGAAACCAGAGACTCTTGTTCCAATGGTGACATTCCCTGTCTGCCCCGTGATTAATTCAATATATATAAATGCTATATGATGTAACATTTCACAAAATGCTGCACCGACCTGCATTCACCACGTAATCGATGCTATTTTTCGTAAGTCTTCTGAATTTATTATTTTTTACACATTCCCTGCAAAGATGAAGAAGAGATCCATCGCATCCAACAGGATTGCTGGTTTGCAAAGATGATTGCAGCTGCTGATGAAACACCCATTGCACTGAAGGCAGTAACACATAACGCTGCTTCATTTATCAACAGCAATGATTCCATTTTTAAATGTCATGATAGTGTGTGATGCACAAATGATAACATCAGTGTAAAGGACAGCAACCAGAGACAAGACCATGACTGATTCGTTCTTGAGAGTTCAATGTTATATCTGACCATGACAACATCACCTGGAATTACAGGAAGGTCACTGGGTGATAAGGGAAACCCACTCATGCAGAAGGTCACTTGCCAATGGAGATGGAGGAGCTGGATGAGAGCAATATAGAGTCTGATGGAGAAGCCCGAGCTCCAGGTGATGCAAGGTCAGTTCGAGATTGCCTGGCAGTTGCTGCTTTGGACAATGAATTGATATAATGTTTAATTAATATGTCCAAATTATCCCCTTCCCTCCCCTCCATCCATTCTTGTCTTCAAACACTCCGCCCCCTTACCTCCTTGTCGACAAAAAGACAGGAACTGTTAAAGTAGAAAAATATTTTATTTTTTATGGTGTTAAAGTTGTAAAACATATTTTCGTGCATTTCTAAGTTGAGCTAGTTATGTTAGATGAAATGTGAACATGGTTAAAGTTTTCTAATTATAAAAAAATGTGTCATTTATTAAATGTTAAAAATCCATTAAACTGAACAAAATTGTGCGAATTATTTATTCAAACGTCAAAAGGCAACATTCAAATATGAGAATAGTAATTGAATAATTTAAGTAAACAAGGCAGAAGTAATAATCCTAAACAAATTGAAACAAGCAACTAAAAATGAAACATGCATAGGAGGAGAGGGTGGATAAATTAGAGGTAGCTGTGTTGGAAGAAGAAGAGAGGAACCCAAATTCTTCCTGTGTCGTCCCTGGGCCCTTCCCCATCGATATACCGCATCTCCCTTCATCCCAGATGGAGCCGGGTCTTGCCCAGCTGTCTCTGAACGGGTGGCTCCTGTTCATAGAGTTCAGCAGCAGGTGTCACAACCATGCAATGATTTGCACTACCCCACCTCGGCCCGCTTTGTTTTCATTCTATTTTTAATTTTTTTTTACTGTTCTCTATCTCTTATTTCTTTATTGTCTTTCTTCATTTTTATTCCCACTCTACTTGACGCCCCTTCCCTTTCCTTCCCCCCACCCCCCTTGCTTCTCCTTTTCTAAATCTTGCTTCTGTTCCATCCATTTTCCTCTCCCCCCCACCGCCCCCGCCCCCCACCCCACCCCCGCGCTCCCCAAACATCTTCATTTTAACTTCTCTGCCTTTGGCCATTCACACATTGCATTCTCTCTGTGGACAGCTATCAACCGGTTTCCCTGGTTTCTATGTTTAAGATTCATTTTTCATTCCCTCGCCCTACAGTACAAATATCTCGCCCTTTCTATGCCTTTTAGCTTTGACAAAGGGTCGTCTGGTCGCGAAACGTCAACTCTTTTCTCTCCTTACTGAAGCTGCCAGGCCTGCTGAGGTTTTCCAGCATTTTCTCTTCAAGTGTCACAACTTCATTTTTTGTCTGCTGAGGTAACTCATTTTGTTGTCTCAGCAAGTAATTCTGTTGGACTGCATTCTGTCTCAGCAGCTCATATTACTGCACCGACTCTCGTGATGATGTCTCAGTAGTTCATTTGCTCTAAGACATCATTCAGTGTTGCAGTTTGGCTCCTTCCAGTTTCAGCATAACCTTCAGCTAACACCGTTCCAACCTCACACAGTTTATAAATAACCACGTGTGCACTGTAATTGACTGTAAGAAGTTGAGGATCAGGAGGTCTGGAGTCTTTCTCTGCCAGTATCGAAGGCTCCTCAACTACGCGAAGGATCTGAGTGTTCTTCCGCCATTACATCAATCGTGGTATCACAGGGCTCCTCCTCCCAAACCACTTGACGACTATGACCATCTGTATCAAAGTCAAATAACTCATCAGGCTGCAAGGCTTCCCCTCGTCTGCTACAGCATCAGTGTTGTACTGCTGTGATGTACCGGCTTCCTTTACACCACCAGCAGGTGTTCGTGGTGCAGCCTGACTCGCAGCCATTTCCCGCTGTGTTATAACGATGTCGTCTGTGAAAGTTGAAGAAAATAATTGTTTTTCCATCATGGTAATTGTCTTGTATATATATAATCAAATGGCTTTTTGTCTTGCCTAAACGAAACCTAATATCACCTCCGCCACATACTCCGGCGTTGAGAAACGCAGCATGTCCCAAGCATGTTCCTCCTGTGCAGTGAGCTCCTTAATGGATGCCAGTCTGCTTCTAATCAGCGAACGCTCCCAGGCATTACGTGCCTTTTTGCCTGCAGAAAGAAAATGACTTTAGAAATTCTTGCTATAAACCTGGAGGTCAGCAACGGCAAAAATCAATTGGACCTGGGACCATGTTCACAATCTCCAAGGGTAACTGGATTTTCCGACCCTCTTCAGGTTTGTAAGGAGACTACTATTTACACAGCTTCAGAGATCCCCATTGTTTTTAAAGTTGCTGACCCTTCTACAAATCTGTGAGGAGACAGAGCTATTTGCCATACTAAATGCAGACGGAAATCGTTACTTTGGGGGAGATTTTATCTCTGGTTGAACGCATCAAGTCATTAAGTTGCTTGCGTCAATGCTCCATGGTCCATGGCACTTCACTATCTGCAGACACCAAGGTTTCAATTTTCTTCCAAGACAGAGTTTGCATTTTCCTTGGTGGTTTTGATTTTCCATTGCCCAAAAATTGGACTTTCCTCTGTTTCACTTCATGCATTTGATTTTCAAAATCATGGTCAGAGATGTTTTGAGTTCTCTTTTTCCCAGCAAACTTTTCAGTGGCCATGTTCTCAATTAAAACACACAAACACCTCGAAGCATGCTAAGGATAAAAAAAGTTACATAATAATAATACAATGCCGATTTTGGGCGACACGGTGGCACAGTGGTGCGCACTGCTGTCTCACAGCCTCATGGGCCTGGGTTTAATTCTGGCCTTGGGTGACTGTGTGGAGTTTCCACGTTATCCCTGTGTCTGAGTGGGTTCCCATGAGTGCTCTGGTGTCCTCGCACATTCCAAAAATGTGCGGGTTATTTAATTTGCCATGCGAAATTGTCCCTCAGTGTCACTGGATTAGCAACATAAATTCATGGGGTTATGGGGATAGGGCCTGGGTGGGATTGTTGTCGGTGCAGGCATGATGTGTCGAATGACGTCCTTCTGCACTGTAGCGCTTCTATGGATGAAATGTTCCAGTTGTGTTCGCCCTGAAAATGGCAAAAGCCACCCGAGGTCAATGGACATTTGTACTGTCCGCCCCTCATCTGCTGGAGGGGTGGAGCTGGAAAATTCGCCCTTATGCTTTTATGACTCTAAGTAGTCCTGTTACAAAGTTGAGTTTGTGAAGTTGCAATTTGATGTTTGTAAAGATGGAAAAAAATGCAAAAATGCTCGAGGGGAAAAAAAAGCATTGCGTGGTCACTTTGAAAGCTGCTGTTTGCTGTCAGTGCTTGAACGTTTAAAATACAAATTATATACAGAGTCCAAGCTGAAACACTTGTACCGAAAAGTAAGGCGGTATTTTTGAAAGGACAAGGACTTTTAAAAAATTCCGCCCAAACAATTTACAGCAGGCATTCAGCTACAAGGAACATAAAAATTTTGAATTTGATTGTGTTGACAACATCAGGCTAATCCTATTGTCGGAAAATTGATAGGTCCTCACAGGTATAAAAGAGAGTGCAGGGGGAAAAACAAGAGAGCAACAGAACTCAACAGAACTCTCAAACCTCGAGAGGGAAGGAGCAGATCTCAACTCTGCCAGCTTCAGATATCTCTTAATAGAAGGCACCATCTAACTTGCAAAATGTACCAAATAGGAAAGAACTTACAGACAGAGGAATCAACAGAGGAACTCTAAATGATTCTACAATCCACAAACCTGATTGTATTTTGAGAGTGACTGAATTCTATTATTATATCTTTTTTAGTTATGAATAAGTATTGTATTTATTTGATCAGCATTCCATTAGAATCTTATTTTATTCGGTATGTTACTTGTTTAGTTAAAGGTCCCTGTTAAATAAATAAATAAATTAAGTGGGTTTTTTTAAAGTTAGTGTCAGGTATTTCTGTTAGTGAATCACTCAAGGTTAATGAAGAACAGTTCACACCTTCCTACACACGTTTAACAGATTACGAGGTGAGGTATTCCGCTTTGGGAGATTCGGCATTAGTTTTCAAAAGGGGAGTCAACCTCCGCATCATTACAGCACTTTCACAAATTTGAAACAAATAAAACATTTATTTATACATGTTAAATAATACTCATGTTCAATAATTAAAATGAATTTTAAAAATACAGTTTGAGTGATCCAATGACTGCTTAAAAGATACCAACTGCTTAAAAGAAATAGCAAAAACAATGAAATACAAATACAAATAGATACATTTATAATAGCATGGTTCCCTTTTCAATATAAATCTGCCTTTCGAAACCTGGACCTCAATAAGTGTTCTCAGGCTTACCGCGTCATAAGGGGCGTGGTTATCAATCTCTTGTGACGCGTGGGCCTGGTCAGATTAATTCGTTGCAGGTCCGAGGCTTCCGCACACATCCGTAGTTTCGGAGGAGCTGCTAAGGAAACGTAAATGTGCATTTTTAAGAATATTTTTGGCAGACCATATATTTCGGCCGGCGATCAGAATTTACGGGTGGATACTACCTAAAACCTTCTCTGAGGTTTGTCTCCTGCTCGGCTTGCTGAGTCTGGAATAAAACAAAATTTGCCAATGATCAGGCGTAATTCCCAACCTAACATTGTGACAGGCAGGCAAAGTTAACGCTGTTCCTTTTATTAGCATTCAGTTGCTTTAACGCAACGGTTGCAGAAAAAGACGGGATCGGAAGTTTGAATGTGGCGCGTTTTCAACGTGCATGTCTGTGCATCACATTGTTATTTCGGTATTGTTCGATTGCACATGTGCGGCATATAATCTCCATAGGTTAGCATTTGGTACAAAAGTTATGGCCCAAATATCAAGTTGACCATGGCATCATTCGGACATGTAGGATCATAGAAACATAGGACAGGAACAAGAGCAGGAAATTCAGCCCTTGGAGTCCACTTTGCCTTCCGAGAAGCTTGGCCGCTGGTAAGCTCAGGTGGTGAGCGCTGCAGTCACGACTTTCATGTCAGTGCTGGTCAACAAATCTTGAACATTTGAAATAGGTTGATTACATCTAGTTGTCATTGGTTAATGTGCCATTGCATGAGGCTTTCGACCAGTGACTCGTGCTCCAGTTGCATATTATTTCAGTGGGGAGGTTATGACGGAGCTGGATAAAATGCTCATTGGGCCAAAAACTCAATTCCAGGTTTTCACTCTTTCTCCTCCTCAATATTTCAGTTTTCTACCCTTTGCCAATTGCTTTGTCTCTTCAGCTCACACTAAAGTCTCCTCATTTCCACACATTAAACCAATGTTCTGCCATTTAACGTAAGTCATTGCCCATTTTTGAAAGACTCATTTGAATCGAGTTCTGAAAGTTGATAAAGAGAAAATGTGAACATACGATAGGAAGAGAATTTGAAACCATGTCGTGGAGAAACAGGCCGAGGTACTGCTCAGATTCTAACTTCGGATTTCCTGTTTATTAGAAAGACACTTTTACCCACGAACACACAGCATCAGTTAACAAGCGAGCATTGCAATGCAATATTTGGAATTGTATCCCACTATTTTGCTGCGTTGCCATTAGGGATTCTTCATGTGTTACGCACTGTGTGATAGTGAGAACTGACAATTTTCCAGAAGGTGCAATTGAGGCGGAAGGTCAGCCAGGAAGTTCTGAAATGTTAGTGTAGCTGCTCCTATTTCTTATTATCTTACAGACATTACTCAGAGAAAACACCAGAATTATATTGACCTTTGAGTTTTTCACTAGTAGTACTCCCTTTTTTGAGGTTGTATTCGGATCTCAAGTTCCATTATGCTCTCTCCCTGAGAGAGCCATCACAGATAATATGGATCGACAGTCCTCCTTCTATGCTGTACATGTTTGGGTACAGCATAGAAGGAGGACTGTCGGTCAATATTCTCTGTGATGGCTCTCTCAGGGAGAAATTTACCCGGTGTCAATGCGGCGCCTTCACCCTGAACCCTTTAAGGTTTTTCCTTAAGGAAAAACCCTGTTTGTCCTTTTCAAGGATTATCAAATTTTTCCTTTGCTTCTGTATAGAAGAATGCAGGTTGACCTTTTCGTGGTTTACATCTTGTTAAGGTGAATTGTTTGGTTAAAAAACCGATAAACTGTTAAGAAAGGGTCGCATCGCAACTTGATTTTGCAGCTGATCGACAGAGAATGGTTTCTGGCCAAAGTTGGGAAAAACTTTATGCGTACGCTGAAAATCGAGGAAAGTTTTTTGAAAGTGCCGTTGCAATGCAGTGAAGATGCTGTTGTTAAGTTTCTCTTACTTTCACTGAAGTCTTCATTATTTGTTTTCCCTGTCGTTCGAGCACTTTCAGCCAACAGCAGCGCTCAGACAGGGACTGGAACCCAAGATCCTCAGGTTAAAAATCGGGTGTTGGACTGAGTAAGCTACTCAGGCCCAGGTTAGTAGCTTTCGCCGGGCTCTCTGCACTGTCCAATGAAAGACACCGGAGACTTTTATTTCCTTCCTTCATAGTTCACCCTCTCCAGCGCATTTCCTTCACAAACAGACCGGCAAACTCATTTGGGCATCACTTCACAAACCCTCTAACTTGCACCAACTACTCGCTTCATACCAATGGCGTGAAATGGGACAACTGTTGTTATCCAGGTATCTGCACTGGGCCTTCACAGCTTTCAAGTTGCATTAATTTCAAGGAGTATTCTTAATTTGCCGAAATTGGAATGGGAATCCACAAATGCACAACGCTGGATTTCACGAGTGGGTAAAGAATTTCCAATAGTATTCGTTGAGGCAGAGTGTTAATGGCAGACATTGGGAGCTACATTTCTAATTTTGCCAATCACAAATTGTGGGGGGTGCATCTTCATGGAAAATCAAGTCCTTTCACCCGATCAACTCTGCCCTGCAAAAGAGCTAGCAAAATAAACCATTTTTCAAATCAAACATGGGACATATTCGTCGCTGGCTGGCCACTATGTATTGCTCATCCCGAGTTGCCCTGAGAAGATGGTGGTGAGCTGCCTTCTTGAAACGCTGCAGCCCATGCGCTGTGTGTTGTCCCACAATTTGGTTCGGGGGAAATTCCAGGATTTTGACACAGCGACAGAGAAGGAACAGCGATATATTTCCCAAGTCTGGATGGTGAATTGTTTGGAGGGGAGATTGCAGTTCGTGATGTTCCCACGTATCTGTTCCCCTTGCCCTTCTATATCGAAGTGGTCGTGGGCTTAGAAGGTGCTGCCTAAGGAAACTTGGAGAGATCGTGCAGTGCACCTTGTAGATAGCACACAGTGCTGCTACTGAGCGTCTGTGGTGGACAGAGTTGATGTTTGTGGATGTGGTGTCAATCAAGCGGGTTTCTTTCTCCTGGATGGTGTCAAGCTTTCTGAGTGTTGTTGGAGTTGGACCCATCCAGGTAAGTGGGGAGTATTCCATCTCCTGAATCCTGACTTGTGCCTTGTATATGGTGGACAGGTTTTGGGGAGTCATGTGGTGAGTTGTTCGCCGCAGTATTCCTAGATTTTGAACCGGTCTTATAGCCACAGTGATTATGTGGCGATTCCAGTTGATTTTCTGGTCAATGGTAACTCCAACGATGATGATAGTGGGAGATTGAGTGATGGTAACACCATTGAATGTTAAGGGGCAGTGGTTCGATTGTCTCTTTATTGGTGTTGGTAATTGACTGGCATTTGTGTGCCGTGAATATTAATTGCCACTTGTTATCACAAGCCTGGATCTTGTCCAGATAATGTTGCGTTTGAACATGGAATGTTTTAATGTCTGGGGAGCCGCAAATATTGCTGAACATTGTTCAATCATCAGTGAACATTCCTACTTCTGACCGTATGATGGAGGGAAGGGCACTGATGAAGCAGCTGAAATGGTTGGGCCTGGGATACTACTCTGAGGATATCCTGCAGTGATGTCCTCGAGATGAGATTACTTATCCCCACAACTAAACCATCTTCCGATTACCCAGGTATGAAACCAATCAGCAAAGTGTTTGCCCCTTGAAACCCATTGATTCCAGTTTTGGTAGAGCTCCTTGGTGCCACACTTGGATGAATGCAGCCTTGATGTCATGGGCTGTCAATCTCACCTCAGCTCTGGAAGTCAGCTGTTTTGTCCATGTTCTAACCAAGGGTGGAGTCAGGTTAGAAGTGGAGTTACCATGACGAAACAGAAACTGGGCATCATTGCAGGTTATTGCTGAGCAGGTGCTGCTTGTTTGCACTGTTAATGACCGCTTCCACCACTTTGTTAATGGCCGAGAGTAGACTGATGGGACGATAATTGGCCGGGTTGCATTTGTCCTGCTTTTTCTGTCCAGGACAAAGCTGGATAATTTTCATCATTGTCAAGTAAGTGCCAGTGCTGTAACTGTACTAGAAGAGCATGGCTACGGGAGTGACAAGTTCTGGAGCAAGAGTCTTCAATACTATTGCGGGAATATTGTCAGGGCCATTGACTTTGCAGTATCCAGTGCCTCAAACCGTTTCTTGATATTACGTAGAGTGAATCGAATTGGCTGGAGAGTGGTGTCTTTGATGCTGGGCAACACAGGAGGGAGCCGAGATGGATCATACACTCGGCACTTCTGGCTGAACAGTGCTGCAAAATCCTGCCGAATCTTTTGCACTGATGTGCTGGACTCCTCCATCTATGAGGATGAGGGTGATGCTCTCAGCAATCGAAGGTAATTATTCAAAATTGCCAGATTGGCATGAAGGTACAAAGTTGGATGACTTATACATAGAATCGCATTATTCCCAACGCTATTCCCAGGCCATTGTGCTTTAAGGCCCTGCATTGTCCAAACGGACTGAGGCACAGGTGAGATTTGAACTCAGGACTCTTTTTTTTATGAGACAGACACTATAACCATCGCAACATCATTATTCACATAATCGCAGTGCTGTATGATGGTGAGAATTTAAAACTTTCATTTGGAAGAGAGCGTAGCTGTTTCTGAGCAGTACGGTAGCACAGTGGTTAGCACTGCTGCTTCACAGCACCAGGGACCTGGGTTCGATTCCCGGC